>NC_136421.1:260903495-261552870 GCF_052625555.1 Lactuca saligna | reverse complement strand
CTGATGCAAAGAGGGCATGTAATAGCGTATGCATCGAGGCAGTTGAAGCCTCATGAGTCGAGGTATCCTACCCATGACCTAGAGTTGGGGGCAGTGGTGTTCGCCCTCAAGATTTGGCGCCATTATTTGTATTGGGTTTGGTGTATGATATACACGGACCATAAGAGTCTGAAGTATTTGATGGATCAGCCCAACCTAAATATGCGGCAGAGGAGGTGGTTGGATGTGGTTAAAGATTATGATTGTGAGATCCTGTACCATCCGGGCAAGGCTAATATGGTAGCCGACGCCCTGAGTCGTCAGGCGGAAAGTGCCCCGTTGCGAGGTGTATGTTTGCTTTTGACCGTGATGACTCCGGTGTTGGACACCATTCGAGGAGCACAGGCTGAGGCAGTGAGGTCGGAAAACCAGAAGAGAGAGCGAGTTTTTGGATTGGTATCGGAGTTCGTTACTGATGGTCGGGGGCTTATGACTTTTCAGGGGCGTATTTGGGTACCGTTCGTGGGAGGTACGCGTGCCATTTTGATGGAAGAGGCTCATCGGTCGAAATTCTCAATCCATCCCGAGGCCACTAAGATGTATTTGGATTTGAGGAAGGAGTATTGGTGGCCCTGTATGAAGAGAGATGTTGCGTGGTTCATCGAGAGGTGCTTAACCTGCCGTAAGGTTAAGGCCGAACATTAGAGGCCGCATGGTAAGTTGCAGCCATTGGAGGTTCCTGAATGGAAGTGGGAACATATCACCATGGATTTTATCACTAAATTTCCAAGGACTGCTCGGGGAGTTGATGCAATTCGGGTGATTGTGGATAGGTTGACGAAGAGCGCTCACTTCCTTGCCATCAGTGAGAGTTCTTCCGCAGAGAAGTTAGTAGCGATATATGTGAGGGAAGTGGTATCTCGGCATGGGGTGCCGATCTCGATTGTCTCCGAACGGGACGTGCGTTTCACTTACAGGTTCTGGAAGAAGTTCCCCGAGGAGTTGGGTACTAGGCTGCATTTTAGTACCACATATCACCCCCAGACAGACGGACGATTCAGACCCTCGAGGACATGCTCCGAGCATGTGTTTTGGATTTCGGGGGAAGTTGGGATACGTATTTTCCATTGGCCGAGTTTTCTTACAACAACAGCCATCATTCGAGCATCGGTATGCCACCCTTTGAGCTGTTGTACGGGAGGAAGTGTCGGACCACCATTTGCTGGGGAGAAGTCAGGCAGCATGTTATGAGCAATACGAAGATAGTGCTTCAGACGATAGAGCAGATCCAACAGGTCAGACAGAGGTTACTGACTACTCAGAGTCGACAGAAGAGTTATGCGGACAGACGCCGGTCCGAACTTGAGTTCCAGGTCGATGATTTTTTGCTCCTGAAGGTCTCTCCTTTGAAGGGAGTGATCCGATTCAGGAAGAGGGGCAAGTTGGGGCCCCGATATATCGGACCATTTCGGGTAGTTGCTGTTGGATTAGTGTCTAAGTCCATAACTATTTTGGTATGTACTTGACCCGATGGTGCATGGTCCTTTTGGGTTGCCTTCACCAAAGCAACTTGATTGGAGAAATAAATAGAGAGAGAGGTTATTTTGATTTATTAATATGTTATAAGAATAATATATTAAAGGAGAAATCATATTTGTTTAATTAATACTGGTCAATAATTAATTAGGAATTAATTTTGTGATCAAGTGTAATTAATTAAACTAGAGGGGCTGATTTGTAATTATGTGATAGTTAAAAAATAAGGTAAGGATTATCTTATTATTAGGTTGGACGAATTTAAGGTGATAAGGCCTTAGAATTTGACTATGATAAGGATTCAAGGATTATCTTATGGGTTGCTTTGTGGATAAGCAACTAGATAAGGATAATGACTGAAACCCTATCTCTACACCTATATAAAGACCCTAAGGCTCATGAATTCGTGTATCCCTTCCCAAGAAGTCCTAAGGACGAATTCCAACCTCTCTCCTCTCTCTTGATACCTTCTCCATTTGCTCTTGGTGTTTGTAAGCCATTAGAGGAGTGACACTTGTGACTCTAAGCATTCCAAAGTCAATTCAAGGTGGAATTAGGATTGTTATTGCTATATAACAATCAAGGTATGTTCTTAAACCTTATTATATGTTAATATCGATTTCCATATGCTAGAATTAGGGTTTGAAGTCTTGGATTCAAAGCATGTACAATAGAGAAACCTAGATCCAAGCATTAGGGTTTGTATGAGCACATAGGATGTCTTATGACCAAAAACCCATCAGTGGTATCAGAGCCTAGGATGGTTTCAATTGTATTGATGCATTGTATATCTAAAAAATTCGTTTTTTTGGTGTTCTAGAGGCTAGACTCGCTGAGTCCATAGCTGAACTCGCCGAGTCCAGGCTTGACTCGACGAGTCAACTCGTCAGATAGTGCTTATCTCGGGATTTCTTGTTGTTTTTGCATTAGGATAGTTACCTTATCATATTAGATCAATATAAATCCGATTTTATGATATATATGACTATATTCTTGATCTAATTAAAGATAATTATCAATTAATAAGATAATTGTATCCTTATAAGATAATTGATTAATTATTTTGAGTAAATTGATAAATTGTTTTGCAAGAAATCATTAAACAAATCAAATATTGATAATTATGTAATTAAATGTTAGTTTAGATTATTTGTTATTTGATCCTTGTTGTTATGAAAAGTTTCATATTTTGCCCTTTAGGTTTTATAGTTTAAATTTGAACCCAAAAGTTTTGTTGTTTTAAAATTTAAATAGTTAAAACCCTAATGTTTTGAAAAAGGTTTCAAAACTTGTCCTCAAGTTTTGGAATTTAAAAGTTGATTAAGAGTTTAATTAGGAATGTTAAATTGTAAAACCCTAGTAATGTTTTGAAAAGTTCAATTCACACCTTTATGGTTTTATTAATTAATTAAGGAGTATAATTAAAAGAGATTTAATAAATCCATAAAAGTTTAGGTTAACCATTTAATTGAATTATAAGTGTAATTGTTAAAGTTAACCACATAGTATTTTAAAAGTGTAAAATGCGCCCTATACTATATATAACATTAAAAGTCTAACATTATATATATGTATAAGCAAAAGTCAGTCTTACCGTTAGTAGGCCTCATTCACGAAGCTGGTCTATAAGGGGTGTTTAACGAAATTGTCTATAATATAGCGATTGAATGGGTATCCACTCTTACCCACCGCACTCTTGACTAGTGGAGGGTCGTTAGCCGAACGGGTAGGATATGACGAAACCTTCCATTATAAGTATTATGAATTACTAAAGTAACTAAATGTTTTTCTAAATCTTAGTTACTTAGGCAAAAGTGAATTGATGCAATTCCATGAAATTACACTTTGTGCCCTTGCGAAGACGTTAGTGGAGCGTGTGTGGTTTACCGGCACACTAAATGGTTCTAAGCAAAGGTAGCAAATGGTGACTCAATGTTTTTCATATTTCGGTGGAGCGTGTGTGGTTTACCGGCACATTGAATAGGTGACTGTAACATGTGAGGGCACCGTGTAAATTTGCATGGTTATTCACACCCGCTTTGTGATCCTCGACATCCCAGTCACAAACAAGAGGGGCATATCGAGATTTAAACATGTCATTGAAATGTTCAATGAATCTCAAAGGATCTAGGAGTTTTCATAGATTTAAAACTTAAATTTCTTTTTCGTTTTTCATGGTGGAAATTAGTGAATCGTCATTCACTTACCTTCAAATATTCTGCAAGTAGATTACGACATCCCTTTTCTAGGTTGTAGCGTATTGTGTTGGGTCCTAGCCTTGGTATCTCATTTGGGTGATTTACTAAGGACTCAATCGATCAACTAACTTGAATTTCGTGTTCTCCCGTTTTGTAGATGTCAAAGTTCGACAACTATAGTCTTCCCAAATCCCGTGGAACAAGCATTCCACATGAAGATGATATTCCACGATTCGATCGAGGAACAAGAAATCATGTTTCACTTCCTCCTCCTCCTCCAATTATTCTCCCTAACCCACAAGATTGTAAAATTGAAAGGTTCAATATCACTCAAGCCCTTTTGGCAAGTAAACATAAAGAAGGCAAGTCGGTGTGTGCACACATCTTAGGGATGAAGTCACACATTGATAGGTTAAGAATGATGGGATCCGTTGTCGGTGCAACGATGGCTGTTGATTGGGTTCTTCAGTCACTTCCTAACTCATATAGTGAGTTCGTAAGAGAGTACTATATGATGAACCACGACGTGACCCTTATTGATATCACATATATGCTTATTGCTGCTGAATCAGCAATGGTTTGGCGCAATAGAAAAGCAAAGTTGATTGGTGAATCTACCTTCAAGACCTCTATGGATATAGACAATGGTAATGAAAGACATGCAATGATCGAAAAGTTTGATCATAAGAGAAAGGCGATGTCTGAAGTAGTTCCATGTGTTGTTCCAAAAGAGTCAATTTGCTTTTATTGCCAAAAGAAGGGGCATTAGAGACGAAGTTGCCCTATTTACCTAAGAGATCTAAGAGATGGGAGAGTCAAAAGTATGGCTACGCTTCAGGTAAAATCCACTATCTAACTCCGTTAAGTTCCTATTCATTGATTCTTAATACATGATGTGATAAGATTGCATTTGAATGTTTTGAAGGATCGGTGAAAAGAAGGAAGCTTGATAAGAGAGCAAGATGAATCTAATCACAAGAGATGGATCTTGATCGCATGGACTTGAAGATTGGATTTTGAGCTTAGATAGTTATGATAGAGTTGTTAGAAATTTTCCTTTTACATAGTTTTTCAATAGATTTTGCATTGTAAGGACAAATGTTTTCCGTTGTTTTTATAAATAAAATAAATTTTGACTTATTTATTTGTTTATTTCCTTGCAATGAAATCGTTATGAAAATTGATGTTTGAATATTTCTACAACGAATGGATATGATTCTTAGTTATGTTATTTATGGAAATGTCAAGAATTTACCAAGTAGGGAGAGTTTCTCATCGCCCAAAGTTTCAATTGGACAGAAATTTGGAATCACGCAACTTGGTTGCATGATGAATGAGAAATTTCATATTTGGAAATTAGACTAATTCGTTGACAAGGTGTCAAGTGAAGAACTAGGAAATCAAGCACACAAAGTTGCGTGTTGATTAAGTTCACCATAAGAGTAACAAAGATATTCGTCATGATTTACTAAAGGTTTAGTAAATATGATTATACTTATAAGAATAGGTGTAATTTTGAATTGATTAAAGGGTTTAGATCAATAGCAAAACGAATAAGAAGAATTAAGTAGGCAGAAAGATAAGAGTGCCTCCATTCTAAGAAGAAGGGAGAGTACCTTTTATGCTTTATGATAGGTCTTAATGATTAAGAACCATATCTCAATTGATCCTCTAAGAGAGTCTTAGTACAATTGTATGTCTAAGAAGAGGATTCAAGAATTGAAGAAATGGTTAAATCAAGAAGTCAATCATACTTCATTCCAATAAAAAGTCTTAAAGTTAAGATTGTGACAATGAGTGAAAAGTATTAAAAGGTTTATAACATTCATCAAATGTGGAAAGTTGTGATGTCTTGAAGAAGACAAAGATCAACTAGGACCAATTTATGAAGTGTTTTGATAAAAGCTATACTAACTCTTGAATATTTGTTTGTCAAGAAATCTTCATTGACAAGAGAATCTTATATGTCAAGGAGTCTGTGGGAGTCTTAATGGTCTTGAAGAGTTTCAAGAACAAATCAAATAAACCTTATCAATCATCACTAGCACACGAGTAGAGTTTTACAACCTATCGTGTTAACATTATTTTGTTTCTGTGTTGTTTCCAATTGAGTTAATTATGCATGAGATTTCTTTGAGTTCTCATTTTGAACGCGTAAAAGGCAAAACATCTTGATCAATGAAAGGTACATTGATAGGAAAAGGTGAGTTGCTTAACTACTTGGAAGACGTGGTGGGCAGCTGTGTTACCATAAGGCAAGAAATCAAGATTAAAAGAGTTCGGTCCATATGAGTTTGCATTTGTTGTAAATTCTGGTTTTAACAAATTGTAACGCCCGTGTTTCTAGGCTTGCCATTTTTAGCAATGTAATAGTCTAGGTTAACCTTGTAACTCAACTTGAAATAATAAGAATGTATTATTTGTGAATTATTTGAATTATGTGATTTATGTGTGTATTTTCTTAATTTTTATAATTTAATGAATTAAGAATAAAATGAGCGTCAAAATTTAAGTGTGAGATAAGCCTGACATCTTTGCATAAAGTTGTAGTGGTCGAAACAAGGAATCCGGAGATATAAGGAATGCCAAAATCCGAGTTATAACGAAGAAGTTATGACCTGTCGAAGTTTCGCGACAGAACCGACATGACGCCGAGTGACGTAAAATATGAATTTAAGATAGAGCGATATTTAGCCTTAGCGATCTAAACAAAAGTCGTAGATTTCGTTAAACCGAGAGCGTGCATAAAAGGAACGCCCAAATCTGACTTCGTATGAGGAAGTTATGATTTTCTGAAGTTTCGACTTAGCAGTATACAGCCCGAATACTCGATTTGAGATCGAGCGGTTTTTAGCCGAAACAATCTAAATGAGAATCGAAGATCTTGTTGTTAGTAGCGAAGCAATGAAAAGTTAGGCGAGAACGGACATCAGACGAAGAAGTTATGAATTTATAACGAAGTTTTTCTGTCCCGGCCTTCTAAAAATAAATAATAAAAATAAAAGTCAAAATTAGCCGACGGAGTCTAAATGAAAGTTGTAGAGTATGGTCTGACCTTCGCGTGGATATAAAGAACGTCGAAAACGGAGCTCGTATGCAAAAGTTACGCAATTTAGAAGTTTGACAAGTCAATTACGTCCCGCGTAATTTGAGTACGCCCCGCGTACTCAGTCGGATGCAACTTGTCTGACCAATACTCGAGTGCCACCAGTCGACGCACGCAGTGACGTCAAAGTACGCCCCGCGTAATTTGAGTACGCCCCGCGTAATCCCAGACCCAGCAGCCTATAAATAGGACTCGAATTCAGCCATTTTCTCTTGTTCAAACTCTTCCCTCTCTCTAAGTTTTGCCTCGTTTTGCGTGTCGTTTATACCCCAAAGCCCCGGTAATATTCCCGAGCCCCGAAGTAAGATCCAAAGCCCTGAGGATCCCGAAGAGCGTTATTCCCGAGCCGAAACGCTGCCCGCGAGGAGCCCGGTTTTGTGAAGATCTTCCAGATCTACGGAGAAACACCTCTTCTGCAAGCCGTAGTGCTGCCCGATCATCTTTTGATCAAGTGAGTGTGTAGTTATTTTCTTTCCAACGCAATATTATGAAGTATTTCATATAAAATACGTGTTATGTGTATATATTTGGTTTTTATACGTGTGAGTGTATATTCACTCTCTTCTATCTTATAGATCTGATGTATTCTCTATGAAATACGTGTTATGTGTGTATGCCTCATCTGTTATGTGGAATATGTGTTGATTAAAACATGTTATACAGGTTTTTAAACTATGTATACAAACGTATATTTTTATCTACTAATATGTTGGGTAGAACATGGGTAGATAATTGGTGTGTAATAAACAGATGAGAGGCCTCGGTGTTATTGGTGTTATTCTAGTCATTCAGCAGAGTATGGATGACGACCACGGACTATTCTAGACTGTCCTGTGGAACACTAGCAGGCTCATTACCTGTAGGTGTTGTGAACGACGTGTTCACCGGTGTACTCTATCCCCCACATGGTTGCCTTTAGGACACTTATTGTTGAGGAAGCCCCTCTGCAGTGATGTCCGTCCCGATGAAAAATCCTGAAATAGGTTCCTTATAATAGACGTTATTTTTAGGAACGTAAGGTGAGGATAACGGGAATGGGTAATCGGGTTTATTGTTGATTGTTGAAATTAAATATAATTATTGTGGGTTGAAAACCCTATATGCTCACCAGGCTCCCAAGCCTGACCCACTCAGTTGATTTATTTTACAGGAAGTGGCGCAAGAGCTTAAGATGGGCGAACATCAAGTTGTTTTGTTTACAAGTCTGTATATGTATATATTTGTTGAATGACTTGTAATGATATCGTTTATGCTTTATGATCTGTATCGGAACATGACATCCCGTCTTTTGATTATGAAATGAAATCATATTTCTTTATGAAATGTTTTGATAAATATCTATTTTATCATGTTTTGTTTTTGGGAACAAATTCCGCATCTCTTTTAAAATTAAAAGGATTTACTCTGAAAATTATTTTAAAAAACATAAATGAAATCGGTCTTTTCTGGCCGAGATTTTGGGGATGTCACAGTTGGTATCAGAGCATTAGTTTAAGCGAACTAGGAATTTGTAGGATTTCTAAACTTAAACTTAGCATTCTAAGTGGAGATTGCGAGGTGTGTGTCTGTTGGATCTTAGACACAAGCACTAGTTTATTTTAGGAAAGTTGCCTAAAATGCTTTTATGTGCTAAATGATATATGTTGCCATATATGATATTATTTGTTCGGATCTACGGTTTGTTGCCAACCGGATCTGAAGGTTTATGTGTTTAGGATTCTAAGCGTATGTATACGATATTAGAACTAGCATGTAATCGTTTGGAGTAATAAGGTGAAATTATTCGGTGTAAAGATCAAAATGGTGAGAACAAGAAGCGGATTTGGAAATCCTAATGAAAACAGGAATCAACCACCTGTAATCAAGCAAGTACCTGTCGTAGCTGCTGCACCTGAGCCGCTAACAATGGTTGGTGTACAAATGATGATTCAAATGATGTTGGATCATCAGATGGAAGAAACAATGACGCCTGCTTAGGCAGAATCGTGAAGAACCGTCGATTCAAGCGGAAGAGCCCGAGGAGAATGGAGGGCAGTCTGAAGGAGAAAACTTTAGTGGGATCATTGGTCAAGAAGAACAACCAGTGGTTAGACGCAATAAACAGTATGGAGGAAATGATGGTCGTGGGTGCAAGTATAAGGATTTCATGGCATCCAAACCACCATGCCTATCCGGAAGCCCGACGCCGGTGCAAGTTATGGATTGGATCTCCGAAATGGAGACTATGTTTGAAAGTTGCGAATGCAGCAACAGGCAGAAGACCGCTCTTGCGATCCCTCTGCTAAAATCTGGTGTGTTGAGTTGGTGGAAGCTGTTAGCTGACTCTATGCCCAAGGGAGAAGCAAGCAAAATGTCTTGGGAAGACTTTCTGGAACAACTAAAACTGCAATATTGCTCCGAGCAGGACCTTCTGGAAATCAGTAATGAGTTTCAGAATTTGAAGAAAGGGAAATTGAGCGTTACTGAATACGCTACAAGTTTCACGGAAAAGATGAAGTTTATCCCATATTTGGTGCCTACAGAACTCTTTAAGGTCAACAAGTTTGCCCTTAGACTACCAGCGGACTATGGTCCAATGGTTAAGCAAGCAACCACATTGAAAGCCGCCATCTGGGCTACTGGAAATGTTGAGACCCAGATCAGGGAAAAAGGTCTGGAAAGGTCAGAGGTTGGTGAGAAAAGGAAAATCGATGGATTTTCAGGGTCCAGCAAGAAAAGTAAATTCTCGAAGTCTAGTTCGAGAGGAAGTGGAGGAAAGGTAGAGGCAAAATGGTGCGACAAGTGCAAGAAGAAGCATCATGGGAAGTGTGGCGGGGAAACCACATGCTACAAATGTGGAAAGCCAGGGCATTATGCCAACGAATGCACTTTCACCAAGAATGTTTGTTATGGTTGCGGTGAGGAGGGGCACATCTCAAGAGATTGTATGAAGAAGAAGGAGGCAGCAAGACCCAACATTCCGCCAAAGCCAAAGGCGAGAGCATTCCAGATGACACTGGAAGCTACTAAAGATGAAGCTGATGTCGCTTCAGGTACCTTTCTCGTTAACAAATTGCCTGCCCAAATTTTATTTGATTCTGGAGCCAACTACTCCTTTATATCGCATGAATTTGGTAGAAAACTAGCTTTGCCTATTGTGAGACTAGATAATGCTTTATTAGTCGAAGTTGCTAGTGGCAAGATTGTACCTGTTATCCATCGTATGAAAAACATTTTAATTGATTTGAAAGGGAATAAGTTCCACGAGGAATTATTACCTATAGAACTTAATGGTTTCGACATCGTTTTGGGAATGGATTGGCTTAGTGCCAATGATGCCAAAATTTTATGCAAGAAGAAAATAGTGAAAGTGAATCCGCCTGGAAAGGAATCGTTTATGGTGTATGGAGATAAACGCAGAGTAAATTCTGGAATCATTTCCCTAATGAAAGCCAGAAAATGTTTGACCAAGGGATGTACATCATACTTAGCATTCGTGATCGATGCTAAGAAGGAAAAGAAGGTGATGCAAAATATTCCCGTTGTGTGTGATTATCCAGAAGTATTTCTCGAAGATCTTCCTGGATTACCGCCCGATCGACAAGTAGAATTTCGTATTGACTTGTTGCCCGGAACAACACCAATTGCAAAAGCACCTTATCGATTAGCACCGACGGAGATGAAGGAGCTAATGATGCAACTTCAGGAGTTATTGGACAAAGGTTTCATTAGACCTAGTTCATCGCCCTGGGCAGCTCCGGTGTTATTCGTAAAGAAGAAAGATGGAAGCATGAGGATGTGCATTGATTACCGAGAGCTGAATAAGGCAACAATAAAGAATAGATATCCGTTGCCGAGGATTGATGACCTATTCGATCAGCTACAAGGTTCAAGTTATTTCTCAAAGATCGACTTGAGGTCAGGATATCATCAGCTAAAAGTAAGAGAGCAGGATATAGAGAAGACCGTATTCAGAACCCGATATGGACACTATGAGTTTTTGGTTATGTCGTTTGGACTAACCAATGCTCCAGCAGCATTCATGGATTTAATGAACAGGGTTTGTAATCCGTTCCTTGATAAATCTGTGATAGTGTTCATTGATGACATTCTGATTTATTCAAAAAGCCAAGAGGAGCATGGCAGACACTTACGAGAAGTTTTGGAAGTCTTGAAGAAGGAGAAGTTGTATGGGAAGTTCTCCAAATGTGATTTTTGGATTCGAGAAGTCCAATTCTTGGGTCACGTGGTCAACCAAGAAGGTATAATGGTTGATCCAGCAAAGATTGAAGCTGTAATGAAGTGGGAACAACCAAAAAGTCCCACGGAGATTCGAAGCTTTTTAGGATTAGCCGGATATTACCGAAGGTTTATCCAAGGCTTTTCTTCGATCGCTAGTCCATTAACAGCTTTGACCCACAAAGGAGCTACTTATGCTTGGAGTGATAAGCATAAAGAAGCATTCGAGAAGCTAAAGAAGAAACTATGCGAGGCACCGATACTTTCTCTACCCGATGGAGTTGAAGACTTTGCTGTTTATAGCGACGCGTCTGGTGTTGGATTGGGTTGTGTTTTGACCCAAAGAGATAAGGTGATCGCATATGCATCTCGACAGCTGAAAGAGCATGAAAAGAACTACCCGACTCATGATTTGGAGTTGGCATCGGTGTCCCAGAAGTACCGGCCCCATCAAATCGTGACTGGAATGGTGGTGGAAAGGAAACCGAATACTGAAATCCCTGATGGGCAAAGAATGCATTCAACGCATTCCCTTGCCACCGCTGTTGCGCGTCCACATGTGCAACATACACGCTAAGGTTCTGGACCCTCAAGTCAAGACGATCAATGCCCTGAGCCAAATAACGCATATCAATCTCCGGCTCAGGTCCCTGCTGCGCTCCCCGAGGAGCAGGTCAACGCCGCGGGACCCGTCTCGGCTGTGGCTCGGCGGCACCCTCCTCATCCGCCACATCATCTGCTCGAACCCTCAAAACACCATCTCCGCCCCGCTCTAATACGCGCATCGACTCCAATAGCTGAAGACTCATCGGCCTCATGTCGTGAAACACCATTGATCTCGTGATCTCACGTGTCATCAACTGATATGATCTAGCTAATCGTGTGATAAAATGCCCTCCGCATATCGGGCTATCTCCCCGAAGTCCCCTGGCCCTCCGTCCCAAGTATGCAGCTAAAGCAACTGGAAGGTTCAGGTGCCTCCCTGGAGTAACTAGTGCCCATAGGAAATACAGGTCCGTCGAAGGCACTCTCTCACTATTCTTGTGATGCGTGAGAGACATAGAAATCAACCGGTGCAACATTCGGTATGTAGTAGACCGAATCATCCCCCCTCGAGCGGTAGATGGTGTATAAATTCCTCCCGTAATATCGGCCCAAAAAGTGTTCTCATTGTAGTCCTCCGGCCGCTCCGTGAGACAGTCAGCAAGAAATGTCGGGAAGTGGACACTCCTTGTCTCATCGGCTGTGTAAATACCCACCCGAGTAGCAAGCTCTATCACGCTGGATTCCCGGCTCACTCCTCCCAGTCTGAAAGCAAAGGCTGTCCTGTCATTGAGTGACTTCCTAGGATCATAGGAAACTGTAGCATAGAACTCCAGCAAAAACTCTCGATATACCGGCTCCTGGATCCTGAACAAACGCACCCATCCCTGACACACAAACAATTCCACTCCACTCGCGTCCGAGTGTGTGTATTGCAAAAATTCCTGGATCAATGCAGCAAGTCCAGTCCTGGTAGCCAACTCCCAGTCGAAAGAGGGTGCAATATCAATCTCCTTTGTGAGAAGCAGGCTCAAGTTGGTGCTATAATGCGCCCTAGTAGCATCGCTCAGTGTTTGCGGAAATTGTAAAAAGCGATGATCGGTCACATCCTCGGGAGGGTTGGTTCTTTGTGCCCTTCGAGCCATAATCTGCATATATTAACACAAAAACACAAAACCAACAAAATATGGCAGCATTAATAGATTTTTAAACCAAAAAAAAAAATGGGGCTGGATAGGTGCAGTACGCTGGGCGTACGTCCACGCTTGTGATTCTGTGTCCTGGTCCCAGTCCCTTTCTTGTGCTAAGGTCATTATCCATATCCAAATAAACCTTGAGGTTCAAGGCAGTAGAAAACAAACGAAAAAAAATCGAAGTCACCCTTTAAACTTATGACCAAAAAGATAACTCAATCCCTTATTAGTTCCTGATTTATTCAAGATTGGCAAACAATTAACATAAAAACTTCACAGGGCATTCAATCAAAATTTTTTTTTTCTTTTTGGGCGTACGCTTGGCGTGCGACCCCAAGCGTAAATCGATGAACGTGGGGCGGAATTAAGACGAAATTAGGTTCGAGGGTTTAATGTATTAACCGAAATCGGTCCATTCAAGCCCTAATCAACACATACATTTGCGAAATCGACCCTAATTCGAAAAATATATAAACCCTAGATTTCAAGCAAAAGCTAAATGCAGCTTATTCCTTTGAATTAAACACAAATCCAAGCTATTGAGTATCCGAAATACTTACTTGTGTGGTGGATTTAACAAGAAACGAGAGAGAAGCAGGAATCTTGGAGAGGGCTGCCGTCACAGTTTGCGCGAGAGTAGAAGAGGGAAAAGAATAAAGAAGAAGTCAAAGGGTCAAAAGATATACCTGGTCACCGTGTTACGCGGGGCGTAACTCAAGAGTACGCGGGGCGTACCCCAACCCCCTGAAATGTTCATTCGCGATCCGGGGCATATTACGCATGGCGTAAGTAAACTTACGCGGGGCGTAATTTTAAATGAAAATTTCCCTTTCTTCTTTTAATTGAATCATTTCATCTAGGAACTTAAAACTTATTTAATTTTTCCTTTTTAATTTCTTAAGCTAATGATGACTTCACGATGAGTGATAAAAAAAATTGAGATGTCATAATCACTTATCTTTGTCAAGATCAAACAACAATGGTTGATCAAAAACCTTTGCATGCAAGAATTGGTTTGCGAAAACACCCACTTTCGGGACCCGTTAGAATATTTCCTTTGTTTTCCTTGCACCATTAACTAGAAGCGGAACAAGAAGTGACCTAACTAGTCAAGAACATCAAGAGCTCGGTCTTCCACTTAACCACCACAATACGCCTTGCTATACTACGCCTCATGGATTGAGTTGGACAAATCAACAAAGTAGTAGGCTAAGCAGGTCAAGAATTCCCTAATCGCTTTCATTCTCGAAACCCATGCAAAAAGTAAAGTCAAGCAATGTGTACAATCCCAAATTCCTGCAAAATAAAAACAAGAACCTTCCCGACAAGTGAAAAGATATCATCGAAAATCAAACTAAAAAAAAAAAATAAAAATTGAGAACTAACTAAAAACAAATAACGAATAATCAAATAAAATAAATTAATGACAAGCCGTTCCCCGGCAACGGCGCCAAAAACTTGATGTGCACGAAAGTACCCATTAATTTTAATATTTATAACCTAACAAACTTAGACTAACTATGCACTTATAGGCAGTGTACCTAGTCAGATTACAGTATAGCTTAGGTAAGTCGGGTGTCGATCACAGGGAACGGTGGATTAATTTAATATATTTAATTATAGGTTACATGTCACACAAAAAGAATAATTTAATAAATCTCAAACTAATATTTAATTAACCATTCTCGATAAACTAACAGGAAAAACAAATCTCTTTAGGTACTTTGGTTTAGACAAATTTCACCTTGAAAACATAAACAATTGCATACACAAATTCATTTATTCATGTTCACCGATTCCTAAATTGATTAGATTCATGTTCACTATAACTAATCCTTTAGCAAACAAGTTAATTCAAACAGTGATCAATTGATTAAACTAACATGCTTCCTAGTGTTCAGTTCGTATCAAGCAAGACTTGTAAATTTAGTTAATTTAAACATTTAATTAACCTCTTGTTGATGGTCATCAAACAAGGCTCACACATTAACTTACTTATTCCCATGTTAATCCTAGTTTCACATTCGTTATTTCTAGTCTTATAATCTCAATGGTCATCAAAAATCATAAGAGACAAGCAAATCAAGCAGGTTTTCATACAACTTAATTCACTTAACAATTAACAGCAAATAATCATCATTAACACATGAGGATCTTTGAACAAGCTTGGCAAGATAAATTAAACACAAATAAATTCTTTAACATAACAATTAGTCTAAGAATCAAAACTTCATTCAATCATAAACACAAAGTAAAAGGTTTTTACACCCAAATCATAAACTAAATACAAAAAGTACCATAAGGAAGTGCTAAACATGGTCACGTTAGCAATCCATATGATTACCGACATGTATCCGCTCTCCAATCCTTCAGATCTCTGCTCCCGTTAGCTTAACGGCCTTCCGGCCGCCTTCTAGACCCTCAAAACGGCTTAACAGAAGTTAATTGTCGACTAAATTAGGTTAGAAGTCGAATCCCCCCTCCTGGTTGGCTAAAAATCGACATTTATAATCCTTGTGGCCGACCTAAGTACGCTGGGCGTACTATGGATTACGCGGCGCGTACTATGGATAATCACGCGATCATGCATATCCGGTGCAAGCAGGTACGCGGGGCGTACTCTTAAGGTACGCGGGGCGTAACCGCGACCTCAGCCCCCTTTTCTTTCTTTTAGCTTCTAAGCCCAGTTTCCGCTTCAGTCTTTTCTCTTGTGCTTTATTGACAACAAATAGCTGCAAAACATAATTCAAAGCATTATGAGTACTCTTTAGTTCTAAAATAGAATAAATAAGACCAAAATATTAAGATAAAGTGCATAAAAATATATCTAAAAATACACATATCACCCGCCATCTGTCGGTCTCGGTCGAAGTACCACCATTCTGCAAAACATCATAATAATCATTAGTGATACTGCTACTTTCTGAGGGATCTCAACTACTTACAGGTTCCTTGGTCTCGTCTTGGCCTTCCTCGGCTAGGGTACGGATCCTCTGCTTTCAGTAGTACGGGCCCATACTACCTTTCACATCTATCCGTACCTTCTCCGAGAAATTCCTCGACTTCACCAGATCCCCTTTACTACTGCTACTCCCTGCTATTCTCATCCTAGGCTTGCCCTAGGGAAAACTCAAGTTCAACACGACTGGTCCTCATCTGCTGTAGGACTCCTCATAATGCCAGTTAGCCACCACCTAAACACCATCACATGTGATGAGGATTAGATAATCCTTCAAGTAAAAGATCCGTCCCTACAACGGTTGGACTCAAACAAGAGCTGCGCAATAGGGCCAGTTCCAGTACTTTGGGATTATTCAAACCTGATTACATGTGGTGTGACGTGTTCACCTAGTGGCTAACTCCCATTACTCAGAACCCCACCAAGCATGAAGCAAGCAGCATTCGGTTAAGGGGAAACAGACTCAAGCCAAAACTATTCTTATAACAAGAAACGGCACTAGCATAAGATGCTAAGCTCATACTATCAGGCATAACCTAAACAGGCTATCCTACTGCTGTCTACTCAATTCTAGCATGCAATACTCATAAAGCTGTAACACATAAGCAGGCACATAAGGCATCACTCCTAGATCCTTAGCCCTATTCTAGCATGCGGTTCTACGTAAGCTGATAAACATAACATAAACTTGTATGGGTACTATGGGGAATACTTACTTGAGCTCGGCCGGTCGCGCACGTCACACACTTCGCTCTTTCTTATGACTCTTTTCCGAGTTTTTAGAGAACATTTTCTTTTGGAAAATCTTTCAATCCCTCGATTTGAGTTCAGACACTCCCGAAGGCGTGTCCGAATCCCTCAAACCAGGGCTCTGATACCAACTTGTAACGACCCAATTTTCATGTCCAAAAATTTCATTTTAAAATATTACTTTTAGAAAACATTAATAAATAAAAACATTGTTTGATCACGCCATAACACATCGCAAACCATGTTTTAGTAATCAAGCCATACAACCCATCAAATATCAGAGTACAATCCCAGTGAATCTCGTAAATGCGGAAACCGAAGAGTGTGTGTGTGACATGCTGCTACCGTGCCGGCTCCTTTCCCCTAGCTGAGGAGGTACCTGAAACCAAAACTGAAACCGTAAGCACAAAGCTTAGTGAGCTCCCCCACAATACCCCATACCATACAACATATAACAAATAACATGCAATTAGGAGATACGGGCCCCGCCCACACCCGTGAAGATACGGGCCCCGCCCACACCTCACTTTCTAAGAGATACGGGCCCCGCCCACACTCGTGAAGATACGGGCCCCGCCCACACTTCGCTACCTGGGAGATACGGGCCTAGCCCACACTCCATTCTCGGAGAGATACGGGCCTCGCCCACACCCAACCGTCAACACATATCATACAAGTATCACGCAGACAACAAGTGTAAACAGTTCTATCATACTGGTATATATCACAATCAACTCGACTAATAGATACGGGCTCGGCCCACACTACAATACTAACGTCTCATCTACACGGGCCGACCTTGGTGCCTTAGACCCGTTACTACTGAAAGGAAACTCACCTCGAAATAGCTGCTGGTCTGTGTGGGAATTGATCACCTACTACTGCTGCTGCTGCTCCGGAAACTCCCCGGCTGTAATTCCCACAATATACTTAATCATACCCTGCTAACTGTCCTTTGGGTAAAAAGACCATTTTACCCCTGGTCTAGCCCTAAGTCAAATCGAAGTCAACTTTTAGTTGACCCGACTCGCCGAGTGGATCTCCACTCGCCGAGTCCCTAGCAAACTATTGTCTTGGGTCCCTGATTCTACTCGTCGAGTTGGGCTATGACTCGACGAGTTCATCTTCTAAACTGTCATTCAACTCCTTCATCCTACTCGCCGAGTTGTATGAACAACTCGTCGAGTTCATCTTCATCCGAAGAACACATATGCTAAGACTCGCCGAGTTGTATGAACAACTCGCCGAGTCTATTCTTGATCTATGAAGATTGCCTTGGACTCGCCGAGTCAGGGCATTGACTCGCCGAGTCCTATCATGAGTGAGTCCAACTTTCAACTCACCGAGTCACCCCCTGTGACTCACGGCTCAACTCGATACGTCTAAAAAGGACCAATTTGGTGACTCGCGAGCCGACTCGCCGAGTCACATGAACGACTCGCCGAGTCGTCGCCATGCATCCACTAGATACACCGATTTGTTTGATTTCAGTCCATGCCATTCATAGATCTGGGCTTCTAAGACACGAATCATACGTAAAGTTTCCAACTTTACGTGTAGATCTTCACTAATATGGATTTTAGGGTCCAAAATGCCTCAAAAAGGGTAGATCTAGGATGAACAAGCCACATGGGTCCATAAAGCTAACAGATCTGAGCTCTTGGAGCTCAATCTTGCCTAGATCTAAAGGCCAACCCACTTATTACGAAACATTAAGCACAAACAAGCTTGGGGAATGGCTCAAGAGTGTCTTAAATGAAATCTTAAGCATAGAAACAAGGGGGAAACGAGATATACCTCAATGAAACCGCTGAAAAACACAATGATGCTTGGATGGCTCTCCTTCCTCTTGATCTCTTTCCCCTTCTTGCCTCAAAACCTTCAAGAATCCACACAAGAGCCTCAAATTCACAAGAAACAAGCTTAGGACGAGTTAGGACGAGGGTTGGGAGCTCTGGGGGTGAATGGGGGCTGGCAAGAGGCAGATATGAGGTTTAAATAGGGTGCAAACCCCTGAAACTTAGGGTTTCATCCAACAGCGGTGACTCGCCGAGTCGCCAACTTAAACGTGTCCTGGGTCTCGTCCCTACTCGGCGAGTCGGACCTTGTGACTCGCCGAGTCCAAGGCTAAAATAGGGCAATACTCAAATAAAATTCACATACCGGAAACTAGGTGCTACACTTAGACTCGCCGAGTCGCTATAGTGCACTTGCCGAGTCTGGTCAAAGTTGACCGTTGACCGTTGACCAAAGTTGACTTGTTAAGAGTAGTCAACCTTAGTTGGGAAAGTGTTAATTAGAGATGTATTGTGATTTAGGAGGACTATAGCTCGGGAGATCGAGCACTAGTGATTTCAGGATTCACGACTTACCGAGACATGCGAGGTGAGTCTTCTCACTATACTTTACCTTGAGTAGGTAACCAGAGTTATGTGATAGAGTATTTGTATGCTATGTATGTTATATGTTGTACTGCATTATTTCTATGTGATTTATGCTGTGCATGTTTACAGAGTTAGAACCTGAGGGTTCACAGAGTTTGGGTGCACGGACCCACAGAGTTATAGCCTCGAGTGGCTAATATGTGTTATATATGGTATTTTAGGAAACTCACTAAGCTTTGTGCTTACAATGTTTGATGTTATTGTTTCAGGTACTAGTGACGACGGCGGGAAGGCGCCGACTTGATCCGTACACACACGGAGTTTATACAGTTGTGATCTTGGGATTTTGTATTTACTTGAATTGGATAATTAAATATGGTTGTTTTATGAATATTAAATGAATTATGTTTTATGAAAAATTTGTTTTGAAATTTACGGTGTTACAGTATATATATATATATATATATATATATATATATATATATATATATATATATATATATATATATATATATATATATCAGTGTTGCAGAAATTGGCTTTGGCAGCTGATTAATCATTTGACGGCCTCGAACCGATTACGATTAGGGTGCTTGGCGGAAATTGATCGAAATCTGTCAAACTCGGGTTGGCGGTCCTCAGCGGTCTTAGGCGGGAAATATTTAAAAAATTAAAACAAAAAATTATTTTCAAATATTACACCAAAATTTTAAAATTTTACAATTTTAAGCTTTCAAATTTTAAAATATTATACTAAAATTTTAAAATTTTCAAAATTTTAACATTTAAAATTTCCAATTACTTAATTTTTTAGGAAATATTAATTTTTTAAAATAATTTTATTAATAATTTAGGGTTCCTGATTAATCACCGATTAATCCCCGTCAAATCTGATTAATCGTTTATCGCTAGTCGACCGTCGAACGATTTCTACAACCTTGATATATATATATATATATATATATATATATATATATATATATATATATATATATATATATATATATAAAAGGCAAAACTTCATAAATCATCCATAAATGACGAAAATATCATTCATTTAACTGACAAAAGATGACGGAATGAACAATAATATTATACATTAAAAGTTTTGAAAGCATAGAAATACACTAATTTGGAGACTAAAAACCAAATACACTAATTTTGTCTCTTTTTGTCCAAACTGATTTAGCAAAACCAGCCAGATAAAGAACCCGGTTTTTAAAAACCTGTTTGCCCTCGTTGGGAAGAGAGGACCAAATCGATGATTAAAAATCGAATATTCCAATTTGGGAATTGGGCATCAGCAATCAAATAGGAATATACGATAACAAGACAGATTGAAGTATTGAATGGTGATGTAATTGGGCTGGGCCTCGTAATATTTTACTATGATCTGCTGTTAATAGTGGAAGGCTTACTCTGTCTTTTAATATGCCCGGCTACCTCTATACCAAAACCCTAGATTTGTATTTGTCACTGCTTTGGGAGTAAACGCTCGTACCAGGTATCCTTTTTCTGCTCAATTGTTCACCATATATACTTATAGTCTCATTTAGTCGCCTTACTCTTCTTTACACCCTGATATACTGTTGAATTTTCTTTGTTACTGTAGATCGGCATCAGAAGGCGATCGTTTGTTCCTTAAGCAATGGCGCTGGTGAGTTTTTTGTTCGTTTTTGTGTTAGTTTTGATTAGTTGATGTTTTTATGTGCTGAGTTTGTGATGGATCTCTGTTGTTTTGTATACAACTTGTGCGGATGAGGCTTCGGATATGCATTTTTTCGTAGATCGCTTTGTTTCAATATTCATGTTGTTTGTGTAATCAATCGATCATGCTTGGTCTGTGCACTAATTTTGCTAGTCCATGTGGGTGATTTTGTTTCATAATCAACTGGAAATGACAGATATTAATCATATATTCAATATCCTATTTGTTTATATTCTCGATGAGACCAAATTTATAAGACATTGACATCCAATTATCTGATAGGGAGATAAGGATTCAGCGGTTTAGTAGGCCTCGGGAAATGTTAATCATGCTTTTTGCTCTAAACGGAATATCATTGTTAATGTTATTTACTTTTGAGTCTTATGTTTTCTCATGCAGCCTTTTCAACATCCTGAAGCTCATAAGTATTTTATACAACAAAATCAATAGCTGAAACTTCTATTATTGTTGCCTTTACTTGTATGCTATTTTTTTGGTAGATATATTGGCTTCTGATTCATATAAATTGACGTTTTAGTGTCTGCTGGTTTGTGATCATTTGGTATTTACATTCTTGTGTCAGTTATTTGCTAATCATATGATGTATTCTGCTTGTTGCAGATTATGCATGCTGGGGCAAACAACAAGAATGTTTACAAGTCATTAATTGTGGCAGAATATGTTGGTGTTGAGATTAAAATGGATGAAAACTTTCAGATGGGTGTGTCTAATAAGACTCCTGAATTTCTTAAAATGAACCCTATTGGAAAGGTATTTTCCTCTTTATTTATAATCCAATTAAAACGTTCTACGAAAAGCAAAATTTTATATAATGTTTTATACTGTATGCTTCATCATTGATGCAGGTCCCTGTTCTTGAGACTCCTGAGGGTGGAATATTTGAGAGTAATGCTATTGCTCGCTATGGTGAGGCTCCAAATAGCCATTGTTTCTAATCTTGTTTTGGTTTTGACTTTTGAGTAATGAGCTTACTTTGTTATGTTTTATGCTGCAGTTGCTCGTTTGAAACCTGGAAATTCCCTTTTTGGTTCTTCACCAATAGAATATGTAACTTTTATGTGCTCTTTAATGATTATTAAGGAATAATTATACTTATTAGAAAGCTTACCTATCTTTTGAAAATATTTTATACAGGGCCAAATTGAGCAGTGGATCGACTTTGCAACCTTGGAGCTTGATGCAAGTATGAGGGGTTGGGCCATACCAAGGTTTGGATATGCCACCTACATCAAACCTGTTAGTCACTCCTGCTCTTTTCATAATGTTATTTTGAACTTTTAATGTTTCTTTTCCATGGGTTTTTGTGAAATGCTTTAAATGACAATCTTGTGTGCATGTTTTGAAGGTTGAGGAGAGTTATATTGCTGCTACCAAGAGAGGTCTTGGTGCTCTAAACACATATCTTGCTTCACATACTTTCTTGGTTGGTGAAGGTGTTACTTTGGCTGACATCATCTTGACATGCAACCTTGTGATGGGTTTTAAATTTTTGCTCACAAAGAGTTTCACAGCTGAGTTTCCTCATGTTGAGAGGTATTTCTGGACCATGGTTAATCAACCAAAATTCAGTAAAATAATCGGAGAAGTTGTACAAACCGAAGCTGTTATTCCTCTTCCTTCAGCCAAGAAACCAGAGGATAAACCAAAACCCGAGCCTAAAAAGGAAGTCAAGAAAGAAGAAGCCCCTAAACCCAAGCCTGAAGTTGCCCCAGAGGAGGAAGAGGCACCAAAGCCTAAGGCAAAGAATCCTCTTGATTTATTGCCTCCGAGTCCTATGGTTTTGGATGACTGGAAGAGGCTTTACTCAAACACCAAAACTAACTTCCGTGAGGTTGCAATCAAAGGTATTTTCATTTTTTATTTTTTTATTTTTTCCTAAAAGATCAGTCTTTTCAAACTAACACTTGGCTGATATATTATATATTTATTGATTTTGTTGAAGGTTTTTGGGACATGTATGATCCAGAGGGATACTCTCTTTGGTTTTGCAACTACAAGTACAATGATGAGAACACTGTCTCATTTGTGACCATGAATAAGGTTGGTGGATTCCTTCAGCGTATGGATCTTGCAAGGAAATACGCGTTTGGAAAGATGTTGATTATTGGAAACGAGCCTCCATTCAAGGTCAAGGGTTTGTGGCTTTTCCGTGGGACTGAAATCCCAAAATTTGTGATGGATGAGTGTTATGACATGGAGCTTTATGAGTGGACCAAGGTTGACCTTTCTGATGAGGCACAAAAGGAGCGTGTGAATCAGATGATTGAAGATTTTGAGCCTTTTGAGGGTGAAGCACTTTTGGATGCCAAATGCTTCAAGTGAGGGGAAATGCTGGGACCCTTGACCATCAATTATTGTTGGTGATGGTGTAGATTTTTCTACAAAGTGTGTTTTTAGATATATGTTGACTTTGTTTTGTTTTGCTTTGTTTCATGATGATTACTAGCATATTATATAAACCAAACCAGTTTTGTTTTTTGGGTCTAGAGTATACATTTGCATCCCACAGTTGGTTATTGCTCCTTCTGCATTTGAAATGTGTGGCTTACAGGTTGGATAATGTTTGTCTTTCAAAACCTGGAAGAATACATGATATTTGCTAATTATTGGAAACAATAACTAGAGTTTCATCTATGTATGTCTATCGAGTGGGTTTCTTTAGATCCTGCAACAAGTTAAACTGCAACACCTATTGTAGTCTAAAAAACCTTTTTAAGTGTGTTATACATCCCAATGGAGTAGTAATCTTTTGCTTGTTTGCAATGTATTGATTAACCATATAATGTACTTGGTCTATTTAAGGGTTTGGAAATTCTACCTTATTACGTAATTGTATGATATATGCAATGTGATGTTTGGCCATTTCATCTCAATTCAAATGTGTTTACATATAATAACACATTAGTAAGTCGTTTTTTTGATTCATACCAATTGTTGCTGCTCTTACTCTATTAGGGTTGAGCATTTGGACCGGTGGACCGAACCGGATCGGACTGTTTTTTTGGACCCCCGGGCTGGTTTTCGATTCTAGGAATCCATCAAAACCGGTCCGGTCCGGTTTTTATTGGGTTTAGAATCTGTTTGATTTGATTTTAATTTTTTTTTTTGTAATTTGTGAAAATTTTTAAACAACTATAACTCATTTGTTTTCAATCAAATTGACATCCGTTTTTTTTTTCAACGTTTAATTTACAGTTTTTAGATGAATTTAGATTATAATTTTGTTGATTTTGGTATTTTATTTGATGAGTTACAGTTTTTTAAAGTTGAGCTATCAAAGCTGAAAATTTTCAGTTCTTCAGCAACATTTTTAAAATTTTGTAATCTTTGAAAATTTTTGAATAACAACTCATTTGTTTTAAGTTGGATTGACACACGGTTTTCTCCAACGTTTAATTTACAGTTTGTAGATGAATTTCGACTATAATTTTGTTGATTTTTGTATTATATTCAATGAGTTATAATCTTTCAAAGTTGGGCAATCAAAGCTGAAAATTTTCAAATTTTCATCAACATTTTTAAAATTTTATAATGTGTGAAATTTTTTAAACCATAACCCATTCGTTTTAAGTCGGATTGACCTGCGGTTTTTTCCAACATTTAGTTTACATTTTGTAGAGGAATTTACACTACATTTTTGTTGATTTTGGTATTATATTTAGTGAGTTACAATCCTTCAAAATTGAGTTATCAAAGCTGAAATATTTCAATTTTTTAACTATTATTTTAGACTATAATTCTGAAATTTTATTTATCTTTGACAGATAAATCACATGAAAAGGATTTTGGTGAACTTGGTTTATATGTTAGTTGTTTTTATTTGGAAAATTAATTTTGCAAGTTATAATATATTTTAACATCAAGGTAGATTAGTTACGCATGAAACGGAAACGTAATCATTTTGACAAGTTGTATCGTATTAAACACAATAACATACTTGTTTTAGTGAGTTCTATCAAACCCAAAAAATTATTTTAACGACTTGTACGCTATGCAATTAAAGTTGTACCAGTCCAAACGGGTCGAAGAACTGAAAAATCCGGACCTGGACTCGGACCCGAACACGGACACGGACATAGACACGACTCATCCGGTCCGGTCCACGGTCCACAACATTCACCATAACCGGTCCGATCCAAGAGTCGGTCTGGTCTGATTTGGTCCAAATGCTCACCCCTACTCTACCTTCTACGTGAAACGTTGCAGAAGACAAACATGTAATTTATAATGATTCCGAATGAAAAGGGCAAAAATGATAAATTTATAATGCTTCAAATGAAAAACAACAAACAACATTAAGGATTAATCCATAATTTGTAGTCAGAGAGTGATTAAGCAATGTTGAACTAGAGGATATGCACTTTTCAAGATTAGCCAAAACAACTTAGAATCTTCTTACTAGACATGCCTGATTTTGCTTTGACGAGATCATGTTGAGAATATCTTATAATTTATTTATTTTTTCTATTAGATGCATTGTTGCTTTATTATCTAGCAAATAACAAGATGCTTGCGAGGAGTCGGTTTGTTTTATTTCTTAATGTAACAATTCATTCTCTAATTCAACATTGTTTTCATGAGATAGTCTATTGAACAAATATATTACTTGCGAATGTCTTGCAATATTCTCATATATCTGTATTTATTGGAATTCATTGAACATAACATCTGTTTCCGATTAAGTTTTACGGGTTTTTCTTGAATTTTCATTAATTTTTGCGAATTCTTTTTATAAGATTGAATGTTTGGCAACATAATTTTTCATAGTTTTTAATTTTTTCCACATAAATTCGTTTTATATCTAACGTTTTCTCTATTTTGTGTTTTAGGCACGCACATGTTGACTTCTTTTGTTCAAACTCCACGGGATGTTATAAGTTTTTAACTCGATCATTTTATGCAGGTCTCTATCATAGTGGTAATATTCGTTTGGACAAAAGAGAGCATGTACCAAATGGTGGATCGTGTATGCATACAATTATAGTTATGTCAACCATCTGGTTATCAGGATCGGTCTGACCAGTTGAACCATCAAACTAGTAATATGACCAATTCAATATTCAATTTGGTTTTCGAAACATGCTTTTATCATTTCACATTTTGATTTAGGAAAAGATTCATTTGAGAATCACATCGATGCCAATTAGTTTTGGGAAAATGACTTAAGGTAACTAACTATTTCAGTTGTCCATATATAGGTAATGTTCTTTTTGTTGTACACATTAAGGTAACTAACTTGTTTTGTTTGTGCACATTTAGGTAATATGACTGGCTATCACATGTTTTTGCTTATGTGGCATCCACCTGGCATATGACTTGAATACGTTGCACCTACGTGGCATGGTGCATATATTGTCTTCATTCGATTACACTATAACTGTGTCATACGATTCCACCCCCAATTCTAAACCCTAGATCGATCGACGATGACTTCTTCTTCCTCATCTTATTCTTCAAAATGACAAGATGAATTTCAAGCTGATGATCTATGTGATTGCGGTTTACCATCTCGTGTGAAGATTTCAAGAACTCTTGCAACATATTCAACAATATTGATTTACCATCGAGTTTTGACAAACTCTAAATTTTCTTCCGTGGTTGTCAGGAGTTCTTGAAATCTTCACACGTGATGGTAAGCCGCAATCACATGGATGATCAGCTTGAAATTCATCTTGTTATTTTGAAGAATAAGATGAGGAAGAAGAAACAAAACAAGTCATATGCCAGGTGGATGCCACGTAGGTGCAACGTATTCAAATAACATGCTAGGTGGATGTCACATAAGCAAAAACAGGTGATAGTCTGTCATATTACCTAAATGTGAACAAACAGATGAAGTTAGTTACCTTAATGTGTAAAAAAAAAGAACATTACCTATATACGGACAACTGAAATAGTTAGTTACCTTAATAAGTCATTTTCCCATATATGCACCATGCCACGTAGGTGCAACGTATTCAAGTCATATGCCAGATGGATGCCACATAAGCAAAAACAAGTGATAGTCGGTCATATTACCTAAATGTGAACAAACAAAACAAGTTAGTTACCTTAATGTGTACAAAAAAAAGAACATTACCTATATATAGACAATTGAAATAATTAGTTACCTTAATAAGTTATTTTCCCATTAGTTTTATGATAAAATAAATTTAACAAAATTATGTCTATATTGCCTTTGATTAAAAAAATTGAAATGAAATGTGAGAAGTTATAATTTTACTTAAAATTATCATTACTAGGACTATACCATTGAATAACATGCACTTATGCTTTAGTATAAATACTTACAAAATAAATCTAACATTTAGTAAAATAAAATCTAGACCAACCTCCATTTAAATCACCTTTATAACAATTACAATATTCTAATCTAATAAATAAAAATGAATTTGCCATATGTTTTTCTTTCGTTTAATTGACTACATGTCATTTTATCATAATTTTGACATATATTTATTTTTCACTAGGTTATAACCCGTGTAACACACGGGATGACAACTAAAACAAATTTAGAATTAATAATACATTTTCAAAGTTTGAGGGCACTTCATACACATTAGACTAATTTTTAAACACTTACATAAATTAAAATTTCTTTTTCTTTTATCAAACATAAATTATTCTATGTTATTACATATAACTAAAGCCCACCTATTTTAAACTTATAAGGCACCGATAAAAAATAAAAATAAACCCCTTTTGACTCTAAAATACCCACTTTTGAAATCTCATCCAAAATTCGGAAAGTCCTTTGATCTTATATTTGCATGATTTCATTCTTGGTTTATTACTGATTTTTAGGGATTTGTATTATCAAGAGAATAGGCAACCAACTTATCTATATGCTACAATTCTAAAGTTGTTGATTTTATGCAAATATAGTTACAAAAATAAATTTTGAAACGGATTTTTTTGGTTTAAGTTGAATAATAAGAAAATAGAAAAATGACACATGACAATATGGCTTTTGAAAAATTGATGTGCCAAAAAATGGTTTTGTTTATTAAAAAAGGTAGAAGGTGGATTTTCAATATATTATTGATTTAGTTTTCATAAATTAAACCTATTATAATGACTATTAATTTCAATTTTGAAATTTCAATTTCAGTTTCAAATAAATCTCGCTATTCTAATAAAAGAATAGGTTTAATCTCATATTGACAAGTGTCATGCAATTAGAACCCCTCATTAATGCTATATATCATTTATCATGCCACTTGTCAACTTATTAATTATTCATTTCAAATTTCAAATTTTAAATTTCTCACTCTAATTTTATTAAATTAATAATTGATTCTTCATTTTAAATTTCAAAATTTAAATTTTCTTCCTTTAATTATATTAAATTAATAACATTAGATTAAAAACTAAAATAAAATTAATATAAATTATAAAATGATATAACTCCACGTATTTATTTAAATCAATGATTATAATTTTATATAACTAAAAAAATAGCTTTGAAGTAATAATTTATTTAAAATATCTTATTAATGATTTTGATTTTTTAATACGAAAGTTTAATTAATTTTATAACCATGGTTATCACAGGTTATAAACTAGTTTATAGTTTATATATGTTTAATATTTTGTTATAATTAATCCGTTTAGTACATTAGTCTGATAACTAAATACATAATTTTTATTTATTTGTTTATTTTCTGGATGTTTTTTTTCTCATAATATTTCAAATTTAAATATACTTCCTATCTAAAATATCCTATTTATTTAATCGAAAATGATAAATTTGGAAATTAGTTTTTTGGAACCCAAGTTTACTGTGACTTGTAAATAACGCTGAATGATGCAACTTATTATATGAACACTTGTCTGCCATATCCGGAAAACCCTGGCAATTTTGCGTTGATATTATCAGAGAGAGATGACGGAGATCTCGCGTCGGAGTTCGCTCCGCTTCTTATTATTCTTTTCCTCGATTTCTCTACAATTCTTTGCTGGTTCGTTCCTCAGATCTCTACACTACAACTATCTTTGTCTTTGGTTTAATCTGTTTACTCAATTGCTTGTTTTCTTCAAAGATCTACGCCTGAATACGTCAATTATAATAACAAAATCGCGAGTCAGTAGAAATTTTCTGTTCATCTCGCTTTAACAGTAAATAGGGAGGTTTTGATATATGCGTTTTAATATTCGATTGCGTTTATGCATATGTTTATCTTCCTAGATTCTGACATAATATGTGTTCTGGTGTTTATTCCGATTGCGTTTATGCACATGTTAATGAAATTTAACCTATTGCATATGATGAATTTAAGTTGCCAATTTAAATCGGCTCCTGTGGTGTTACACCATTGAGTTACTACAGTTATCTGTTGTCATAATTCATTTGTGCTGTGTTATAAATCATTTCAGGGTTTTCAGAGGATTCAAATTCCAAAGATGTGACAAAAGTTGATGCTCATTCTTCTTCAAGTAGCAAAAAAGGATCTACAATTCTGATAACATTCATCACGATTGGGGCATTTGCTGGTTTGTCATTTTTCCTCTACAGGTTATGGCAAAAGAAGAAACGTGATGAACAATATGCTCGTCTACTAAAGCTGTTTGAACAAGATGATGAGCTTGAGCTTGAACTTGGTCTTCGTGATTAAGTTAACTTCAATCAAGGTAAGCTCCCATACCCTTTAATATTTTGATTCCTATATGTACAATATATAACAAGTTTTTGTAGCTTAATTCACCCAAAACTGATTTTTTTTTTAATCAGAACAAAGGTGTAAGTGGTAGTTGTGCATCAGGAAGGCGACTCCCAGCATTTGTTTCTGGAATTAAGCAATTGTATAAATTTTATAGCGTGTGATTGAAATTTGTATGATTTTTAACAACATGATGACAAAAGATGTACTCATCTTTTTTTCAATGCTTTTATCTGTTTTGTTTATGAAAATATATGTTTTATAGGAACCACCATACTTTTGACATGTTGCTGAAGTCAGTTTATGGATAACAGTTAAATTAGTATTGTCATAATATCATTTTGTAGTTATATTATTTATAGACTTTAGGAGAAAGAAGATTTTGTAAGGTACTTGTTTTGACATATACTAAAAGCCAAGGTTATCCAATTAAACCCGTTACCTATTTTGTCTGGTCTGCCTACTTTGCATCTTTTGACATCTATCCACAAAAATATAACCGCTTTTGAGTCGAAAAAAAAAAAAAAAAAAAAAAAAAAAAAAAAAAAAAAAAAAAAACTATCTATGCTGGGTCTGATTTGGTTGGATTCATATTTATTTTACTTGTGAAATGGTTTAATGTTATCCCAAATTTTATTTTCTAGCATTACGACATGAATAGTTAAAAGGCATGTCACAGATTTTCTTGGAAAGTTATTCTTTTAACAATGTCACATTTCCGTTATTATAACTATATACAACGGTTGTTGAGACTCAAACACTTGATCTTTGATTTATTGATGTACATAAACCCATAACAAGCTATCGATCATGATAACATAGATGTGAATTCTAGAGACAATAATACGTTTATTTAACAATAAAAATAAACAAAATGTTCTCCAATGAATTAAATGTCGCAAAAAATCAGTTAAAAAAAGACAAGTCGAATGGGCCAGGTAGGCACATGGTGTGAATTTGAAAGTTATCTAACATGTATTTATAATGCTTACGATCTCTAAATCAATTTTAATAAACTATTATTATATTAAGTTTGTTACTGTATAAAAATCTAAAAAAAGATAAACTGTTGAGCTTGAGCATACTATTAGCAACCAGGACCCACCAATCAATTATCGCCTCTACCATCTTCAGAAAGCATATTATATTATGAATTGAAGTATTATCAATTAAAAAAATTCATTAAGTCATGATAAAAGAAAATACGAACATCTTACATATAAGAAACATATTTTATGAATCAACGGAAAAAGATGAACCAGAACAAGGACAAAAACGAAATCCATGTCATCTCCGTTCTCAAAAATTCAATATGTCAAGTGCCAACACTTATTATACTTCTACCTATAGCGAAGGAAAATTTCAATTCTTTCTGTCCCTTTTCAACTCTAAAACAACATAATCATCGTAGATCCAAAAATAGAAAATCCCTTATACACAACTTTTAACAATAAAAAATCAATCACATGACTCACTTTCACTTGCTGTCAGTGAAATCTGCATCAATAACATCTCCCTCAGAAGCAGAAGTAGGACCCTTGCCCGATGCTTCTGAGCCCTCAGCACCCGGGGTCTCACCGGGCCCAGGTGCACCTGCACCAGGCTGGTTGTAAAGTGACTGCCCGAGCTGCATAACTTCTTGGTTTAGGGCAGCCATGGCATCTTTTATGCTCTGTGTTGACCCGCCCGAAATGGCCTCCTTCAGCAACCCAAGCTTCTCCTCCACCTTCTCTTTCACCGGAGCAGGAACCTTCTCTCCCAATTCTTTCAGCTGTTTCTCTGTCTGGTAAACCACTGAATCAGCTTGGTTCTTTGTGTCTATGGCTTCTCTTTTCTCCTTGTCTTCTTTCGCAAACTTCTCAGCTTCATTCACCATTCTTTTTACCTGTTTCATCATATTATATTAGTAGCCAAAAAAAAAAACTGAGCCTAGAATAATTAACACATACCTCATCATCAGGGAGTGTGCTAGCACCAGTAATGGTGATATCTTGCTTCTTTCCTGTGCCTTTTTCGATTGCAGTTACAGACAAGATACCATTTGCATCAATGTCAAATTTGACTTCAATTTGTGGGACCCCACGTGGAGCAGGAGGAATTCCATCTAGACGGAAGCTTCCAAGAGACTTGTTGTCTCTAACGAATTCTCTCTCACCTTGAAGAACATTGATTTCAACACTTGTTTGGCCATCAGCAGCTGTTGAGAACACCTCTGATTTTGAACTTGGGAGAGTTGTGTTTCTTGGTATGATCTTTGTCATCACACCACCAAGGGTCTCAAGTCCAATCGACAATGGTGTCACATCAAGTAGCACAATATCACTCACATCTCCCGCCAAAACACCAGCCTAAAAACAAAAGAATTGATTGGATGGAATGGAATGGAATGGAATGGAATGAAGTTTTTATACCTGAACTGCAGCTCCCAAAGCAACAACTTCATCCGGATTGACAGTAACATTTGGTTCTTTTCCAGTTAAGCTCTTAACAACTTCTTGGACAGATGGAATTCGTGTTGAGCCACCAACAAGGATCACTTCATCAAGATCCTTGAATGATAGCTTTGCATCTCTCAATGAATTTTCAACTGGGGTTTTAAGCCTGAAAGAATGATCCATACTTTATCAGTTTTAAGTTTTAACAACAGTTGGAAAATAAAAAGACTCATTCACTAACCTATCAAGTAGATCTGAGCAAAGTTCTTCAAACTTTGCCCTTGTGAGGGTGGTATCAATGTGTTTAGGGCCATCAGCTGTGGCTGTAATGAAAGGCAAGCTAGGAAGAAAATAAACCACAAATCAGTAAAACTCATTTGCTAGAAAGTAAGAACAGCAATAAAAACTTTTTTAAATGATTCATGTACCTGATATTTGCCTGTGTCAAAGTAGAAAGTTCCATCTTAGCCTTTTCAGCTGTCTCAGTCAAACGCTGCAGGGCTTGCTTGTCCTTTAGTAGATCTATGCCTTCATCTTTCTTGAAGCTTGCAGCAAGCCAATCAACTATTCTCTACATGGAAGTGTAAAAAAAGCTTATAGCAATGAAATTATAAAAGGTAGTAAATGGACAATGGTATTGGATCTAAAACAATACTAACCTTATCAAAATCATCACCACCAAGATGTGTGTCTCCGGAAGTAGAAAGCACTTCAAAAACTCCATCACCAACCTCAAGAACTACAATCCACAAAATGAGAAACAAACATCAGAAAACAGATTTACAATAAAACATCATATTGGATTGAAAACCAAGTTATTTCAAGTCGTCCCCTCACCTGAAACATCGAAAGTACCACCTCCAAGGTCAAACACTAATATGGTTTCATTGTTTTTCCTTTCAAAACCATAAGCTAGTGATGCAGCGGTGGGCTCATTGATAATACGAAGAACTTCAAGACCAGCAATGCGACCTGCATCTTTTGTTGCTGTTCTTTGGGAATCATTGAAATAAGCAGGAACTGTTACAACAGCTTTCGTGACCTTATCATTCAGAAACTTCGAAGCATCGTCCACAAGCTTCCTCAAAACCTGATAATGGAGATGCAACAAGTTAAGCCAAATTAGGGCAAAAATATCTTACAAATTAAGTGGTATAGGGAGAACTGGTGTACCTGTGCTGAAATTTCCTCAGCGGCAAACTGTTTTCCAATAGCAGGGCAATCGAGCTTAACGTTCCCGTTCTCGTCACGCACAACCGTATACGAAATCTGCTTTGACTCCTCGTCCACCTCCGACATCTTCCTACCGATAAACCTCTTCACTGAAAAGAAGGTGTTCTCAGGATTCACAACGGCCTGCCTCTTAGCAATCTGTCCAACCAACCTATCTCCGTTCTTCGTGTACGCCACAACCGACGGCGTCGTCCTCTGCCCCTCGGCGTTGGTCACGATGACAGGCTTCCCACCTTCCATCGCACCAACAGCAGAGTTGGTAGTTCCGAGATCGATTCCCACAACTTTCTCAGCGACGACTCTAAGAGGACCATTGCTACGATTTCTTCTACTCTTGTTAAGTTTCGCAAATGATATTTGCTGTGAAAAGGAGACAGAATTCCTTAAACCTTGGCCGAATAAGACTGTTTTGGGGAACTTGATAGTAGAAGCAAAAGGTTTGCCTCCAAGAGGGTGAATCTGAGCTGTTGTTGACGCCATATGTTGCTGCTCAGGTTGAGAAGTGAAATCCTGAGCCGCTTAAACCCTAGAAAATTTGGGCAAGACGAAGGAGTAAATGGGAAAGGAAATTGAGAAGAAGATAATGTAAGGACAGAGGGTTGGGTCTTGGGTGGGTCGGAGGTCCTGTTAACAAAGCTTAAACCAACATGATAAGAAATGTAAAGCATAGGGTAGATATTAAACTTTTTGGCATAATTTAAAAATAGAGGGGCTTTTATGATACTCTCAATATTCAAGGGGCGATTTTGAATTCGACATTGTTGAGGGTGTTTCGACTTGGACTTGTGGAAGTGGCGATTTTGAATTTGACATTGTTGAGGGTGTTTCGGGACTTATGGAAACGACAATGTTTACCAAAACTTTTGAGTTTTTGGCCATAGGCAAAGTTTTTGGTCATAGGCTTTGTTAAGGTGATTTTTTCGGTTTAACAAAACTCAAAAACTAAACTTTTGGTGATTTGGATTGAGTTATAAAACTCAAAAGGGAATATTACTTATGAAGGTAATTAACTTTTCGGTATGTTTACATCTGGGTAATTATCTTTTTTTTTTACACATTTGAGTAACAAACTTGTTGGAAGTGTTCACATATAACAATTATGACCTGTTATAACATGTTAAATCATAGATGTAAACGCTTTCAACAAGTTCGTTACCTAGATGTGTAAAAAAAATAGTTAACCAAATATGAACAAAACGAAAAGTAAAAATTAAATTACACGAATAGTCCCTGTAGTTTGGGGGAATTTGTATTTTTGGTCCCTAACTTATTTTTTTAACTTGGATGGTCCCTACTATTTATTTTTGTTGCGCGTTTGGTCCCTGACTTACCTAAAAAGACTATTGTGCCCTTATTAATTTATTTTTTAATTAATTTTCTTATTTATTTATTTATTTTTTACATATTTAAAAAAAATTAATAGACCACACATATTTGTATCTCCTCGGATGATCCCTACTATTTATTTTTTAATTAATTTATTTTTTTTAACTCGGATGGTCCCTACTGTTTAATTTTGTTACGAGCTTGGTCTATGTCTTACCTAAAAAGACTATTGTGCCCTTATTAATTTATTTTTTTAAATAATTTTCTTGTTTATGTACTTATACTTTATGTATTTAAGAAAAAATAGTAGATCCCGCATATATGTATCTCCTCACCATCCCGTCTCTCATCCTTCTCAGCTTCTATTTATTTTCCATTTTTATTGATATCGACGTCTTCATCGTCACTTCTTTTTTCGGTCCTTTAACTCTGTCGAATCAATACCACAACCCACTAATGATGAAGAGACTGTAGGTTATGGTGTTGGTTCGCTAGAGTTGAAGTACCAAAAAAAGAAGGATGGTGAAGACGTCGATGTTACTAAAGATGGAAAAGAAATAGAAGTTTGGGAGGATAAGAGATGAGAAGGTGACCGGTAAGACCCAAATTAAAATTTTCAAATGTGGTTTCAGGATTACGGTGAAGAGATACAGATATGTGGGGTATATTAATTTTTTTAAATATATAAATAAGAAAATTAATTAAAAACAATTAATAAGGGCAAAATAATCTTTTTAGGTAAGACATGAACCAAACGCGTAACAAAAATAAACAGTAGAGCCCTTCCGAGTTAAAAAAATAAATTAATTAAAAAATAAACAGTAGGGTGGTCTATTAATTTTTTTAAATATACAAAAAATAAATAGATAAATAAGAAAATTAATTAAAAAATAAATTAATAAGGCACAATAGTCTCATTAGGTAAGACATGAACCAAACGCGCAACAAAAATAAGCAATAAGGACCATCCAAGTTTAAAAAAAAATAAGTTATGGACCAAAAACACAAATTACTCTAAACCATAGAGACCATTCGTGTAATTTATTTTTTACTTTTCGTTTTGTTCATATTTAGGTAACTATTTTTTTTTTTGTACACATCTAGGTAACGAACTTGTTGAAAACGTTTACATCTAGGATTTAACCTGCTATAGCAGGTCATAATGGTTATATGTAAACATTTCCAACAAGTTTGTTACCTAAATGTGTACAAAAAAAAGATAGTTACCCAGATGTGAACATACCGAAAAGTTAATTACCTTCATAAGTCATATTCCCAACTCAAAATTAAACTCAAAATTGTAATATATTTTGTATGTCAAAATTAAATTCAAAAGGGATTTGAGCTTATTGATATAAAATTCAAAAAACATCTTCTAGGATTTTCATGAAATTCAAAAAACATCTTCTAGGATTTTCATGAAACTAAAAGGGACTTGAGCTAAACTGATACAAGTTATTAGATACGATACACACAATGGAAATGACAATGTTGACCAAAACTTTGACTAGGATTTGAACGTATAATTGTAACATATTTTAATATTTTGTATGTGAATAAGATCGAATTATTTTGACCATAGGCTTTGTTAAGGTGATTTTTTCAGTGCGGTCTAACAAAACTCAAAAACTAAACTTATGGTGATTTGGATCGGGTTATAAAACTCAAAATTGTAATATATTTTGTATGTCAAAATTAAATTCAAAAGGGACTTGAGCTTATCGACATAAAATTCAAAAAACACCTTCTAGGATTTTCATGAGATCAAAAGGGACTTGAGCTAAACTGGTACAAGTTATCAGGTGCGAAACACACAATCACATAAGCTAGCTACTTTGATTTGGGTCACAACTACTAGCGGTGGTCAAGGGGTAACGGAGAGGTTGTAAAGCACACTGGGGAAGTGGATGACATGATAGTGCATGTGTAGTGATACAAATGGGGTTGTGTATAAATATACATTTTTTGTTGGTGCGCTTTTGGTGCCAAAAACCTATTTTAAGTACCATTAAACTATCTCCATCAGCAACCCAGCCCAATCCAACTTTTTAATAAAAAACTATTTTCTCTCTTTTCCACTTATACAACCCAACTCAATCCAATTTTTTACACCCATTAGCAACCCAACCCAAACACATTTTTCCTTAAAAAATATGATTTATTTTACTAAAAACTACTAGAAATATTAAAATTAAATATTTTATTTTGAAACAACTAAATTATTTATTTCAAGCATGAAATTATTAAAAATTATTTTACATTCCTGAAAAATACTTAATAAAATAGATAAAATAAATTACAAATACGGAAGATGCAAACTATATAATTATTCCTCAGTGTTGAATTTTTTCCATATATGCTCAATCAAATCGTCTTTTAGAGCGTTATGATCATCTCTATTGCGAACTTGTACCCTATTGGTCATATAACTGGATAGATCTGCAATTCATTGAGTAGAGTATTCAAATGATTGTTCGTCTTCTGCTGTTATAAATTCGGATGGATCATAATAATGAAGGTATGTGTATCGTTCATCCTCAACTATCATATTATGAATAATGATATATGCAATCATAATTTTACCCATCATATCTTTGTCCCACACAAGACAAGGGCGATGAAAAAAAATACAAAACGAGCTTGTAAAACTCCAAATGTTCGTTCAACATCTTTTCTAGCAGCCTCTTGATGTTCAGCGAATTACTTGTGTTTTTGAAGTTGTGGAGAACTTATTGACTTGACAAAGGCAGCCCATGAAGGATATATGCCATCAGTGAGATAATAAGCCATATGATTTTCTCGATCGACCTGCCAAGACATCATGAAAAAGAGGAAATCTTTGGAGGACGTTAATATCATTGCATGAACCCGATGTTCCGAAGAATGCATGTCATATCCATAAGTCATACGATGCAACAGCTTCCAAAATTATTGTTGTCTTACCGCTTCTACCTACATATTGTCCAGCCCAAGCTGTCGGACATTTTTTCCATTCCAAGTGCATGCAGTCAATACTGCCTACCATACCTGGAAATCCATGTTCTTCTCCAACATGGAGCAGTCATGCCAAATCATCTTGATTGGGGCGTCTAAGGTACTCTTCACGAAATCATGAAATAACACCTTCCACAAACTTTACAAGAGCATCCCTTGTTATAGTCTCACTCATTCTCAAATATTCATCATGTGCATCTACTGATGTCCCATATGCCAACACCCGCATAGCTCCGGTACATTTTTGTAATGGTGAAAGACCTTGTTTGCCTGTGGCATCACGTCTTTGTTGAAAATATCAGTCATTGGCTATAACAGCTTCCACTATACGGAAAAATAGTGGTTTTCCCATTCGAAATCTACCTCGAATTTTTTCTTCACCATACGTTGGGTTGTCAACAAAGTAGTCTTTCATCAAACGTGTCTTACCCTGCTCACGTTCCCAATCACAATACCTCCTTCTTGCTCTTGGGTGATCTCTTATGCTCATAATTGGTATGCTTATGAGTAACTCACTCATGATAACATCAAGTTGTCGATTTTGTTTAACAACTCATGCTTCCCATTCATCATATTCATTCACATTTGATGAACCGGAACCATCTGATGAGTTTGCATTATGAGACATTTTTCAAATACATTAGAAATGAAGAGTGAAATGAAGAGTTAAAGGTGGATATGAAAGTATGTAGTGGTGTCTCTGAAAGATGATAAACAACCCTACATTTAATAAAGATGATAATGACAACTCTGCATTCAGTAAAATAGCTTACAAATACATAATAAAATAGCTTACAAATACATTAAAGCACACTGAAAATAAAACATACACTAAACTGTAATCAGTTTCCATAAAACTTAGACATTAGAAAAAGTTTTATGTTTTCTTCTTCAGGCGACAATTGCTTATTCTGTAGGAGTGTGTTCAAATGCAAATTATGCATCTTTATTAGCTTCCCTTCATCCATTTTTTGCTCCCTTTGTTGATCCAAGTCAATTCTTTTTTTCATTACTTCTACTTCACTATCTCTACTAAGCCCCATCGCACGAAGTTCTGCAACAACTTCATTAGAAGACTTACATTTTTCTTTTCTTTTAGCTGCATCTTTACCTGTTGGACGGTTAATTGTTAAACCACCAATACTTGCCCCTTCTGTGTTGGATTGGACACAATAGTATCCTTCTTCAGTTGACCTTGATCTTTTTGTGCTACCACCACTTTCTTCATCATCCACTTTATATTCAGGACGTTATCGTGTTGCATCATGACCTAGTTATAGATCCCATTTTCGATGCTTACACATAACCTCATTAAAAACAATCGTGTCATTGAACTTGCTTCCAGGTGTCTCATATAACTTATGAGCTTCATTCTCAACATCTTTCATACTCATTCCACTTATTCTTTTTCTATATGCTTCTTAATAAACACCAACCCATTTTCCAGCACTTTCATTAAGTTGTTTATAACGACCTTTCATTTGAGCTATGTTCATATTACCAAGCTTTCCTGGGTTTTCTGCTTGATTTACATCATATAGCTCCTTCACTTGTGCCCATATTGATGTTTTCTTTTGGTTTTTTCCACGACGCTTATCTTCACTAACGATGCAATATGCTGACATTAAAGCGATATCTTCATCAGCATCTCATTTATCGCCTCTTGGGTTTTTTCCGATATTTTGTGAGGTTTGAATATTTTCAGCGATAGGGAATTGATTCAAATTTAGGAAAAATTGAGAGCTTTCATAATCTTGAAAGTTTTAATAATCTTGATAATCGTCAAGATTTAAAACGAAATTTGGATCCATGGTATCAAAGAAATAAAAAGGTTTAGAAAGGAAGAGTTAAGATGAGATATGAACTATATCAATATTATACTCTATTTATAGAGAATAAAAACCATGAATTTTAATATTTTAAAAAAAAAAGTTTACTAAAATAATATTGGATTTTTAAATATAATAACTCTTACCTAAAAATCTAAAAAATATATATACAGTTCCCCTTTCAATTTATAACATGTGGCAAGATAAGATGTGGTGAACTTTTGTGAACTTTGGGTCGTCCATGTGGCCTAGGCCACAGATATTAATTTATTTTTTTTAAATTAAAATGGGTGATCCGCCCGTCCATGTGTGCCGATTGGGGTAGTCTTAATCACAAGTCATCCATATGCCAAAAACCTTTTTAGATTTGTGTCATTTTGTTATATCAAAATTGCGTTTCGGACCATGGTTGGTTGGGTTTGATCTGAACTTACCCTTACCCTTCTCTACTTAAAAGACTTTCTCTTCGGTTTTTAATGAGAGATCACCCATCTCCTTTGCTAAAGCTTCGTGCTCTAACTACAAGTTTTCAAATTCAATAAGTGATGGTTAGGTAGATCATCCTTGTATTGAAGCCACAAAACTTCTAAATTCATGTTTTAAACCATGAATGATGATTCCTTTCATCATTGGTTCGCTGATATGTATATATATATGAGGATCAAAACCAGAGATATCTCTACATATGGACTTTACTTTGTGAAAGTATTTGGGAATAGACATGTCATATTTAAGCACTAAGGTGCTGTTTGTTTTTTCGAAGCGAAAATTAATGAAGTCTGCAGATCACCTCTGCAATCCTCTGTAGCAGAAGAGGTGGAACAAACGGCTGCAACCTATAATAATAAGAAGCATGTTTGTTTTTTAACATCTACAGACTGCTGCAGTAAACTAAAATTTAAATAAACTAATTTTATAAATTGAAAATAGTTCTCAACACTTAAACTTAATAATTCTAGTCTTAAAACATTGAAATAATAATAACAAGAACATGTATATATATATATATATATATATATATATATATATATATATATATATATATATATATATATATATATATATATATATAACTTAAAAAAAAAAAAAAAAAAAAAAAAAAAAAAAACCTTAAAAAAATATAAAAGAAGCTAATAGTTTTATTCTAGAAAAAAAACTAATTTTAAAAAACATTAAAAAGAAAAATAATAAAAAAATTAAGAAAATATTGCAAACGTTGTCTACAAAGTTCGTAAAAAATTACACACGTTAAAAAAAGATGTAACTGAAACTGAAAATATTATTAATAAAACAGTAAAAATAATTAAAAAAATCAAGTTAAAAAAAATCATGGAAATTATAAAAACAAAATGTATCACATCCGTAAATAAAAATTTAAGAAAATCAAAGTTTAAAAAAAAAAATTAAAAAAAAAAAGTTATACAAAAATTCTTAAAAAAACACTTAGAAAAAATGAAAGCTGAAGAGGTTAGAAGAGGTAAGTCAAGTGCTGCGCCACGCAGCACATACGCAAAGGTTTTATAGTCTGAAGTCTTCCAAAAAATAAACTACTGCGAGAGGGAGAGGGAAAGTGTTGCGTGTGTGCTGCGCCGCGCAGCAATAAGTGGTTTGAAGATGTTTTTATAGAAAAACAAACAACACCTAAGAGAAATTTGATTTCAAGGAGTTGAAGTTTTGTGTGAAGAGAAACAACGCATATAGAGTATCACATGCTTCTTAGGAGTCATCACATCTCTAATATGTTCTAATACATCTTATCCAAGGGTTGTCTTCAAAATAAAGATAGCCTTTAACCGCCTTGATCTTCCACATTAATAGAACTCCATTGTCGTAACAGTTAGACAACTCACAACTTGCACAAATATTGTCCCTGCATATATGAGATAATGCAAGTCGATCAAGAGTTGTAGTTTTGGTTATTAAGTTTCTTGACACCACATACTACTTGAAAACTCAGCCATTGATGAAGCCTCTAATACCGGTTTGTTAACTTGATGATCGGAACTTTCCTTGTACACAACAAAGAACTACAATGCAAGGAATTAAAGAAGGAAAAAACATATTACACACAAGTTGTATGTGCTATCATATTCAACGTGCAACTAAAGGGTGCCATATATAAAGGTAAAGACATGCATGCATGAGCTTGAACATTGAGAGGCGTTGCAAGTCAATATGAGGAAATAAATCAATAGTCCCCCAAACAAAAAAGGAAGAATTGAACCTGAGATTTCACCTAAAGATTCTCACCTACTTACTGCTAGGGCATAGGGACAATATACTAGGATGAATACGACACCAAAATGGAAGGAAATCAATTAACAAATACAACAAACCACAAAAATATATATTACGATTTAAAAACTTTAGGCTCACTTTCTATACCCAACTCAGCCTCATATCATAACAACAAGCTCATACGTAACAATAACATACAAGTAATAAGAAGCATATTGGTGCAGACACAAAATAGCCCAAATTCACTGAATGTTTAAAGCCATGAACAAGTTCTGTTTCCGAGCATGCTCTGGGATAAGCCTGTGAACAGTCTCTCTTGGAATTCCAGCAAGCTCTGTAACACAAAAACACAAAAATCATATATCTGAATTTAAAACATTTTCTTTTTTGGAAGCTTTACAATTTAAATACCAATGTTCCATAAAAAGATGATGCAACATTTGCTTCTTTAGACAGATTTCAAATGTTTGAAGTTACTCATTTGCCATTATTATCATTATTTATTAACTCATTTGTGTCTACAAGATTCTTTAATAGAAAGAATAATACCAATTTAAATTATTATTAATTAGGTTATGAATGTAACTCTTACCTTGTGGTTTAAAATTAAAGAGTGGAGGAAGGGGACGATTATTGGGAAGACGGGTAGCTGGGTCCCTCAATTCATCAAAGAAGGGGTGGACACATGCTTCCAACTGCAAAAAATGGTAAATTTATAAAAATATTTTAAAAAAAAATAAAATAAAACAATCACCACTTCATTCACCTATACAGCTAAAGTTTCATTTATAAAATTTAAACTCACAGCAGTGCAGCGCAAATTGGGTGAATACTGAAAAAACCTACAAACAAGATCCACTGCTTCAGGAGGTAATCGCTTCTGAAAAACCTGAAAAAAGTAGAAGAAAAATGTTAAATATTTATCAAATAAAGAAATAATTTTAAGGATCCATGTGAAGTATTGGTATAATTAAAGAGTTGTATTAACCAACCTTGTGCCATGGATGAGGCTTAATTTGAGGAAACCTGAACTCAGTGTAGTTTGGATTCATACACTTTATCTCCTCTCTTGTAGGTGTTCCCAAAACCTATATAAACAATTACACAAACTTATATTTTATGTTTTATATATCTCTACAAAATGTAATTTTTTTTATATATATATATATATATGAAACCAAAACTTACCTTGATAATCTCAACCAATTGATCAACACCACTTTCTCCAGGAAACAGAGGCTGCAAACAAAATAAAATTTTTAAAAAATTAAAAAAAAAATTGAAAAGAAAAGTAGAAGAGTACCTGTCCAAGTAGTAGTTCAGCCATGACACAGCCTGTTGACCATATGTCTATGGCTGTTGTATATTCAGTGGCACCAAATATCAGCTCTGGGGCACGATAATATCTTGAACAGATATATGAAACATTAGGCTCTCCTTTCACCTGAAAAAAAATAAAATAATTAATAATACTTAAAAATAGTACATAACTCAAAAAGTACATAACATATTGAGTTACTATGCACTGTTGATAAGACTTACTAGAACTTTAGCACTTCCAAAGTCACAAAGTTTCAGCTGATGTGTGTGTGGATTCACCTGAAAGTAGCAAATAAGATTTAACACAACACAACCAAATAACAATAATTAAAAAAAAAAATAATAAGTGCATAAATCATCAAGACTAATCTTACAAGTAAATTCTGTGGTTTGATGTCACGGTGACATATCCCGATACAATTATGAATATATGCAAGTGCCCTGCATATCTGCACCAAAAAGTATATAAAAGATTCAAAAAAAAAAATTAAAACTGGAGCTACATTTTCATGTCCTATTTGTAAATTGGATCTTTAATCTTTTCATATCTAATCTGAAAATAATTATGTCCCATATATACCATAAATTAGAAACGGTCTAAGCAAAAAATAAAAATAAGACTAAATTAACAAAATTGGTCCCCAAGTATCGCTGATTTTTGCAATTTGGGTCCAAAAGGTTTAATCATGCATATTAAAAAAAACAAAAAAGGGTAATATAGTCATTTTAAGTGGAACACAGACCAAAACATTCAAAAACCTCAGATAATGACCAAAATTGCAAGAGAAAACTTTTTGGGACCAAATTTGCCAAAAATAGTGATACTTAGGGACTAATATTGTACTTTAATTTAGAGTTAATAAAAAAAAAATTGGTCCCCAAGTATAGCCGATTTGTATTTGTAATTTGGTCCCAAAAAGTTTGCTTGTAATTTCGGTCCTAATTTGAGGTTTATGTAACTTTTTTGGTCCATGTTTCAAATAATATGACTATTTTTGGGACCAAAATTGCAAAAACCAACAACACCAAGTGACCAAAAGTAGTCATTTTACTTTGTTCCTGGACCAAAAACATTAGAAAAACCTCAAATAAGGACCAAAATTTCAAAAGAAAACTTATCGGGACCACATTTGCAAAAGCAAAGTAAAATCAGGGACCAAAGATGTAACATAAAGTGAGGTAGCAGTAGCACATGCCTGATAGGTATACAACTTGACATATATCAATGGCATTCGTTGGTTCATCCTAGTGTAATGCCTTGCAGTTCGGCTAACAGTTTCAGGAACAAAATCAAGAACAAGATTGAGGTAAAGCTCCTCTTTTTCAGTGGTTGAAAAGAACGAATGCTTTAATGCCACAACATTTGGATGATCCAACATTTGCATGATTTGTAGCTCCCTGTTCTTGTAACGCTTGTCTTGAAGAACTTTCTTGATTGCCACAATTTCCCCTGTTTCTCTGCATTTAGCCTACACCAATATTACAAAAAATGCATCAACTTATCAGAAACTGAACCAAACCACCATCTTCATAAATGATGTTGAAAGTTGGAAGCCAATAATAGATGAGGGTAGATTTGTAAAATGCTAAGACTTAATGGGACAATTTGTGTTAAAAGGAAACACCCATATATTGTTTCTTTTTCACTTAATGAGCTTGATAGGTTAAGCACTTAATCTGGATAGCTATATATGATTGTTTCTGTTTTACTTGATCTGAACAGAATGACTTAATGGGTTAAGCCAAAAACCTTGCTTAACGTATTAACACACCAACCCTTTTCACCTATTTGCCTCTCTTATCTTTTTTTTTCACCTAACTGATCTCACGTGAATATAGATGAATATAGTGAAACTATTTGTTACAATGCAAGGGTAAAATAATTATTTAGTTTCATTCAGATGGTTTATTCATTCTAGAAAAGAAACAAACAGACCTTATCACCTTATGTAAACACCATTTTATTCAAACAGACATCATTACCCATTCAGCCACTTTACTCATACATGACTCAATGAGGAAAAAAAGAAACAACTCCTATGTCTTCTCATTAAGCCCATTAAGACAAAAACGAAACAACTGAGCCATACTTACTTGAAAAACAACACCAAAAGAGCCAGTCCCAATCACATGCTCTGCTATGTAGCTCACAGTCTGTCATAAAAAGAAAAAAAAAAAAAAAAAAAGGATATTTTAGCATATATAACATATTTTCATGAGAATCCATGTAAATATTACAAGTTTAAAACTTATTACTTCTCACCTGTTCAGGTTGACCATTACGCCCTCCAGTTGTTGTTCTTATCACATGTCCAGCTTCTGTACCCGCCCCATGTATCATCACTGGTTCACTATCCTGGAATATTAAATTCAATTTTCAATAAAATAATTCAACTCATCACTAATTATAGACCCCATTTGTTACAAACAAACAACTACTGTGTTTGGCATGCATAGGACTAAGACAAAGATAAATGGGACAAAAGTAGAATTATTTGTCCAACTCAAAAGACACAAATGCCCTCATCATAGAAAATATCCCAAGAGAAAGTACTTACACTGACTTTGTCATCATCACGTTCCACCTTGTCTCTAATACGCATTTCAAGCATTCCCCTCCCCAATCGATCAACTGCAGCACTAGACGATTCATTAAAGCCACTAACTGTTCTTGAACTCCCAACTCCCCCATGTCCTAGGCTAGCAGAGGCCATCTTCTAGTTCTTTTCTTATGCCAAATGATGCCTAAAACTTTCTAATAATTGTTACCCTTCACAAACACTTTTGTGTCCCTCAAGATTATTCCACTCACAAACATGTGCTCCTGACAAAACATAACAAACCACAGATTAAAATAGTAAGTTTCTCGCATAATCTTTGATGTAAATGAAACAATGTATGTGACGAAATTGATTACAAATGCAGCATAAATGGTAAGCTAGATGTTATGATCACCTAACAATAGCAAGAGAAACTTCTGATGCATGCATCAAATCTAGATTAGTCAAGCATAAATAAACAAATGAAAGGAAATATTCAAAACACTTATTCTATTGCTTTTTGAGAATTCTAGATAATAATAATAATAATAACAAAAGAAATCAGGCCGTCCTTGTTCCAACCAATCATTTAATAGTTTGAATTGGTTTTGGAAAGGGATTATGTAATAGTGAATCAAAATAAATTAATTAGCTAAGTAAGAGAGAGTTCTTGGATTTGGAGTTGGAGTTGCAAATAACATCAACCTGAAATAGTTAATAGAATCAGGCAAAATAATGAAAGTGTTTATTTGATGGCTAAATGCCAAATACAGAACTGATTATTGTCGTTTTATGTAATCGCTCTAAAAATTACATCCAAACATCCCATGTAAAAGGGAATCATAAATCAATTATTCGTCAGAAATAGCTTGATGGCGTATGAACCACAAAAATAGTATAATTCACCATCAGTCAGATCCAAGTACAATCTAATCGAAATTAATCTACAAAAAAGCATAATAAATCTGAATTTTAAACGATCAGTCATTCTTCAACCCATCATGTAGTGGATCGGAGATGATTTCGATCATCCAGGAGCTAATCGGTGTAAAAAGCAAAGTTAAATCACTCACCGTGCCGAATTTCGCAGAGAATTGGGAGCAGGTATTGTGCATTTCACTGTAGTTTGTTGAAATAGACGAGTGACAGTTTCTTGATCCGATTGCTTTATCGTTTTGGGTGTTGGGGGGGTTTTCTTCTTTATTTTACCATTATCTGTAATTGGGTTTTCTCTCTCCACCAGTTTACTGCGTCTTCTTGAGAGATAGCGAGAGGGTTTTTTGGAATTTTGATCTTTTGGGTGTGGGATACTATCACAAACTTGCAACTGAGAGATGATAAAAGTCTTTTGCGTTTCTTTGTTTGCTGACAAGTAGGGTGTCAGATCTTTGTTTTCATTTCACTCTTTCATTAAATAAACGGGATAATAAACTCATAAATTACCATATTTTTTAATTTAGTTTATTATTTTTCTATAGTCTATACTAGTATTAAATAAGGATATTCGATTTCTCGTTAAATTATATTATACAATCATTTTGTTAAACCATTATATATATATATATATATATATATATATATATATATATATATATATATATATATATATATATATATATATATATATATATATATATATATATATCAATTAAATGCAACTGGTATTCGTACACATTTGAAATACATTATTAATTTTTAATAAATGTTTTACATTGGTTGATAATATTATTGGTTTTTGAATAATTGATATGTACGTGTACGTTATATATTAATTGAAACGTTACGTGTTATTTAAACAAACGAGAGTGAAAAACTAATACATTGTTTCTTATATTATTATTATTTTTTAAGTAGTGTTACATATTTCAACAAAAAAAATCTCGTATATTTTGATAAATGCATTAATCATATTATTTTCATTGGTTGTAACAAGTTTAACTAAATAGTTAATTCAACTGTGAGGTCATTCATGATGGTCTTTCCAACTACTACATTCTTCTACATCTACATCACCACCACAAAGAGAAAACTCATGGTCAAATGTTGTGACCACAACCACAGAGGGTTGGGATAGTATGTACAGCCGTTGGTTGTGGCCACGGCGAACCTCGTGTTCAGTATACCAGAAAGTCTGAGATAGAAAGAAAAAAGCAAAACGCAAAAATTAAAATATATTTCTAATAAAAAAAATTAATCATATCGTTATGTCGTATTCGATGCTATATTATGTGAAGTAATGAAACCTCATGTATAAGTTAATATTTCACTAAATCGGTCAATATCACAATAAATTTGATTATTTGTATTAAAAAAAAAAAAAAAAAAAAAAAAAAAAAAAAGTAAATCCGATGTAAGCAATGCATATTGTCCCAAATTTTTGTTGCGTACTCTAGGAACATAAATGAATATTGGCCTTTAAGTTTCGTTAATAATCAAGATCTCCAAAAATAATGTTGCATGCTTTCATCTTTAAAATTGGTGCCTATGACAAGTTAAAGGGATGCTTGGATTGTTTATCTAAAATAATTTATGTTTTTCTTAAAACGCTTATAAAACTTTGGTTGAATTAAAGTTATTTTTTTTTTAATATTTTGATTAGTTTGTGTAGGTGTTGTATGTTTTTTTATCTCGAGATTTTCTTGGTCTTTTTTGTTCTTATCGTGCACACCACAAACATACATTATGTTTCGCAAATTGTTTGTTTTTTTAAGAGTGCAGATCTGAACTAGAGACTTCAAATATCTTTAGATATTTTCTAACCTAAAAAAAACATATATTTTTGTATGTTTTTTTTTTTTAAAACTTAGATTTATTCTAACATTATCTATGATAAACAATTTGAAAAAAAAAGTTACAATATTTAAAGAAATAATGTTCGATGACACAATCATGATATTTCTGACAAATTTATAAATAAATATTTAATTACAATAATGATCCTTAGAGTTGTTTATATAGATATTAAAATAAAATCCTAATATTGTTATATTTGTTTGTACTGAATTTTATAAAATACTATTTAATGTAGTATCATTCATTTTTTTGGAAAAATATTTATGCCTAATTTTAATTGATTTAATTGAAAAAGCAAAATAAAAATTTTCATTTTGAATCAAAGTTTATTTCCATCCATTTATGTGTTAAATTCTTTTATTCCTAATTACAATGTTTCAGTGTAATTTTGCGACCAAAGTTTGTTGGTTTTTATCAAATATATACATTACTTTATACCATTTTATTTTCACTTATTATACAATAATATATAAAAGTTAATCTACATTTGTTAATTATTTATAATAAAGTCAAAAATTATTGAAACAGTCATTTAATTTTTTTAAATTAGTTTAATTAGATTTTAGTTTATTCTAGCAGCTACCAAATATTAAAAAACAAACAATCTTCTTCTTTCAAACTGCAAACATTTGATCTCACTCTTCTACTACAGAGGTCTACAAATGCGGTCCATAGATTGCAGACATTGTCTCAGAAAAAATAAACATCACCTACAATCACGAGTAAGAAAAATGGCCCCAATCGTTATTATGAGTTTTGAGGTGAGTCTTCTCACTATACTTACCATATGTGGTATCTTTGTGTGAACGAGATGTCTTATGTGCTTATCTGTATATCATGATATTCTGCATTATGTCTTTGTGATTTATGTTGAGTATTATTATTATTAGCTTCCTGAGTTAGGACCGGAGGGTCCACCCGAGTTATGGGACCAGAGGGTCCCACTAAGGCACATTGACCGGAGGGTCTTATCTGAGTATATCTATGAGAGGCTACTGAGATTTGTATGATATTTTGGGGAACTCACTAAGCTTCGTTCTTACCGTGTTGTGTGTTATGTGTTTCAGGTACTTTTCGTGATATCGGGAAGGCGTCGACTCGATTGTACACATGAGAGAAAGAGTTATGTTTAGAGGATCCTGGTTTTGTGATAAACAATCTTAAATAAAAATATGTTGAAATTTTGTTACTAGTGATTTTGAGGAAAAGTGACATATGTTTATTGTGTTTAGAAATGAAAAATTAGTTTTAAATTTTACGGTGTTACAAGTTGGTATCAGAGCCTGGTTTAAGAGATTCAGATGCACCTCGGGTGTGTCTGGACTCAAACTAAGGATTTGAGAAAAAATTTCAAAAGAAAAGATTTTCTGAAACGAGTAAGAGTTCTAAGAGAAAAACGAGAAGAAGCAGTGTGTACAATCAGCGAGAGCCTGAACGGTGATTTCCCAAAACAACCTTACTTCTTTATTTGTGTTATGAGTTATTATTGAGATATTAGTGATGCATACTAGAAGATAGGCTAGGTATTTCATATATTAGGGCTAGAGTTTTCTGATTGTGATGCCTTAGCCTAGGGATTCTCGTTATCTGTTATGTGCCTTGAGTATGTGTTGAGTAAGAGTATCTAGCAGGAATCACACTCTATCACATTTGGAGGTGCCAGTTAGAATCCCTAGGCCCTCTTCTAACGAGTTTCAATGGAGCATACCGTGAGAAGGAATCACACTCTATCACATTTGGAGGTGCCAGTTAGAATCCCTAGGCCCTCTTCTAACGAGTATCTAGCAGGAATCACACTCTATCACACTCTGGCACCTCCAAATGTGATAGAGTTAGAATCCCTAGGCCCTCTTCTAACTGGCACCTCCAAGTGTGATAGAGTGTATCTAGCAGCAAATGTGATAGAGTGTGGGGACAGAGGGCCAAGTCGAACGAGTTTCAATGGAGCATACCGTGAGAAGGAAATCAGGTTAGTTTCCGAGAGATTTTTGGAGGTGCCAGTTAGAATTGCAAGACTTAGGGATGAGTAGAGTTGATGCTTATTAGAAGATTGTGGTTTGAGTTGAGCAAACGACCGATAGACGAGACATCACCTTCTGTGACAAAAGTTGTGTTGTCCTTGTTTTGGGGTAGAAGAAAAAGAGATAGCGAGTTCCCGTTTCAGATTTTGGAGGCAATCTTTGTGGGGGTAGCATAGGGTTGCAACCTTTCTGCCAGAGTATTAGGGCAGTATGTTGTTGCAAGGTATTTCTTATGTCATGAGAGAGTCGTTAGTGAGATTGAGATGGGAGAGACTAGAAAGGTGCCTTTTGTGTGAGACATGTTTTTTGGCAGCATTTCCAGGTGATCAAGAGGAGTACATCGGGGCGGTGGCCCTCGTTGTCTACGTTATGTATCGACTGTGAGAGTAAGGTCTCTTGCTTTTATATTTTCCCACGATGGGAGGTTCATCTAGGAATCAGAGATGAGGTGTGTGATAGTACATTCTTTCTAGATTGAGAGTTAGGACTGTTTCGGAGCAGTTAGGGTATCCAACGGTGTGTCGGTCTGAAGCATTCAAGATGACTAGAGGCAATCACGTTGGGAGGATTCTGAGGTTTTGTTTGAGATACATTATATTTGGAGTTGCTTGGCTTCCATCGGGAAGATCATTGAATGATTGTGTGGTCCGTTTCAAGAGTCGAGTGTGATGTACCTGGTGAAACAGTCTATGAAGTAGATTGTTGGTATGCCTAGGGTGATGGTTCGAACCCTAAGTGGGGGGGGGGGATCCAGGTATTTTATTGAAGGGATCAGAGATTTGTTCAAGGGCAGTTAAAGAACTGGATATAAAGACATGCGGTACAAAGACATGAGACAAGGGTTTATTGGTGGTCGAGGCGAGGTGCAGAGCGAGATAATGCATGTGATACGTGTTCAATAAAGGACAAGTGTCTCTACGGCAGGTGGCCGTTGGTACGAGACCTTGTGGTGGTTAGGAATTATTCAATGTTGTAATGGTAAATTCGAGGTGGTTGGCTCGAAGGGATAGTTTCGACGGTTGAGAACTTCGGGCTTAACGTATGGGTTGTTATATGCACCTTGGGAAAGGGCAGAAGTTGATTGGGCAACCAACTTCAGGGTTGGTATGAGTATTCTTGCATGGGTTTTGAGAAATATAGGAGGGAGTCTCATATTGTCGTCAAATGTTCTGGGTCATTGACGATTTCCTCCGTATTTCAAATTGAGAGTTGGAATATTTTGAAGTTACGAGCTGTACGAGAAGAAGATCTGTTGGGAGGTTCTGAAAGGATGCATTACGGTATCTGAGTATGGTGTCGTAGGTAGGAGGTCAGTGGTTGAGGCAAGACATCGTGAGATTCTATGATGGTGTACCGAGGTATTCGAGTATGATTCCCTAAATTTCGGATCATTCTAAGACTTGAGTTATGGGATGGCAATAGGAGCATCAAGTGACTATGGTTTCAACGGGAGCCCTTCAGCTATTATGATCAAACGGGAGTATCCAAGAGTGTAAATTTCAGTGGGAAAAGTGTTTGGTTGCGACTGTTATCGTCAGGAGTAGTGATGCTTAACTCGGGTGGGTGTGTATACCTATCTATGTTGGATCGTGGAGTATTCAGTAGTGAACTCAGTGGAGTGATGACTCGGGAATGAGATTATGGGGTGATAAGAGGGAGAGTGGATTTGAGTGGGAGTAATCACTTTGGGTTATCAGGAAAAACCATGGAGTGAGCCCATGGTGAGTTAACGAGAAAGTGTTGTGATACTGTCGTAGTATTCACCAGTCAGCGAGAGAGTGTTGTGATACTGCAGGGAGCTGTAGTATTCACCAGTCAACGAAAGAGTGTTGTGATATTGCGGGAAGCAGTAGTATTCACGAGTCAGCTAGAAAGTGATGTAGGCTTGCGGGGAGCCGTAGTCTTCTCGGGTTAGTGAAAGGGAATGTTATGATCCTATGGAGATCCATCTTATTTGCTAGTCAGAGCATGACATAGAAGACTTTTTAGGCTTGGGCAGCCTTATTATTTGAGTTTTTGAGAACTTGGTGGTTGGACCAGGGAGCGAGATTGGGGTCTCCATATTGGTCAGGAATTGTTATAGGCTGAGTTAAGGCGTGGTTATTGCAATTGGAAGGAATTAGAGAAGTGATGTACGCGTGGATAACGGGTCATGGTTCATGGGTTAAGTGCTTCATTGGGACGAGTGGTTCCAATTTTGTGTTGAATCAGATTCTCGAGTTTGAGTTTGACTCTAACGGTGTATTGAGTAGGCGAAATGAGATTCCGGATTCAGAGATGGATATCCTTTTTGGAGGGGTATTGTTTGTCATCTAACGTCTCAAACATGAGTGGCTCAGTTCGTTGGTATGGGAAGGACTAAGAGATGCATGAAACTTATGAATAATAGACGACAGAGGTCGAGGATGAGACAATTTCAGTTGGGATTTTAGTATTCGCTTGGGGTAAAGCGAACCTCGTAACTCGTGTGACAGCATGGGCCGAGATAGTTATTGTGAGAAGGAAGCCAGTGAGATGTTTTGGGTATGCTTTGGGACACCTTTGAAGGTTCAACTATTGGGTCGGGAGTTGACCTGGTGCTCAAGTGTTGAATGGATATTTGAAAGGAAGCTTGCGCTTATGATTATAGATATCAGAATTCAGAGGACACTTCCGAGTGAGAATGATCATTTTCTTATGTATGAGGACATGGTGTTGATAGTTCATTGTTCATATGGGTTCCAACAACAGTTCAGTGGATGAGTCCCTGGTGGAATGTGACCCCCCTTTCGTTCCTTTGGAGTATGGAATGGGTTGATTAGTATTTCTGGTATGAGTAATTGGTAGCCAATTATTGGCCATGGACTCGATTCTACCAAGTCGCAGCAAGAGAATCAGAAGGATAATGAGTTATCTGGGTCTATTATTCTGGGAGCGATAAGCATGGTGATATCGTGCGAGGGCGGTCTAGCAGGGAGACCGACCACTTGAGTTTTCTAGGTTCTAGAGAGTCAGATCGGGTATCGTAGCGGCAGAGGAGTCTGTACTTGTTCGGGATTGGGAGCTCCTATTTGGGTTCAGGTTTCCTTAGAGGAAGATAGTTGTGTGGTATGATATCCTCTCGGTGGTGTTTGCGGGTTTTTGGGTTTGATCTATGTGTTGATATGGGCGATTTCAAAGATGAAATCTAATTCAAGTGGGTGAGAATTGTAACATCCGGAATCCTAGGTATATTAACGGTGTGTTTATTTTGGGGTTTATTGAGTGACTCGACGAGTTGTGAGTCCAACTCGTCGAGTAGAGTCGAGATGACTGCGTGGGTTTAATGAGCGAACTCAATGAGTCGGAGAGCCGACTCGCCGAGTAGGTGATGTGTAGTGAAACCCTAATTCCCCGTGTTTGGGGCCTATATAAGGGAACTTAGAGCCTCATTTGTGGCTCATGAGTTGCCTAACTTCACCGAGAGAAACCCTAGTCGCCTTTTTGAGCTAAAAGAGAGAATGTTGAGCTTATAGTGAGTATTTTGGTGCATCTTTGGAAGGGAAGAGATGGAATTCAAGCAAGGAATAAGAAGAGGCTATTAGATATGTTGCTTGTCATCCAAGATCTTCTATAAAAGGCGGAGGCTAATTCGAGATTTTCGTGTGTGAGATTATTACTTGTAAGCTTTTGAGGTGAGTCTTCTCACTATACTTACCATGTGTGGTATCTTTGTGCGAACGAGATGTCTTATGTGCTTATCTGTAGGGATGTCACCGGGGGCAAACGGGGCGGGGAGTGCATCTCCCGCCCCCGCCCCCGAAATTTCTCTATTCCCTCGCCCCCGCCCCCCCCCCCGGAATCTTCAACGTTCCTACCCACGCCCCCGCCCCCGAATCCCCTTTATTACCCACGCCCCCGCCCCCAATTGATTTTGGGCTACTTTTTTTTGGGCTATAAGAAGTTGTTATTTAGGCGAAAATAAGTTATTTTTTAGGTCACAAATAATTATTTATAGCAAAATTTTATATGTTAAAAATAAAAAAGTTATGGAATTTTAAAAAATTATACTAACAACTTAAAAACATGTTTTTTGATGAATTTTGGAAGCTCCAAATCATGTTATTGTTTATTATATTTATATAATTAATATATGTAAATATACGTGTAATTTATTAACGGGGTCCCCATGGGGATTTCGGGACGGGATTGCCTACCCCCGCCCCCGCCCCCGAAATTAAAACGGGGGTTAACCTTGCCCCGCCCCCGTCCCCGCCCCTGATTTTTTTAAAAAAACTCCCCCATACGGGACGGGGCCCCCACGGGAACGGGGTCCCACGGGACTTTTTGACATCCCTACTTATCTGTATATCGTGATATTCTGCATTATGTCTTTGTGATTTATGTTGAGTATTATTATTATGAGCTTTCTGAGTTAAGACCGGAGGGTCCACCCGAGTTATGGGACCGATGGGTCCCACTGAGATATATTGACCGGAGGGTCTTATCTGAGTATAGCCATGAGAGGCTACTGATATGTGTGTGGTATTTTGGGGAACTCACTAAGCTTCGTGCTTACCATGTTATGTGTTATGTGTTTTCAGGTACTTTTCATGATATTAGGAAGGCGTCGGCTCGATTGTACACACGAGAGAAAGAGTTATGTTTGGAGGATCGTGGTTTTGTGATAAACAATCTTAAATAAAAATATGTTGAAATTTTGTTACTAGTGATTTTTAGGAAAAGTGACATATATTTATTGTGTTTAGAAATGAAAAATTCGTTTTAAATTTTACGGTGTTACAATTTTAGCAATATTTAGCCTTTCTCCATGCCCTAAACCTCTTCCTAAGACTAGTTTTGGGTGTTTAAGCCTCTTGAGGCCTTGCATGTACATAAAGTTAGCAACTTTACGTGGTAACTACACCCTAGGAGGCTAGGTCTACAGTTTGGAGCCTTGGTTTCGCGTAAAGCATCTGAATGAGAAAAGGGATGAATGAAATCGATGAGTTGCATAACCTACTCGACAAGTTGGATAGGGTTTACCTGCCTTCTGGATTCTGAGTGAACTCAGCGAGTAGGTGAGATGACTCGACAAGTTGATTAGGGTTTTCATAGTCTTCTGGACACTGAAGAACTCGACGGGTTACTCAGGTAACTCGGCGAGTTGACTCAAGTTTTTGGTTTCTGAGTTCTGAGGTAACTCAACAAGTCAGTAGATGAACTCCACGAGTTGGGTCAACATGGACTGTTGACCCTGACCATTGACTTTGACTTTGACCAAGGGTTGACCAAGTTAACTTCTGAGGGTATTTTGGTAATTTGGGATTATAATGGAATCAGTCATATGGTGGTTATAGGCAGTTGAGTTTGGAGCCTAGAGTTAGGGTTTGATCTTCTTGCTTCAGCACTACTTGTTTTCCTCACTATACTTAGGGGTCGAAGGCACCAAGGTCGACCCATTAGATATGATATTCTAGTAGTTGATGATATGCTGAGTATGAGTTAGTTATGCATGCTAGTTTGTTATGCCATTCTAGTAGATCTATAGGACTACCTATGATATTGTCTGATTATTTGTATGTGCATTTAGTTGTTACATGTCGATATGTTGTGTGGGTAGGGTTGACGTTGTACTGCTCAGTGCAGTGACCAAAAAATCCTGGAGTATGCCAGATATGAGTTGAGGGCCAGGAGAGCATGCCAGACTCATACTGAGGACTCTTAAGCATTCCAGATGCAAGCTGAGGACCAAGGGAGCATGCCAGACTCGCATTGAGGGTTGATCAGTTATGTTCTAGTCTTAGGACTGAAGGGGCAAGACAGTCATAAGTTATAGGCTCGAGGGCAAGCCAAACTTATGTTGTGGGCTCGAGAGCAAGCCAGATGTGAAATTTATGCCTGTAAGGCAAGCCAGACTCATATTGTTGGCTCGGGGGTAATCCATTCTAAAGAGATGTTGACCCATTACATGTTGTTATTATCTGTGTTATTTGTTATGTATCAGTATTTTGGGGGAACTCACTAAGCTTTGGGCTTACAGTTTTGGATTTTGTTTCATGTACTTCGGATGACCACGGGAAGGCAAATGGCTTAATCATGCACCTCCTCACATTTTATGATTTTGATTTCTGGAATACTCTAATATGAAACTGACGTGAAAACAATTTGTAATTAAATGGTGTTTTTGGATGTTTGAATTTTTTTTTTTAAAATTTTCATGAATTTTATGGATGTTATAGGTTGTAGGTACGGGGATAAGTCGGGGTTTTCAGTACCGGGACTTCGATAACACGAAGCCCCCAAATTTCGATGGGATTCAGGACCCGATCATAGCCATGAGGTGGCTATCTGACGTGGAGGGATGCTTCTTCAAATGCTCATGTCTAACTGACCAGAAGGTCAAGTGTGCTCTGAACCTGCTAAGGTCCGGGGCAAAGGACTGGTGGAGATTGATGATGGGGTCGTACTATAACGAGCAAAGAGTTGTGGTTAATTGGGATCAGTTCAGGGAGATGTTTCACACTCACTACATTCCACGGGTTGAGCGAGAGCGGCTAGCACATGAGTTATTGGAGTTGAGACAGGGTACGGAGTCCCTGACGAAGATCACCCGTATGTTCACTAAGAAAGCGATGTTTTTCCTGGAGTTTGCTTATGAGCAGGCTCAGATGACTCGTTATCTGAGCATGATCAAGACTGACATCAGACAGTTTGTTGCTACCCAATGATGCGATACATTAATGGAGTTACAGGAGGCCGCTAGGCGGCGTGAGCTTGAGATTGATTTGCAGTTGAGAGAGTAGAGGAAGGCCCGACGCAGTCGCAGTCGGCGCCGAAGCGGTCCAAGACCACTAATTCTAGGACTGGAGGTCAGCGCGACTGCACTTGTGGGAAGTACGGGAATGCTCATTTTGGGGTTTGTCGAGTTGGTAGTGGGTGCTACAAATGTGGCAAGGAGGGATTGTCACCAATCCTCCCCGATTCCGCGTGTGAGGATATGTTACCACTATGATCATATTGGCCACATGATGGCCAACTGTCCGTTGCTCCACGCCAAGCCGGCACAGGCTCCCATGCCAGCTACACTGAGGATTATAGACGGGAGTCAGGATAAAGCAGAGCCCCCGAGGGTTCGGGGACGTGCCTTTCAACTCACAACCGAGGAGGCCAGGACAACACTAAATACGGTTGTTGGTATATTTCTATCTCTTATCCTGTTGATTGTATTGTTTTATGCTTATATGTTTGTACCTGTGATTAGGTACATTTATAGTGAACTCCTTACTTGCGTTAGTATTATTTGACTTCGGGGCAAGTTGGTCATTTGTCTCTCAATCGTTCAGTAGAGAGTTCGGTTTTCCTATAGGAGAGCTAGAGTGTCCGTTGCGAGTCTCTATTGCTAACGAACACGAGATTTCTGCTTCTTCAGTCTATTAGGGTTGCGTTATGGAGATCTTCGGGGTATCCTTCTCGATAAACTTGATTCTAATTCCCATGGGGGAAATATGTGTGATTGTGGATATGGACTGGTTTAATCGTTTTGGTGCCATGATTGACTGTGAGGGTCAGCGGGTGGTAGTTCGAACCCCAAGTGGGGGAGAACTGGTTATCTACGACAAGGGCACCATATTGGGTTCAGGGTTTTGCTCAGCTGCCAGGGCTCGACAGTATATTCAACACGGGTGTGCGTGTTATTTGGCATATGTAGTGGATACGTGGGTCAGGGATCAGGTTTTGGTTTCAGATGTTCCTGTTTTCAGAGAGTTCGTTGATGTGTTTTCAAAGGAGTTACCCAGATTGCCTCCTGAGAGGTAGGTCAAGTTCAAGATCCACCTGAGATGCAAGAACTGTCATCTCAGCTATAGGAGCTGATAGGCAAGCAATTGATTTGTCTCAAGTATCATCACAACACCCTAACAATATACATATGCATGGTGGTCTCTCATTCCTCAATCCTAGAGGAAATCTAACTATTTAATATCTAGCCTACCAGCCTCACACAACCCACCCATGAAAATTCCACCAACCCTATAGCACTCGTGTATGCTAGTCATACATAACTCTGGACCCTATAGACTTCTGAATACCTGATCCTACCCTAATCCCTTCATCAAACAAGAACAGGAAATAAGGCTAAACCAAACATTCTCAAGCTATAAGATCTTAATTATATACAACCGTGATGTATACACAAGCAACTACAGTAATGATGCCAATTTCATATAAAAAACCCTAGGCTATCAGGCAACATGCAATCAGACAATTCTATCATGCAATTCTTGAAGTTCCCTAGCCTAGTACTAGTATGTTGTTCTAACATATCACAATACCAAATAACCATTTGGTATTTTGGGGTCTACCCGTGAGATCCGAATGATAGTACACTTTCATCCTCCTTTATGATTTTGAAAACATTTTTTTTTAAATTACTGTTTTAAAATATTGTCCTCAGTTTGAGACTGGAGACACATAAGTGTTTCCTCCAATTCACTCAAACCAAGGCTCTGATACCAACTTGTAGCATCTATAAAAAATCAGGCCAAATTTAAACTTTTTCAAAACATTTCAAAACCATTAATCATTACAAATCTTGTTTTCAAAATAGTATAGTGTTAGAGTATTCCAAAATCAATACATAAGAACATAAAATATGAGGAGTTGTACGATCACGCATTCGCGTTTCCGCGATCATCAGAGGTACTTGAAACATAATAAACAATTGTAAGCCCGAAGCTTAGTGAGTTTCCCCAAAATACCAATGGCATACAAATATAACCATATCATATAACGTATATGCAAACAACATGCATAATGAACCATCAGTATGACTGGACCGACTCCCAATCCTTAGTTTATCTGGACCGCTCTCCGAGCCCTCAGCACGTCTGGACCGCCCTCCTCAGGGCCTTCAGCCTATCCGGATGCTCGCTGGGCCTTCGGCCTGACTAGATTTTCCTGGCCTGGTCCTATTGTCTACCCGGTCAGCCCAGGGTGTCTTGGCCTACTACACACAACAGGACCTGCCTCAACCCTTTCCCCCCAAAACCAACGAACATGTACACATACATAAAAATAAATAATCATGCAGATCTAACAGATCACTAATCATGGCAACCATCTTATAACCAGGATACTGATCTAACCAATCTCTAACATAGCAACCATCACATAACCATGATACTGATCTAATCAATCACTAGCATAGCAGACATCCTACAACCATGATACATATCATAAAGCATAACGTGCAATGAACCCATATACAAATCCGAAAAGGGCCGGTATTGGTGCCTTCAACCTTGTTAGTATAGTGAGGACAACTCACCTTGCAAGTGTCGAATCGAAGTGATAAACTCAAACTCTTGAACCACGACCACAAACTCCACCACCTATATTTACCATAAGGCCATTTCCATAAATTTCGAATTTACCAAAAAACCCCAGAAGTCAACTAGTCAACCATTGGTCAAAGTCTAGGTAAATGGTCAAGGTCAACAGTCCATGTTGACCCGACTCTTCGAGTGTAGTTCACCGACTCGTCGAGTCCTTCCTGAACTCGAGCAGTCGTGAAATCCCCAGTTAACTCGTCGATTTTCCCTGAAACTCGAGGAGTTCATGCATGTCCAAATGTCGGGAAAACCTTAGCTGACTCGCCGAGTCATCCTACTAACTCATCGAGTCCATGCAGAAATCCTTGCATGACAATCTTCATCGGACTTGCTCAGTTGGCCATGCAACTTGTCGAGTCCCTTTAGTCATTTCTCCATTCAGATGCTTTTTAAGCCACTCCAACGCTCCATATTGCAGATCTAAGCTCTTAAGGCATATTTCTTACGTAAAGTTACAAACTTTACGTACATGCAAGGTGATAATGGCCTAAATCAAGCTAAATGAATGTTCTAAGGGATGAAGAAGGTATTAACTCACTAAAGGTTGAAACTTTATGATCTTACAGACCAAGATAAGCCTAGATCTGAAGTTGCAACTTCAAATCACGCCTAATACCCAAAATAACATATCAACATTGCCAAAGTGGCCCTAATCTCATACATGCATAGATCTAGATAGAAGAAGGTCAAGGTACCTCAAAAACGATGCTAAGATGAAGAAGAGCTCGGATCTACAACCTTCTTCTTGTTCCAAGCTTGAGTACTTCAATATCTTCCTTCCACAATCCACCATAAGGTTTAATATCACACAAAAAGAGAGAAAAATGGCGATTTAGGGTTCCTGGACTCTCAAGGGACTGTAGGGGAGGCTAATGACCCTTTAAATAGGGTGCAAAATCCCGAAAATTAGGGTTTCATCCTCCAGCTCCAACTCTTCGAGTCATGTCTCCGACTCGGTGAGTTGGTCATTTAAACACGTGGCCCCAAACGTTCCTACTCGACGAGTCAGGGCATCCAACTCGTCGAGTAGACCTTTTAATATAAAGAAAATAAAGCTGTAAAATTAATACATGAGAGTCGGGGCGTTACACAAACCCTAATTTTTAGGGTTTAGCACTATTTAAACATCTTTATGAGCTCAAGGCTCTTTCATTTCTCAGCCTCCATTGCCTTCTAGCCTCATTTCGGAAACCCTAATCTCATTTTGACTGTTTGAGAGATTTAAGGGTTCTTTTTGGTGTGTTCTTGCTCATTTTCAAGAAAAGGTTGCTTGGTGCTAGCTTGTGGTTCAAAGGAGGACGTTTAGATCCAGACTTTTGACATTATTTCTAGCTCATTCAAGGTATAGAGTTCTCATCTTGACTTCTTATTGTTAAGTTTGAGTTTAGAGCAAGATTAAGGATTTTTTATGGTGTATTAAGTTCTCCTTGTGAGTTTGAGCCACTCCATGAGTTTGGAGTGATAGATCTTGCCTCTTCTGATGTTTATAGTTCATAAAAATGCTTGCTTGATGTTTAATGTCACACCCCTGAACCAGAATGGCGGAAACATCCGGGGGTTTGGGTGACTTCATCTTGTAATATTATCAAAATGTAATAATTGAATCAAAACAACATCATCATCACACATACAATAATACAACCATCATCGTTTACATAAGTGTGTGTTGGATTACAAATTACATTCCAAATAAATAAGTGTATGATGATAACAAAAATACAACAAATCCATGTATTCTTGGTGACCAACCCACTTAATGATTTCCAGAGAATACAAGTTATTTTAAAAACGTCAACATATATAATGTTGGTGAGTTCATAAGCATGTTTGTATGAAAAGTTTTGTATCACTTTGTAAACACCAAAAAATCCGATATTTTCTATAAAAATGGTTTGAAAGTTTTGTGTCAAATCTTGTATTAAAGTATGTGTGTTTCTGTTTTGAAAATGTATAAAGAGAGTATTCCAGAAAATCCTATATTTTCTGTTGTAAGTAGAAGGTAATGTATAATGTAAGTTTCCCAGAAAATCCGATATTTTCTGCTTGTAAAAGTATTGTGGTCTTAAAACCCTAAGACCCGAGTGTCCTAGAAATGAATAGCTCGTACGTGTGTTAAAAGTATCGTATATGTGTTCCGTAAATCTGTACAGTGTTTGTTAATTTCTATTTGAGTCGTTATAACCATGCTTGATATGACTGATCTGCCTATCATGACGTTTTTCAGGTGTTGACTTGTTTAAGGTAAAACATTTATCACCCTAGACTGGCCTAGTCTAACTGTAGCGAACAACTCGGGTGCGGAGCTGTCAACCCCATATAAATCTATACACAAACTCTCGCTCTCCCTCTAGGAGACTCTGATTATAACTACAGGACTTAAGGTTGTACGCTGGGCATGTACGAATGAAAGAACGTCTCACAAGAATCTTAACTAAATTTACGTGAATAATGTATCACATTGTTTACCGTTTTAAAAATAATGTGTTCGAGTTTGCATTTGATCACAAAACATTGGTGATGAAAATACCATCTGTTTTTATCAAAGTGTCAAGTATTGTTTGTTATTGGCCCGATTAACATAAAATATGATGTGATGCCCAATAAGAAAATCAATGGGCCTATAAGGCTCAAATAACATGAAATGAGTGTACAAGGTCCAATAAGCATATAAATGGGTCATTAAGGCCCAATAAACATGAAATGTGTATACGAGGCCCAATTAAAGAATAAATGGGCCTATAAGGCCCAAGTAACACGTAATGAGTGAAAATGACTTAATTAGTCCGTTTGATATTATAATACATTGTTTTAGCTTAGTTAATATCAAGATGACATAAAATGCCTACTTTTTATTGAAATTGGCAATCTTGGCCCATTAAGCCGAGAATTTAGATTATAAGTCCATTTTTGATAAAAATGACACTTTAGGCCCATTAAGATCGAAAGTTTACATTTAAGGGCCCATTTTGAATAAAATGACATTTTTAGCCCATTTTTGTTAGAAATAATATTTTCGGCTGAAATATATTGGAAATGACATTTTAAGTCCATAAAGGCCAAAATTTACATTTTAGGCCCATGAAAACCAAGATTATCTAATTAAGGCCCATTTTTATGAAAGTTGACCATTTTAGCCCATTACAACCATGAGGGCCCAAATAGAAGCCCATTTTGTGAAAATTAACACTTTTGGCCCCTTTAAAACCATGAATATCATAAAGATCCATTTTTATCTAAAAATGACTCTTTTGGTCCTCTCAAAACCGTGAGTTAACATAAAGGCTTCACTTTTTGTTTATTTGTCAAATATGCCCCCTATATGGTTTTATTTAGTTTTCGAGTATTTCTTAACATGTTTGATCCTTTCAACTTCATAATAAGTGGTTTAGTTTACAAACATCACCAAGTATTAGTAGATATATTGAGTTTTATGAAGTTTTAACATGTTTTCATAACATAATCACAACATATAACATGAAAACACATACATACATGCATAGATACTTAGATCTAATACAAAAGCAACTTGTATCTCCCCAAAAAACATAGTAAAACCAAAAACAAGGGGATATGAACTCACCTTGGGTGATGGATTCAGTTTTGAAGAAGAGAAGGAGGTGTTTTCGGTCTAGCTTGTTCCCTTGATGAGATTTTCGGACTTATGAAGTTCTAAGAAGCAAGAAGAACGAAATGTATCGAATTAGGTTTAAAGCTTCACGAGTGAGTTTTGATTCGAATTGTCGTTGTTGAGTGAATATATTGCATTGTATCAACATTAGGGTTACAATGTATGCTACAAGTTAAATACACATGGATAAAATTTCCTAGCCCTAACATGCTAGTTGTGACATTTAAGAATGGTCCATGCATGTTCTAGTTGGATTATGTTGGGTATTAATGGATTAAGTGGGTTGTTGGGTCCCATTGAGTCATGTAAATGCATAAAGGTGCCGAATTTATGCATTAAGAGATTTTTTGGAAGATCTTCTGAGGATTTGATACAAGGACTTAACAGACTAAGTCGTCATTTGGATTTTGGAAAAGTTTCGGTTATGCCTCGCATAGCTAAAGGTACGCCTAATGTACCAAGCTAATTTCGTGATCTGGATTCCTCGAGTACGCCCCGCGTTTGCTATGGAGTTAGGCTTGGTATGAGTTTGGGCTTCACACTGTTAGGCCACTTCATTGGACTTGCTGTTTGGGCTTTTGGGCCATCTGAGATTTATTGTCGGTTAAGGAATTATTTGGGCTTTATAATAAGGCTCATACGGGATTGGGCCTAATTTGGAAAATTGGGCCTTTAGTAGGCTTTTTAGATCTTGTAGTTTTTGGGCCTTTTGGCTTTGGGCTTGGGCCTCAGTTTTGGTCCACGTTGGGTTAGGGGTAAAATTATCATTTTATCCCAAGTAAGGATTATAGATCATAGTTTGGAACCAAATTTCTAATTGGGCATCATTTTGGTGTTGATAACTTGGAAATTCGTTAGGGCAGCAACCAGGGATTTCTTTCAGCGAGCTTTTGCAGTCGAAGTGAGTTTCCTCACTATATTTTGCGGGTCGAAGGCACCAATGTCGGCTCATGGTTTGTTATGAAGAGTGCTAGATGTTTACGTGACTCTTGCATGTGTATGTGTTTGTATGCTTACTAGGTGGAGCCTGATGGTTATTCTGTATGCTAGTATCAGGTTATGCATATATGATTTGTATGTGGGCAGGGACCGATGATTGTGAAGTATGCTACTATCTTTTTGATTTTCACATATGTTTAAATGTTATATGATTATATGGTTATATGTTTATTGGGCGGGGCCCATTATGCGAGTGAGGGTGAGTCCCGTATCTCATTGGGCGGGGCTCGTTATGCGATTGTGGGCGAGGCCCGTATCTCATTTGGGCGGGGTCCGTTATGCGAGTGTGGGCAGGGCTCGCATATCATTTAGGCGGGTCCCGTTATATGATATGTATGGTATGTCGTAGTTTGGGGCACTCAGTAAGCTTTTTGCTTACAGTTTGTGGTTTATGGTTTCAAGTACTTCCGGTTCGTAAGGGACGGACCTGACTTGATTGCAATGCACACACCTATGTTTTTCCGCAACTTATGATTTTGGGATTTAATCTGATAATTATTAATTTGGAATACCTTAATGGTTGGATAAATGTAAATGGATGTTTGAATTTGTATATATTAAAAACAAAATTTTTACCCTTGATTTTCGGGATGTTACAGCAGTTGAAAGTGGGGACAGAAGACAATGACTTCTCTATTGCCATCACCGGAGAAAGGAGGAGCGGCTCACATGGTCTTGCTGGAGGGTTAGGTTTTTTGTGGTTGTTAGTAGTGATGAGAAAGATGGAGATGAAAGAAACTAGGAAAGGGAAAGGGAAGAGGGTGGGGGGGGGGGGTTCGATGGAGATATTTAATTATTATTTATTTTAATCTTAAAATAATTAACAAATAAAAGAAAAATAAAAAAGAAATTATTAAGGAAAAAATAGTCTTTTTATATATGGAGGGATGAAACATGCAATTTTTAACTAAACAGGAAACGATTCGAGTTAATTTTAAAAAATAAAGACTGAATGTTCTTTTTGACAAAATAAAGAATGAATGTTTTTTTTGACACACGATTCGCGTAATTTACTCTTAATGTAATTTACTGATTTAGCCATAAGATTTTCTTTTCCTACATATTTTTTTTCAATCTATCCAGACGTGTTTGTTTTGAACTGATTCCGTAGAAATTTGAAAGAATACGAAAAAAATTATAAAAAAAAATGTTTGGCTAAAAAATCATTTTAATAGATTTCTATTAAATTTAGTTAGACTTTGTAATTAAATGAAGTATCGTCCCTTGTGATAAACCCACAAATTAAACGAATCTTTCCTTAACAGTGAATATATACCCAAAGAATTGAAGATTCATTCCGTATATATCACCAATTAAAAACAAAAAACAAAAAAAACAAAATTAACCTCATACATAAACCTTTTATATAACATAAGCTTCTTTCAGATTGTCGCGCATTGCTTTAATTTCTTTGCCTCAACTCAACTTTGATATTGGTCGAATCAGGTATCATCGCCTCATTGCCAGGAAAGACATTTACACATCTGTTTTTTACTTTTATCAAATTCTCAGGTCTCAACAATTCTTGTTTTCTTGAATATTGCCTCATGACCATTTATTGTTTTAGAACCAAAACCCCATGGCCATGGCGATGACAAACCTTTTGTTGAAACCCCCGTCGATGATCATTGCCCCAAAACACAAACACACTCAACAGCCTCCTCTTTTTCGCTTTGAAAGGTGTTCTGTATATACTCCGCCAACATCCTCCTTCAAGATTCCTCGTCTTCATCTTTCTTTGACGCGTCCTGCAATTCCCATATCTGATATCTCTGGTCCTTAAGGTCAACTGGAATAATATTTATTTATTTTTTTCATATGCTGCATGCATGCATCTCGTAATTACTCTATTTTTCCGATTTTCCTCATATCCAGGAACGTATAAAGGGTTTTGGTGGCAACATAAACTGCGCTGATTTTTGGGGCCCTTTGTCGCGTTGATATGATGTGGTGCAAACGGATGAAAAGGTTCGTGGAGTGCACTTTTATTGTTAAATTATTCTTTCTTGCATGAAATTAGGTTTTCGCTCTTCCTCAACATTCATAAAACTCAAAATTGTACTCTCTTACAAGTCAAGTGAAAGGACTTGGTTTTGAATTCCAAAAGGGGCAAACGGTAGTAATACATTATACTATCTTTTCACTTTTGATGGTTGCATTATTTAACCTTTTCACTTTTGCTCAATGGCACAGAAGACCCTGTTTTTCACCTTTTTCCGTTTTGACACAACATTTTCCAATTTTTGTTCTGAAGATATTATGTGCATTTTTTTTCAAATTTGAACTATTTTGACATCACATTTTCCAACTCGACATGGCAAACCGGGTAATGGTCAAAATTGAACAAAATTGGAAAAAAAATATGTTCAGTTTAAAACAAAATATAATGCAATTTCAACATCGAAAAATAAAGCATTGTGTCTTTTGTCATTTGTCCTTCCAAAAACCAAAAGGAACAGTGTTGATTTTAGACATTCATCATAACTACAATTTGTAAAAGTTAAATGTTTGAACTTCTAGAATCAAAACTGATTATCTGCAACATCTTTGAAGTTACTAGGTCAATTGGTAGCCAAAGAAGTCAAAACTGTCAATTCAGTTGCAGAGACCAAAGGAAAAAAAGATGGTATGCAACTTTTGTACTTGTTTTCCCTTCAGGAGTTTTCATTCTTGAGTTACATTGCATTACATTACAGACAAGCAGGAGGCAAAAAGAAAAAGTCATAAAACAAGAAGGATGTCTGGTGGTGGTGGTGGTGGTAATCTAAGTCCAAAGGTATACGCGATTATAGTGGGAGCTTCTTTTTGTGTGGTTGTAGCAATTTTCTGTATTGTCATACCAAAACAACAAGCATCACGTTGCATAGTTGTCCCTTATTCTGATCTTGTTGATAGCATTGATGATGGTAGTGTGATACATGTTCGATTTGTGGAAGACTCCAAACAATTCTATTATAACACCAAATCATCAAATGAAACCCCACAAACTAAATCAGGTGGGCCACAAGGACTTTTGAATGCTTTTGTACCCACGTGGCAGTATAATACTACAAGGCTGGGGGACGATGTAGTTCAGCTTATTAAGGTGCTCAAAGATAAGAAAATCACATACAGCTCAGGCTCTGTCAACAAATGACTCCTTGTATGTAATGTTAAAGTCATCCGCTAGATGGATCGGGCTCTTTGTTTATTATTATCAGTTTTACCTTCACTTTCTACAAAATATTGGAAAAATGAGAAAGAGAGAACCGAGTAAGAAACTTTTCGTAACTTTCGATGACGTGGAAGGAGCTATGATGCTGCCAAAGCTGAACTTCTCGAGATAATTTACTAATTTGCACTTGCTTTATTAATTATTATAACTTGGGATTAATCCCGATTCCTACATGTTGAACTTTTGTACGTAGATTGTCTCATGCATTAAAAAAGATAGTAAATATATGAATCTTGGGGCGAAACTACCACGAGGGGTTCTGCTTACGGGTCCCACGGGAACCGGAAAAACATTGTTGGCCCGGGCGGTGGCCGGAGAAGCTGACGTGGCGTTTTTCTCGATTTCCGCTAGTGAATTGGTGGAGGTTTATGTCGGGACCGGGGCTGCCCGTGTTCGAGAGCTTTGCGGGAGGCAAGAAAACGTTCGCCTTCTATTATTTTCATTGATGAGATAGATGCTGTTGGAGGAGAACGTGGAAGCAGTTCGAATAGTGAACGTGACCAAACTTTGAACCAGGTAAAAATATAACCTTCCTTTTTCATTTATTGGCCATGGTCATGGTCAAAGTCAAACAAATAGTTGTTGAAATAAAATGTGGTGTTTTAATGTCATGTGTTAAGCTTTTGACTGAGATGGATGGGTTTGAGAAGAGTTCAAATGTGGTGGTTATAGCTGCTACAAACAGACCCGAGTCACTGGATTCTGCTTTGATGAGACCGGGTCGGTTTTCCAGAAAAGTGGTTGTGGGTGAACCGGATGAAGATGGAAGACGAAATATTTTTGGTTTATATATGGAAGAGGTGCCCATAAAGGAGGAGGACAAAGATGACATTTGTGACCTTGTTGCTTCACTTACACCCGGGTTAGTAGGGGCTGATCTTGAAAATATAGCTAATGAATCCATACTTCTTGCTGCTCGTAGAGGTTTGTTTGTGCTAAAACTTAACATTTTTGTAAGTGTATAGACATAGCGATGTGTTGATTATGTTTTGGGTATGTTGTTAGATTGTGATTTTGTGACCAAGGAGGATGTTCTTCAAGCTGTTGAGAGGGCCACAACTAGAGGCAGAGGCAGACCCATAAACAAATATCAGAAGTTGTACAATTTTTTCTTGGAGGCTACACGCCTACACTTACGTTAAATAAAAAGATTTTGAAAAGAAGTTACACTTCATCGGAAAATTCGAAGGGTTGCCCGAGTACAACCAATATTTGTAATGACATCGGAAAGGGTGCATTTAATTCCATGGTGGATCCGTGGGATTTAAATTTTAAACTAATTAACTAGGATTCATTCAAGATGGCTCATTCGATTTTGGTTTTATTAGATTTTGTGTTTCTTGAACGTATGTACATTTTTTGGCACAGTGGAGATAGGTTGTCGACAGTATGTGTTAGACTAAATCTAACCAAAATGACTAAAATGATTGTATATGGGGTCAGCTCCAAAAATAAACAAATTTTGGATTTGATTACTTCAAGATTTTGGAAAAAAGCCTCAATTAGTGGAAGACTCGAATCATATAAAATGGAAATTATATCAATAAATTTTCCTAACTAGTATTATTAACCATTACTTTACGAATTTGACACTTTTTTTTTTTTTTTTTTTTTTTTTAAATCTTTTTTTATTCCAAACGGATATATATATATATATATATATATATATATATATATATATATATATATATATATATATATATATATATATATATATATATATATATATATATATATATATATATATACATATATATATATTAAGCCTCAATTAGTGGAAGACTTGAATCATATAAAATGGAAATTATATCAATAAATTTTCCTAACAAGTATTATTAACCATTACTTTTCGAATTTGACACCTTCTTGGCTGTTTTTTTTTATTTATTTTTTATTCCAAACGGATATATATATATATATATATATATATATATATATATATATATATATATATATATATATATATATATATATATATATATATATATATATATATATATATAGATAGGTTATAGGTTAAAAAATGGTAGAATGTTTGAGTATTTATAGGTTAAGAAAATGGAAAGAATATATATATATATATATATATATATATATATATATATATATATATATATATATATATATATTCTTTCCATTTTCTTAACCTATAAATACTCAAACATTCTACCATTTTTTAACCTATAACCTATATTTTTCTCCACAAAATGTCATCATCTTCATCATCCGATTCGACGGCTGGAAGAGGCTAAGTTTATCGGTTCCATCATGGCAAAAACGGTTGCATACTATCAAAACCGATTAGGTGAAACATCACGTGCACGATCTAACCTAAGAAAACCGCCGTTGCGTAGAAATCATGAAGCTGGACACGATCGCCTTATAGAAGATTATTTTGTAGATGATGTCATCTACGCTGTAAAGTTTCGACGTCGGTTCCGGATGAGGAAGGAACTATTCTTACGTATTGTTGGCGATTTGGAAGGTTGCTTTCCATATTTCCGATGGAAAATGGAATGAAGGCGGAAAAAATGTTTCTCCCTCATTCAAAAATGCACGGCTTCAATTCGTCAGCTAGCATACGGCATGGGCGCAGACAAATGAGACGAATATTTTAGGATGTCAGAGCGTACCATGCGAGAGTGTGTGTACAAGTTCTGCAAAGCGATCCGTTTGGTTTATGGGCAACGATATTTGCGCAAACCAACTATCAATGATATCCACCAATTGTACGCGGTGCATAAATGCAAGCATGGATTCCCTGGAATGCTAGGTAGTATCGATTGCATGCTTTGGAGTTGGTCATTATGCCCCAACGCTTGGCGTGGTCAGTACATGCGAGGCGACCACAAAGAGCCGACGATCATTCTAGAGGCTATCGCATCACATGATCTTTGGATATGTCATGCATTCTTTGGTCCAACTGGTGCAAACAATGACATCAATGTGCTAGACCAGTCGCCGATATTCAACGATATCTACATTAGAAAGTCGCACGATGTACCTTTTGAAGCAAATGGGGTAGCATATAAGCGTGGATACTATCTTACTGATGGTATATATCCTCCCTTGTCTGTTTTTGTGAAATCGTTTACATGTCCTAATGAAACGAAAAGGAAAAAGTTTAAAGAGGCGCAAGAGTCAGCTAGGAATGATGTGGAGCAAACATTTGGTGTACTCAAGAGACATTGGCAAGTACTAACGGTCGGGGCAAGGTCATATGAGGTGAAAAAGTTACAACACGTAATGTATGCATGTATCATATTGCATAATATGATTCTTGAAGACGAAAGAAGAGCGATATGCTGATACAACGAAAATGAAGTTTTGCCAAATGTCGAAGGAGTAGCCGTTGGTACACAAGAGTATAGGGTGAATAAAAGAGAATTACACAATCGCGACATTCATCACGCCCTTCGTGCTAATTTGGTGGAGTACATTTATAGGGCTCATATTTAGCCCCCATTAACGTTTTGTCACGATGATTTGTTTGACGAATCAGACGAAGATTCTGATATGTTCGTCGAGAGTGAAGATTCCAACGACGAGAATGACACTGGGGAGAATGATGCAGACGATCCAGGCGATGACGAGGACGATGAGGCCGATGACGAAGACAACGATTCCGAGTGACGTATTTTGGTTTAAATAAATTAGGATATTAGTTATGTTTTCTATGTTGTGGGTTGTTTGATTTTTTTTTTTTTTTTTTTTTTTTTTTTTTTTTTTTTGCATTTTTTTCTACTTATTTAAATATCAGGTTTAATGTAATTTTTATTTTATTGATGAAATGCTTTTTATTTTTAATTAAATTTTATGTTTGATATTAATTTAAAAATTATAAATCATAAAAAAATTAATTGTATTTAATAAAAAAAAGTTAGGGAAGTGTGAGGGAAAAATAAAAAATTAATTTTATTTTTCCCACCAATTCCTTGGCTTTTTTTTTTTTGAATTGGCAAATCTAATCTACTCCTAAGCTAAAAACACCTATTCCACATATGTCCACAACGAGATTTGAACCCTCGACCTCAAAGAGGGAGGACACCACCTGATACCGCTGGACTACAAGCATTTTGGTGGCTTTTAGGTGAGACACAGGAAAGTGAGAGAAAAGAGGTATGACTCACAAAAAGTGAGGGAAACTTCATTCCCACACCCTCTAGTCTAAATAATAGGTTTATTTATACTTATTCATCAAAACAGAAAAATAGCATCATACTGCTTAGACCGGAAGGAATGGAAGGGAAGCTTCCTTCACTCTTTGTGGGTCATACCCTCCTTTCCCTCACCTAAAACCCAAGGAATGGGTGAGAAACCCTTCCCCACTCTTTCTTTTATTAAATAAAAATAAATTTTTTTGTTGTAAATTATAATTTTTAAATTAATACTAAACATAAAATTTAATTAAAAATAAAAAGCATTTCATTAATTAAAATAAAACTTACATTAAACCTAAAATTTATAAAACTAGAAAATTTAAAACACACACACACACACATAAAGTAAAAATCAAACAAACCAACAACGACCTATGAAAAATATTTTTTCAGAATTTTTTCCCTCTTCTTCATGACGAGCTCGAGAGCCGGTCCCGAGAGATGATCGACGTTTTCTATCAAAAACTTCATGTCCTCCATTTCTTGTCTTTCCGCCCGCTCATTTTTTCCTTGTTTCTTCTTTTTCTTTGTCGAAAGCCAAACGTTCGGAGAAATTTAGATTATATCGATCAAACGACGATGTTATCTTCCACATTTCGTCAATATCCATGCTGAAATCAGATGCACTCGAAGAAGTCCATTTTCCTTTTCTCTTCGCTTTCTCCCTTCCCATCGGACGGATAATTTCTTCTAGCTCGAGTTCGTCGTCCTGATTTAAATCTAGACCGACCCGAGCATTGGAGGAGAGTGTGTAACCACTAGAGCCTGTTTCGTCCGCTTTGATTGTTGGACTCCAAAAATAAAATCTTGCTCGTATTTTTTCCATCTAGGACTTTAGACCAATAATTTCTAACAATCGTCCCACTTGAATGGTTTTCCGACTTCCTCAAGGTAAAATTGCAACGCTTCTTGAAGTATTTGTTCGTCGCCTTGGCCGTTTTTTCATTGGGTTTTTAGTTTGTTGTACAACCCATTTATTTTTGAAACCCCCTTTGCTATTTCTTGAAACTTCGAATTAAGTTGATGTTTCGTACGGTAGTCGTCACCTTTTTCTAGCTCCTCTCGAAATCGTTCTAAAATGCGAAACCAAAAATGGTCTCCCGGTTGTGTGTTTCCGTGAATCGAATCTTCAGAAATGTCAACCCAAGCTTTGACCAAAACTAGCTCTTCGTGTGGAAGCCATGTTGTCAACTTTTGTCTTCCCGGTTGCGTGACACCCTCGCATGCTTGTTTTTCCCTTTTACATCTTTGTAGGGGTTGTGTTGGTTAAGTTTCGGGAACCATGTCTTCTTCTTCCGTGTCATTCGACTCATCGATAAGTTGGTGTTGTTGTTGGGTTTGGGTTTGGGTTTGAGTTTGAGTTTGTGGTTGAGGTTGATTTAGCGATTGTTGATCCGGAAACACAACAAACTTTGAAAACATTTGCGGGGGAACATTTGGAACTTGCATCGGGTAATAGTCCAACATTTTGGTATTGAAATTGTAGTGGGGATTGAATTGGAGCATCGATTTGGGGCGGTAAACTCCTTGCGGGGATGAATCGATAGCAAAAATGTTTCGAGAAGGGATGTTTATACTCGAACCATGGCTTTTTATTCCTTCGATCGGAAGTTGAAGTTTGATTGTCGGGATTATTTTTTTTAGAAGAAAATAAAGAGAAAAGAGGGTAGTGTGAATATTGTTTGATGTTAAATATGTATGTATTTATAGGTGTGGAAAAAGGTTAAAAAAAAAAGAGTTAGCCATTGCAGCCAAATTTTTTTTTTACTTTTTACGGTTTAATTTCAAAAAAGAAAAGAAAAATTACAACCAATCGCAGCAAGAGAGAGAGAGAGAGAGAGAGAGAGAGAGAGAGAGAGAGAGAGAGAGAGGGAGAGGCTCCCCTCTCCGTTTCCCGCACCTCCCTTCCCCGCACCGATGGTGCGGTGTTCCGCCGGGTGGAAAGGTTCCCGTAGGGCTTCCCCGCTCCCACTCCGTCCGACCTTAGACCAGAAAGAGTGGGAGGGAAGCTTCCCTCACTTTTTGTTAGCCATACCCTCATTTCCCTTACTTTTCTTTCCCTCATCTAAAACCTAAGGAATGGGTGGGAAGCCCTTCCCTCACTTTTTTTTTTAATTAAAATTATTTTTTTGTTATGAATTATAATTTTTAAATTAATACTAAACATAAAATTTAATTAAAAATAAAAAGCATTTCATTAATTAAAATAAAACTTACATTAAACCTAAAATTTAAAAAACTAGAAAAAAAAACATACACACAAACTAAAAATGAAACAAACCAACAACGACCCACGGAAAATATTTTTTCAGAATCTTTTTCCTTTTCTTCATCACGAGCTCGAGAGCCGGTCCCGAGAGATAATCGATGTTTTCCATCAAAAACTTCATGTCCTCCATTTCTTGTCTCTCCGCCCGCTCTTTTTTCCTTGTTTCTTCTTTTTCTTTGTTGAAAGCCAAACTTTCAGAGAAATTTAGATTATATCGATCAAACGACGATGTTATCTTCCGCATTTCGTCAATGTCCACGCTGAAATCAGATGCACTCGAAGAAGTACCTTTTCCCTTTCTCTTCGCTTTGTCCCTACCCATTGGCCGAACAATTTCTTCTAGCTCGAGTTCGTCGTCCTGATTTAAATCTAGACCGACCTGAGCATCGGAGATGGTTGTGTAACCATTAGAGCCCGTTTTCGTCCGCTTTGATTGTTGGACTCCAAAAATAAAATCTTGCTCGAATTTTTTCCACCTAGGAATTCGGACCAATAATTTCCAACAATCGTGCCACTTGAATGGTTTTCTGACTTCTTCAAGGTAAAACTGCAACGCTTCTTGAAGTATTGTGAATACATAACCAATCCACACATATTAGTCTTACCTCATAGATACTCCCATAACTATGAACGACTATGGACATTTAGAATAACCTAGTTATTCAATGATTAAGCATACTAATATAGAACACAACAATTTTTTTTAATGAAAGACTATATCCAATACAGGGGCGGACGTAGAAATATGTAGTAGTAGGTGCAAAAACAAAAAAATTCAGTCGCATATAATAACATAAAAAAATTAAGAGTGAATTAAATATAACAAACTAGAGTAGAAAAGCTTCATTAAAGACAAATCCATCATTTCATGAACATGTTCTTGGTCTCGTCGGAGTTTGTTTCCATGTTGTGGTTGTACAAAATTTTGAAGGCATTATTACCAAAAAATGCGTTCTCATGGTGGTAAGAAAGTTTTCAATCATTTTTAAAAATTGAAATAAAATGTTATCTAATCTCCATAAAATTTCATTCTCATGGTGGTAAGGAATCATCCACTGAATGTGTGTAATGTGGAAGGAAGATTATACTATGATTTTGATGGCTAGATATTTTTGGGGGCTAGTAACAAAAGATAAATTAAAAGGAAAAGTAAGGTTAAAATAAAAAAGAAAATTGTTAAGAGCAGGAGTTGAACTTGAGACCCATTACAAACGAGAACCTTAAGATGCATTTCAAACCAACTCAACTACCAAACCTTTCATTTAAATTTTAAATTACAATAATAATATAGTTGTTTTCTAGGTGCACACTAATAAAAAACAATTTTTTTACACTAATACGGAAAAATCTAGTAGTTGCACGTGCAACCCCGTGCACCACTACAAATCCGCCCATGATCCAATATATCAACTCCTTACAATATAAGTTGCTTGTACTTTTCTAATATCCAAATACTAAATTTCAATCAAACACATCCACTTAGGACAAAAAGTCCTATAACACTAGTGTGACTTTCATGCTTTAGCTAATTAAGGAACTTTGTTAATTAGATTCTACAAACTTGATTTGTATAAACTTTGCGAATACAAACATTTTCAGTTTTACATATATAACTCATATATAGAGAAAACTATTAAGAATATTTTAGATGCTTAAATATGACTTAGATATCAGTACTTGCATAATGAGATTATTTATAGTCATAATGAACTATACATTAAGCATCTATGTATGTTGTTCCGTGAATAGAAATGTATTCTAACTCTAATGTCTAACTCTGATGTCTAACTGTCGATGCAACTTTTTCCTTCATTTAAAGCGAGGACAATCCTAATTTATGATTAAGAGTCATCTCAATCTATTTGGAAGTTCAACATACATGTAAAAACTTAAACGTAGCTTTCTTTCAAATACTCTATATATTAGGAATATTTCTTTAGTTCTCTCAAGTACTTTAAAATGCTCTTATAAGTCATACCATGACTTTTTCTCAGATTATACTGATATCAAATTATAGTAATTATTGATATCAAATCATAGTAATTAGATTATGCATACAAATGGATTTACATACAAATGGATTTCTTGATTTTGTTATGTGTGAAAGAAATTAGGGGTTTTGTTTTATGAAATCTGAGATAGCTGCTTCCTTTGTTTGGTTTGGCTTTTTGATTGATTATGTATTCACAATATATTTATAAGATGTACTTCTTACTTGGAAGTTTTTTATTTTTTGGGAAGGTTCGTTGAATTGGATACGTAGATGACGTCGCATCAGATCACTCTCCTAAAAGAGTAGATAAAGACACAAACAAGGTCTCTAGGTGTTAACTCCATTGTTACTAGATTTGGAAACGAGTTCAAAGCTTTAGGCTCAAATGATGAGAAGTAAGATCCATTTTTTATGCGTTTTCAGATTCTTGATTCGTATGCAATGGTAACACTCAAATTTTTTTTAAATGGCAGCATAGGGTGTGTTACGAAGGCATCCACGCAGAAAAAGGCAACAGAGTCTCATCTTGCATAATGGTCGTTTTCTGAGGATGGTTTGCTTAATTTGGAGGATGAAGGGTGTGCAGAAAAGCAACAATATTGTAGTCGTTGCTTCAAATATTCTCAGAAATTTCTCTTTTATACCAGAAAATGAAGTCATTATGGGCCAAAATAGCCATTGTTTGGAGACAATCTTTGAGTGCATTGAGTTCCATGTTTGTGGGGAGATGAAAAATGTTGAATTTTAAGATTAATGAGATGGCTGTAAATACGCAAGTATGTTTTTGATATAGGTGTCCAAGTATCATAGAAACCTTCAGGGTACCTTTATTTCCTGAAGTTCATTGAGTACATATTATAGACAGAGACCTTCTAGTAACTGATCTTCTGAGTTTCGCAAGGCGGACGATTGCTTTATCACATCCAACCAACGATTTGTGGCAATATAGGTTTGATCCCATTGTCGGTTCTATTTCTTCCCTTCCGTTCTCACTCTACTTTTCCCTTATAAGTCTTATTTTCTCTTCCGGCTGACTCTATGTTATTGACTTCAACCTTCTGAGTTTCCCAGCCCATGCAACTTCGATTCATCATGTATATTTCTTTTTCAGTTTCTTATTACCATGTTTATTGATTCAATTTTGGTTCAAAGAATGATGATTTTTTTTTTTGTGTGTGTGTGTGTGGGTATACATATTTGTGTGTTGAACCCCGTAAAATTTTGGATTGCTAAAAGCTTATAATTTTCATAATTTGGTCTCTTTCAATTTAGAATTGATGGCACTAGGGTAGTTTCTCTAATCTCTTCTTTCTTTTTCTAAAAATTTAATTACATTTTTATTATATTTTTGTAAACAAATAATTGTTACAGAGTGTTGAAATGAGTTTGTGCCTGAAAAAAGTACTTAGGTTTAACCGCCCCTCTTATTGTTTGTTGTAAGGCTTTATAACCTCAGTTATGTATTATAATATGATCATGATGATATGATCGTATGATTTTACTTAGTCACTCAAATGAATAAATGCGGGTTTTTTTTATTGATTTATTGATATGAGTTTGTTGTATAGGTTTGATATCGAATAACTAGTGTACGGTCACAATGAGAGGTTGGGCAGGAGGGTGGTACTGGACTCTTTCAATGTGATTTCTGGAAAGGTTATCTTTTTTTTTTTTTTTTTTTTTTTTAAAGTTTATATTCATATAATCTTGCTTTGAGTGTATTATTTGTTTTAACGCATCACTTCCGAAAGCATTTCCAACCAAATGCCTTTTGGAACAAGCTTTTGATTAAGGGGAAAAATTGAACCAGAAAATAAGGCAGAGGCAAATTTGTCCGATGGAACCCAAAAACAACTAAGGGAAAAAGAGTACTATGCCTTCAAAGACGCAAGAGCCAAAGTGGATCTGAAGAGTGAAACTGTTGTTTTATGGAAAGATAGCCCTCCAAAGCTGAAGCAAGCATTATATCAAAAAACAAGTTTAATCTTTTAGCAAAATTATGAGAAACAAGTGCATGTGGAGATTGACGATGAAGAGTTCTTGCTATTCACTCCCATTTTGAGATAAATCAACCAAGGTTAGGGATATCACTCAACACGGTGGCTTTCTTATTATATATATATATATATATATATATATATATATATATATATATATATATATATATATATATATATATATATATATATATATATATATATATAGTAACATAGCCTCATTTTCAAATCCTGTTTGCAAAATCAATAACATTTTTTAAATGTCCTTTTTGTTTCATGTAAAGTAATCCCAAAGCCAACAAACTTTTAAACAATTTCATTTATTTCATGTAAAGTGCCATGTGGTCGTGGATATTTCTTTCCTGGAGTTTTTGTACCTCTCAAAAATTGCTTTTTTATTTTAACATGAGAAACTATCATTGTTATTGACCACTTGGGGTTGTTGGCTTTTGTAGCGGCGTCGTTGATTTAATCAAGAAGAGCACTGGAATGCATAACTGGAAACAACCCGTTTAGCTCCAATTTTTCAAAAATATTGAATTATTTTTTTTTTTAAACTTTGCATCAATGACGGTGCAGGTAATATTTATATCACTCGTATAATTTTTTAATTTTTTTTTATCTTTTTTCATAAAGTTGTAATGATTGATTAAAAAAAATTACAGGTTAAGGTGTTGGGAAAGAAGGGAAATTCGTACTCAGATTATCAATACAAGTTTGATCAACTCTGTGTTCAAAAATGCATGCTACTAGGAAGCAATAACGAAGCATTATTGGTGGTAATACAGTAACATGTGAGTATGAGGACTTGAACTGCAATTAACTCTATCATGTAGCCAAGAATAATTTTACTGATTGGAGTTGAAATTTGGAAAATGGGAAGTAGCTCTTGCTGAGAAAAATTGAATGGTATGGAGACACGGACAAAATGGTCATTTAAATGCAGAGCTCAACACGTATAAATAGTAGGGATACATGACACATGCAAATCAATTTTATTTGAATTTGATTTACTGTTTATTTTTTTATTACATAAAATTAGTTGACGTAACAATATTTTGAGAATAGAGCTTCCAATAGTAATAATTTCATGCCCAAGTGACATTAAAGAAGTCGATGGATGAATGGGTGTAAAATTAGGAAAAGACGCGTTGACACAATTGGCAAACAATTGGCAAGATGGCAACTGCATCAATATGATTTTTTTTTTTTGGCTTTTCTTGCATTTGCACTCTCTTCTCTGGTATTTGGTTATAATCTTTGTACTTAGAGTTCTCTTTGATCTTTGATTTCTCTAAATTTAAATTGTAAAGAGGTTGTATAAGCCAATAGTTGTCTTAATGAAAATAATACAACCTGTTCTTGCTAAAGTTTGCAACCTTTTTTAATTTGAAATGTAGGAGCTCCTATTGTTCTTTTTAAAGCAACATCCAACCTTCAATCCAAGAAAAAATCTCCTTTTGCTGATACATTATTTGCCAAATATCCGTCTATAAATTTTCTCAAGGTACGATTATCGAGAAGTGTTGGAATCCTTTGTCCGCAATTTAGATGCTAAATGACGAAATCGTAAATTTCCATGTGCACAATTATGATTTGCGTTGCTTGAAGTGGGGAATCCTAAATCACCTACTTCCGGTCCAACCACTTCAAATCCATAATATGATAACAAAAATTACCATATTAATCCACGAAAATGTGTTTTTTTAAACGTATTTATTATTATATATAATTTTATGTGCATATTTTTCTTTGAGGAAACGTCTACAACCTGCCCTTTTGACTAGTTACAGCCGGAGACACGCAATATCTTAATAGGATTGTTGATTTCAAATTCAGTAGAATTGCAGGAACTTGTTTTTACTTCATCATCATTTGTATTAGATGGGTTTGAATGTTGTTTATTCAAGTACAAGTAATATGTTATTTCTGCATTTAATTTACCATTTCGACCCACACAACACTACGCATCTAGTATGATATTAAAACTCTATAACATCTTTATTAGTTACAAAAACTGAAAGAAGATAAATCATAACTGTTGACCACTTTCAGATTCATTCTCTAATAAAGTTAATTCAATCATATAATATTATACTTATTTAGGCTAAAGGAGTGATGTATTTTTTCACAATGGTAAAAGAGGTTTCCTAGATTTCACACAATTTTTTGCGGTTTTTATATTTTTTTTACTTATGATTTATGAACTTAAGTGTAATGATGTTTTTAAGTACTAATTTTTCTCTCTTTTTTTTTAATTCAATAATATAAAAATAAATAAAACAAAAAAGAAAAATGAATTAAATAACATAAAATTTCTTATGATTTTAAAACAGATTAACGTTTAGTAATAATTTATAATTTTCTAATATATTTGTCATTTTTATTAAAGAATTTTCAAAAAGATATGAAAGAAATATTAAGATGGATATAGATTTGTAAAAGTGAGTATGTTTTGAGATAGAAAACAAATTTAAACCAATATCATTAACGATTCCTCACAAAATAAGCTAAAATATTCCTTTTTTTTTTTTTTTTAATGTAATTGACATTCGGTAGGGGGCAATATAGAAGTTGGAAATATCATCAACAATGGCATCTTGTTAATTATAATTATACAAAGCTCTTAATTTTAAGTTGATTGGAGCCATTTTTTAAGTTGTTTGGAGCCAAAGCAACCGTGTCTGCATGTCATAAGATGAAGTCAGGTATAACCGTAAGATAATTATATATGGAAACTTAAAACCCCATTCACCTATCTTCGTTCCCTATCCTTTTTCTTTAACCCCTTCCTCCATCGATTATGTTTTATAATTAAAATTTGTGAAGCATGCATGCCTGTTCACCAGAAACATTATGTTCTTTCGTGTCATTCATCAAGAAATTAAGGTGAGGTGTTCTTAATATACATAGCGATTGTTTCTGTGAGTTCCTCTTCCTCGTTTGTGTGTTTACTTGAGAAAGCTAGAAACAATGGAGCAGTATCAAATACTGAAGGAAATTGGGAGTGGATCATATGGGGTTGTCTGGGGAGCATGGGATGAACACAGTGATGAAGTGTTTGCCATCAAGAAACTGAAAAAGAGGTGCAACTCGGTCAAAGAATACATCAACTTGACAGAAGTCAAGGCACTGCGCAAGATGAATCACCCAAACATCATAAAGCTCAAGGAAATCATCAAAGAAGACGACAGTTTGTACTTGGTGTTTGAATACATGGAATGCAGTCTATGCGAGCGTATGACATGCAGGAAGAAGCCTTTTTCAGAGGACGAGATTAGAGACTTGTGCTTCCAAATCTTTCAAGGTCTGGCATACATGCACGACAACGGCTACTTTCATCGTGACCTCAAACCGGAGAACCTTCTTGTTTCCAAGGATGTATTAAAGATTGTTGATCTTGGTCTAGCTCGTGAGATAAATGGCAAACCGGCCACTGATAATATTGGGTCCCGCTGGTATAGTGCCCCTGAAGTTCTTCTTGGGCAAGAATATGATTCTTCAGTTGATATGTGGGCAATAGGTGCAATCATGGCAAAACTATTTACACGCCACCCACTCTTTCCTGGTAAACATGACGGAGATCAAATGTATAAAATATGCAGTGTGATCGGCAGTCCAACAGAAACCACATTGAGCATGGTAAATAGTAACTATCAGTTCCCACAACATCCTGGTGTCCAACTTTCTTCGCTGTTACCATCAGCAAGCCTGGAAGCACTTGATCTGATTGCCACGCTTCTTTCATGGAATCCATCCGTGAGGCCGACAACTATGGAGGCACTTGAGCATCCTTTCTTCTATCCTTGTTACTGTTAGTCAATGTTGACCATGTAATCAGGAGAATAAGAGGGACACGTGGGAGTGTTGCCAAGTAAAAGAACGTTGCTGATTTATCTGCTTTCAGTTTTATTTCTAGTCTATTTAAAGTTCAGTTGTTTTAGCTATTTTGAATGTAACTTTTCCAGCTTTCAATCATTCAATAAAACAAGCATTTGGCTAACTGTCTTCTATCTTTTCTTCTCGTTTGATTTGCCAATTTGCCAATAATTGGTATCAAAGCTTCAAGGTTCTGATTAGAGTGTATGCCCAAGTATATCAGACACACTACCATGACAGAAGCATCATCATCCAATCCATCCAAAGACAATCCGTTCCCCTTACAATGCCCAATGCTAACCTCGCAGAATTATAATACCTGGTCGATTAAGATGGAAGCCATCATGGATGCCCATGGATTGTGGGAAGCCATTGAGCCACCAACCGGAGTGGAAGTGGATGAGAAAAGGAGCAAGCAGGCTCGAGCCTTCATCTTCCAGTCAATCCCAGAAGAGATGCTTGCACAGGCTGCCAAGAAGAAGACAGCTAGAGAAGTGTGGGACTCTCTAAAGTCACGGTATGTGGGTGCAGAAAGAGTCCAGAAAGCAAGGCTAAGGGTATTGAAAAGCGAGTTTGAAGGTCTCCAAATGAAGGATACGGAAACCATTGATGATTATGCAGGAAGAATATCAGCCATGATCTCAAAATACAGCAGTGCAGGAGCAACATTAGATGATGAAGAACTGGTGAGAAAACTGTTTGATACGGTCCCTGAAAGGTTCATCAACCTAGTGGCATCGATTGAGCAAAGTTCAGACATGGAATCCATGCCATTTGAAGAGGCGATTGGGCATCTAAAGGCATATGAAGATCGACTTCGACTCCGGAAGACAAGCACACAAGCAGATAATGCCTTGTTACTTGCCAAAACGGAAGGCCCTTCTACTCATCGAAGTCCAAGCAAGTCAAACACGACAGGTGGTCGTGGAAGAGGAAGAAATAGTGACAGGGGAGGAAGAGGCAATTCACGTGGCCGGGGTTCGACGCGTGGCAGAGGTGGACGCTGGGGTGGTAGTTCACGACAAGAAGCTGGGAATTCCAACCGGAAGCCTCGTGACAAAAGTCATATACAATGCTTTGAGTGCCAAGAATTTGGCCATTTTGCTTCAGAGTGTAAATCAAAGAAGCAACAGGAACAAGAGGCTAATCTAGTTACAGACGAAGATGGACCTGCACTTCTGTTAACCGTACATGGGGAAGAAACTACAAGCATGGTTCTCCTAAATGAGGAAAAGGTGTACCCGAACCAATTAAGAGACAACAATGATAATGATATGTGGTACCTGGACAATGGGGCTAGTAACCATATGACTGGTTCTAAGGATTTATTTGCAGAGCTCGATGAAAAGGTGACCGGACAGGTACGATTTGGAGATGGTTCTAAGGTTCAAATAAAAGGGAAAGGTACATTACTGTTTGATTGTAAAAGTGGTGATCAGTTCATCATCCCAGATGTGTATTATATTCCAGCTCTACATAGCAATATAATAAGTTTGGGACAGATGACTAAGGAAGGATATGACATAGGGATGAAGAAGGAGTTCTTGAGAATGTATGATGAAGCAGGAAGCTTAGTTATGAAGGTGCAGAGATCCAAGAACAGACTTTATAAGATAAAGCTTACACCTGGAAAGCCTATATGCTTGGCCATGAGTATAAAGGATGACTCATGGCTATGGCATGCACGTATGGGTCACACAAATTTCAAAACGCTTGGGGAGATGACACGAAAGGGAATGGTAACTGGTATGCCTCGATTATCTCATCCATCACAGGTGTGTGAAGGATGTATGCTAGCTAAACAAGCAAGGATAAGTTTCCCAAAAGTGGCCCAGTGGAGAGCCAAAGAACCACTCCAGCTGCTACACGCAGACCTGTGTGGTCCCATTACACCAGCAACAAAGGGAGGCAACCAATATTTCCTACTGATAGTCGATGACTATTCACGATACATGTGGGTGTATATGATTAAAACAAAGGATGAGGCCTTTAATATGTTCCAGAAATTCAAGTCACAAGTAGAGAAAGAAAGCGATTTTAGAATCAAGAGGTTAAGGACTGATCGTGGGGGCGAATTCAATTCCAATCACTTCCTGGAATTTTGCGAACGAACAGGGATAAAACGCCAGTTGACGACGCCACACACGCCACAGCAAAACGGCGTTGTGGAACGCCGTAACAGGACGATCTTGGAGATGACCAGATCGTTGCTCAAGGCCATGGAGATACCAGACCAGTTGTGGGGTGAGGCGGTGCGACACTCTGTTTATTTGTTGAACAGAACTAGTACAATGGCCTTGAAAGAGGTAACACCGTACGAGGCATGGAAGGGTTCGAAACCCTCGATTGCACATCTGAAGATTTTTGGATGTGTGGGATTTGTCAAGAAGTTGCGAGGCCTAACCAAGCTGAGCGATCGAAGTGAATCGATGGTCTACCTGGGAACAGAAGAGGGAACGAAGGGATATAGACTATATAATCCCAGAAATCGGAGAATAGTAGTTGCAAGAGATGTAATCTTTGACGAGGCAAAACGTTGGGTCTGGACTGAAGAAACAAAGGGGGAGCCACTTACCACACCTTATTGGACTAACGTTGAAATAACCCAATCACCGCCAGCCCAACAACATGAACCAGCCCAACAACATGAAGATGACGTAAATGAAGAACCCTACACGCCATTAACTAATAACTCTCAATTTGAACATGTACCAGGTGATCCAATGAATGAAGACTCGCCATGGTCAAACTCGTCTAGAGTTGACCCACGTACAGCTCTCCCAGGTCAGACCTTAGAGGAATACGAAAGAAGCGGGTCAATAGCTTCGTTAGATGATACTCCAGCAAAAGGGTTCCGATCAATTAATGAAATCTACCATAACACAACAAGAATGAATGATGCAGAAATACATGAGATGTATGAAAGAAATCAGGAACTGCTGTTAATTGATGATGAACCCACGACATATCAAGAAGCATCGACTGAAAGGGAATGGAAGCAAGCAATGGAGTCTGAGTTGAGATCAATTGAAAGGAATAACACTTGGACTTTAACCAAGTTGCCATCAAACCGTAAGGCAATAGGGCTAAAGTGGGTGTTCAAGCTAAAAAGAGATGCAGCTGGAAACGTGATCAAACACAAGGCCCGCCTAGTCGCCAAAGGGTATGTCCAAGAAAAGGTTATTGACTTTGAAGAAGCTTTTGCACCAGTTGCACGGTTGGAAACTATCAGGCTGATTCTTACTTTAGCAACAAAAGAAAATTGGCTTGTACATCACTTGGATGTCAAGTCTGCATTTCTACATGGAGATCTTAAGGAGGAGGTATATGTCTCTCAGCCAATCGGATTCTCAGTTAAAGGAAAAGAGAATATGGTATATCGTCTGCATAAGGCACTGTACGGATTAAGACAGGCTCCAAGAGTTTGGAATGTAAAGTTGGACCAATCACTCAAAAGGCTAGGATTCACCAGATGTGCACAAGAACAAGCTGTCTATAAGGTACATAAACCCAATCTAGTCCTCATTGTAGGAGTTTATGTGGATGACCTTATAATTACTGGTTCAAGTGAAAAAGGAATCCTAGAGTTCAAGAAAAAAATGCAACAGGTGTTTGATATGAGTGATTTGGGTTTGTTGTCTTATTATTTGGGGATATAAGTGTCTCAGAAGAAAGATGGGATAATGCTCACACAGAAGGGGTATGCAGAAAATTTTTTAAGGGTAGCAGGGATGGAAGATTGCAATAAATCTCTGTATCCAATGGAGGCCAAGCTAAAGCTAACAAAAGATGAATATGGGGAACCTGTAGATGCAACAAATTACAGGAAACTTGTTGGAAGTCTAAGGTACTTAGTCCACACAAGACCCAATTTAAATTACAGCATTGGAGTAGTGAGCAAGTATATGCAAGATCCTAAACAAAGCCACTATGCAGCCATAAAACATATCCTCATATATGTGAAAGGAACAACCGAGTATGGGTTGATTTATCGCAGGGGCGGTGATGGTAAGCTTGTGGGCTATAGTGATAGCAGCTATAGCAATGATCGAGAAGATGGGCGAGGAACCACAGGTGTAGCTTACTACTATTCAGAAAATTTGATAACCTGGACATCACAGAAACAACAAACAGTGGCCCTCAGCTCGTGTGAAGCTGAGTATATGGCTGCTACAGCAGCTGCATGTCAAGGATTGTGGCTTAGGAACCTGTTTGGTGACTTGGTTGGACAAAAGGCACAAAAGGTGAAGTTGTTCATAGACAATCAATCAGCTATTGCCCTTATTAAGAATCCGGTTTTCCATGGGAGAAGCAAACACATAGATACTAAATACCACTTCATCCGGATATGTGTTGAAAAGGAACAAATTGAGGTGGATCATGTAAGTGGAGACCAACAAAAGGCTGATGTATTGACAAAAGCAATGCCAAGGATAAAATTTGCAGAAATGAGGGCACTCATTGGTGTTGCAGACTTAGAGAAGAAAGTCAACATTAAGGGGGAGAAATGTTAGTCAATGTTGACCATGTAATCAGGAGAATAAGAGGGACACGTGGGAGTGTTGCCAAGTAAAAGAACGTTGCTGATTTATCTGCTTTCAGTTTTATTTCTAGTCTATTTAAAGTTCAGTTGTTTTAGCTATTTTGAATGTAACTTTTCCAGCTTTCAATCATTCAATAAAACAAGCATTTAGCTAACTGTCTCCTATCTTTTCTTCTCGTTTGATTTGCCAATTTGCCAACAGTTACCATGTTCCACCACCCCCACCCATACCTATTGTATTCAAAAGTTCCAAACGTTATGCATTTTGTTATGAAAGGGAGGATCCAACGAAAGAACTGATTCATCTGCTCCCAGAAAATCCATTATATGAAACAATAGATCCTTCAGAAAACATGATTCGTCTACTCCCAGAAAATGCACTTTATGGTTCCGAAGCCGTAGATCCCTCTTAAAACTTTAGGCGTCTGCTCCCAGAAAATATGTTTGATGGTTCCGAAAAAGAAGACCCCTCAGCAAACATGGTCTCTCTGCTCCTACAAGACTCATTACTTGGTTCAAAGAATTGTGGATTGTTATGCAAAATGGAGATGAAGCGGGATTCGTTGAAGCTGGAAACAAGAACAAAGAATTGCACGATTGGTTTGGAAAGTGATGCAGGGCACATTGTCGAGCTAGCGATAGCATATATGGATAAATTGGAGAAGAACAAGAGGGGTATCGGAAAGAGACTCAACTTCAAGAGGATCAAAGGAAAGAGGCTCAACAAACAGACATTGTTGGATCACAAGCCCTCAAGTCGTCTCTCAAATAACACACACTCACATGTATATATGTATACAGAAAACAAATATGGAGAGATGGAAGTATTTTGGACTCAAAGCTGCTTCTTTTATTCAATCGATAAGAGACTATTTATAGCTATACATGCAGGAAATAGTAAAACTCATTGCCCCACCTTTCCAGCAGCAATCATGCTTCTAATACTCCCTGATACCCGGTCCTTCATTGACACTTTCAACTTACTAACATTTATTTAATTCACTAGATAAACTAAATACTAAAACACTTCTAGAATAACAACCTATCAAGATTAAAAACCCAACAGACATAACTCTTGACGGACGGATCTAACTTCAAAACGCCTCCACTGCCTAAATTCTGTTGTTTTGGACTCCAATATTGCCTTTTCCTCAAAATTTAGTTTGTTTCGGGTTTTAGAACTATTCTGTTTTTATTGTAAATCAATTGGTTTCCATCAATCATGTGAATGGTTAGCAAATTAATTTCATAATTAGTGTGTCAATTTTAGTTTTTAGATAATTGGCAATATATACCTTTGGTATTGAGCATGCGTCTATATAAAAGATGGAATGTAACCTTGGGATTTAATATGAACTTCCTTAATTTGAAAATTCTTGAACACTTTTAGTATTTGTGCTTCCCTTTTGGTGACATCAATAAAGGGATGTAGCGGAAGAACCGAAGCATCGATATGCTCCCACAACCAAAAAATCCAGTTTACTAATTTATAAGTCAGAAGCATGCATAGTAATGGTTATTCGATATTAAAGATGCATGGTTGAAAGCCTTATTGCATTTATATAAAAATTCAATGTTGAAATCTTTACAAGTATTTTCGAAATTTCAGTGAACCACTATAGCCATTTTCCAAAGAACTAAACTAAAATAAAAAAATCTCTCTTGTGTTCCATTATTGCACTTGGTAATATATATATATATATATATATATATATATATATATGTGTGTGTGTGTGTGTGTGTGTGTGTGTGGATTTCATTAAGGGATAATAACTTGAAAGAGTAACGAACTTTCGATTTTGTTCACATTTAGTTACTAAACTTTTTTTCGTTATCTATTTGCCACTAAACTATTGAAACTGTTCATTAGTTCAGTGGCAAATAGATAACGAAAAAAAGTTTAGTGACTAAATGTGAACAAAATCGAAAGTCCGTTTCCCTCTAAAAAGTTTAATGGCTAAATGTGAACAAACTTCCTATTGTATTATGTTTTAGCAAATTATTTTTTTTTTAAAATTGTAGTAACATTTGTTGATAAAGAAATATATGAAATAAAAAAAAAATGTAACATCCGGATTTCCATGTATCACAATTTAAGTATTTTTCTTGTGAGTTAAGACGAGAGACTCGACGAGTTGACGCCTCAACTCGTCGAGTAAGGTCGCGACTGATGACTCGGATTAATGAATGGACTCGACGAGTCAGTGAGGCGACTCGACGAGTCCGCACTGTTGGCAGAAACCCTAAATCTTTGGGCCCGAGCCATATTTAAAGGCACTTATGGCCTTCAATTGCGACTACCTTTCCCATAAGTGAGAACCCTAGCGAGCTTGAGTGTGTAGAGTGAGAGGAAGAGCTATCTTGAGTTTTTTGGTGCGATTTTTCAAGAAAGGAGAAGAGTTCCAGCAAGAGGGACCAAGGAAGGTTATTGTTCTGAGTTATTCAAGCAATGAGCTTCATTCTAAGGTACAAAAATGAACCCCTTTCTTCACGTATTGTGTAGATTCCATTTTGGGGTCAGTGCTTGAATCACTTCACCTTTGGGGTTTTGAATGCCTCAAACCCCTCTTGCAAGTTTGTGTTATAGATTTGGACCCTTCTAGGTCCAGAGAGCCGAGAATATGAAGCTTTAGTAGAGTAAAGCTTGGGGTTTGAAGTTAGGAATTTGGACCCTTCTAGGTCTAGAGAGCCGAGAATATGAAGCCTTAGTAGAGTAAACCTTGGGGTTTGAAGTTAGGAAGCATTTATGGGATTTTTATAGTATATATAGTTACTTTCATCTTACACATAGATATGAAGTATTTTATATAAATTACGTGCTATGTGTACATATTATTTGAATACTTGTTGTCCATGCTGGATGGACGATTTTATACATGTTTTAAAAGATTTAAACGGTATATTAATTTTGTATCTACAAATATGTTGCGGATAAAACATGGGTATATGAAATAGTTGGTGTGTGATGAAATAAAATGATAAGAGATAGGTGATGATAGAAAGGTGATGATAGAAAGGTAAATATATGATGATGAATAGGTGATGTAGGATGAAAGGAGATATCATAACCTTAACCGACAATGTGGCGATGTAGTCATCTACCAGAGTATAGATGGCGACCACAGACTATTCTAGACAACCCAGTGGAAACACCAGCAGACCCATAACCTGTAGGTGATGAATTACGACTTCAGGCGATGTTGTAACTACGTATTCATGCGATGATACTCTAACCCCTTACAATGAATTATGAGTTCAGACAATGTTGTAACTACATATTCATGGGATGTCACAAATTCCGCAGGCCAAACCAATGGTCATAATTCACATCAGTGAGAATGGTTCATTTTTTTGTAAAATCAAAATCAGATTGGAAATTTTGATTTTTTGTTTTGGAAAATGTCAAACCATTGGTTTTTTATTTCGGTTTCGGTTTTTTGTTTTTTTAAAATATATTTCAGGGTTTTGCTTCTTTTTTTTTCATAGATTTCTTCATCAACAAATGTTGCTACAATTTTACAAAAATAAATACTTTGCTAAAACGTAATACAAGAGTAAGTTTGTTCACATTTGGTCATTGACATTTTTAGAGGGAAACGAACTTTTGATTTTGTTCATATTTAGTCACTAAACTTTTTTTCGTTATCTATTTGCCACTAAACTATTGAAATTGTTCGTATTTTACCCTTATGACCGGTAACAGCCGATCATAAGGGTAAAATGTGAACAGTTTCAATAGTTCAATGACAAATAGATAACGAAAAAAAATTTAGTGACTAAATGTGAAAAAGTCGAAAGTCATTACCCTTTCAAGTCATTATCCCTTTCATTAATGCTATTACAACTAATATGAGAAAAAGACTTATTCTTGTGGCCATTGCATGGGTAATCCGTCGAAACACACTATATCGATAGATTTCCAACAAAATTAGCAACATAGATATTTTGTTGGTAACTCCAATGGATTTGAGCTTTTACTTTTTTGGGTTACTTTGTATATACCTTTGTTAAACAACAAAATACCGTATTTTCCCATCTTAAAATTTAAAAAATAGAAATAATAAAAATTGTCTTTATCCTTATTAACCTTTAAAATATCGCATTTGTCCAAAATTTTGTTATAAACTATTTTTCACAATTTGTAATCAATTATATAATTTGTAATTATTATAACTAAAAGAAAAGTAATAAAATGACTATATCGCCCTTAAATAACAAATCGATTTTCACATAAGTTCGTCCAAATTAACCTAGTTCTTGAATGTGATCACACCTGAGTATATACAAGCTCTAAAACCTCCATTGTTGTTTGCAAGAAGCACAAAGATCACCACGTATTAAGAAATCAAGAGGAGAGACTCGTTTACAAATTCTCATTGGATCATCCTTAATGTCGCACTACTACCTTTGATTCAAGGCTTTATCTTCAAAATTTGCGATTGGGGGGGGGGGGGGGGGGATTCCAAACCCTTTCTCCTGTTGTCTATACATCGAAAATGTAGAAGGTAGTTAAGGGTCAAAGTTTTATGTTGTGATCAGATTTTAATGGGGTTTCAATTTTTAAGGACAATATAATGAATCTATTTTTTTAAATTTATAATGATTATAATATATAGAAATTTTGTTATATAATTTTACAAAAAAAAAATAATGATAAAAAAATATTTGGTTAAATACCAAATTTTAGAATTTTAAAAAGGTAAATATGATATTTCAATTTAAGGTTAGACAAATACGATATTTTGAGGCTTAACAATGGCATATACGATATCCATCATACTTTTTTCGACAGATGTTACACATAAATATGGTTTGACTATTTTCTATGTAATACTGACAATGCTTTAGTGTCATTTTACCGATAGAATTTATTTTTATATTTTCGGAAGATTATCCCCAAAAGCATTTATTGATATTTTTATGGCATGTAAAAAGCATTCCTCTCATTGAACCAAAAATTCGTTCACATGTAGAAAGAAGACAAAATTCAAGTGCCTTTTACTTGTATCATCATACTTCTCAAAGTTCTTCACATTCATTTCAATAATAATAGTCGGTTTTCTAGGTTTTAACTAATGAATAACTCTAAAAGTGTTCCATTCATACATTTCAATAACACTAGTCAATTTTCTAAGCTAATCGATTGCTTTCAACATGTTGATTCTTCATTTTTCCATGATGATATTTCTCTTGAGTAGTCCATGATTGTATCTCCATACTTCTCAAATCTCTTGCTATCAAGACAATTGGTTATAATGTAATCATCATGATAAATGATTAGGTTTTGAAACGGGGATGGGTATATTGAGCATCGCATTCTAATCATCATAATTGAATCCTCATCTTCGTTCCCATAACCATCGGGTATTAAATATCCCGCTCATCTCCATCTCCAACAAGTAATGGGGATCCACTATGTGTATTTTGGAATTTGTCCTGTTATAAGTCAAAGAAACCTTAAACAAGCCAAAGCTCGCTCCATCTCGACTAACAAAAATGTTAAAAAGCTCAAACGTGTTGTTTTATATGAATATTTTTCAAATTAAGCAGAAAACCAGTAAAAATCGAACAAATATATTAATTCAATTTATTAGGTCTTTCACAGAGTCAATTGCTTACGAAATTGTCCTAATTTTGAATTTAAGATTAAAACACACACTAATCAACTCTAAGATTCAGCCGAGTTTTGCACTTTTTAAACAATAAAAACAGTTTCTTGGAATTATTGTCTTGGTAAGAACTAAAAGTATCCACTATAAGAGAGTATTTTTCATAAATATTTTTAATGTCATGTCATTGACACATCACAAACCAAAAAAAATTAATTATGCTTATAATATGAGAGCTTTTTCATATGTAACGCATATATATATATATATATATATATATATATATATATATATATATATATATATATATATATATATATATATATATATATATATATATATATATATATATATATATATTATTTTTTACAAGTTGGCTAATTATAATTGGTTTAATATATATAGGTCAACCAAAATAGTAGAAAAAGCTTCATAAAAAGCATGTTAATTAACAAGCTTTCGTTAAAAACTTTAAGTGAAAAAGCTTCAAATATAGAAAGAAGGTTTTTTATAGCTTTTTCAAAAATAAAATTAAAATTTGAAAAACCTCCTTCTGGATGCTCTAATCTATTTTAGTGGACATTATTAACGTTAAGTTTTTTATACAAGATTTTCTATATTTTTTTTAGGCTCGTCATTTGCAAATTAGCCACCCAAAAAAACAATATTATAAACACTCTAGGAGAGATTTCGAAACACCCTTATTTTAATTTATATTTTAAAAACTGTTTAAAATACTTTTTAAAGTAAGCGTCATTATTTGTAGAAATTGGTTCTTAAATCTAAAAAATCTTTCACAAAATAATTAAGTTTTCAAAAAGGCTATAGAAGAGGGTTACGATTCAAATATAATGCATAAGCTAAGTAACCATTACATTGTAGTGTCTTTCAAAATATCATGCATCCTCTAATCTTTATTAGCTACTAGAACCTGAATACATGTTTAAAGGTAGGAGGTTAGGCATTGGAAGTTCCTAATGAGTAATATTAATATCTGGACCTCACAACGTTTGTTGTCAAGGATTAACTCAATCGTTGACCTATGATGAATTCCCTAATAATCTTTTGAAAACACATAACTCATATCTTTAAAACTCTTGATAACATCTTTAGAATATTTGTAAATCATTACTCTTAATTCTCCAAAACATTTATCATACATAAAAATTTAAATTTAATAATAATAGAAAGAATGTTATGCAACTACATGCACCCATTTTCAGTCATCTATTTGCCCTGCTCTCCGTTCTCTTTTTATAGCAATGAAGTCTGTGTCATATTTAGCACATAACACCCTATGTCACGACCTAAGAAGTTAATATCGACGATTTGCAGGAGATTTCCAAGTGCGATATCGGTTATCGCTACCTTTCAAAAAACAAAATATCGCAACCGCAAAAATGACTAATATTTATTGATGTTTAGCTGGTATTTACCGATATTTTTAGGTGGGATATCAGTTAAGTTATTTTACTTGTTGTTGTTAGTGTTAATTCATGGTAAAAATACTGATATCCCACCATGATAATCAATATCTCATATATCGGCCCTTGTCTGATATTTATTTTGGACCGATATAACTGCATAGGTCACCACCTCTCACTTTTCAGCATAGTCTCTTAATGGGTATGGGCATGCTATCAATTCACCAGTCCTGTATAAGAGGCAACTAGCCTCTTGTACAAGTCGTCATGTTTATAATACCACACTACACCTTAGGTCACCTTAACACCTTTTTCTATGGACTTTGGAAGGATACACAAGTCGTTTCCTTGACACCTACAAAACATGGGCTTGTTTTGAGACCCTCTTACTATAAATAAATAGGAAAACAACATGAAACATAAAAACCCAATATTCGTAAATCATAAGCAATTTTGACCTTCATGTGATTTCTAACCCATTTGAATTAATATCTAATATACTATAAACAAAAACTATATATGCACGAGTGATTTGTATATATTAAGGATTTGTCAATGCAGCTTGGCATATATATATATATATATATATATATATATATATATATATATATATATATATATATATATATATATATATATATATATATATATATATATATATATATATATATAAGGTCGTGTTGTAAAAATGGGTCAACTCAGGCGAGTACTCGGATCAACTTGGTCAAACTCAAACTCAGCCAACTCGGTGAAATGGTTAAAGTTGACTTAAATAGAGAAAAAAAAATCAAGAAGTTCAAGACTAATATGAATATTTTATACTTTATCTAACATACTATCCCTAAAACTAATGTAAGATACTGGATAAACAATTTGTTTATGTTTGTAGATAAATTTCTACAAATAATGATGCGACCTACTTGATAGTTTTGGTCCCTACAAATTTCAAAGTGTTTCATGTCTTCGTGTTAATATTTCCATTTTTTCTTCAATTTATCATTTTTCATCTCTTCAATATTCACCACAATTTCTTCCAAATCTACAAGAAAATTTAAAAAAAAAAAAATTATTGATGAAAAAACACTCACAAAAATACATATGTGATTTACATCTGATTAACATATGAATCACATGCAATTCACATATGAATAACATTTACATATGACAACATATGTGAATTACATTTGATTTTCATATGAATCACATGTGAATCAAATATGATTAATATATGAATCATATGTGATTTATATGTGAATCTCATGTGATTCACATGTGAATCTCATATGATCTCATGTACCATCTTTTTCATGCTCAGAGCTTTCTGTTAGAATAGTGTCTAAGGCTGCAACTATATTAGGCAAGTATTTGACCCGATTGTGCATGGTCCTTTTGGGTTGCCTTCACCATAGCAACTTGGTAGGATGATTTATTATGAGAAAATAGATATTATTAATATATTATGAGAATAATATAAGGAATACTAATATAGTTATTTGATTAATATAAGTCATAGATTAATTAGTATTAATTTGGTGACTTAAGGAGATTAATTAAATAAGAGGGTATAAACTGTCAATTGCTTGATAGTTAAACTTTAGACTGTAAATCCTTATTGGATAGGGGTTGGACGATTTCTAGGCTAGGATAAGCCTCAAAATCGTCCAAGGCATTATCTTCGGAAGGATTTGGATTGCTTTGAGTAATAGTTATCCAACTAGGGTTTGAGTTGTAACCCTTAAGGAGTCTACAAGTATAAATAAACCCTATGGCAAAGAGAATTCGGTACATCATCTAAAGTAGAGAACCCCTGGCCGATTTCCTTCTCTCTCCTCTCTCTCAAATCATCCTCTTTGCTAGTTGGTGTTTGTAAGCCATTCGAGGAGTGACAATTGTGACTCTAAAGCTCCAAGAACAAGAAGATCAAACAAGTGTCTCAAGGTATGATTCTAACTCTGATTTTGTATTGTTCTTATACCTAATTAGCCATTAGAAGTCTTGGATTCAAAGCATTTTTAATAGAGAAACCTAGATCCGAGCATTAGGGTTTGTATGCGCACTTAGGAATGTTCTTATGTACAAAACCCATCAGTGGTATCAGAGACTAGATTGGTTTCTATTAAATTGATGCTTGAATGTTTGAATCTTAACTGCAAAATTTGATTTTTGTGTTTCTGAGTCATGGACTCGGTGAGTCCCATAGTGGACTCTGCGAGTTGGCCTGACTCGGCGAGTCCAGTGTGGGTACTCGGCGAGTCCGAGCGTCAGGATTAGCCAAAAACGGGATTTTTTCATATTTATCTTATGGAAACTTACCTTAATCATATTAGATCAACCCTAATCTGATTTTATGATATATATATGACTATATTTTTGATCTAATTGATGATATTTATCAATTAATAAAATATTTAATTTCCTTATATGATAATTATTAATCAAATATGGATAATTATGTGATTAATTGTTAATTTAAAATTATTTGTTATTTGATCCTTTATGTTTTAAATGTTAAAAACCTGTCCTTAAGTTTTGAAATTTATGTTTTGTGATTAAAAGTTTAATTTAGATAATTTAAATTTCAAACCCTAGAATTTTACAAGTTTAAAATACAACCCTATACTAATATAATATTACAAGATTAATATCTATATATGTATAACTTAAATGCTACTCTTACCGTTAGTAGGCCTCATTCACGAAGTCGGTCTATAAGGTGGGTATAAGGTTGCGACCTATAAAATGGCGTTTAATGGGTGTACACTCACACCCACCGCTCGCTTGATTGGTCGAGGGTCGTTAGCCGAACGGGTAGGATAGGGCAACCTCATCCTCTCATTAAAAGTATAATAAGAAATACAAAGTAACTACATGTTTTCTTAAAATTTCCCAATCTTAGTTACTTTAGGAAAAGTGAATTGATGCAATCCCATGAAATTACACTTTGCACCTTGCTAAGAAGTTAGTGGAGCATGTGTGGTTTACCGGCACACTAATTAGTTCTAAGCGAAGGTGGCAAAGGGTGATTCATTGTTTATCATAGTTCGATGAAGCGTGTGTGGTTTACCGGCACATCGAATAGGTGATCGTTACAATGAAGGCACCATGTGAATTTGCATGGTAATTCACACCCGTTTTGTGATCCTCGGTATCCCTGTCACAAACAAAAGGGGCATATCGAGATTTAAACATGCCATTGAAAAGTTTCAATGAATCTCATCCAAACCTAGGAATTCTCAATACATTTAGGACTTAAAGTTATGTTTTTCATGGTGGAGAATTAGTGAATCGTCATCTTTCGCAGGTATATATACAATTAAATCTAATGATTCATCTCACAATACTTCTTGGGTTCTTGATACCGGTTGTGGTTACCTCATTTGTTCTAATGTGCAGGGACTAAGAAGAAGTAGAGACGTGGAGCATGGAAGAATAAATCTAATCATGGGGAACAGAAGATCGTCGCCTGTGACCAAGATTGGAGTGTATTCTTTAGTACTTAGGAATAGTTTATCTTTAGATTTGAACAATTGTTTCTATTCGTATAAATGGATAGAAACATCATTTCTTTTCATGGTTTGTTTATACAAGGTTTTAGATTTTCTTTTAATAATGAGAATGGTTCTATTTTAGCTTATCTAAATGGTGTCTTTTACTTTGAAGCTATACCATGTAATGGAATTTATAAAACTGTTATGATTGTTCATAACTTAGGAAATGATGTTTTGTACTTGGATTCTTCCAATAGTATGGATAAGGCATCCTTATGGCATTATCGTTTTGGACATGTCAACAAGAAACGCATAGCCCAACTCCAAAAGGATGGAGTGTTGGAGTCATTCGACCTTAAGGAAGATGACACATGTGAGTATTGTTTACTTGGAAAGATGACTAAGTCACCCTTCGCTGGTACGTGTGAAAGGGGTGAGGGTCTATTGGACCTCATACATACCGATGTGTGTGGACCGTTTAGATCTACCATGAAGGATGGTAACCGCTTCTACGTGACTTTTACCGATGACTATAGTAGATATGGGTATATCTACTTAATCAAGCAAAAGTCAGAAACTTTTTAAAAGTTCAAAGAGTTTAAGAATGAAGTGGAGAATCAATTGAGCAGGATGATCAAGATGCTTCGATCCGATCGAGGAGGAGAGTTCCTAAGTCTTGAATTCCACGATTATCTCAAGGAGTGTGGAATAGTTTCACAATTGATGCCACCTAGGACACCACAATTGAATGGTGTGGCAGAAAGGCGTAATCGAACCTTGGTGGACATGGTTCGCTCTATGATGAGTCGTGCTTCACTATCTATCTCTTTTTGGGGGTATGTTTTAGAGACTGTCGCCCATATCCTTAACTGAGTCCCTATTAAGAAGGTTACCAAAACACCTCACGAGATGTGGACGGGGAAAGCTCCTTCGTTAGCACATATCAAGGTTTGGGGTTGCGAGGCTTTCGTAAGACGAGATACTCACGACAAGCTCGAACCTCGTAGTGAGCGAGGTATTTTCATCAGCTACCCGCAGAAATCCTTTGGATATCTCTTCTATAGACCGAAGGACAATGTTGTCTTTGTTGCGAGGAGAGGAGTTTTCTGAGAGCGAGAACTCATAAGACAAGGAGACAATGGGAGGCAAATCGATCTTGAAGAGATTCAAGAGTCAATAGATGAAGGAACCTCAACCGCTGGCACTCAACCCGAGGAGGAAACTCCGGTTGAACCGATTGACGTATCAATACCTCTTAGACGTTCTGAAATAGTTAGGTTTCAACCCCAGTTGTATGGTTTTCATATTACTACCGAAGGGGGCACGTATATTAGTGATAGTACACTAATAAACCTTGATGAACCTAATAGCTATAAGGAAGCCATGGCAGGCCCGAAGTCTGCGAAATGGAAAGAGGCAATGGATAGCGAGATCCAATCCATGTATGATAAGCAAGTTTGGAATTTGGTTGATAATGTGCCTGGACGTAAGACTGTTGGGTGCAAAAGGATCTTCAAGAAGAAGACTGACGTGGATGGAAATGTACACACGTATAAAGCGCGATTAGTTGCGAAGGGCTTTACTCAAACTCCCGGAGTTGACTATGAAGAGAACTTCTCACCAGTTGCGAAGATAAAATCTATTAGAGTGATGCTAGCAATTGCCGCATTTCATGATTATGAGATTTGGCAAATGGATGTCAAGACCGCTTTTCTTAACGGGAAGTTGGTTGAGGATGTTTACATGGCTCAGTCAGAGGGGTTTGTGGATCCGAAGCATCCAAATAGAGTTTGTAAGCTTGAGAAGTCCATTTATGGACTAAAGCAAGCGTCTCGCAGATGGAATCTTTGCTTCGATGAGAAAGTCAAAGAGTTTGGATTTGTACGAAGCGAAGATGAATCGTGTGTATATGTCAAAGCCAGTGGGAGTGTAGTAAGCTTTCTCATTCTATATGTCGATGACATATTACTCATAGGAAACGACGTCCCGACTCTGCAGGAAGTTAAGTCCTGGCTCGGGAAGTGCTTCGCTATGAAGGACCTCGGAGAGGCTTCCTATATTTTGGGAATAAGAATAGTAAGAGAAAGAAGTAAGAGACTAATAGGACTTAGTCAGAACACTTACTTAGAGAAGGTACTAAAACGTTTTAGTATGGAAAACTCAAAGAATGGAGAATTACCGATACAAAGCAATGCCAAGTTGAGTAAGACTCAAAGTCCGAGTACCGAAGCTAAGATAGCTAAAATGAGCCGAGTTCCATACGCTTCCGCAGTTGGCTCAATCATGTACACTATGACTTGTACTCGCCCTGATGTAGCCTTTGCTTTGAGCATGGTTAGTAGATATTAAGGGAATCCAGGCAGAGCCCATTGGATTGTGGTGAAGAATATCCTTAAGTACATTCGGAGGACGAAGGAATGGTTCTTAGTCCTCGGAGGGAGTGATGACTTGAAGGTGTGAGGGTATAGTGACGCCAGCTTTCAGACCGACAAGGACAACTACCGTTCACAGTCGGGATGGGTCTTTACTCTGAATGGAGGAACAGTAACTTGGAAAAGTTCCAAGCAGGAAACCGTAGCTGATTCAACGTGCGAATCAGAGTACATCGCAGCGAGCGAAGCATCGAAGGAGGCAATATGGCTAAAGAACTTCATTGGTGATCCTGGAGTTGTACCTGCCATAAAGGAGTCCATGGATATTTTCTGTGATAATGAAGGAGCGGTTGCCTTGACCAAGGAACCGAGAGATCATGGTAGATCACGACATATCGACAGAAAATATCACTTTATTAGACATCGTGTAGAAGAAGGACAACTCGTAGTGAAGAGGATATCATCAGAAGATAACCCAGCAAATCCGCTTACGAAGGGACTGAGTAGGGTTAAGCATTTGCAGCGTGCTAGGAGTATTGGGCTGAAGGATGATATTAGCGTAGATTAGATAGTATTAGAAACGTGTAATAGATAAATGTAATTAACATTTGATGATTAAATAAAGGAGTTTTATTTAAAAGTAATGTTACCATCTTATGTTAATTGTTTAACTATTGTTTCACTTTGCATGTTTTGACTTCCAGAATAATTGAGTTTATTAAGAATAATCGAATTGTTCAAATAATCCACAATCGTTCATATGTCGGAAGTAGATATGAATGAAGATTGTCATGAATAGGTGTGTAGAGTGTCTAAATGGTGTTAGACATAGCAAAAGATTGCTGCAACGTTCATGAATGCTTATGAACTAGGTTTGAGCATTGGAACAAACCCGCGCTTGCTGGAATCACCTTATGGAATAAGATAGTAAAAGGTGATCGCAAGACGATAATATCATATAGTCTTAAAACCTAGATATATGGTTTGTTATTGGTTAATTGATTGTAAATTGATAATGCGAAAACGCATTGGTAACTCGATGTTATAAAACGCATTGTTGTGTGTAGTTGGTTAATGAATAAGTAAATGCATATAAGTCGAAGTTTATCTGCAACTTTTATCCTTGAAGGAAAAAGTGATATCTCGGCCACTCGATGATTTGATTTGACTTATGTGCTAGGCCCGATTAGAACTGAATTGATGTGTTCGATTAAGTTCTATGTCAAATAAATTGGAGATCGAGAATTCAAATGCTAGACTAACTGTTCCATAGTATTGTCAGCATGATATCTAACAGAGGACTGTACGATCCCTTATGTGAAGGACAAGATTGATTAGATCAGAGTTTGACAGCGTCTTTGAGAGCTACGATTGCAAATCGGAGTGTACCTACGCATATAGTTACTAGACTGTTGGAATAGTGTCTAAGGTTGCAACTATATTAGGCAAGTATTTGACCCGATTGTGCATGGTCCTTTTGGGTTGCCTTCACCATAGTAACTTGGTAGGATGATTTATTATGAGAGAATAGATATTATTAATATATTATCAGAATAATATAAGGAATAATAATATAGTTATTTGATTAATATAAGTCATAGATTAATTAGTATTAATTTGGTGACTTAAGGAGATTAATTAAATAAGAGGGTATAAACTGTCAATTGCTTGATAGTTAAACTTTAGACTGTAAATCCTTATTGGATAGGGGTTGGACGATTTCTAGGCTAGGATAAGCCTCAAAATCGTCCAAGGCATTATCTTCGGAAGGATTTGGATTGCTTTGAGTAATAGTTATCCAACTAGGGTTTGAGTTGTAACCCTTAAGGAGTCTACAAGTATAAATAGACCCTATGGCAAAGAGAATTCGGTACATCATCTAAAGTAAAGAACCCCTAGCCGATTTCCTCCTCTCTCCTCCCTCTCAAATCATCCTCTTTGCTAGTTGGTGTTTGTAAGCCATTAGAGGAGTGACAATTATGACTCTAAAGCTCCAAGAACAAGAAGATCAAACAAGTGTCTCAAGGTATGATTCTAACTCTGATTTTGTATTATTCTTATACCTAATTAGCCATTAGAATTCTTGGATTCAAAGCATGTTTAATAGAGAAACCTAGATCCGAGCATTAGGGTTTGTATGCGCACTTAGGAATGTTCTTATGTACAAAACCCATCAGTGGTATCAGAGACTAGATTGGTTTCTATTAAATTGATGCTTGAATGTTTGAATCTTAACTTCAAAATTCGATTTTTGTGTTTCTGAGTCATGGACTCGGCGAGTCCCATAGTGGACTCGGCGAGTTGGCCTGACTTGGCGAGTCCGAGCGTCAGGATTAGCCAAAAACGGGATTTTTTCATATTTATCTTATGGAAACTTACCTTAATCATATTAGATCAACCCTAATCCGATTTTATGAGATATATGACTATATTTTTGATCTAATTGAAGATATTTATCAATTAATAAAATATTTAATTTCCTTATATGATAATTATTAATCAAATATGGATAATTATGTGATTAATTGTTAATTTAAAATTATTTGTTATTTGATCCTTTATGTTTTAAATGTTTAAAACCTGTCCTTAAGTTTTGAAATTTATGTTTTGTGATTAAAAGTTTAATTTAGATAATTTAAATTTCAAGCCCTAGAATTTTACAAGTTTAAAATACAACCCTATACTAATATAATATTACAAGATTAATATCTATATATGTATAACTTAAATGCTAGTCTTAACGTTAGTAGGCCTCATTCACGAAGTCGGTCTATAAGGTGGGTATAAGGTTGCGACCTATAAAATGGCGCTTAATGGGTGTACACTCACACCCACCGCTCGCTTGATTGGTCGAGGGTCGTTAGCCGAACGAGTAGGATAGGGCAACCTCATCCTCTCATTAAAAGTATAATAAGAAATACAAATTAACTACATGTTTTCTTAAAATTTCCCAATCTTAGTTACTTTAGGAAAAGTGAATTGATGCAATCCCATGAAATTACACTTTGCACCTTGCTAAGAAGTTAGTGGAGCGTGTGTGGTTTACCGGCACACTAATTAGTTCTAAGCGAAGGTGGCAAAGGGTGATTCATTGTTTATCATAGTTCGATGAAGCGTGTGTGGTTTACCGGCACATCGAATAGGTGATCGTTACAATGAAGGCACCATGTGAATTTGCATGGTAATTCACACCCGCTTTGTGATCCTCGATATCCCCGTCACAAACAAGAGGGGCATATCGAGATTTAAACATGCCATTGAAAAGTTTTAATGAATCTCATCCGAACCTAGGAATTCTCAATACATTTAGGACTTAAAGTTATGTTTTTCATGGTGGAGAATTAGTGAATCGTCATTCACTTACCTTCAAATTGTTTGCATATTAGATTACGACATCCCTTTTCTAGTGTGTAAATATTGTTGTTGGATCCTAGCCCTAATTTTTCTTATTGGGTGATAATTAGGGATTCACATTCTAATCTATCTTTGTCCTTTCTATTTACAGATGTCGAACGCCAACAATGCTGCTGCGAGTTCTTTCACTCTGATGAGCCTTTGTCAAAAGGTCACCTTTGATGGAACAAACTTTAGCGAATGGATAAGATACATTCGCACGATTGCTCGCTATGAGGATAAGGAGTATGTCCTCGACGAGAAGCTCGAGAAAATCAACCCTGAAATTGCTATTCCCGCCAAAATAACCGCTTTCGAAACTCACGAGCGTGATGCAACGAAAGTGCATTGCATCATGATCGCGACTATGAACTCTGAATTCCAAAAGTCCTACGAGGACATGTATCCGTACGAAATGCACCAAGACTTATTGGAAAGATACCATCAAAACGTGAGACAAAAGTGTTATGAGATTTTCACAAACATGATTTCCGCTAAGATGGATCATGGAGAGTCTCTTACCGTGCACTTGCAAAAGATGCAAAGGTATGTCGACCGCCTTCGCAAGTTAAATGTTGACTTTGAGGAAGACTTGGCGATCGACATGGTGCTTCACTCTTTGCCTCCGAGCTACAATCAATTTAGGATGACCTATCACATGAACAAAGAAGAGGTCACCCTAAGCAAACTCCAAGGTCTCTTGAGGGTCGCTGAGAGCAACTTCAAGGACAAGTCTGTTGCACCAACTCCCAATCCGCCTGCTGCTCCTGTCTTGGCAATTGGACAAGGAAAGGGAAAGAAGAGGAAGGCTTCACAAAGAACTATCGAAAGGTTAAAGCCCGAGATGGTGCCTCTTCTAGTGGGACCAAAGTTGATCCCGCTAAGCCCTGCTTTAACCCAAAGGAGGCAGAGTGTCACCACTGCCACAAGATAGGACATTGGAAGAGAAGCTGCCTGGAGTACCTGCAAGCCATCAAGGAAGAAAAGATCAAGCCATCTTTCGCAGGTATATATACAATTAAATCTAATGATTCATCTCACAATACTTCTTGGGTTCTCGATACCGGTTGTGGTTACCACATTTGTTCTAATGTGCAGGGACTAAGAAGAAGTAGAGACGTGGAGCATGGAAGAATAAATCTAATCATGGGGAACAGAAGATCATCGCCTGTGACCAAGATTGGAGTGTATTCTTTAGTGCTTAGGAATAGTTTATCTTTAGATTTGAACAATTGTTGCTATTCGCCAGAAATGGCTAGAAACATCATTTCTTTTCATGGTTTGTTTAGACAAGGTTTTAGATTTTCTTTTAATAATGAGAATGGTTCTATTTTAGCTTATCTAAATGGTGTCTTTTACTTTGAAGCTATACTATGTAATGGAATTTATGAAACTATTATGATTGTTGATAACTTAGGAAATGATGTTTTGTACTTGGATTCATCCAATAGTATGGATAAGGCATCCTTATGGCATTATCGTTTTGGACATGTCAACAAGAAACGCATAGCCCAACTCCAAAAGGATGGAGTGTTGGAGTCATTTGACCTTAGGGAAGATGACACATGTGAGTCTTGTTTACTTGGAAAGATGACTAAGTCACCCTTCGCTGGTACGTGCGAAAGGGGTGAGGGTCTATTGGACCTCATACATACCGATGTGTGGACCCTTCGCTGGTACGTGCGAAAAGGTAGTACTTGTCCTCCAGATGCCAAAAGAGCCCCAAATTCCAGCACTTTAGTGAGTTCGAAGTTGTTTGATTGACAAAAGTAAAAGGCATCCAAGTAAATATCAATAAGTGTGAGAAAAAAGTAGGTGTGTTAAAAAGAACAACCTCTGAAATGAAGCGCTTGAACTTATTTTGGGATTAGACTTTAGCCACAAAACCTCATCCTCAATGGCACAGCTTATGCCAGCTTCCTTCATCTTTGCCTCAACAAGATTATATAGTTCTGTCATAGATGAATGTTTAAAACATCCTACAATTGCTCTAATAGCATGAGCAACTGCAACTCTTGTATCCCAGTTTTTGCTATGGAGATACTGAGAGACCTAAAACATACAAGATAGTTGCCATAATTAAGTAGAGAACACATAAGTAATATGCTTGATGCATAAGTATACGGGTAAAAAAGGAAGAATCAATGCAATAATACAGACCTTATGTAGCAGAGAGCTCAAGTCCTGAAGATGTGAATATCATAAATCATAACAATATGAACTAATTTGTTTGTAATCGTGAAATTAGTAATTAACAAATGATACTCAAACATCCAGTCACGGATTACCGATTAGATAGAATAAGGAGATGAATTGAGGATTGAGAATGTTATAATAACTATGATTGATTACTGATTAGATAGAATAAGGAAGAAAAGAAAATGAGATGTTGAGACTGATGTGAAAAACAACAACAGCAAGTCGGTCCTTCTTACAAGCATTTCGTCGAGCACCTTATGTGCATAGCTCTTTCTTCACCCTTTTTTGCTTGAACATGTTAGGTTTTCCCTTGCTTAATCATCAAATTCAGTGAACAATAGAAATAGATGATTCAACTCAAAATCCAACCGACCACAATTAACGAGAATTAAAGAGTCGTTATCGGCTAAAACGAGGTCATACCAAGTTTGGATCGATCTGGATAAGCTCTAGAGAACCAATCACCAGAGGATCTATAGAAATGTTGTAAAAACTAAACTTTGATAATCAATTGACAGCTCCAAAGTCGATATTCATTTTTTGATCATAGTTGGATAGCTGTGATAGATGCTTTGTACCGGAGACAAGCATCATCGAAAACTCCACCGATTTCGTCGAAGATAATATCACCATCGGTAAAGAATGTCATCGAGGCGGGACGAAGAGAGTGAGAGAGCGTAGAAGTTGGTGTGATTCATTTGATAAGAGGGTATGACTTTTTTTATCCTAAAATGCCCCTGATTAATTTAAAAAACATGCCCCCGTGCCTTTTCTTTCCCAGGTATTACAAAAATCCACAAAAGATCTTAACCATTGTTTATTTTGCTTTAACGATCCCCGTTTGGTTCTCGGGAAACTATATGTTCTCAAATGATTCTTCCTCTCTCTCTCTCTCTTTATATATATATATATATATATATATATATATATATATATATATATATATATATATATATATATATATATATATATAGGCTTAGGTTTTTATATTCTAGCTAATTATTGTGTGAATGTATGAATGATTGTGGGTCAATCATTCTACTTATTTTAAGAAAGTGATTAATACATATTATTGAATTAAATATAATTGAAAAATACCATCTAATTTAACTAGAAGGGTATTTTAGTCAATTAATATATATTTAATAATGGAAATTTGCATATTTTAAAAGATCATAGATTCTATTAATTTTAAAAATCCGATTTTATGAATTATAAGGTTTTTAATTCGGACATTCTGACAGAATATGTTTGAGTATGTTCAAAAATAAAAGTATTCTTGAACCATAAAATAATAAAAACATTCTTGAACATATTTCTTGATCATGAATTTAAAAATTTCTTGTAGAATAACAATTTTTTCGAACCATCAATTGAAGAATTAAAACAAAAATTATATTAATTCTTATAGACTACATGCAACAATTGCTAAGAATTACATTTATTGTTAAAGAATAAAACTAAAAAACTTTTAAATCGTGAAAAAAAACATCAAAATCTAACAAATACACTAATTCAATCTAAAAGAATAATGTTGCTAAGAAACACTTTCAATTTTGTTGGCCGTTCTTCAAGCATCAACTTATGTTAAAACAAACCCAATTGTAGTTTAGATACCAATAATGCATTAGCAAATGATAAATAAAAAACTATATTCCTTTGGAAAAATATGCGGACTTGTTAACTGCACCAAAACCAATAACCAAAATTTTTGGAACATGTATAATCAATTTAAAAATATCCATATTCCGTTCCAACAAAATTAGAATTCAAGTTTCCATTCCAATAGAATTTGAATTCGTGATTCCATTCCGATAGAATTGGAATTGTATAAAATACACAAACCACTATGTATTACTAGAAAGTAGTTTCATAAGTTAATGGACAAATATATGAATCATACACAGAATGCAGGAGTAAAATTTGTGACAACTTAGATGCCTCTTACAGATGACCAACCATCCATGAAATTAAAAACCATCATATAATGAATATTAAAATAAAAAACTCATCAAATCTCCACAAAACATATATGCTCCAAGAAACAAGTTTTTATCAATCATTGTTTTATATAAAAAAAAACAATCAAGTTAATACAAATAAAAAGAAAACTTACTATGAAAGTCAAATAGATATAACATGCGATTCAATAATATATCTCAGTTTAAAAATGTGGTTGGATTTTGAACTTTAAATCTCAAAATAGATGATATCCTCCAATAGCCACAAGCCAAAAACTCCATAAATAGCTTAGAATTGGCATATAGATTACAATAAAAGCTTCTAGATCTAATGAAAGTAAAAAAAATGTCGATAACAAAAAAGTTTAAATTGCAAGATACAAGGAATAAATCAACACTAAATCTAATAGATAGGGTTAATTACCTAGTTTATTATGAAGAAGAAAAATATTACCTCAAAAGCCTGTGTTCGTATGTATCAAGCCCAACAAAAATCGACAAACCTTGATGAACCCTAGATTGTTAGGATTTAGGTTACGATGGCAACCAGTAAAACTCGCATAAACTTCAATTTCACCTGATGAGATCGATCGGAGGTGTGGACGTCGAAAGGGAGCGACAAGTGACGGAGTAGACATGGCAGGCAGATGACGTCGATGAGTAATTTTTGATGGCGATCGGAGATGGCGATGGTGTGACATCCCCATTTTCACGGTAAAAAAGACCGATTTTGTTTATGCTTTATAAAAATCAAAGTACCTCCTTTAATAAAAATGTTGCAGAATTTCTTCCCAGTAAAACATAATAATTACGTTATCAAATCCTTTTTGAAGAAAAGTATTTTTATTCATTTTAAAACATTTGGGATGTCATCATCAATACTGAAACATAAGTATAAACAGAACTTACATTCATTATCACTAGTGATTTATATCTCCTTAATCTGTCAGTGTAATGTGACTTTATATCAACACCTGTGATATAAATAAACTGAGTGGGTCCGGTTGCGAAACCTGGTGAGTACATAGGGTTTTCAACCCACAATAATATAATTACTATGTTTAATCATCAAACAGTTAACCTAATTACCCATCCTCATTATCTTCTTTACTCTTAAGGATCTACCCTAAGAATCAGCTATTTCTCATTCATTCATTCCTAAGGATTATGCTAAGGAATAGGCACGAAGTCCATCATTGTCAATGACACAACTGTGAAGCACAACTGCTAGTTCTATCACTTAGGCGCATCTGCCAGAATTGTGACATTCTCTATGAGGCGCAGCTGCCGGTATTGTCCTTCAAGCATAACTGCTAGGGTTATCTCATTTATTGATAGTATCGTTTTCGAGAGTCCACTCGCAATACATGTCAATGGGTTTTTAGAGTACACTGGTGAACACATCGTTTACAACACCTATAGGTTGAGAGCATGCTAGTGTTCCACTGGACTGTCTAGAATAGTTCGTGGTTGTCATCCATAATCTGCTAGATGACGGAGCCAGTATTTGGGAACAAGGCTTCTCACATTGTCCACCTCTCACCCTTACCTCATGGTCTATATCACCTCTCAACTCATCATCCAACTCATATTTCATCTACCCATGTTTTACCCCAACATATTATGTAGATATAAATACATATACAGTTTAAATCATATAAAACTTGTATAAAATTGTTCATCCAGCATAGATAGCAAGTATACATATAATATGCACACATAGCTTGTAGTTTATATAAACTACTTCATATCTATGTGTAAGATGAAAGAGACCATGCACTCACTTGAAAAGGTGATGACTCGGCACTCGGACGACACTTCGTTTACCTTAATCAACTTCTTTGACAAAACCTAGTATCATTACCACTAGAGTTTAGTCTAATGCTCGACGAGACTAATTAATAGTCTAACTATTATTACTATTATATAAGCGTTAACACAATACTTTTCACCCACTATATACAGACAGGGGCCAAACATGGAACACCGGAGGGCAGGATCATTTTGGCATATAGCACTTATGAAATCCAACAATCCAAGCAGCCCTCCAAACCAGAATCTCCTTACCGCGAGTGGTTAAAAAGATATTATAACGACACTTATATAACTCATAATAATAGCCTAAATATTTATTATAAGGTCCTAATAACATTACTATATTTAAATAAAAACTATATTTAAAATAGTGTAGGCGTATCTTACCTACGAGGGAGTTTGGCTAGAAGTCAGGCTCTGCAGGGGTAGAGCTTTTGATCTGAAAGCTCTTCTTCTCGGAGCCATCGAGCGCTCAGGGGCTTTCTTCTAGCGCTAGGGGAGTTTTGAGAGGTTTAGAGAGAGTGTAGAGAGAAGAAAGAATGGGAAAGGTGTGAAGAAAATGAGGGTGGGGATAGGTTCTATTTATAGGGTAAAATATGGTTGAACTTGGTGCCACATGTCACCATCTGGTGGCAAGACTAGTGGAGAAAGCAATGGCCAAGATTGTGCCACATCACCCATTTTCGCACAACACACTTCTGACTTCTATAATCCGTAACTTTCGCATACGAGCTCCGTTTTGATGTTATTTATATCCACGCATAGGTAAAAATAAGATCTGCAACTTTCATTTGGACTCCGTCGGCTAATTCTCGACCGATCTTAAATTTAACAGTATGGGGAGATTATAATGTTAAATGTCCGCATAAAATTCATAAATTCTACATACGGACTCCGTTTTTGTCTGTCTTTTTTTCGTTGAGTTTCTATTAGTGAGATCTTCAATTCCTATTTTGGTTACATTGGCCAAAAACCGCTCGAACTAAAATTCGAGTTTCAGGAAGTGCACTTCTATGCCAAATCTTAGAAAATTCATAAATTCCTCATACGAAGTCAGATTTGGGTGTTCTTTTTTTGTATGTTCTCGGTTTAACGTAGACTACAACTTTTGTTTAGATCACTAAGGCTAAAAAGTCCTCTATCGTAAATTCACTATTTACGTCTCTTGGTGCTGTGTCGGTTTTGCCGTAAAACTTCGACGAGCCATAACTTCTTCATTATAACTCGGATTTCGACATTCTTTATATGTACGGAACCCTTGTAACATATACCAACTTGGTGAAGATTAATCCTTCTAAATAATCTTCCATTAAAAACTCAATTTTGACACTCATTGTCTCTAAATTGACTAGCCCAGATCTGCGGGCGTTACAATGATCTTCCCCTTAGGATGATTATGTACCGGAATCATCAACGAAACAGGGCAGCATAATGAATCCATACGTTGTCTCTTCATCCTAGGTAATAATCATAACTTCTATGTTTCTTCGAATACGTATCTAACTCCTGATTTTCTTGACTGCAAGCGGTGCTTGATCTTGCATTCGTTCTCTATGTCTTGTTACACTTTCAATCATGACCTTCATGTCATAAACTCGCTCTTTATCAGAGTCTCCTTCTTCTTCTTAACCATATTAATATAAGTTTATTTGATTTCCATGATATACGGATGGCTTATGTTCTAATGAACTCTCATCGTATGTTCTAACACTCAGACTTAGGTCTCTTAGAGTCAAATTCCGGAATGGAATATGCTTTCCTTCATGTTCTAATGTGATATAATCACATTTTAACATGTAGCATTTCTAGCTACCAACTTCTTTAATTAGCGTGATACTTCTATAGACCGCTTCGATTATCTTTCACTTCAATCTTCTGGATTTAGTTAGATGCTACATCGAACTTGGTTCTCTAAACCACGTAACATACTCATCTTAGTCGGACTCAATTTGATATGACCACTAGGGTCGAAACAACAATCATCTTCTTAATCATTACCGAAATGATGGTAACAACATACTTGAATAAAACAAAATCAATTACTAGCTTCTTGGTAACCTTGTGACTTTCCCTGATCCAAGTGTGAGTCTTGTGCTTCCGGTAGTATAGGCCTCTACTACCTCTCACACCTACTCATACTAATCACAAGTATTGTCTCGTAGTTTTCCAAACCATCATACAAGAAAATCACATAACAACTTAACACCCCAAATAACAAAACAAAAGCTTTATATTATTCCTTGAAACGATTACATAGGTGTTCAAGTTCACCTAGACTATGCCTCTAATAGGCTACACCATACGATACTATCCACACGGCTACTGTGTAACTCTATCTTTGGATATGAAGTCCTCATCCTTGATTCCTCGCGTTGTTTTCTGCTTCGTCGAGGATCATGTGGAATGCTCTTGCTTTCGGCCTTGGTGGCACATTTGGATTTGTAGCCCCTTCTCTCTTTGGGCAGTCTTGCTTGAAGTGCCCTTCATCATTACATTCATAACATACCTTTTTTTTGAATGTACATTCATTGGCGTAATACCCATGTTTTCCACACTTGAAACAAGTCACCTCCTCACCACATTTTCCATAGTGTTTCTTTTTGCACTTCTCGCACCATCTTGCTTCACTTCCTCTTCCTCCTCCAGGCTTCAGGAATTTTCTCTCATTGTTGGACCTTGAAAATCCTTCAAACTTCCTATTTTCTCCTGCCTTATCATTTTTTAGACCCCTTTCTCTTATCTGTGTCTCTACTTTCTTAGCTGCTCTAAAGACTGTTTTCAAAGTAGCTGCCATTTTGACCATTAAGCCAAAGTTTGTGGACAGTCCGTTAGCAAACTTATCTATCTTGGAGAGTTCAGTAGGCATCAAGTAAGGAAACAACTTCATCCTCTCGTTGAATGCGGTGGCATACTCATTGACACTCATCTTCCCTTTCTTCCGGTTCTGAAACTCGTTGTTTAGGTCTATCAGATCTATCTCTGAGTAGTATTGCATTTTTAGCTACTCCATGAATGCTTTCCAAGACATCCGCATGGCTTCTCCCGTGGTATTGTATCTGCTAACAACTTCCACCAACTTAAAACACTGTTCTTTAGTTGTTTGACTACAAATACTGTCTTTTGCTTATCGCTACAGTCGCAACTCTTAAATATCATCTCCATCTCGGAGATCCAGTCCATAATCTCCAATGGTTTTGGGCTTCCAACAAGACTTGGTGGTTTGACACTCAAGAAGTTCTTATACATGCACCCATCCTGGTCGATCCTTCTGTCTGGGTCGTTTCTCCTAACTGCTCGGGGTCCAACTTGACTCACCGTACGACTGTAATTTCCCTCTTTTGACAACTCTTTATTCAGTTCGGGCTGCTCAACAGGCACCATAGGTTCATCTCGATTCTATTGAAGAAAACGCCTTGTTTCTTCCATTTGACGATCTAACATCATCTGGATCATTGCTTGTACCCCAGCCATAGTGATTGGCTCGGGTGCAGCTACTACTTCTGGCACACGCTCAATCACTTGTGGCTCAAGCTGCGGGTTACCGCTTCCCAATCCGCTTCGAGTTCTCACCATGTCGATCCATACACCGATTCAGACGTTCGGTGTCCAGTGACGAGAATTTAAATAGGAAATATTGTATTTTCGATCGACGTGTAAATCTCCCTATTACTCTGAAAAGTTACATGCCAGTTCTAATACCGTAATTAAATGTTTAGAAATCCGAACACATAAAGTTTCCAGATCCGGTCGACAACAGACCATAGATCCGATCATACATTTAGCATCATAAATCATTTAGTACATAAAAGCATGTTAGGCATTTTCCCTAAATAAGCTAGTGTTTGTGTCTATTCATGTGTATTACCTAAGAAACACTCCTCACAATCATTGCATAGCATTCTAAGTTTAAGTCTACAAATAAATCCATATTCCTAGTTCGCTTAAACTAATGCACTGATACCAACTATGACATCCCCATTTTCACGGTCAGAAAAGACCAATTTTGTTTATGCTTTATAAAAATCAGAGTACCTCATTTAATTAAAATTTTACGGAATTTGTTCCTAGTAAAACATGATAAATACATTATCAAAGCATTTCCGAAGAAAAATATTTTTATTCATTTTAAGACATTTGGGATGTCATCATCAATACTGAAACATAAGTATAAACAGAACTTACATTCATTATCACTAGTGATTTATATCTCTTTAATCTGTCAGTGTAATGTGACTTCATATCAACACCTGTGATATAAATAAACTGAGTGGGTCAGGTTGGGAAACCTGGTGAGTACATAGGGTTTTCAACCCATAATAATATAATTATTATGTTTAATCATCAAACAGTTAACCCAATTACCCATCCCAATTATATTCTTTACTCTCAAGGATCTACCCTAAGAATCAGCTATTTCTCATTCATTCATTCCTAAGGATTATCCTAAGGAATAGGTATGAAGTCCATCGTTGTCAATGACACAATTGTGAAGCACAACTGCTAGTTCTATCACTTAGGCGCAGCTGTCAGAATTGTGACATTCTCTATGAGGCGCAACTGCCGGTATTGTCCTTCGGGCACAACTACTAGGGTTATCTCGTTTATTGACAATATCTTTTTCGAGAGTCCATTCGTAATACATGTCAATGGGTTTTAGAGTACACCGGTGAACACATCCTTCACAACACCTGCAGGTTGCGAGCCAGCTAGTGTTCCATTAGACTATCTAGAATAGTTCATGGTTGTCATCCATACTCTGCTAGATGATGGGGCCAGTATTTGGGAACAAGGCTTCTCACATTGTCCACCTCTCACCCTTACCTCATGGTCTATATCACCTATCAACTCATCATCCAACTCATATTTCATCTACCCATGTTTTACCCAACATATTATGTAGATATAAATACATATACAGTTTAAATCATATAAAACTTGTATAAAACTGTTCATCCAACATAGATAGCAAGTGTACAGATATTATGCACACATAACACATAGTTTATATAAAAAACTTCATATCTATGTGTCAGATGAAAGGGACCATGCACTCACTTGAAAAGGTGGTAACTCGGCACTCGGACGGCACTTTGTTTACTTTAAACAACTCCTTTGACAGAACCTAGTATCATTATCACTAGAGTTTACTCTAATGCTTGACGAGACTAATTAATAGTCTAACTATTATTATTATTATATAAGCATTAACACAATATTTTTCACCCACTATGTAAAGACAGGGGTCAGACATGGAACATCGGAGGGCAGGATCATTTTGGCATATAACACTTCTGAAATCCAGCAACCCAAGTGGCCCTCCGAACCAGATTCTCCGTACCACGAGTGGTTAAAAAAATATTATCACGACACTTATATAACTCATAGTACTAGCCCAAATATTTATTATAAGGTCCTAATAACATTACTATATTTAAATAAAAACTATATTTAAAATAGTGTAGGCGTATCTTACCTACGAGGAGGTTTGGCCAGAATCCGGGCTCTGCAGGGGCAGAACTTCCGAGCCGAAAGCTCTTCTTCTCGGAGCCATCGAGCACTCAGAGGCTTTCTTCTAGCGCTAGGGGAGTTTTGGGAGGTTTAGAGAGAGTGTAGAGAGAAGAAAGAATGGGAAATGTGTGAAGAAAATGAGGGTGGGAGAGGTTCTATTTATAGAGTGAAATATGGCGGAACTTGGTGCCACATGTCATCTTCTGGTGGCAAGACTTGTGGAGAAAGCAATGGCCAAGATTGTGTCACGTCACCCATTTTCAAATAGCACACTTACGACTTCTAAAATCCGTAACTTTCGCATACGAGCTTCGTTTTTGACATATTTTATATCCACGCGTAGATAAAAATAAGATCTACAACATTCATTTTGACTCCGTCGGCTAATTCTCGACTGATCTTAAATTTAACTGTAGGAGGAGATTATAATGTTAAGTGTCCGCATAAAATTCATAACTTCTACATACGGACTCCGTTTTTGTCTGTCTTTTTATCGTTGAGTTCCTATTATTGAGATCTTCAACTCTCATTTAGGTCGCATAGGCCAAAAACCGCTCAAACTAAAATTGAGTTTCGGGAAGTGTACTGCTATGCCAAATCTTAGAAATTTCATAACTTCCTCATACAAAGTCAGTTTTGGGCGTTCTTTTTTTGTATGTTCTCGGTTTAATGTTTAATACAACTTTTGTTTAGATCACTAATGCTAAAAAGTCCTCTATCGTAAATTCACTATTTATGTCTCCCGTTGCCATGTCGGTTTTGCCGTAAAACTTCTCCGGGCCATAACTTCTTTATAACTCAGATTTCGGCAATCTTTATATGTACAAAACCCTTGTAACATATACTACAACTTGGTCAAGATTAATTTTTCTAGATAATCTTCCATTAAAAACTCATTTTTGACGCTCATTGTTTCTAAATTAACTAGCCCGGATCTGCGGGCGTTACAGATGGCAATTGATTTTTGTAGAACTCAAGATCGATTTTGTAGCGTATTCCAATTTGCAGATCAACCAATATTTGGTTTTTAGATAAAAAAAAAGGGGAACGACTCTAGATATAAACCTGGAGAAATTATGTTAAAAGTCAATACCATGATTATAGAGATTATTTTTTGAAGTTATTAATTATATTACTAAATTACCCTTATTTAATTATTTAATTATTTAATTATTTAATTTTTATTTAATTTTGATTGGCCCACATTTATGCATACAATCACACAATAATTACTTTGAACACTTGAACCTATCTCTCTCTCTCTATATACACACACACACACACACACACACACACACCATAACTGTTATCAAAAGTTTTGTCTGTATTTTGCATAACAATCCGCAATTCTTTGAATCTTGTTTTCAGCTTCAACGAATCCCGCTTCATCTCCATTTTGCATAACAATCCGCAATTTTTAGAACCAAGTAATGAATTTTCTGGGAGCAGAGAGATCATGTTCTCTGAGGTATCTTCTTTTTTAGAACCACCAAACTGATTTTGCTGGAAGTAGACGGCTAAAGTTTTCAAAGGGATCTACCACTTCGGAACTATAAAGTGGATTTTCTTGGAGCACACGAATCATGTTTTCTAAAGGATCAAATGTTTCATAAAATGAATTTTATGGGAGCATACAACTCAGTTCTTTCATTGGATCCTCCCTTTCATAACAAAATGCACACCTTTTGGAACTTTTGAAAACTAGAGGTATGGATAAAAAACCAACCCCAAACAATACCTTTCGTACGACTTGCATACTTGCCTTACAAGGTCATTCGATTGGTTTTACTTCTTGGCCAAGTCTTCCACAAGGTTTTACAATACCCAACTTAAGAAAATCTTTTCCCCTTCCGTACATCATCTACACTTGCATTATAAGATCATAGACCTAACGGGTTTGACTTAAAAGTCATTAGGGTGGGATTCTCCATCAAGTTAGTTGTCATTAGGCGCTACCAAAATATATTGGGATGCCAATAACATTTAATTTGACACCTAAATATCTTCATTCATGAAAACAAACAATTGATTATATATTAAAGAATTTTATACCGTCAAGCAATGAAAATGTGCATAATTCATACCTTAGAACGAGTGGTCTTGAGAAGCTATGCATCAAAGAAAATTAAAGATAAATTTCTTCCTTTCAATTGTAAAACAATAAAATTATCTTTCTCTTATGTTTCGAAAAAAAAATCTCATTCTCATTTTTGTCTTGGTTGAATAACACAACTCAAAAAAACAAACTTATGGTTTAATATGCCTATATACCGTTTGCAAATTGGTAAATTCATAATCAACACAAATTTAGTCCATTCTTTTGACTCAAAGATCAATAATTACTCTGGCTTGGTAATTTATTAAATATTAAGGAAAAAATAATATCGGTAGTAAACCTTAAAAACTTACTGCTTATCTTATATCAATGTTGTAGAGTTTGATATTCGATACTCGTTCGATCGATTTGGGAGTAACGAGTACTTGGCCTAGGCAAGGAGTACTCAGATACACTATTTTATAAAAAAAAAAAAAATTTGTGGAAATTATATGTATTAAAAATAAAAAAAAAATTATAAATCATTCGAAAGTATGTGAAATATCAATAAAAAATATACATGTTTGAATGTTAAACTAGTTCAAAAAAGTAAAGATTTTAATCATGAAATTCTTAAAGAATGAAAGAGAGAAAAACATAAACAAATTGTTTATCCAGTATCTTACTTTAGTTTTAGGAATAGTATGTTAGATAAAGTATAAAATATTTATATTAGCCTTGAACTTCTTGATGTTTTTCTCTATTTAAGTCAACTTTAACCATTTGACCGAGTTGGCTGAGTTTGAGTTTGACCAAGTTGATCCGAGTACTCGCCTGAGTTGATCCATTTTTACAACACGATCATATATATATATATATATATATATATATATATATATATATATATATATATATATATATATATATATATATATATATATATATATATATATATACCAAGCTGCATTGACAAATCCTTAATATATACAAATCACTCGTGCATATATAGTTTTTGTTTATAGTATATTAGATATTAATTCAAATGGGTTAGAAATCACATGAAGGTCAAAATTGATTATGATTTACGAATATTGGGTTTTTATGTTTCATGTTGTTTTCCTATTTATTTATAGTAAGAGGGCCTCAAAACAAGCCCATGTTTTGTAGGTGTCAAGGAAATGACTTGTGTATCCTTCCAAAGTCCATAGAAAAAGGTGTTAAGGTGACCTAAGGTGTAGTGTGGTATTATAAACATGCCCACTTGTACAAGAGGCTAGCTGCCACTGGTGAATTGATAGCATGCCCATACCCATTAAGAGACTATGCTGAAAGGTGACAGGTGGTGACCTATGCAGTTATATCGGTCCAAAATAAATATCGGACAAGGGACGATATTTGAGATATAGATTATCATGGTGGGATATCAGTATTTTTACCATGAATTAACACTAACAACAACAAGTAAAATAACTTAACTGATATCCCACCTAAAAATATCGGTAAATACCGGTTAAACATCAGTAAATATTAGCCATTTTTGCGGTTGCGATATTTTGTCTTTTGAAAGGTAGCGATAACCGTTATCGCACTTGGAAATCTCCTGCAAATCGTCGATATTAACTTCTTAGGTCGTGACATAGGGTGTTATGTGCTAAATATGTCACAAACTTCATTGCTATAAAAAGAGAACGGAGAGCAGGGCAAATAGATGACTGAAAATGGGTGCATGTAGTTGCATAACATTCTTTCTATTATTATTAAATTTAAATTTTTATGTATGATAAATGTTTTGGAGAATTAAGAGTAATGATTTACAAATATTCTAAAGATGTTATCAAGAGTTTTAAAGATATGAGTTATGTGTTTTCAAAAGATTATTAGGGAATTCATCATAGGTCAACGATTGAGTTAATCCTTGACATCAAACGTTGTGAGGTCCAGATATTAATATTACTCATTAGGAACTTCCAATGCCTAACCTCCTACCTTTAAACATGTATTAGGTTCTAGTAGCTAATAAAGATTAGAGGATGCATGATATTTTGAAAGACACTACAATGTAATGGTTACTTAGCTTATGCATTATATTTGAATCGTAACCCTCTTCTATAGCCTTTTTGAAAACTTAATTATTTTGTGAAGATTTTTCAGACTTAAGAACCAATTTCTACAAATAATGACGCTTACTTTAAAAAGTATTTTAAACAGTTTTTAAAATATAAATTAAAATAGAGGTGTTTCGAAATCTCTCCTATAGTGAGTGTTTATAATATTGTTTTTTTTTGGGTTGCTAATTTGCAAATTTCAATCGAAGGCTATGACGATGGGATTTCATCTGAGCAAAATCGGAATTTGTTGATCTAATTCTTGGCTGGGTAATCTAGAGGGCATGTGCTTGTTTCCTGAAATTTCTTTTCAAAACGTCACCTGCAATGCAGCCATGGTGGATTTTGACCATTAAATTCCTTAAATTAGAGCAGATTTGAGCCTTCGATGGTTTGTTTATTATAGAAAATTTGTCTACGTTTTCAGAAAATTTGTGTTTTATTCTTTGCTCTTATAAGTAGGTTTGCAGAAAATTTATGTTTCATTCTTCAAATCTAAAGAATTATATATTCAAATCTGAATCTCTTTCGAAACATCTTCATAATTTTCCCCTTGTCATAATTTGATTTCGCTTGTGTTCACCTATTGAATAATGGAGGTTTTTTGCTTCAATACACAGTTGGGTTGTGGGTTTGATAATGGTAGTGGGATTGATTTCTTCACCAAAGCATGAACACAACAAGAAAGAAGTGGTTGGAGCTTGATTAATTGTGTGTGTGTTTTTTAGGAAAGAGAGAGAGAGAGAGAGAGAGAGAGAGAGAGGACCATGAGGGTGCATGAAACAAAGGGTATTTTTGTTATTTAACAAAACTTAACAGAATCTGTTAACAAAGTTAGTCATAGGGGCCTTTTGTGTGCAAGATTTGCTCCGTAGGTAGCATCTGAAGGAAAAAAAGTTTCGTAAGGATTACTTTAGGGAAAAAAATCAAAACCTTAAGGATCATTCGTGTAATTTGTTCTTGTTTTTAATTACTTTTTAATTTATATTATTAGCATTATTATTATTGTTATTATTGTTATAAAATTCGAAAAAAAAATTATAAATCCGACAACATTATAAATTCAAATGACGTTATAAAATTCAATCGCCTATATAAAATCGGTTTTTAATTATTTATTATTATTATTATTATTTTTATTTTTATAAATTTCGAACAACATTTTATAAATTGCAACGACATTATAAATTCGAGCGGCTATATAAAATTGGTTTTTAATTCTTTTTTATTACACACACACAAACACACATACACACACACACACACACATATATATATATATATATATATATATATATATATATATATATATATATATATATATATGCGTCCGAATTTATAATGTTGTCCGAATTTTATATGGTTATCGAAATTTATAATAATAATATTAAAATATAAAATAAAATATAAAAACAAAAAAAACAAAAAGGGCGAAAAAAAAAAGAAAAAGAAAAAATATTGATGTCAAATTAAAAATAAAAAGATTGATTAGATTGATGTTAAAGGGTTAAAATTGGTTAAGAGGTCTTTATACCACAATCTCATTGTTTTTTTGAAAGGTTACCAAATTATAATAACCTTGTACTTTACTTTTTCCGCTAAATTATTACATTTTGAAAAGGCTATCAAATTCTTACAATAAATTACTTTGCATCGAATGACATCGTTACGACATACTATATTTTCTAGAATATAATATTATAATAAAAAAGAAATTTAAATATGAAACACTAATAAACAAATTAATAAAAGTATGATGCCATTTCTTTGATTTATCCTTCTTAAAATGTAAATGATCTTTGAAACTTTACTTGAATATTGACCTTGTGTGAAGGTAATAACTTTTGCATTAATGAAGTGTCATCATTTTGTCAAAGGAGTTTCAGACATTCCTTCAAATTATTCGTTTGTACATGACATCAGATTTAGGCGACGATTGAACACTATTTTATAAATGGAATATGTTTTCATGTATAAGAAATAGGTGAAAGTTTATGTATTAGGAATTAATAATAATAATAATAATAATAAATAAATAAATAATTTTTTTTTAAATTATGATATATTTTTTTCCCATAAATTTAATTATCATCGTACAACAAGTGAGATGACAAATGGACAACAAACTGCGCCGCTAAACCTTTTTGTATATCAAAACTCAATCTTTTAAAGACTACATTCATAGAACTAGGGGATATACCATTGCAATTCGGGCTGTCAAATATGTACCATGGAGAACCAACCAACATGCTACCAACCGAACTAAGATAGTTGGTTACCAATATGTTCGGTAGCCAATATGTTTGGTTGGCAGTACCATACCAATTTAGTAAACTTGGTATGGTAACGATATTAAATTTTAAATACCACGGTATTACCGTACCAACCAATTCATATATATATATATATATATATATATATATATATATATATATATATATATATATATATATATATATATATATATATATATATATATATATATATATATATAAACAAAATCATATTTTCCTTTATAATTTGAAAAGCTTGATATTAGTCATTACACTTACTCAATAGTTATTACCACATTAAACTAAAAAACTAAAAAGTTAATAAAATTCTTTAGTAACTAATATAGTTACTTTACTAATTTATATTACTAGACAAGAAAGTTGTCTCATGTTGTTATTGCGGATTTTTAATTATTACAATTAAAAAATAGATAGAATTTGGTAATGTACTGTTATCAATATGTACCAACCAAACTTGTTGGTAGTCAAACAAGTTGGTGCCAATTTTACTTGGTACCGTACCGGTAGCAAAAAATTTATATCAAATAGGATTGGTACGGTACACAGTTTGACTAAAAATAAATTGGTACCGTACCATGTTCAACCCTAATTGCAATGCATAATCCATTGCAATAAATAAATCGATTTAACAAATCATGTCTTGCTATATAAGGTGCGTCCTCTTTTCCAATAATAATAATAATAATAATAATAATAATAATAATAATAATAATAAAAAGTTGATACGAAGTTGACATGTGGAAATCCCTAAATTTCAACTCCATTGTTCACAAAAATCAACATCTAATTCATCAAATTTCAAACGGATCCTAGATATAATTTGAATAATAATAGTTGATGGCAGGGTTAGATTATGAGTGTACCAAGATGTCGATATTTTATTAGGTTTCAATGCTACTGATAAACAAAGTCTACATTCAACCAAAACAAAAATGACTAATGAGTATATAATATTACGAAAAGTAAATATTATTATTACACCAGGTAAATAATTAGCATTGAATTCACCCATCGTATCTGATTTTTCATCAGAAACAGATCATTGTTTTTACACCAAAAACATAACTTATCAAAACAATTGATTATCATTCGAACTTAAAAGTGTTCCGTGCTGAAAAAATACGTCGGACTTTTTATATTTTTGCAAGAACCATAATCTGTTTATAGCATAAACAAAATGAAATAATTAGAGTCCAAAAATGCGCTTACAAGTTTTCAGTATACTTCCCCTGCTCTTTTTCTTCTTAAATATTCCCATATGTAAATCTTCTCCTCGTTCTTGTTCTTGTGCTTCAAAATGATCAACATCATCAAGTGGATTTGCATACTGATCGTGGATCCTGGCATACCTTTCAGACACAGATGAAGATCTTCTGATTGAAAAAGCTCTTGTCACTGCTGTCTGCAATGCTCTTCCTGTACTGTTCTGTTTCTCGATCTTGAATCTGCTACTAAGAGTGCTTGTACCGTTTGCATTAGCAGTAGTACCACCAGAAGCAACTGACCTGTTTCTGGTCAGCATTTTCATTGGAAAGTTGGCATCTTCTTCTTGATGATTACCGGAATATTGCTTATAATCATCATCATCATCATTATAACGATCTGGTTTTTTCGGTTGTTGGTGAGTGGTGGTGATGGTTGATTTGTTGATTGAAATGGGTTTCTGGATTCTTGGAGTTAGGATTGTTTGATCTGTGAAATCCATGGATCTTGATTTGTTGCTTCTGTTCATCAGCTTTATCTTTGAATACCCATTCATTCTTCTAGATAGGGCGGTAGAGCGGTAGAGGTAATAGTGACCAAATTATATATATATATATATATATATATATATATATATATATATATATATATATATATATATATATATATATATATATATATATATATATATATATATATGTATGCATGCAACATATGTGTATCTGCACGTGCCAAGGAAGAGCCAAGACAAAAGTGAAATAGGTGTGGAAAGAAGTGGGCAAATGAGGATGCGATTGTTAGATTTGAAATAATGCAAAGCAACAGCTGGACAATGGTCAACTTTGTCTACCCCATCTCCTTCAATTATTCAACATTTCTATAATCTTGAACAATTTTAAAAAGTGTGATAAAAATTAAAATATCATAATGTTTATTCCAGTAATTGACAACGTAATGTGATATCTCCCTATCTAATAAACAAAACCAACTGGACACGTATCATTACAATCATTCATTTTTCGCCCTATGTTAAATTACTCTATTACCCCTTCAGCATCCTTTCACGTATCATTAGGTAATAGATAAAATAGGTAATTAGGTATGGAATTGAATTAGATTAGATTATATATGGAATATGGAATTTCACGTAGAATTACAAATTGAATATGGATGGAAATAATGATATTGTATCGAAATCTTTGGAATATTGAATCTGGAAATATCGATATTTTCTAATTTGAAATTTGAATATGGAATATCTGTTGTATACATTAAATCAATTCCGTTACATGCCCGATTAAGAGCATCTAAAAATGGTATGCATATCAATCAATTATTATGCGCATAACATACTATATCAATCATATTCCGCTTCAATTACATAATTCAATCTTTACGACAGTCTATGCATCTCGATTCTGCTTCTTAATTTCGAATATTCAATCAGCAACTTCAATCTTTCGGTGAGTTTCTCATGATTATATATGATTGCTTCTCAATGTTTGTGTTAATCGTATAATTGAAAGTTTTTTTCTTCTTCTGCGACTTCAATTTTGCTTCTCATTGAATTTGTTAATCAAGGTTTCTATTTATCTTTGATTCAGAAGTTGTTTATTAATTATTTTCGTCTGATTTATCAAACCGTTTATATAATAAACAAAAAAGTATCAATTTCTTTTTGAAGTTCCTGTTACACTATATCCCATTTTTAGTAATTTATTCTCAAAGAACAATGCTATAATCTGTAATTTATCATCTTTTAGTTTAATTTTCTAAATATATGTGTGGTTGTCTATGTGTGTGTATCTCTTTAAAAATTCTGCAATTTCATCATTTTATGACCCCCATTTGCGAAGTTGAGTATTTATTTCCAAAAATGCGAAGCTCCAGGGACAATATTTGAAAATTTCTGTTTTCTTCCCCAATTCGCATTCTACTGTGAAATACTTCGCATCTTCATTGATCAAGTTAATTCTAAAAGTCGGTGTTCCAGTTATGTTACTAAGAAACATTGATCAAAAAATGGATTATGTAACGGCACTAGACTACAAGTGAAATCTCTTGGCAAACGTGTTATTGAGGCAATTATAATATCTTGAACTAATATCGGAAAGCAAACATTTATTCCAAGAATGTCTTTAAGTCCATCTGAAAAAAAAAATTCCTTTCAAATTTCAAAGAAGACAATTTCCATTGGCTGTATGTTTTGCAATGACAATTAATAAAAGTCAGGGGCAGTCGTTATCAAAGGTTGGTCTGTATCTCAAGGATCCTGTTTTTTCACATAGACAACTGTATGTTGCCTTATCTAGAGTTCAAAGTAGAGAAGGACTGAAATTGTTAATTTTAGATAAGGATGGTAGACTTACAAACAAAACTTCAAATGTTGTGTATAAGGAAGTTTTTAGGAATTTATAACTGCTTCTTACCCATTAAATTCTAACAATTATGTTTTTTTTCTGTTTTTTTGTAACATTTTTTTAAAATAATTTATTCTTTATAGAGCATTGTAATCCATAATATTCAGTTTGTTTTGATATTTCATTTTCAGACTTTAATAGACGCCACATGGTGTTTCTTGATTCCTCCCTCATTACAAAAAATATTGATTTTGCCTCACACTTCATAAATCATTCACATATTCAAAGATGTATTTTAGTTATCTTCGTATTTAACTTTCGATGGATTGATTGTGTTTCTATTTAACATATATTCAAATTTATATACTTTTTTACAAAATTATATTAATTTTAATTTTAAATAATCATTACAAATATTGCTAAACAAACTTAATTCTTATCTTCTCTACTAATAAAACAGTACTAGAAATGTCACCTGGCATTCCCTTAGCCACTCACCCTTGCATTTTCCCGCTCAAAAATTATAAGTGAAGATCCCACTTCGCCCTTCTATTCTCAAAAGTCAAGAACAATGTCTTATAATTGTCTATATCCCATTTTTAGTAATTTATTCTCAAAGAACAATGCTATAATCTGTAATTTATCATCTTTTAGTTTAATTTTCTAAATATATGTGTGGTTGTCTATGTGTGTGTATCTCTTTAAAAATTCTGCAATTTCATCATTTTATGACCCCCATTTGCGAAGTTGAGTATTTATTTCCAAAAATGCGAAACTCCAAGGACAATATTTGAAAATTTCTGTTTTCTTCCCCAATTCGCATTCTACTGTGAAATACTTCGCATCTTCATTCTTACACCCTTCGCATCCCTTCGCATTAATCACCTTCGCATTTTAACCTAATTAATCAAATGCGAACCACAAAATTTTCATTCCATATGCGAACACAGTTTAGTTCTTGAACTCTAAACTTGCGAAATCAAAAATTCATATGTTGAACCCATATGCGAATATTAACCCAATTGACTACAAAATTGATTCACAGATCCAAACACTCGATTGTTTTACTTTCGCAAAATGAGCATCAACAACTCCACAATCGACTTTTTAAATTCTTGCAAACAACAATTTCACAGTCCTTGACTTCACGTTTTTCTTCACGAATCATCCCTCAATCATCAATCCAATTGCGAATCAAAACTCATATGTTCTTGCTTTATCGATTCATCGACTACACTCATACAAATGCGAACAATACTCAATTTCAAAATCGATTGAAACTTATAGCAAAGCTAAATCCAACTTCGCATTCAAAGCAGTGTTATTGATTGCATTCATGAAATACTAACAAGATAATATATTATAATACAAATATACATATTTTAGGTGGTGAAATCGTAACAGCCTAACAATTTGGTATGCAACTTTATTAAATCAATAAAAAAAGTTATGCAAATTGGAAAAATAAATAAAAATATATCTTTTGTTGTTTTAATTAAGGAAATAAATATTTTATATGAATACTCACCTGGAAAAATGCATATTATAATTGTCTAATATCACTATTCTTCATTTTTTCTAAACTTTCATATCTTTTTTTTGTTACAAATTAAAAACTATAATTATATTTCAATTTATCACCCGTGGATTTCCACGGGTTTAAACCTAGTTATATACTAATGTGATGTTAGTTATGAAAAATTGGATGTTAATTTATGGGAAATTAAGTAATCTAATCATTTAAAAAATGTATTTAAAAAAAAAAACAAGTAAATTTTTTTTAATAAAAATAATCATTTAAGGGTTGTTTGATAGTTATTAACCGAGTCAGATCTGACTGAGTAAATGCATGATTGAATCTGAAGTTCTAACTGTTTATGTCTATGATTGAAACCATATTATTTAATTACCATATATACTAAATGTTCAACATGATCATTTTATTCATTCTTTGTGTTATTCACAGGGCCGGTCCAAATATATACGGGACCCGGGGCGAAAAGAAAAAAAATGGCTCTTAAAGATAAATATAATAAAGATTAAAAAAATATTATTTATTATTCACTGTAAACGTATTCAATTAGCAATAACAAGCAACCCAAAATGTTTATCTTTTCACTTAGTTTGAGTTTGAACCAACTTTAGGCCCTAAAAATCATTTACATAATATATATATATATATATATATATATATATATATATATATATATATATATATATATATATATATATATATATATATGCACTACATAGCCTATAAATTTTAGGCCTCCTAAAGACGTGGGCCCTGGACGGTCGCCCGGATTGCCCACCGTCTGGACCGGCCCTGATTGTTCAATTGATAAAATAGCCAAAAAAAATACCCTTTCATAACAAATTATATATTTACAAAATGGCATAGAAAGGAATGGAATATATATATATATATATATATATATATATATATATATATATATATATATATATATATATATATATATAATTAATAATGATAAAAATACCCTTCATTTTATTCATTCTTTGTGTTATTCAATTGATAAAATAGCCAAAAAAATACCCTTTCATAACAAATTATATATTTACAAAATGGCATACAAAGGAATGGAATATATATATATATATATATATATATATATATATATATATATATATATATATATATATATATAAATTAACAATGACAAAAAATACCCTTTATAAAACAAATACATATATTTAAAATCTTTAATAAAATTATCTTTTGTCTCATGCTTTCTAGAAAATCAAGGAGAAACATATCATAATTTCTCGAATTTGCTTCATGTTGTCACAATGTTACTTAAGCCACATCATCAAGGTTATTGTTTCCTTTATTCTCAATGTTTGTTTCATCCGTTTCAAGAATCATTTCACATAAATAATATTTCCATTCATTTATGATGTTGTGTAAAGTTCTGTTATCCCCCAGTCTACCCCTCTATTGATGATTATGCTTGTTTCCCTCTCTATTCCAAACAACTTTTGAATTTATGAGGAGAAACCCTATCTTACTTTGCATCCTGTTGGAAATATATATATATATATATATATTTATATATATATATATATATATATATATATATATATATATATATATATATATATATATATATATACTCAAGTAAGCTAATGAATGTAACAGATCGTCATTGGTACTCATCATATCATAAAAGCAATCATATTTGACTTTCACTATTGAGAAGCAATCTTTTGGATGTAATCAAGAATTTAAAATCTAACACCCAAATAATCATGATTTGAATCTAAAATACATGGCTGAAAAAATCAAACTAAAAAATACATATAGAAAAATCGAAGAAAAATCAAATTGAGAAGGAAGGAAAAAGAGAGGGTGTTTCTTACTCGTGGATGGAGGCCATAACACATGAAAGTTGGTGCTAGAGGGTGGCAAATAAGGTGTACGTCGGAGATGGAGGAGTCGGTGCAAACGTCGGAGGTGGGAGGAGCTGCTGAAAGAAATTGTCTATAGGGGCAAGGAGAAGGAAGTCGCGCAGAAGGAGAAGGGCACATATGGACGATTTCTCAGTCATCATTTTATTTAAGTGGACTGAATAAGAACCTTGTGTACTGATTGTGGACCGACTAAGAGGCAAAATGGATGATATCAATCACGCTTATTGGATCGGATCAGAGATGACGTCTTACTTGACCCAGTAAAAGATCTATCAAACAAGCTCTTTGTTTGGAATAGATATTCCGGACAAAAAGAAAAAAAAAAAAAAAAAAAACACATTTTTTGATTGATTCTGGACTAAAATTCGGAGTTCAGGAAAAAAAAAAAAAAAAACAACTCACTCTGGAATTTCAAGAACAAATCCAAAATCCGAAAAAACAATTTCGGAAATCAAGAAAAAATTCATTTTTTGTGCTTAAAATTAACATAAAGTTAATCAAACATAGTAATCTGAATTATATATGATATTAATGCATAAAATTAGATATTTTATTGGAAAACAATGACATTAAACAATTTGAAGTGTATTATTCAGAACCCCAAAAAACAAAAAAAAGATTTTTTTGAGAATTATATATAAAAAAAAAAAAAAAAAAAAAAAAAAAAAAAACACTAGAATATGAACAATACATGGAAATTAGTCATTGTGAAGAAAGTGATTATTTTTATAAAACTGAAAATATATGGTTAATTTCTTTGAAATCACTATTTATAATGGTTAGATTACTCAATTTCCATTTATTTATGTATTAATGACATTATAAACCAAGAAACTATTTGGTTTCCACTTAAAATTGCTAAAGACTTCAGATTTATCTTAAGAAAAAATGTCATTCTCGTAGAGACATCAATAAAAGTAACATAATATAGTAGTGTGATTCTTTTATCAAGGAAACTATTCTACCAGCTCCAAGTTCCTAGCATTTGGGAGACATTTCCATAATCACAAAGTTAAATTTGTTCCATATTAAGAGTCTTAATATCTAGAATTTTGTCTTTAGAAGCTAGTAGCCTAGGTTTGTATTTAAGAGTTTGAGCTTGCCCTAAGGGTTTGAACATATCAGGTGTCCCAAAGGCATAAAAATATGATCTTGATGGTTGATATCATCTCATGCATGTGTTTTAGTCTCTTTGATGAAGTTGTAAAGTATGAACTTGGATTTGGGACTCACTGAGCCATGCAAAAGCTCAAAATTAGCAACTTTATGGATTAAGGCATGTTTTGGAACTAGATCTGAGGTTTGGACGTTTTGGATTAAATGATTAAGTGCTTAATAGAGTAGGATGGAACTCAGTGGAGTACGTTGGGCGTACCCATTTGGTACGCAACGCGTACTGGCCTCAAAGGTAGTATGATGGGCATACCAACTAAGTACGCAGGGCGTACTCGACCTGTTTGAATTTTCTTGAAATGTTGACTTGTTGTCCATGGATCGTTGACCAAAAGTTTGACTAGGGTTGACCATTGGTTATTTTGGGCATTTTTGGATATTGGGCCATCTTGGGTTAGGCCCATGATGGGTTTAGGTCTTTTAGGCCTTGTGGTGTCATTTAAGGGTTTGGGCTTATAATGCTAGTGGATTGATTTTGGATTTTGGCAAGTAAGGAAAAAGGGTAAAATGGACTTTTACCCTGAAGATCTGGTTATTGGACTAGAATTCTTGTTTGGTTCGGGAATTAATTATTGATGAAATATTATTTGATGATGTCAGTGGGAGGATTCCTGTAGCAACGGCTCGAGTATTTGGTTATCTTGGGTTGATGTGAGTCTCCTAACTATACTAGGGGTCGAAGGCACCAATGACGACCCATTGGTTTATGTATTATAGGAAGACCAGGGGGTGACCCTTTCCATTTGTATGAAAGACCCAGAGGTGGCTCCTGGCAAATCAGTATGCAAGACCAGGGTTCGGACCCTGGCAGTTAAGTAGATAGTTAGTTGTTGTTTATATGCTAGTTGTCTTTATGATGCTTACATGGAAGACCCGGATGTGGCTCCTAACACTTGTCTGTAAGACCCACGTTTTTGTCCCTCGGCTTGGCAAGGAAAGACTATGATACGGCTCATGGCATAATGGCAAAACTATGGTTGGCACATAGCACCTCCTATTGCATGTTTGATATGTATGACTCGTATATTATGTATGGCATGTGATATTTTGGGGAAACTCACTAAGCTTTGTTCTTATAGTTGTTGTTTATGGTTTCAGGTACTTCTGGTTCAAAAGAGAAGGGTCTTCTGGTTCAAAAGAGAAGGGTCTGACTTGATCGCAGTGCATACACCCATATTTTCCACAACTTAGTAATTTTGAGATTGTACTCTGATAACTATTCTTCTATATTATAATTTTAAATGTTTAAGTAAAAGATAAATGGTGTTTTTGATTAGATTTAAAAAAATGAAATTTTTACCTTGATATTTTGAGATGTTACGGTAGGCAACATTCTTCATTGATGACAACTTGATCATGCGAAGGGTATGTTGATCCAACATCACCAATCCAACTATTTCATCAATTTAAATTCTTGTTTGGACAAAGATTCGTGTAATTCCTTTTAGTAAGTGTAATCTTCGATCCACATCTTACGAAAGCCAAAATAGTGTCATTCAATTTTTTTTATCTTAACATTCTCGTCTTCGGTCATCTTTGATATCACTTGGTAGGATTTTGAATGACAAACATGCAATTAAAGATGAAACAAAAATAAAATAAAAACACAAGGATTAGCATAGTTCAAAACGATTTGGATAATCATGCTATATCCATATGTGAACTATAGAGGGTTCTTGCTTTAGTAATGAGATTTATAGTTACATTCAAGATTTATATATAGAATTAAAACCATCTCCAATCTTATTTTATTTTTAACATGAAAAATAGTACTAACGTTATTTATCTTTAATTTTTTTTTTTCATTCGAGTTTTTACACCAAAAGCATGTTCTAAGTATTTTCAACTTTTTTACATTTTCATTAATACCCTTGCAATTTAAAAGATTTTACAATTTGTCTAAAAGTCTTTTTTTTTAACTATAAAATTTCTATTATTAAATAAATATAACTAAACAAATAATTTTTATTAAATAGTTACAGCAAAACATGTTCATAAATTTATATTATAAAGTAAATAAACTCAAAATTATAACAAATTAAAAAGATTAGATATGTATAAAATCAAACTTGAAGGACCAAATACAATATAAAATTTTGAATTATATTTATTGAATTTATGAATAATGTAACTATAAATATAACATCCCAAAAATTATAAGGTAAAAATTTTATTTTTAAATCAACCATTATCATTTTCAATCATTCAAAAGTATATCAGAATAAAAATAGTTATCAGAGTACAATTCCAAAATTATAAAGTTGCGAAAACATAGGTGGATGCACTGCGATTAAATCAGATCCTTCCCTTTCGAACCGGAAGTACCTGAAACCATAACCATAAAAACCGTAAGCACAAAGTTTAGTGTGTTCCCTAAAATACCACATACCATACATATAATAGAGTTTGGTATGTGTCGGCCATAGTCTTGTCATTATTCCACTAGCGTATCATGGTCTTTCCTTGCCAGGTCGGGGGCCAAAACCATCGGTCTTACATACAAGTGCCAAGAGCCACATCCTGATCTTCCATGCAAGTATCACAATGACAACTAGCATACTATATATATATATATATATATATATATATATATATATATATATATATATATATATATACCTATCTTCCAAGGTTTGATGCCTGGTCTTGCATACAATTTGCCGGAAGCCACCTCCGGGTCTTTCATACAAATACCAATGGTCACCCCCTAGTCTTCTTATATAACATAAACCAATGGGTTGACATTAGTGTCTTCGACCCAACGTATAGTGAGGAGACTCGCCTTAATCATATAGCCGACCTCAGCTAACTACTCTCCTGCCAAAAGACAAGTGATCGAAACTTCCTATCAATCCATACAAGATAAACCCTAAGTTTACCATCTAAAAATGGAATTTTGACCGAAAGTCGAACCAAGCCAATAGTCAAGGTCAAAGTGTAACATCCCGTTTAAAATAGAATAATTAAATAATAAACCCTGAACCCCGAGAAGTAATTTTATTATTATTTTAGATTATTATAGGCCAAAATCAAATAATAATTAGCGGGATGTTGGTTTTGGGAAGCCAAATGACAAGATTAGAACCTCCGGGGGTTAAAGTGATTTAGGACTTGTTTTGCAAAGGATTTTAGAAGTCAAGGGGTGTTTGGTATCATTTGGATTTAATATGAAAGGATCTTGGATGCTGGGGCCTGATTTGTAAATTATAGCCTTATAATGAAAAGAAATTAGGAATGGGGGCCAAAGGTGTACATTGATGAAAAATTGGATATGATCGGGTATTAAACCCGTCACCATGCATCGGTCACAAACCATAACACTAGGTACACTATGCAACCGCCACCGTCTCCACCCTTGTCCCTCCAGCCGCCACCACCCCTTTCTTCCTCCGATCTCCGGCGTCGCCACCCCCCCCCCCTTTTGTCTAGTCGCAAACCACTATTGTTAGAGTCATCGAGCACCACCACCATAGCCTATGTCGGCTGTGAAATCGTGAATGGACGGAGAAGACCCCACCAAGAGTGAAGGCATCACTGTTACCTCACTCTTCCCGGTAATGTCGTCGCCCCTTACCTATTCATCTCACTCTTCTGTTTCCTTACTCCACCGTTAACAGCCACTACCCATTTTCGTTGAAGACCAAGTTGTCGCCGGGAATACCCTTCTGCCATCATGAATTGGTGGCTGATTTCGTGGACTCGTGAAGCTGTTGCATGTGTGTTGCTGTAACAAGGTGAAAATGCGGGCATGTGTAATGCCCGTAGATCCGGGCTAGTCAATTTAGAGATAATAGGGATCGAAAATGACTTTTTGACGAAAGATTATTTAACCAAGTTTTAGAATATGTCTCAAGGTTTTCGTACATATAAAGAGCATCGAAATCCGAATTATAACGAAGAAGTTATGACCAGTCGAAGTTTCGCGATGGAACCGGCACAGCACCGAGGAGACGTAAATAGTGAATTTATGATAGAGCGAATTTTAGCCTTAGTGATATAAATGAAAGTCATAGAATATGTTAACCTGAGAGCATCCATAAAAAGAACGCCCAAATCTGACTTCGTATGAGGAAGTTATGATTTTTCTAAGATTTGACTTAGCAATGCACGACCCGAAACTCGAATTTTAGTTCGAGTGGTTTTTGGCTTACGCGACCTAAATAAGAGTTGAAGATCTCATCAATAGAAACTCAACGGTAAAAAGACAGACAAAAAGGGAGTCTGTATGAAGGAGTTACAAATTTTTCGCGGTCATTTAACAATCTAATCTTCTCGTACTGTTATATTTAAGATCGGTCAAGAATTAGCTGACGGAGTCAAAATGAAAGCTGTATATCTTATTTTTACCTACGCATGGATATAAAGAACGTCAAAAACGGAGCTCGTATGTGAAAGTTACGGATTTTAGAAGTCGGAAGTGTGTTGTGCGAAAATGGGTGACGTGGCACAATCTTGGTCATTGCTTTCTCTCCAAGTATTGCCACCAGATGGTGACATGGGGCACCAAGTTCAACCATATTTCACCCTATAAATAGAACCTCTCATACCCTCATTTTATTCACACATTTCTCATTCTTTCTTCTCTTTACTCTCTCTCTAGCCCCGAAACCCCCCGAAAAGCCTAGGGAACCTCCCTAGCACAAGGCGGAAGTCCCGGAGTGCTTGACGGTTCTGAGAAGAAGAGCTTTTTGGCTCGGAAACGCTGCTCCAAGCAAATCCCGGTTTTCTATAAAACCCGTTGTAAGTGAGGTACGCCTACGCTATTTTTAATATAACTTTTATTTAATTATAGTAACGATATTAAGAACTTATAATAAGTACTTGGGCTATTATTATGAGTTATATAAGTATTTTTTTTAATGCTTATATAATAGTAATAATATCTAGAGTATTAATTAGTCTTGGCGAATAATAGACTAAACTCTAGTGGTAATAATACTAGTTTTCGTCAAAGGAAATTATTTTTAAGAAACGAAGCGCTGTCTGAGTTCGGAATCACCACCTTTTCAAGTGAGTGCATAGTTACTTTCATCTTACACATATATATGAAGTATTTTATATAAATTACATGTCATGTGTGTATATTATCTGGATACTTGCTGTCTATGTTGGATGAATGATTTTATACATATTTTAATTGATTTAAACTATATATTTATTTTATATCTACAAATATGTTGGGATAAAACATGGGTAGATGAAATAGTTGATGTGTGATAAAATAAAATGATGAGAGATAGTTGATGATAGGAAGGTGATGATAATTAGGTGAGGATAGATAAGTGATGATGAATCAGTGATGTAGGATGAAAGATACTACAACCTTGTCCGGCAATTTGGAGATGTAGTCATCTACCAGAGTATAGATGATGACCACTGACTATTATAGACAACCCCGTGGAAACACCAGCAAGCCCATAACCTGTAGGTGATGAATTACGAGTTCAGGCGATATTGTAACTACGTATTCATGAGATGATACACTAACTCCTTACTATGAATTACGAGTTCAGGCGATGTTGTAACTACGTATTCATGCAATGATGCCCTAACCCTTGTTGGGCACGTATTGAGGGAGTAATCCCTGAATAAATATTGTCTATGTGATGTAGGCGATGATCCTTAAGGAGAGACCTTAGGAACAAACATATAAGGAAATGAGATGTAAGGAGATGAGAGGTAAATATGATGTAGGAGACGATCCATAGGATAAATCCTTAAGGAAGGTACTTATGAATAAAGAAGATAATGATGATGAGTAATTGGGTTAATTGTTTGATGATTAAACATAATAATTATATTATTGTGGGTTGAAAATCCTATGTACTTACAAGGTTTCCCAACCTGACCCACTCAGTTTACTTGTATCACAGGTGACGATGTGAAGTTACATTACACTGAGAGACTAAGGAGATATAGATTACTAGTGTAAATGAATGTAAGTTTTGTTTATGCTTATGTTTCTGTATTGACGATGACATCCCAAATGTTTTAAAAGGAATAAAAATACAATTCTTCAGAAATGCTCTGATAATAAAATTATCATGTTTTTCTTGGAACAAATTCCGCAACGTTTTTATTGAAAGAGATACTCTTATTTTTAAAAAGCATAAACAAAATCGGTCTTTTCTGGTCGTGAAAATGGGGATGTCACAGCATGTGAGTTTTCTGATGAGAGCAAGTCGTGAAGGACCACCATGGTGGTTGCCGCCGTCTGCACCGTTTCTGCCGCCTTAAGCCACCAAGTGGGTGGTTGGACTCTTTTTATGAATAGAAGACATGTGTGTGCATATGTTTATTATAGTGAAGTGGTGTTTAGGTGTTTATTAGGCCAGAAAAGTCACCACCACCACCGTGAGGTGGTGGCTGCCACCACAAGGGCGGTTGAGTATGTGTGTTTATCTATTAGTGTGTGTGTTTATTTTTGGGTAAAGCATTGTAAATTGTAATTAGTGAATAGTGTAACTAGGAAAACTCATAACCACCACCATGAGGTGGTTGCTACCGCCTCCTGCTGCCGTATTGGGCGGCGGTGTGCTTTTGCTTGTGCTTAGCTGCTTTTGGGATGCTTGGACAAAAATGGACTAGAGCCATAACCACCACCGTGAGGTGGTGGCCGCCGTCGTTAGCCACCGTTAACCACTACTACCCGAGGTGGTAGTGGGTGGTGCCCGACTAATGAAACTCTAATGGGTCCAATGAAGCCCTAATTAACATAAAATCCCAATCATGTTACTAATGGGCTAGTATTGGGTAGGAAACCCTAATTAGAGTTTGGAAAACCCTAATGTCATGAAACCCTAATTTTGGGGATTTATCGGGACCCACACTTGAATTAATTACTAAATTGAAAATGTTAATTAATAATCATTTTCAAATTAACCTAAGGCAATATTGGACTTAATGGATTAAGTCATTAATGGGTTAAGTAGGAACATTTAACCTGAATCATCATTTCATGTGAAAACCCTAATTTCACTTGGGCCTTCCTATTGAGCTTTGGTGATTGAACTATTGATGGGCTATCCAAGAACAAGTAAATGAACCAAAATAATTGGATGCACTCTAGGATAAGGCCCATGTGAAGGACTTAGGCCCAATTTGGAAAATTGGGCCATAGGTGGGCCATAACTGGGCCTTGATGATTATGTGATATTAGGCTATGGGAATACCAAGAGCTTGGACTAGAATAATTGGATGGGTCTTCAGGAAAGACCATGTAGAGGTCTGGGCCTAATTTGGAAAATTGGGCAATATGTTGGGCTTTGGCACATTACTTGACTTTTGGGCTTTTGGAGTTGGGCCTTTGACTTGAATCAAGCTAGGTTGGGGTAAAGTAGTCTTTTACCCCAAGCATGGACTTGTGGTTATGTAATGGAACCCAATTATTAATTGGTTGTTGTTTGATATTGACAGTTCGGGAATCTGTTATCCAGCAGCTGGAGTTTTATCCGCATGACTTCAGCAGTGTGATGTGAGTTATCATCACTATACTAAGGGGTCGAAGGCACCAATGCCGACCCATTGGATCTGATATCCTAGTAGTTATGCCAGTTTGGTAGATCTGTAGGATTACCTGTGTTACTATATGATTATTTGTATGTGCATTAGTTGTGTTATATGTCGACAAGTTATGTGGGATGGGTTGAGGTTGTACTGCTCCGTGCGGTAGCCAACAAACCATAGAGTATTCCAGATACGAGCTGAGGTTCGGGCAGGGCATGCTAGACTCATACTGAGGACTCACGAGTATTCCACATATGAGCTGAGGGTCGAGCAGGGCATGCTAGACTCATACTAAGGACTCATGAGCATTCCAGATATGAGCTGAGAGCCGAGCAGGACATGCCATACTCGTATTGTGGGCTCAGGAGCATTCCAGATACGAGCTGAAGGTCGAGCAGAGCATACCAGACTCATATTGTGGGCTTAGTGGCAAGCCAGATGTGAGCTGCGGGACCGGAAGGCAAGCCAAACTCACATTGTGGGCCCAGGGGTAATCCAGTCAGTAAATATGTGGACCCATTACATGTTGTTATTCATATATGTGCTATTTGATATGTATCAGTATTTTGGGGGAACTCACTAAGCTTTGGGCTTACAGTTTCATTTTTGGTTTCAAGTACCACAGATGATCGCGAGAAGGCAAATGCGAGATTGTACAGTTCCTCGTATTTATAACTTTGTTTCTGGGATACTCTAATATTATATTATTTTGAAAACAAGTTTTGTAATATTTAATGGTTTTAAAATGTTTTAAAAAGTTTAAATTTGGCATGATTTTTATGGATGTTACACAAAGTCAACAACCCAAAGTCAACTTATCCATCCTCATGTCATGACCAGTCCTTGGTCACGTCATGAGAGCTCACTCGGTCTGATTCCAACTCATTCCTACTCACCCTAGCCAACTCATTCATTAAAGGTCGACGGAGTTGATCTCACGTCATGAGAACCTTCTCTCACGTCTTGAGCTCCAAAAAGCTAACCAGAAACGGGTTCCTTCAACCCTCACGTCATGAGCTCCATGTCTCACGCCGTGAGAACAGTCTGAAGCAAAAAGTCCATCTTTTAAGTCCTTAATCCATTAAGCCTTGCGTTCCAACTTTCCAGAAGGCCTTATAACTTCTTAATACACTAGAAAGTCGATGCTTTTAAGATATATATATCAAATACATGTCTAGATCTCATTTAGGAAGAAAAAGGCATCCAATTTTCATGCAAGATTCCAAAACTCAATCATTCTCTAGATCTGAACTCCAAGACATTCCTAAGGCCCTCATGACCCATAAAGTTGCCAACTTTATGGTTTCCATTCATTAAGCATACTCAAACAAGGAGAAAAGTGGGATAATACTTAGATCTAGCCTCATATAACCATAAAGATAGAAGCTTTCACACTTACAATAGTCCAAAAACAATGTAAGGTGATGATGATGATGATGATTCCTTGCAAACTTCAACACAAGACCACTCTCTTCTTCTTCTTCCACACCAAGAAAGGCTCTAAAACCACCAAAGATCAAGTAAGGATGGGGACTAGGGGTTTATCTGAGGTGAAAAAGGGTTTGGTGCTGATAAGAAACCCTAAATGAGGTTAGAGATGCTTAAATACAAAAGAAACCATAAAAGATCATGGGCTTGGGTTGCATCAGCTCTCACATCGTGAGATCAGTCCCAGACAAAAGTCTTCATACAACTCATCTCACGTCGTGAGACTTTTTTCTCTCTAAAATCCAACATTTTGACTTATTGAAACCATAATTCGATTCGTCAAGGAAAACGGGTGTTAAAATAAATTTAGTTTACTATTAATAACTCTATATTTGGTATAAAATATGAAGTGTGGTTGAATAACACCAATTATATATTTTTACACCAAATATAAATTAACTTTATACATAGAGTTCAGTTAGAGATGCTATAAAAACATTAAATTATTGGGGTGCTTCTACCGACCTTGCAAGGGTCAACCCCCTCATGGCCCATACACGCGTTTATGGGAGCGTGGCCTATTTGTTAACTCTCGGTAGCAGCAATCATCTCTATAGAAATATCAGACTCTGTCACGACACTTTTCCTAAAACAATATTTACAAAATTACCTTGGTTTACAAAATTGTTATATGAATAATGTCAGCTACTAAATCGTTTAATTTTATTTTATTTTGGAATTGCTCTTGTTTGTTTTTGGGTACACAACTGTACAGAAAAAGGAAGACACACAACTGTTGGTCAATATGCAACCGAAAGTAGATATAAAAGAAGTCTACTGTCATTTGTCTTCAAGAGCGATAGTTTTAGGTGGTTCTTATTTATTCCTTAGAAAAAATTGAACATGCAAGAAAAATGCAGACAAAAGCAGTTTCGTACTAGCGAATGAAATATTTATTGTAGTTGATAACATTATAAAGAATTTTTGCAAACTAAAACAAATTTATATAATACATTTTAATAGTTGTTTTATGATGTGTATTTGAAATATTATTATTTCGATACCTCTAGTTTTGATAATTTAATGACTAAGTTTATTTTATTTACATAAAATAGCCAATACATCCAAAAAGAGTGACAAAATACATGGTGTAGAAGTGACCAGAGAGTCATAGATATTGTGGTCCTCTTTGCGCCACTTTTCACGTTATGGTTGAAATAAGCATTTGGGTTGGTCAAATGAAATCCAATATGAACTTTCTTTCTCGTTCCTCATTTAGTTGTATATTGCCTGTCGATAATCACCCCTTTTTATATGTCAATCTTGTTATATGCACAATAAATTTGAGCTTGTGTATATAGGGGAAATCGAACACTAAATTTAGAGAGATTAAGATTAAAATTTCAAAACAAAACAATATAAATAAGTTTTGTCTGATTGATTCAAATAGGAAGCAATCGCATCGTACTATAATCCAAAAGGCTCATTAGCACTTTATAAACGGCAATCGAAGAAATGTTGATTGTTTATTAGAAAACTAGGTTTAAATCCGTACAAACCACAATTTAGAAAGAAAAAAAAATTATTAAAAATTCAAAACCGTATTTTCTTATTAAATATTTATAAATGTATAAGTTTTGTAAGTAAGTTTATAATTTTGTTTTAAAATAAATATATATATTGTTGTTAATATCCAATGTACATTTTGTTAGTTGAAATAATATCTTGTCGGTGGACGGGTTGTCTGATAAATAAAATTTAGTTTAGTGTTTACTCAAATAAACATGTATACTTTCTATCTTATTATTTTATTTTTTTGCATCTGGACAAACTACTATTTAGAAACAAATTTTTAACACTTTTAATATCAACATACTTCGACAGAAAAACAATAAAAATGCAATAATATAATAACAAATAAAATATAATGAATTGTTCTTTCTTTCAAAGAAGGCTAATCTAATAAACATTTAGAATATGAAGTTAAAGAACGTTGGATCAATAATAATAAACAAAAAATGGAACTATATATTTCGATGTATTTTTACCATCAACTTGTTTTTGTTCCTGTTATTGAGTTGCTCCCTGTTATTGAGTTGCTCCGGGAACTCAATTCATAGCAAAACTTTTTCCTTGTAGCCTTCCACTTTCAATTTTTCTGATACTTTCCACAATCACGTTGATGGAGAGCTTTAACAAAAAAAACATATTAAAATTATAAATAGGAAATGTTAACCTTGTTTTTGGAGAATTAGAAAACTTATAAACTAAATAGAAAGTTGTATCTGTCCTAATCACAAAATCCAATTTTAAATTATAAAGACAAATATAGCTTGTTACAAGACTTATTCCATGCTAATTTATCTGGTCCCCAACCATTTTCAAATTTGCATCATCAAGATTATACAATTCTATTAGCACCCCACAATTGCTTCAAGAGCAAGAAAGGTCTCAGCTCTCATATCCCGTTTTTATTACAAATATATTGAGAGATCTAATAAACAACATGTATGCCAAGTTAATTGAGGAATGAAATAAGTAATATTTAGGATCAAATCATAATAAACTAACTCCCATGATAGGTCCCTAAAGAGAAAAGGGGAAAAGGGCTACTTATAATATCAAAAATGAAAAATTCATTTAAAGATTTCTACCAAATGTTACAAAGTAACAATGTAGAGCATCTGCATCATATGAGTTCCTATGGTATTAATTCACTTTTATATTCTACTTAATTAAAACACATCTTGGAGCCAAACATAAGCAAGCATAAAACAAAAGCAATGAAAATTAATTTAGTGTCAAATAAAGAACCACTATTTCAACCATTCAAGCGGTGTCTTAATTTTACTATAGGCTGCAAAATGATCTTTATTCCCGCTTCAAATTTTATGTAAGTTAATAAATTCCTCAAAAGAATAAATGAAAAGAATAACCACATTAAGTAACTACAAATGATAATATAACAATAACATATTCCAGAAAATGCACTATGGACGTTTTCTCAGCAAAAGAACCAAAATTTTGATCTTCATGTTGTTCTTTTGTCGCTTTAAATGTGGATCTCGAGTTCAAAACTTATGGATGAAAACATAATATTCCAAATACAATATCGAAATTAAAAATAGTTTTAGTTAAATTATTAAAAATACAAACAAAGACATAAAACATACAAGTCAAAAATTACATCGGCCAAGTAAAGCTTATAAACACACAAACTACAACAGAGAAATCCAAACCTAAGTAGAAGTGAAAATCCACCTCGCTCATGTAAAAATTAAGTTGTTGCATTTTGATTTGATCTACTAAATCTTACTTTAACCTACCTAAGTGATGACTTTCTTTTTTACAAAAACTAACTCACTAATCCATCATCACCGCATACCGCTTTAATGAAAATAAAAATATACATAAATTGTAAAAATTACCTTGCAAGATTTGTATTTCTAATCTATAGAGATAAGTTTGACCCATGATTTAATTATTTTGGTGGATAGCTTCACTTAGTCATTTCACCAAACACCTAGTATGCAACTGCTCAATTTCTTCATTAGGTGTACATGAAGGATGTCTTCTTCCTGATCAGGACAATAGATATGGAGAATGTAAAGAACGTGCAGTAGGGGATGAATTGAAGTAGAACAACACTTTATCACCCCCACCGACAGGACTTAACCCTTCAATAGTATATCTGTAGCAACAAATCCATTGTGAAGTGTCGTGGAGGATTACCCATCCTCCTTAGATGGTTAGGATCATGTTCCGTCATTTTATCCCTGTAAACATTCGATGATATTGTCAAATTAGAAAGTTAAATAAAGACCAACTATATCTCGATATAGAAAAACATTTTGAAATCAATTGGCTGAAACACATAAACCTTATAGCACTAAAGCCTGAAGGAGACGAAGGAGACAACAAAAAAATCTCCCAACACATATCCCTCTGATCCCCTGTCTTGAATAGGAATACACAAACCTAGGGTTTTAAACAATAAAAAAAATACGCTTTTACAAAACTACAATAAGTTAGAATGTAAGGATGATATAGAAAGCACACATACACATCGTTAAACACAGACACAAAGTTATCGTTTGGAGGAAATATAAGAAGCGTGTACCTCCAAATTTGAGAATCTTTGTGATTTAAATGTGAAGATGATTTTACAAGGCGATTCTATTGATTTTGCAACCGAAGGGAGTGAATGAGGGATTTTGAAATCCAAATAAGAACGAACCAAATGACCAAGATTGGAGGCTGATTGAAGATTTAGAAGATAGATTATTGATTTTTCGTGATTTATTAAACTATGAAATTCAATAACATAAAAAGCCAGAAGGACAATTTCAGAATATCACTTCGATAGACTGGGCGGGAAAATAAGGTGGAAAGAGGTGTAAGGAAAAGCCACGTAGCAATATAGTTACTTATTTATTATGATAGGAGAAATGAAATATAAAAATATATTTTTATTAATGAAGCATGAAATAGTGGCCATTTGTAGCGATGGATTTTATTATTCAAGGAAGATGGCATTATAGTTTTATAAAATTTTGAATATTGATTTATTCGGTCCCTAAACTGTTTTTTGTGTTTTATTAGGGAAGAAACTTGTATGTGACCTGTTCATTTAGTCACATGGACCTCATTTAATCGGTTGTGGGGTCCAAATAACCAGATTAATATCGAACAACATCATTTTAATTAGTAAGTCTCATTGACCAAACTTATGATTGTTTATTACCTTTGTTTACTTATAACACTTGTTTGTTCCCTAAAAGGATCATCCGTAAAAAGATTGTTTCCCAAATTACCCACATAAGTTCCTATCCTAAATACGAAGAAAGAAAATGCATGTCGTCAACTCCCCCCCCCCCCCCCACACACACACACACACACCTTTGGTCCTTTGAAGATCGTTCCTACCTCCCTACAAATGGGTCAAACGGAGCCTAACCTGAAGACATTTTCATAACACTACTTCAAATGCAGATAGATGTCTCTTTGATCAGGGAGAAATGAATGGGGATCTATTTTAGGTTAGGGGTTCCTTATGTCGTGAGATGGGCGAGCTGAAAGTGGACGATATGAGGGCAGGCCAACTTGATATGTCCCAAATGATAAATGACCGCAGGAACCATTTTTTCTCTTTGCAACTGACATATGTGAAGGCCACCACTGAGTTGATGGAAATAAAGAAGAAGTTGTGTGTATCCACAGGTGAGTTCAAGGTCGTAGTTGTTGTAGGTGTGGTGCTAGCAGCCAACAAATATATCTGAAGGAGTAGTTAGATTTCTAGGTTTGGGTTTTGGGTTTTTTGGGGTAAAATGGTTGGGTTTTGTTGGTACATGCTTGGTTTGTATGGTATGATCATTTTGTGTATTTAGGTAGTATTTTGGTTTCCCGGTGTTCCGATATATCATCTTTTTGTGTATGCGGGTGTGAAACTAGGATGCCACTGTGTTGGCTATTTAGTGATATTTAGTAATTAAATGATGTAAGTGGTCATGTAATTTCGAAACCCAAATGAATGAAAACTTATTAAGTTTATCTAAGTTTTGTTCCATTATTTAAATACATGTTAATGGAAAATGTAGGACTCGAATTTGATACTTGTGCAAAAGTTGTTATATTTTAAGGAAATAATTCTTTTGTTGTATATGGAGTGTTGAGACCACAATGTGTAAATCTTGTCTAATGCTAAATATGGTAAAGGAAAAGGACAATAGGGCCCTCAACCTGTACTATTGCACAACACAACAAATTCCTATTTTTCACATGCACAAAACATCCAAAAATGGAATAAAAACAAAATCCATGTTGCAACTGGGACCACAATGTTTGTAACGTGTCTTTTTCCCATACTTGTTAAGTATTTTGTGGGGATCCCTATTATATGACATCTGGATATACTTGTTAAGCATTGTGTAGGGATCCCTATTGTATAACATCTGAATATAAGGTGTCCTTTTTCCCATACTTGTTGTAACTGGGACCACAATGTCTGTAACGTGTCTTTTTCCCATACTTGTTAAGTATTGTGTGAGGAACCCTATTGTATGAAATCCAGATATAAGCAACAATGTTATATTTTAATGTAACATACTATTGGTTAATATTTGACCATATGTAAGGGAGAACTTTGGTATATTGAGGGTCTATTTTGGAAACATGTTTTACCAGTATTTCAACTAAATAGTTTAAGGGACATATATACCCCTATAATCATTGTTTCAATGATAACATAAGTAAAAATTACATAAATACTCCTGACCATGACAACCAGTTAGAAAAATGACATAAATACCCCTACACTCATTGTTTCAGTTATAACATAAGTAAAAATTTTCATTCATTGTTTTAGTGATAATAAAAGTATAAATTATGAAAATACCCTTTCCCATAACAACATATTAGAAAATAACATAAATACCCATGTACTCATTGTTTCAGTTATAACATACGTACAAAGTATATAAATACCCATGCACTCATTTTTTCAAGCATACCATAAATAAAAAGTATATCAATACCCCTGCCCATAACAAACTTTTACCAAATTACATAAATTTCCATACACATAAACAATACACCTACATTAATCCAATTCCATAGCCTTTGATGCACTACTTCCTTCACCTTCAATTCTTTTTGCGAACTTCATTTTAATGATTCTTTTAGATTTATTCATATTCACTGGTTGTTGTACTTTAGTAACATCCACTTCATCTTCATTAACCCGAACATCTTGATCAACTTCGTTACCCATAATAACATCTTATGCAGCCCTATCCATGTTCATTGACTCTTTTGTTTGTCTCACAAATTTTCTGATCCTAACACTTATGCTTTCCCCAAAGCTCTTGTTCGAGTTTCTGCACTTCGCCTCTCAGTGTTTCAAATATCGGCCTAAGCGGCCGATTAATCGGCGCCTAGGCGCTTGGCGGTCCTCTACCGTCGACGTTTATAGCTAATCAGAGTATATAATCGGATGCGGTCAAAGTCGGTCAAATGCGGGTCTAGGCGTCAACGAAGTCAACGTGATTTAAAAAAATTTCAAGGGCAAAATTGTCAAAACGTAACAAATGATTCTAGGGTTTAATTCATTTTCTCATTCTATGCAGTCAAAAAAACGACATTCTCTCTGCCCTTAAGAACGAGAACGAGAACAAGAACTGGAAATCGACGCAGGTTCTTCTTCAATTCACCTTCGACTTTAACTCTCACCGTCTCCGTCTCATACCGTCGACATTAGCTTTGGCCTCCGGTTCGTCATCTCCTTCAAGCCGCGACGTCGCAGTCCCCTTCCAAACTTGAGTTCACGATTTCAGCTCTTCCCGTCACGAAGTTTCTCGGCTCACGATTCCAGTTCACGAAGTTTCTTGGTTCCAAAATCAACTCTTCTTCTGACTTCAGCTCCATCGACACCAATTGAATCATCCAAGGTTAGTTTTTATTTTTTTACTTCTCTGTGACAACTTCTTCTGTTCATAGCAATCAATTTAACAAGTCTCAATTTATCAGTTAACCATGGGTTAAGTCTCAATGGTATACATCATACATAATTTATGTGAGTTTGATTTATGGAGATTATGAAGAAGAAGGTGAAATTGATTAGAGATTAGGAAAATTGATAAGGTATCAAATGATATCACATGTCAATTGTATACATCTGTTAACAGTTTTTCTATGACAAATTTCTATTTAAGATTTCATGTCAACAGCAAGCAATTTATGTGGTTCCAAAATCTGTGAAGTATTTTTTTTTTTTTTTGAAATCTGTTAAATAGAAATCTTTCAAGTAGTTTTTTTTTAAATTTGTTAAATATGAATATGTTGTGCATTTGTTGATAGCGTGGATGGAGTTGAATCTTCTTTAGGGTTGAAAGCACCAAATGTTATAGGCCCATGGATGGCTACGCAAACAAAATAAACCCCGAAGAAGATTTGAACGCGAGAAAGGGAAAAAATGTTGATCTTAACAATATTGTCCGGAAAGAAAGAATACTCATGATCCATAAATACATTAGTAGGTGGGCATATGAAAGCGTAATTCCTTTTCATGCCTTTGAAAGGGATAGCTTTAAAATGATGTTGGAGGTTGTTGGCCAATTTGGAACCGGGCTTCCACCTCCTACTAGATATGCTTTGAGTGACATGCTTCTAAAGCACAAGGTTGAAAGAACAAAAAACTTGTTGAAAAAAAAAACGAACAAGAATGGAAAGAGGATGGATGCTCGATTATAACGGATGTCTGGTCTGATCGAAAGCGAAGAAGCATTATGAATATATGTGTTAACTCGAAGATGGGTACTGTTTTTTTTATCTTCAAAAGAATGTTCCAACGAAGCACATACAAGCCAAAAAATATATGAATATGTGGAGTCTTGCATTCAACAAGTTGGTCATGAGCATGTTGTTCAAGTTGTAACCGATAATGCCACGAATAACATGGGGGCGGCAAAGTTGTTAAAAGAGAAAAGATCATCTATTTTTTGGACATCATGTGCGACACATACCATTAACCTTATGCTCGAAGGTACTTACATTATTTTTTTTATTTACTGTATTTATTACTTTATTACTTTATTTTGTTTTAAAATGTTTAATTTTATACTATAATTTGTTATTTAATCGTGTTTATTTCTTCAAGGTATTGGTGCACTCCCAAGGTTTAAGAAAATTCTAGATCAAGCAAAAAAGCTAACCATCTTCATTTACGCTCACCACAAAACCTTGGCGATGATGAGAAGTTACAGAAACAAAAGATAAATTATCCAACCGGGAGTCACGAGATTTGCTTCCGCCTTTCTAACATTACAAAGTTTGGCGGGAAAAAAGGAGCAACTAAGACATATGTTCTCTAGCACCGAATGGGAGGAATGTAAATTTTCTAGTACACCTAAAGGGATTGCCTCATATAAAACAGTGTCAAGTGTCCAGTTTTGGTCCGGTGTGGGACAATGTTTAAAGGTGTTCTCCCCTTTGGTGAAAGTCCTTCGAATGGTTGACGCGGATTGGAAACCCTCAATGGGTTTTGTTTACGGGGAGATTAAAGTTGCTAAAGAAGAAATTATCACATCATTGGGCGGTAAAGAGAAAGCTTACAAGCCTATTATAGATATCATAAATAAAAAGATGAAAGGTCGTCTAGATTCAAGTTTACATTTAACGTCTTATCTTTTGAATCCATATTATCATTATAAGGATCCACAACTCCAATATGATCCTGATATAATGAATGCGGTTCTTGATTTTTTTGATACATTACTTTGTGCCAATTTTGAGATGCAAAGGCAAGTTGTAACAATTGACTTGCCAAAGTACAAAAAAAAAAGTTGATAGATTTGGTTGTGATCTTGCAATTAAAAATTGTAGGGTGAATGATGCCGAGTTTGATCCGGGTAATTCATTTTACTTTTAGTTTTCTGTTTTAGTATTTTATAAAATTTTGATATTTATCAATTAATAATGTGTTCTTTTTTTTAATAGTAGCTAGTTGGTGGGGACTATTTGGTGGCACAACTCCTCATTTGACAAAGATTGCAATGAGGAATCTTTCTTTGACTAGTTCATCGGGTTGTGAAAGGAATTGGAGCACGTTTGAAGGGGTTATTATATTATTAAATTTATATTTTATAAAATTTAATAATTTATATATTAAGCACATTTCGACTCTTTGTTGTGTTCACATTTGTAGGTACATACAAAAAAACGAAATAGATTGGAGGCAAGCAAATTGAACAATCTTGTCTATGTTCAATTCAATGCTAATTTAATGGAAAAAAACCAAAAGCGAAAAGATAGAAATATGGAGGCGTTGTTACAAAATGATTCAATCTCGGCTCAAGAATGGATTGTTGATGTAGATGAAGTAGACCCCGAAACGGTTAATGAAAATCTAGGAACTGATGATAATCAAGCACCCTGAGAAAGTCCAAGAACGAGGGAACTTTCCGATGAAGATTTGGAGTCCGAGTGTGAGGAGCAAGTGTTAGAAGAAGACGAATATGAGTCGGATGGGGTTCAAATAATGGAAGTGTGTGGAGAGGATTAGAAGATAATATGTTTTATTTTTGTGCTATTTAAACTTATTATGAACTTGTTGGATGATGATTTGGTGTGTTTGTTGAACTTATGTGTTAACTTTTTATGTTTGTTTTGGTCTTTTGGATGATAATTTATTGTGTTTATTAAACTTTTATGCTTATTTACTTATATTATTACGATTAAATTTAGATTTATTATTTTTTAAATTATTTTCTTAATAATTAATGGTCTCCAATTAATCCCCCGGTTAATCCCCGCCTAGCCGATTAATCCCTTGACCCTAGTCCACCGTCGAGCTACTGTAAAGCGATTTTTGCAACCTTGGTATTTTAAGAACTCAATGAAATACTCAACAAAATAATAAATGGGTGTCAATCTCATTGATTTTAATATTCGATACATCGATCGGAACATTTGACCTTAACAAAGGTCTAGAGTACATCAATGAAAATGGGAAATTTTGACCGCATACGGGCCCTCGAATTGTGTACTCACAATTCGTCGGGCATACATACAGAAAGGAAAGAGTAGCACCGACGCTCACTCGATAAGTATATATACGTAGCGCAAGAAGTACGCGCTCTACTCCAAGCGGGTGGTACGCTACGGACCACGGTATGTTGTTGTGGAAGTCCGAGCTCGAGCCACTTGACGTTCAGCCTCGATGACATGCCTCTCCATTGCGGCTTGGTTTTTTCGAAACTCCCTTAATTCGGCTCTAGAAGTGGTAATGTATTTATGGAGGGAAAATGTGTGCTCTATAGTGCGATCATGTTCTTCGTCCAGGTGACGAAAATGTACTGTAGTGATTTGGGCAGTGGCACCAACGTCCAGGATTTGGCTGGCGTTTATCCTTATTTGCTCGCCTTGATTGGCGATGCGATGAACCATGATAGGGAGTGCCATGTCCACTGAACCCCTATTATGTAGGTCATAAAAGCCTTGTGCCATGCCGTATGGTGGACGTTGTCCTTGTTCCCTGCTCCATTGTTTCAGATCTACAGCCCAGAGGGGCGCTGGGCCCTGAAAGTCTCACTGGAGGTCTGGTACTACCTGGGGAGGATTGTAGACCTCGAGTTCGGATCCAGTACCCTCATCATCGGCATCCACTTCCTCTTCTTCGAGATCCTCATCTGGATCCTCCTCGGAAATCTCTTCGGGATCCTCTTATGGATCCTCCTTAATCCAACCCCCATTGCCTTGGTTTGGGTAGTAGGGATTCTCGGGGATATGAAATCCTACCGTTTTGCCTGATCGAGAATAGAGATAAGAGAATTATATAGAATTTGAGTGTAAGGAGAACAATTTATGATAAGACCTACATCGAGTCATCTATAATTGCCTAGTGGATACGAATTACATACAATTGAGATTGAATGGACCATTGGATAAGTAGTTTCACTCCAAGCCCCACATCCAAAAAAGGAAAAGAGCTTAAAGCGAAAACATAAATCCTAAGCCCATGCAACCTCACTCATGTGTAACCTTGAAGTATGCACTTTGCAATTATAGCCTTGTCGGTGAAGGCTTTTAGTTTTTATAAGTTTAATTTTTATTTTATTTAACGATCCTAGTCCTAATGAACGTCGGGGTTTACTCGCTTGTTATAGTTTTTATTGTAGCATAAATACTCCTATAGCATTTATATTTGGAATTTTAATTCTAGGGTTACTTTGTTGAGTTTTTGACTTGTTGTTCACTATGACTATTCCCCGACATACGTTGTCATATCTTGGATAAATATAGTTGATCAGGCTATATTCATCCTAGATCTGATTACATATTCTGAGGCTTAGTCATAGTGTCCAACTTGTCTTAATACTTTTGTATGGTTCTAACTATGACATTAAACTGTTGCATGCATGTATTTGTACATTTATGAAAACTAACATTTTAATTTAATGAAGTATGGTAGGCCTGAAAGTGTTTTGTCAGAGAGTTTTAGTCTCTTTGAATTTATAGTTTGTATATCTTATGTGGTTCGATATACTTAGTTCACTATAAACAATGCTTTGATACCAATATGTCACACCCCCAAACCAGAAGGTCGAAATCGTTCGAGGATGGATGACTTCATGTAATATCATAACAGTTGAATAAATAGTAAAGAAAGCAAACACAACCATCATAAATATAATTTAAAAGTTACATTGTTGATTGTATTACATGTTTCAAAAGAAATTACATTATGATGATATAATAAGTTTAAAATTGACGCCTTAATGTCCCTTCCCAAAAGCAGTTGTTACCTGTATTACTGAATCCCTAAGAAATACAAGTAGTTTTGAAAAAGTGTCAACAATTAAGTTGGTGAGTTTATAAGCATTTTTGTATAAGAATTGAATCCCTTTTTGTATAAAGTAACTGTGTTTGTATCTAGAAAATCCAATATTTTCCATGAATGAATAATAGTTTTAAATGATTCGAAAATGAAATGCATAAGTATTTACCATACCTAAAATAGTGTAAGTAGATTTATATATGTATATATAATCACTAAGGTGTTTGATAGCCTCGTAAATCAAAGGTTTCAATACTTCATGTGAGTTTTATAACTGTACTATTGACCAGACTGCTTGTTACAATGTTCTTCAAACATTAGAGTGATATGACATTTGTCACCCCAGACCTACCGATCCAACTGTAGCTAACTGTTTAGGTGCGGGATTGTCTATCCCGTATAGATCTATACACAAGTATCACGCTTTCCCTACAGGAGATTATGACTTATAAAACAGGACTTAATATGTGAACTGAAAGGTTCGATGAAGTCAGATATCTCACAAAATTTAGTATCAACAGGTTTACGTATGAAAAGTCCATTTTTCTTGTGAATATAAGTATTTCCTCTTTTCTTTATAATATGTAAAACTATCATGAGTATCTCGTAAATTATACCTATTATAGTTTTTCAAAAAGTGTGTTTCATTTGAATGATAAACCTTGGTGTATTACCAAATTTGCATGTAAAGTAGTCTATAATGTTAATAGTAACGTTATTTTACGTATTTAACATTTATACATAAGATTTAGGTAAAACATTTGAACTTTATGTAACAATTTGTATTTTAATATAAGTTTTTCTTGCGTTTCACTTGTATTTCTCCCCCTTAAAACATAGAAAAGACATGAAAATATAGGGGTATGAACTCACCTAGAAAGATTGATGATTTGAAGAAAACGAGACTTTTCGCGGGCAGCACTTCGACCGGAAGGAAGTGAGTTTCTCAGGTATATCGGAGCTTTGGACCTTCGTTGGGACTTGGATACGTAACCGGGGTGTTGGGGTAGTCTCGAGGGGCTCGGAAGTGAAAAAATTATGAGAGAAAGGAGGTAAAGTAGTAAAAATGGTCGGCACCCTCGCGTCCTCTTTATAGGGGTGTGTGAGGCTTCGTACATTGGCCGTACTCCGAAGTTACGTGGGTCTTAACGCGTCCGCAACCCGTAAGTTGGGCGTACCCTCGTATGTGAGGCATACGTCATACATGACACCTTCCTCGTCTGCCAAAATTTGAATGGGACGGGGGTAGAGGGGCGTAGGGGAGACGTGGCTGATCCGAGGCCCCGTATGGCTACGCTGGGCGTACCCTCATACGCAGGGCGTAACCCCCTCGAGTTGTGCCTCACTCTTCTAAAATGCGTAACATTCGCATACAAGCTCCGTTTTTTTGACGTTCTTTATATCCACGCATAGGTGAGAATATAATCTACAACTTTCATTTAGACTTCATTGGCAAATTTTGAATTTATTTTTAATAATATATTTTTAAGAGGCCAGGACATGAAAAGACCGTTAAAAATGATGGGTTTTGGTCATAAGACATCCTATGTGCTCATACAAACCCTAATGCTTGGATCTAGGTTTCTCTATTGTACATGCTTTGTATCCAAGACTATAAACCCTAATTCTAGTATATGAAATCGATATTAACATATGAATGGGTTTAAGAACATACCTTGATTGTTATAGAGTAATAACAATCCTAATTCCTCCTTGAATTGACTTTGGAATGCTTAGAGTCACAAGTGTCACTCCTCTAATGGCTTACAAACACCAAGAGCAAATGGAGAAGGTATAAAGAGAGAGGAGAGAGGTTAGAATTCGTCCTTAGGACTCCTTGGGAACAAGTACACGAATTCTAAGGCCTTAGGGTCTTTATATAGGTGTAGAGATAGGGTTTGAGTCATTATCCTTATCTAGTTGCTTATCCACAAAGCAACCATAAGATAAGCCTTGAAAACCCTTATCCTTTATCCTTTGGAAGATTTCAAGGATCCTTATCTCCTTGAATTCGTTTAACCCATATTTAGGATAACCATTACCATATTCTGTAACTATCACATAATTACAATTCAGTCCCTCTAGTTTAATTAATTACACTTGATCACAAAATTAATTCCTAATTAATTATTGACCAATATTAATTAAGCAAATATGATTTTTCCTTTAATATATTATTCTTATAACATATTAATAAATCATAATAACCTCTCTCTCTTTATTTATTTCTCCAATCAAGTTGCTTTGGTGAAGGCAACCCAAAAGGACCATGCACCATCGGGTCAAGTACATACCAAAATAGTTATGGACTTAGACACTAATCCAACAGTCTCCCACTTGGATAAGTCTAATAACTATTCTGCGTATGACTTCAGATCCTGATCTGCAATCGTAGCTTTCCAAAGTCGCTGTCAACTCTGATCCTATCAGATACGCGTGTCCTTAGATAAGGGATCATATATTCCTCCATTCTAGATATCGTATGAGACATGATTTCTAATCATTCTCTTTGTACTATTTCTCGATTCCCTATTTATGACGACTGACTAATTGAAAAAATCAAATTAGCCCTAGCCCGGCCGAGCATTTACGTTTGTCATCACTAAACCATCGAGGGGCCCAAAAGATATCGCTTTTATCCTTCTTTGGATAAAAGGAACGGATAAACTTTGATACAATGCTTGCTTGCACTCACTAACCAAATCACACACAACAATATGTTTTATAACACCAAGTTACTAGTGCGTTTTCATATTATCAATGTGCAACCGATTATCAAGATACAACTCACACATCTCGGTTTCAAGAATATAAGATGTTATCGTCTCACCAATCACTCGTGATACAATTCATGGAGTGATCCAAGTGAGCGTGGGTTTAATCCAATGCTCAAATTCATATTCATAAGCACTCATGAATGTTGCAGCAAACATTTGCTTATGTCTAATACTCTTTTAGACAATCCACACACCAATTCACGACAGTCTTCATTCATATCTACTTCCAACATATGAACGACTGTGACCCATTTGAATAATTCGATTATTCTTAATAAACTCAATTATTCTGGAAGTCAAAACATGCAAAGTGAAACACAAGAATAATACTAATCCCATATGGCCTCAACCCTTTGAGCATAAATAAAACACGTTTTATTTATCACCATATCGATTACTCATTATTTGTCGTTTCGGGTAATCAACTTCTTACTTGAATTATTACATTTGTCCCATGCTCCTAGCACGCACACAATGTTTACCTATGGTTCTTACTTTTGTGAAATAGACAAATTGAACACATTTCCAATCATTCTCATTTTACAACTCCAAATCCATTTTCTTAAGTGTAAGAATATCAAATTCTTGTTACTTGTAGAATATACTAGATTCTAACACTTTATGCAACGATCCTTTCGTAATGTCACTGTACCAAAGTCTCAAAGACTATTGCCAATGATATTACAAAGTCCTCTAACGTAGATTGTTACAAGACAATTCCTTAGATATGATGTCTCTCACTCAAAGTACATTCCTTTGAACATCCTTTTGCATAAAAGTTTCTAATCTAGATATAGATTTTCAATATTTACTTCCCAATATGGACACGCTTCCATATGTTCCATATAACAACTTATTCTTAATAGAATCTTATCTATTCGTAATGATGTCGATATTGTCCATCTAATATGGAAACATTTCCATAATTTTCAATACTATACTTCCAACTACTCACAAGCGACCAATTCTCGTCGAACTTCGAATCGTTATTTGATAGTTGTTTAATTATTTTAGTCAAAACCAATTCTAGTCCCTTTTCCTTCTAAATGCGTTGGACATTTGGAAAATTTTAGAATGGTCAAACATTAAAGCATTTTCAATCGATCCTATACCCGAAGTGTATGGGACATGATGCATAATGTTTTATTTGCTATGTTCTCAAAATTCGAATTGTGAAGAGGAATGTCGTAATCATAATCGAAATTTTAAGAACACACTATGTACCTTTGACTAAATTTATTAACATTCGACAACCTAATCCTTTAGATTTGAAATGAAGCATAATATTCTCTCCCTTAATTATAGCAAAACAACTTTACAACCCTTACGACTTTGCAAGGTATAACTCTTGTTTTCTATAATTAATATTGCCAAATTGCATTACGTGCCTTAATAATCATACAATCATAACATTTATGCTCCCACTATCATGATGATTATTATAAAACATAACACTTATGCTCCCACTAGCTTCGACATGTATTCATAAACATCTTAACTTTCAGAAAACAATACCTGTTGAATTTCCATGTTTCTAATACTTAATGATTTGATAATCTTTTATCAAGGCTTCTTGAACTTATACACCTTTGCCTTAGATAGTTCATATGTGTGTCTTAAACAACTAAGACTAATTGCCAAACCTCATAATTCAAATCATGGAAAGGGATACCGCAACCATGATCGAATTCGAGAATGCAATTTTACAATCACTATCTTCTTAAAATCTTTCTTAGTGAAAGCATTTCCTCACAATCATTTTCATGAAGGAGGAAATCTTATGACACTTAGATTTAAATGGTGTATTTTTTCCTATCCATGTGAATTTGTTAAAACCAAAGTTTACAACAAATTCAAACTCATATGGACTGAGCCTTTATTAATCTTGATTTCTTGCCTTATGGTAGCACAGCTGCCCACCACGTCTCCCAAGTAGTTAAGCAGCTCACATTTTCCTATCAATGTACCTTTCATTGATTAAGGTGCCTTGCCTTTTATGCGTTCAAAATGAGAACTCATAGGACTCATATGCATAATTAACTCAATTGGAACAACACATAATCAAAATATTGTCAACACGATAGGTTGTAAACCTCAACTCGTGTGCTAGTGATGATCGATAAGGTTTATTTGATTTTTTCTTGAAACTTTTCAAGACTATAAAGACTCCCACTGACTCCTTGACATATACGATTCTTTTGTCAATAAACATTTCTTGACAAACAAATATTCAAGAGTTAGTGTAGTTTTTATCAAAACACTTCATAAATTGGTCCTAGTAGATCTTTGTCTTATTCAAGACATCACAACTTTCCACATTTGATGAATGTTATAAACCTTTAATACTTTTCACTCATTGTCACTTCATAAATTGGTCCTAGCCGTACTACGAAGTTACGTGGGTCTTAACGCGTCCGCAACCCCTAAGTTGGGCGTACCCTCGTATGTGAGGCATACGTCATACATGACACCTTCCTCGTCTGCCAAAATTCGAATGGGACGGGGGTAGAGGGGCGTAGGGGAGACGTGGCTGATCCGAGGCCCCGTATGGCTACGCTGGGCGTACCCTCGTACGCAGGGTGTAACCCCCTCGGGTTGTGCCTCACTCTTCTAAAATGCGTAACATTCGCATACGAGCTCCGTTTTTGACATTCTTTATATCCACGCATAGGTGAGAATATAATCTACAACTTTCATTTAGACTTCATTGGCAAATTTTGAATTTATTTTTAATTATATATTTTTAATAGGCCAGGACATGAAAAGACCGTTAAAAATGATGGGTTTTGGTCAAAAGACATCCTATGTGCTCATACAAACCCTAATGCTTGGATCTAGGTTTCTCTATTGTACATGCTTTGTATCCAAGACTATAAACCCTAATTCTAGTATATGAAATCGATATTAACATATGAATGGGTTTAAGAACATACCTTGATTGTTATAGAGTAATAACAATCCTAATTCCTCCTTGAATTGACTTTGGAATGCTTAGAGTCACAAGTGTCACTCCTCTAATGGCTTACAAACACCAAGAGCAAATGGAGAAGGTATAAAGAGAGAGGAGAGAGGTTAGAATTCATCCTTAGGACTCCTTGGGAACAAGTACACGAATTCTAAGGCCTTAGGGTCTTTATATAGGTGTAGAGATAGGGTTTGAGTCATTATCCTTATTTAGTTGCTTATCCACTAAGCAACCATAAGATAAGCCTTGAAAACCCTTATCCTTTATCCTTTGGACGATTTCAAGGATCCTTATCTCCTTGAATTCGTTCAACCCATATGTAGGATAACCATTACCATATTCTGTAACTATCACATAATTACAATTCAGCCCCTCTAGTTTAATTAATTACACTTGATCACAAAATTAATTCCTAATTAATTATTGACCAATATTAATTAAGCAAATATGATTTCTCCTTTAATATATTATTCTTATAACATATTAATAAATCATAATAACCTCTCTCTCTTCATTTATTTCTCCAATCAAGTTGCTTTGGTGAAGGCAACCCAAAAGGACCATGCACCATCGGGTCAAGTACATACCAAAATAGTTATGGACTTAGACACTAATCCAACAAAAAATTCATAACTTCTTAATCCGATGTCTGTTTTCTTCTGTCTTTTTTTGTTGTACTACTATTGTCGAGATCTTCAACTCTTGTTTAATTTGTGTCGGCTAACTATCGCTCGATCTCTATTTCGAGTTTTTAGTTGTCTACTGCTATTACAAAACTTAAAAGAATCCTAACTTCCTCATACAAAGTCAGATTGGGGCGTTCTTTTTATGTATGTACACAGTTTAATGATATCCACAACATTCGTTTAGGTACTTAAGGCTAAAAAGTATTTTATTAAAATTTTGCATTTTACGCTTAATAGTGTTTTACCGGTTTTGCTGTGGATTTTCGATTGGTCATAACTTCTTTGTTAAAACTCGGATTTTTGTGTTCTTTATATTTTTGAAAACCTAGTTACAATGTCTATTGCTTTATGTATCCCAATTGAGACTTTTGAACGTTTCATTTATGATGCTATTTTTATTTATTTATTAATTCAAGATAGATTACAATAATTGACTTATGTCATCACATTGATTTGAAATATCGGGTTGTCACAGCTGGTTAGGCCTTTTCTTTTGGACAAGGTTGAAAGTTTGCCAGGAGCATTCCAGACATGAGCTGAGGGCCAGGTAGGGTATACCAGAATCATGTTGTGGGCGCAAAGGCAATCCAGACCTATGTTGAGGACCTTGTAAGGGTCTTCCAGTCATAAGTTGTGGGCCTAGTGATCTTATTAGTTCAATTCTTTTGCTGGAGTGCTTTTAGAATGGACACATTGTTGAGATTCGGGTGAGTCGTAATCGGCCATTAGAAACCAGAAGATTATGTGAGAAATGCAAGGGCATGTCCTTGAACCTCAAGTTATGAGTTTAGACCCAAGTTCGTATATAGTGGTATTCTGATCTTGGGTATTCCATCCCGAGGATGACCGGACCCTATTATTGATTGGACTTAGCATGTTTGGTATTCCAACCCGAGGGTTATTGGGCCAAACATGTCCAGAATACGACGGTATTCCATCCTGAGGATGACTGGCCCCGTCATAGGCATGCTTGGTATTCCAGCCCGAGGCAGATTGGGCCAAGTATGAGTGTTGGTGCTTATGAGCCAGTTATTATATGTATGTGGTTTGGGAGCTAAGGAAACATTGTCTTGACAAACCTAAAAGAGTTCATCTCCTAGTCTCCATCTCGTTGTTCATTATATCACTGGGAATTGGTTATCGAAATGAGTTTCTCTTAAATGAGCACCTAATCTCTTGTAAAGAAGAGAATTAGAGATTGCAGTGTGGAATTTGTGATTTTGTTTTCGGGTGAGGACCCTAAGTTTTAGCAGTTGAGTAGCCAGTTGGGAGATAAGTGCAAAGAATTCAACTATAATGATCCAGTGTGGGCGGTCTGCCATGGGACCCGACCATTACGAGACATTAGATTTTGGATTGAGTAAATGTGATTATATTGCAAGGAATTCGTTTATCTTCATATTTTAGGACCTTGCGAAGATTGGTCACGACTACCCTGGGAAGGTTAGGGTGTGTCCGGATGGTGGCCATGCTACTAGAGTGGTTTGGCGTGTAAGGAATGGTAAGGAATGATTTTGAGGATGAAATCCAATTTAAATGGGGGAGAGTTGTAACACCCCATTTATTAAGTAGATAAATAAATAAAGTAATGAACAAATAGTAGCCCTAAAATAAATAATTATATATCAAAGGTGGGTCTCGAAGAGCAAATTGTCACAATTTTAAAGTCGGGGATTAAAAGTATAAGTTTCGGATTGGTTTCGTAAATAATTATGAAGGCAGAGACTTTTGGGTAATTATTGGAACCTAATATGAAGAGATGTTGGAAGCTAAGGGCTAAATGGTAAATTTCGGACTCAATTTGTAAAGAGTTTTAAAGGAAGGGGTTAAGAGGGTAAATTAAGGATTTGTTTTGAAAAGGTTTCGTAGGGGGAGGGGCTGAATGGTAAGTTTTGGGATTTATTTTGACAAAAAAGAAAAGGAGGGACTGGAAGCGTAAGTATGGAAAAAGATTGTATGTGGGCGGGGTTTATAACCCTTCATTTTAGTCACCTTCTAAACCCTAAATCTAATGATGCATTCAGCCGCCACCATTAATCTCTCAACTTACGGCGCCTCTACTTTCCTTTGTCGAGTCGCACACCACCTTAGTTGGAGCCCCAAACCACTGGAGCAACCACCTCTCACTCACCCAAGTGCTAGGGAAATGAAGTTGCGAGCAATGCTGCCGCCGTTCGTTGTTCGACTGCCTTCCATACTTTTCCGCCTCCATTTTTGTTGAAGATGAAGTTGCTGCTGCCTCTCCAATCGTCAACGAGAACCACGAGCGGGTATCTCTCCCTTGCTGCTACTATTTCGCCTCGGAGATGCCACCGATAACGCCGATGGTGGGCGTTGTCGTTGCTCACGACTTGTCGATGCCACTGTCGGATGTCATGAAGAGATAAGGACTTCGTGTGGGACGCTGGAGACCATGAGACGGGAGTAGAGACAGTGCCAAGGTCGTGGGAAGAACTGATCGAACCGATTGTTGTTGGGACCCGTCGATTGCCGTCACCGCTAACCATTTCACGCCACCAGGTGGGTGGCTACGTTTTTTTGGTGTATTTCATCAGGTGCTACTGTTGCTATTCATTTTTTAGGCTCGTTATTGTGGGCCGGAAGTGAAAAGGGACCATCTTGGCTGCCAGCCATGGTGGCTGCCACTATGAACCACCACCAGCGACCACAAGGGTGGCTATGTGTGTGTGTTATCTTACGGTGGTGGCTGCCGCCACCAGCAATCGTGTTGGGTGGCAGTGTGCTCTGTTTGTGTTTTGGACTCGTTTGGGGATGCTTGGACAGAAATGGGCCCAAAGAGACCCTAATGGGTCCAATAAGGCCCAAAGTGACCTAAAAGCCCAACCAATGGACTAATGGGCTAGTATTGGGTTGGAAAACTCTAATTAGGGTTTGGAAAACCCTAATGACATAAAACCCTAATTTATGGGAATTGATCGGGACACAAACGTGGATTATTTATAAACTTAAAATATTAATTAATGATCAATTGCAAATTAACCTAAAGCAATATTAGACTTAATGGATTAAGTCCTTAATGGGTTAAGTATGAACACTTAACCTTAATCGTCATTTCATGTGAAAACTCTAATTTCACATGGGCCTTGAGTTGGGCCTTCCTTCTGGGCGTTGGTGATTGGACTATTGATGGGCTATCCAAGAACAAGTTAATGGACCAAAATAATTAGATGGGCTTTAGGATAAGGCTCATGTGAGGACTTGGGCCCAATTTGGAAAATTGGGCCACAATTGGGCCTTCATGATTATGTGATATTGGGCCATAGGAATTGGATTGGAATAATTAGACGGGCCTTAAGGAAAGACCATGTAGAGGTTTGGGCCTAATTTGGAAGATTAGGCCATATGATGGGCGTTAGCCTATTATTTGACTTTTGGGTTTTTGTAGTGTGAGTTGGACCTTGGGCTTGGAATCCAATTATTAATTGGGTATTGTTTGATGTTAACAGTTCGGGGATCCGTCAACCAGCAACTGGGTTTTATCCGCGAGACTTCAGCAGTGTCAGGTGAGTTACCTCACTATACTAAGGGGTCTAAGGAACCAAGGCCGACACAATGGATATGTTATCCTAGCAGAGTTAGATGTTGAGTATGGGTTAGTATTGCATGCTAGTGGTTATGCCAGTTAGGTAGATCTGTAGGACTACTTGTGTTGTTATATGATTATTTGCATGCTTAGTAGTTATGTTATATGTTGATATGTTATGGGGGATGGGTTGAGGTGATACTGCTCCGTGTGGTAACCAACAAACCCGAGAGCATTCCAGATACAAGTTGAGGGAGACTCGTACTATGGGCTCGATGGAAATCCAGATGTGAGTTGTGGGCCCAAAAGGCAATCCAGACTCACACTATGGGCCCAAGGTATTCCAGTCTGTAAAGTTGTGGACCCATTGCATGTTGTTCAATTTGTTATGTTATGTTATTGATGACATTGTTATGTGGAATGTAGGTGTATCGGTATTTTGGGGGTAACTCACTAAGCTTCATGCTTACGGTTTCAGTTTATTGTTTCAGGTGATTCAGATGACTTGGCAAGACGAAGGCGTGACCGTACACATACTCGTGTTTTGGACTTATGGTTTCTGGGATACTCTGATATGATACTATTTTGAAAACATAATGTAATAACTAATGGGTTTTGAATTGTTTAAAAGTTTTAAATTGGCTTGAATTTTACAGGTGTTACAATTTTATTACCAAATTATCAAGGATTGCGAGGGGTGTCGATGCGATATGGGTGATTGTAGATCGGTTGACAAAGAGTGCTCACTTTTTGACTGTAAGTGAGAACTCTTCTACGGAGAAATTAGTCGAGGTCTACGTTCGAGAGGTGGTGGAACGACATGGAGTGCCAACATCGATAGCGTCAGATCGTGATGTGCGCTTTACTTCTAGATTTTGGAAGAAATTTTCATGAGGATTTGGGTGCCCGACTACATTTCAGCACTGCATACTACACGCAGATAGATGTGTAGAGCGAGCGGAAAATTCAGATGCTCGAGGACATGCTACACGCATGTGTTATGGACTTCGGTGGGAGTTGGGATTCATACTTGCCCTTGTTTGAGTTTTCATACAACAACAACCATCACTCCAGTATTGGGATGCCCCCCTTTGAGCTTTTATACGGGAGGAGGTGTCGGACTCCCATCTGTTGGGGGGAGGTCGGGCAGAGAGTGATGGGGAGCACTGAGATAGTACTCAAGACGATAGAGCAGATCCAACAGGTTTGAAAGAGGTTGTTGATGGCCTAGAGTCGTCAGAAGAGTTAAGCATATCGGAGATGTTCCAAGCTAGAGTTCCAGGTCGGCGGTTTTTTCCTCCTGAAGTATCCCCATGGACGGGGCAAGCTGGGCCCTAGATACATCGGTCCTTTCAGAGTGATTTCTCGAGCAGGTACGATAGCTTATCAGTTAGAGTTGCCTGTAGAGTTGAGCCAGATTCACGGCGCCTTCCATGCATCACAGTTGAGGAAGTGTGTGATGGGTTTTGGTCATAAGACATCCTATATGCTCATACAAACCCTAATGCTTGGATCTAGGTTTCTCTATTGTACATGCTTTGAATCCAAGACTATAAACCCTAATTCTAACATATGGAAATTGACATTAACATATAATTACGTTTAAAAACATACCTTGATTGTTATGTAGCAATAACAATCCCAATTCCTCCTTGTATTGACTTTGGAATGCTTAGAGTCACAAGTGTCACTCCTTTAATGGCTTACAAACACCATAAGCAAATGGAGAAGGTATAAAGAGAGAGGTGAGAGGTTAGAATTCGTATCTAGGACCTCTTGGGAAGGGATACACGAATTCATGGCCCTAGGGGTGTTTATATAGGTGTAGAGATAGGGTTTCAGTCATTATCCTTATCTAGTTGATTATCCATTAAGCAACCAATAAGATAATCCTTGAATCCTTATCATACTCGAATTCTAAGGCTTTCCAACCTTTAATTCGTCCACCATATAAATAAGATAATCCTTACCTTATTTTGTAACTATCACATAATTACAAATCAGACCCTCTAGTTTAATTAATTACATTTGCTCACAAAACTAATTCTTAATTAATTATGGACCAATATTAATTAAACAAATATGATTTCTCCTTTAATATATTATTCTTATAACATATTAAAAAATCATATTATCCTCTCTCTCTTTATTCATTTCTCCAATCAAGTTGCTTTGGTGAAGGCAACCCAAAAGGACCATGCACCACCGGGTCAAGTACATACCAAAATAGTTATGGACTTAGACACTAATCCAACAGTCTCCCACTTGGATAAGTCTAACAACTATTCTGCGTATGACTTCAGATCCTGATCTGCAATCGTAGCTTTCCAAAGTCGCTGTCAACTCTGATCATATCAGATACGTGTGTCCTTAGATAAGGGATCATATATTCCTCCATTCTAGATATCGTATGAGATATGATTTCAAATCATTCTCTTTGTACTATATCTCGATTTCCGATTTATGACGACAGACTAATTGAACAAATCAAATTAGCCCTAGCCCGGCCGAGCATTTACGTATGTCATCACTAAACCATCGAGGGGCCCAAAGATATCGCTTTTATTCTTTGAATAAAAGGAACGGATAAACATTGATACAATGCTTGCTTGCACTCACTAACCAAATCACACACAACAATATGTTTTATAACACTAAGTTACTAGTGCGTTTACATATTATCAATGTGCAACCGATTAGAAAGATACAACTCACACATCTCGGTTTCAAGAATATAAGATGTTATCGTCTCACTAATCACTCGAGATAGTGATCCAAGTGAGCGTGGGTTTAATCCAATGCTCAAATCATATTCATAAGCACTCATGAACGTTGCAGCAAACATTTGCTTATGTCTAATACTCTTTTAGACAATCCACACACCAATTCACGACAGTCTTCATTCATATCTACTTCCAACATATGAACGACTGTGGCCCGTTTGAATAATTCGATTATTCTTAATAAACTCAATTATTCTGGAAGTCAAAACATGCAAGGTGAAACACAAGAATAATACTAATCCCATATGGCCTCAAACCTTTGAGTATAAACAAAACACGTTTTATTTATCACCATATCGATTACTCATTATTTGTCGTTTCGTGTAATCAACTTCTTACTTGAATTCCAACACTTGTCCCATGCTCCTAGCATGCACACAATGTTTACTTATGGTTCTTACTTTTGTGAAATAGACAAATTGAACACATTTCCAATCATTCTCATTTTACAACTCCAAATCCATTTTCTTAAGTGTAAGAATATCAAATTCTTGTTACTTATAGAATATACTAGATTCTAACACTTTATGCAACGATCCTTTTGTAATGTCACTGCACCAAAGTCTCAAAGACTATTGCCAATGATATTACAAAGTCCTCTAACGTAGATTGTTACAAGACAATTCCTTAGATATGATGTCTCTCACTCAAAGTACATTCCTTTGAACATCCTTTTGCATAAAAGTTTCTAATCTAGTCATAGATTTTCAATATTTACTTCCCAATATAGATACATTTCCATACTTTCCATATGACAACTCATTTCTTAATAGAATCTTTTCTATTCATCATAATGTCAATATAGTCCATTAATACCATGCTTCCAACTACTCACAAGCGACCAATCCTCGTCGAGCTTTGGATTGTCCTTTGATAGTTGTTTAATTATTTTAGTCAAAACCGATTCTAGTCCCTTTTCCCTCTAAATGCGCTAGACATTTGGAAAATTTTAGAATGGTCAAACATTAAATCATTTGCAATCGATCCTATACTCGAAGCGTATGGGACACGACGCATAATGTTTTATTTGCTATGTTCTCAAAATTCGAATTGTGAAGAGGAATACCATAATCATAATCGAAATTTTAAGAACACACTATGTACCCTTGACTAAATTCATTAACATTCCACAACCTAATCCTTTAGATTTGAAATGAAGCATAATATTCTCTCCCTTAATTATAGCAAAACAACCTTTCAACTCTTACAACTTTGCAAAGTATGACTCTTGTTTTCTATAATTAATATTGCCAACTATGCAATACGTGCCTTAATAATCATACAATCATAACATTTATGCTCCCACTATCATGATGATTATTATAAAACATAACACTTATGCTCCCACTAGCTTTGACATGTATTCATAAACATCTTAACTTTCAGAAAAACAATACTTATTGAATTTCTTAAGTTCATGTTTCTAATACTTAGTGCTTTGATAATCTTTTATCAAGGCTTCTTGAACTTATACACTTTTGCCTTAGATAGTTCATATGTGTGTCTTAACAATTAAGACTAATTGCCAAACCTCACAATTCAAATTATGGAAAGGGATGCCGTAACCATGATCGAATTCGAGAATGCAATTTTACAATCACTATCTTTTAAAATCTTTCTTAGTGAAAGCATTTCCTCACAATCATTTTCATGAAGGAGGAAATCTTATGACACTTAGATTTAAACGGTGTATGTGTTCCTATCCATGTGAATTTGTTAAAACCAAAGTTTACGACAAATTCAAACTCATATGGATCGAACTTCCTTAATCTTGATTTTCTTGCCTTATGGTAGCACAGCTGCCCACCACGTTTTCCAAGTAGTTAAGCAGCTCACCTTTTCCTATCAATGTACTTTCCATCGATCAAGGTCCTTGCCTTTTATGCATTCAAATGAGAACTCATAGGACTCACATGCATAATTAACTCGATTGGATTGGCACAGAAACAAAATAATGTCTTCACGATAGGTTGTAAACCTCAACTCGTGTGCTAGTGATGATCGATAAGGTTTATTTGATTTGTTCTTGAAACTTTTCGAGACCATTAAGACTCCCACTGACTCCTTGACATATAAGATTCTTTTGTCAATAAACATTTCTTGACAAACAAATTTTCAAGAGTTAGTGTAGCTTGTATCAAAACACTTCATAAATTGGTCATAGTTGGTCTTTGTCTTATCCAAGACATCACAACTTTCCACATTTGATGAATGTTATAAACCTTTAATACTTTTCACTCATTGTCACAATCTTAACTTTAAGACTTGTTATTGGAACGAAGTATGATTGTATTCTTGATTTGACCATTTCATCAATCTTTGATTCCTCTTCTTGGACATACAATTGTACCAAGACTCACTTAGAGGATCAATTGAGATATGGTTCTTAATCATTAAGACCTATCATGAAGCATAAAAGCTACTCTCCCTTCTTCTTAGAATGGAGAAACTCTTATCTTTCTGCCTACTTGATTCTTCTTATTCGTTTTGCTATTGATCTAAACCCTTTAATCAATTCAAAATTACACTTAATCTTATAAGTATAATCATATTTACTAAACCTTTAGTAAATCATGACGAATATCTTTGTTACTCTTATGGTGAACTTGATCAACACACAACTTTTTGTACTCGATCTCCTAGTCCTTCACTTGACACTTTGTCAATGAATTAGTCCAATTTCCAAATACGAAATTTCTCATTCATCGTGCATCCACGTTGCATGATTCCAAGTTTCTGTCCAATTGAAACTTGGGCGATGAGAAACTCTCCCTATTTGGTAAATTCTTGACATTTCCATAAATAACATAACTAAGAATCATATCCATTCGTTGTAGAAATATGCAAACATCAATTTTCATAACGATTTCATTGCAAGGAAGTAAACAAATAAATAAATAAGTCAAACAAAATTTATTTTATTTATAAAAGCAGCGGAAAAACATTTGTCCTTACAATGCAAAATCTATTGAAAACTATGTAAAAGAAAATTTCTAACAACTTTATCATAACTATCTAAGCTCAAAATCCAATCATCAAGTCCATGCGATCAAGATCCATCTCTTGTGATTAGATTCATCTTGCTCTCTTATCAAGCTTCCTTTCTTTTCACCGATCCTTCAAAACATTCAAATGCAATCTTATCACTTCATGTATTAAGAATCAATGAATAGGAACTTAATGGAGTTAGATAGTGGATTCTTACCTAAAGCGTAGTCATACTTTTGACTCTCCCATCTCTTAGATCTCTTAGGTAAATAGGGCAACTTCGTCTCTAATGCCCCTTCTCTTGGCAATAAAAGCAAACTGACTCTTTTGGAACAACACATGGAACTACCTCAGACATCGCCTTTCTCTTATGATCAAACTTTTCGATCATTGCATGTCTTTCATTGCCATTGTCTATATCCATAGAGGTCTTGAAGGCAGATTCACCAATCAACTTTGCTTTTCTATTGCGCCAAACCATTGTTGATTCAGCAGCAATAAGCATGTAGGTGAGATCTATAAGGGTCACGTCGCGGTTCATCATATAGCACTCTCTTACGAACTCACTATATGAGTTAGGAAGTGACTGAAGAACCCAATCAATAGCCATCGCTTCACCGACAATGGATCCCATCATTCTTAATCTATCAATGTGTGACTTCATCCCTAAGACGTGTGCACACACCGACTTGCCCTCTTCATGTTTACTTGCCAAAAGGGCTTGAGTGATATTGAACCTTTCAATTTTACAATCTTGTGGGTTAGGGAGAATAATTGGAGGAGGAGGAGGAAGTGTAGCATGATTTCTTGTTCCTCGATCGAATCGTGGAATATCACGTTCATGTGGAATGCTTGTTCCACGGGATTTGAGAAGACCATAGTTGTCGAACTTTGACATCGGGAGAAAAAAAAACGAATTCAAGTTAGTTGATTGATTGAGTCCTTGGTAAATCACCTAAATGAAATTCCAAGGCTAGGACCCAACACAATATCCTACAACTCGGGAGAGGGATGTCGTAACCCAAATTGCAGAACATTTGAAGGTAAGTGAATGACGATTCACTAGTTTCCACCATGAAAAACGAAAAAGAAATTTAAGTTTTAAATCTATGAAAACTCCTAGATCCTTTGAGATTCATTGAACATTTCAATGGCATGTTTAAATCTCGATATGCCCCTCTAGTTTGTGACTGGGATGCCGAGGATCACAAAGCGGGTGTGAATAACCATGCAAACTACATGGTGCCCTCACATGTTACAATCACCTATTCGATGTGCCGGTAAACCACACACGCTCCACCGAACTATGACAAACATTTAGTCACCCTTTGCTACCTTTGCTTAGAACCATTTAGTGTGCCGGTAAACCACACACGCTCCACTAACGTCTTCGCAAGGGCACAAAGTGTAATTTCATGGAATTGCATCAATTCACTTTTGCCTAAGTAACTAAGATTGGGAATTTGAAAAACATTTAATTACTTTGTATTTCATTATACTTATAATGGAAGGTTTCATCCTATCCTACCCGTTCGGCTAACGACCCTCCACTAGTCAAGAGTGCGGTGGGTAAGAGTGGATACCCATTCAATCGCCATTTTATAGGCAATTTCCTTAAACACCCCTTATAGACCAGCTTCGTGAATGAGGCCTACTAACGGTAAGACTGACTTTTACTCATACACATATATAATGTTAGACTTTTAATGTTATATATAGTATAGGGTGTATTTTATACTTTTAAAATACTATATGGTTAACTTTAACAATTACACTTTTAATTCAATTAAATGGTTAACCTAAACTTTTATGGATTTATTAAACCTCTTTTAATTATACTCCTTAATTAATTAATAAAACCATAAGGGTGTGATTTGAGCTTTTCAAAACATTACTAGAGTTTTAGAATTTAACATTTCTAATTAAACTTTTAATCAACTTTTAAATTCCAAAACTTGAGGGCAAGTTTTGAAACCTTTTTCAAAACATTAGGGTTTTAACTATTTAAATTTCAAAATTTCAAAACTTTTGGGTTCAAATTTAAACTATAAAACCTAAAGGGGAAAATATGAAACCTTTCATAACAACAAGGATCAAATAACAAATAATTTTAAATTAACATTTAATCACATAATTATCCATATTTGATTTATTTAATGATTTCTTGCAAAACAATTTATCATTTTACTCAAAATAATTAATCAATTATCTTATAAGGAAACAATTATCTTATAAATTGATAATTGTCTTTAATTAGATCAAGAATATAGTCATATATATCATAAAATCGGATTTATATTGATCTAACATGATAAGGTAACTATCCTAATACAAAAACAGCAAGAAATCCCGAGATAAGCATTATCTGACGAGTTGACTCGTCGAGTCAGGCATGGACTCGGCGAGTTCAACCATGGACTCGGCGAGTCCAGTCTCCACAATCCAAAAAATCGAAATTTTCAGTTATACAATGCATCAATACAATTGAAACCAAGCTAGTCTCTGATACCACTGATGGGTTTTGGTCATAAGACATCCTATATGCTCATACAAACCCTAATGCTTGGATCTAGGTTTCTCTATTGTACATGCTTTGAATCCAAGACTATAAACCCTAATTCTAACATATGGAAATTGACATTAACATATAATTAGGTTTAAAAACATACCTTGTTTGTTATGTAGCAATAACAATCCCAATTCCTCCTTGTATTGACTTTGGAATGCTTAGAGTCACAAGTGTCACTCCTTTAATGGCTTACAAACACCATAAGCAAATGGAGAAGGTATAAATAGAGAGGTGAGAGGTTAGAATTCGTATCTAGGACCTCTTGGGAAGGGATACACGAATTCATGGCCCTAGGGGTGTTTATATAGGTGTAGAGATAGGGTTTCAGTCATTATCCTTATCTAGTTGATTATCCATTAAGCAACCAATAAGATAATCCTTGAATCCTTATCATACTCGAATTCTAAGGCTTTCCAACCTTTAATTCATCCACCATATAAATAAGATAATCCTTACCTTATTTTGTAACTATCACATAATTACAAATCAAACCCTCTAGTTTAATTAATTACATTTGATCACAAAACTAATTCTTAATTAATTATTGACCAATATTAATTAAACAAATATGATTTCTCCTTTAATATATTATTCTTATAACATATTAAAAAAATCATATTATCCTCTCTCTCTTTATTCATTTCTCCAATCAAGTTGCTTTGGTGAAGGCAACCCAAAAGGACCATGCACCACCGGGTCAAGTACATACCAAAATAGTTATGGACTTAGACACTAATCCAACAGTGTGTAGCCGACGAGACGATAGTGGTCCCTTTAGAGGACATTTAGGTTGATGATTGCCTGAACTACGTTGAGAAGAAGGTGGTGATTTTGGATAAGAAGGTGAAGATCTTGAGAAATAAGGATGTGCCATTGGTTAAGGTTCAGTGGCAGCATTGGAGGGGATTTAAGTGGACTTGGGAGCCAGAGTTAGAGATGCGTGAGCAATACCCAGAGTTGTTTCCAGAGAATGACTTCGAGGGAAAAGTCTGATTCTAGTGGGAGATTGGCCACGTGACTTTAGAACCAACTCGACGAGTTGGTCTCAACTCGACGAGTTGGAGTTGAGTGTGAAAACCCTAAATTTTCGGGTTTGCACCCTCTTTAAAGGACCTTAAGTCCTTTACCCCGCCTCTCTCATCACCTTATTGATGGGTTTTGGTCATAAGACATCCTATGTGCTCATACAAACCCTAATGCTTGGATCTAGGTTTCTCTATTGTACATGCTTTGAATCCAAGACTATAAACCCTAGTTCTAGCATACATATAATCATATTAATATGTAATTAGGTTTAAGATCATACCTTGATTGTTATGTAGCAATAACAATCCCAATTCCTCCTTGAATTGACTTTGGAAGGCTTAGAGTCACAAGTGTCACTCCTCTAATGGTTCACAAACACCATAAGCAAGAGGATGAAGAGGAGAGAGGTTGGAGGCTGCCAAAAACGTGTGTAAACCCTTACAAGAAACTTAGCCACGTTTTTGAGCCTTAAGGGGTCTTTATATAGTTGGGCTATTAGGGTTATCTAACAAGGAAACCCTAATTTGGATGCTTAAGCCCTAAGCAACCCATAGACTCCTTTTATTAAGCCCATGGACGATTTCCTTATGGGTTTCCCATTAGAATTCGTCCATCCCTTAATACAAGGCAATCCATGGCCCAAATTGCAATTATCCTATAATTACAATTCCAGTCCCTTAAGTTTAATTAATCGCTTTTAGTCACAAAACTAATTACCAATTAATTATTGACTAATATTAATTAAACAATATGATTTCTCCTTTAATATATTATTCCCATAATATATTAATAAATCATATTTAATCCTTACTCTCCATAATTCATCCTATCAAGTTGCTTTGGTGAAGGCAACCCAAAAGGACCATGCACCATCGGGTCAAGTACATACCAAAATAGTTATGGACTTAGACACTAATCCAACAGTCTCCCACTTAGATAAGTCTAACAACTATTCTGCGTATGACTTCAGATCCTGATCTGCAATCGTAGCTTTCCAAAGCCGTTGCCAACTCTAATCATATCAGATACGCATGTCCTTAGATAAGGGATCATATATTCCTCCATTCTAGATATCGTATGAGATATGATTTTTAATCATTCTCTTTGTACTACTTCTCGATTTCTGATTTATGACGACAGACTAATTGAACAAATCAAATTAGCCCTAGCCCGGCCGAGCATTTACGTATGTCATCACTAAACCATCGAGGGGCCCAAAGATATCGCTTTTATCCTACCTTGGATAAAAGGAATGGATAAACTTTGATACAATGCTTGCTTGCACTCACTAACCAAATCACACACAACAATATGTTTTATAACACCAAGTTACTAGTGCGTTTACATATTATCAATGTGCAACCGATTAGTAAGATACAACTCACACATCTCGGTTTCAAGAATATAAGATATTATCGTCTCACTAATCACTCGTGATACGATCCATGGAGTGATCCAAGTGAGCGTGGGTTTAATCCAATGCTCAAATCATATTCATAAGCACTCATGAACGTTGCAGCAAACATTTGCTTATGTCTAATACTTTTCTAGACAATCCACACACCAATTCATGACAGTCTTCATTCATATCTACTTCCAACATATGAACGACTGTGGCCCGTTTGAATAATTCGATTATTCTTAATAAACTCAATTATTCTGGAAGTCAAAACATGCAAACTGAAACACAAGAATAATACTAATCCCATATGGCCTCAAACCTTTGAGTATAAACAAAACACGTTTTATTTATCACCATATCGATTACTCATTATTTGTCGTTTCGGGTAATCAACTTCTTACTTGAATTATTACACTTGTCCCATGCTCCTAGCATGCACACAATGTTTACCTATGGTTCTTACTTTTGTGAAATAGACAAATTGAACACATTTCCAATCATTCTCATTTTACAACTCCAAATCCATTTTCTTAAGTGTAAGAATATCAAATTCTCGCTACTTATAGAATATGCTAGATTCTAACACTTTATGCAACGATCCTTTCGTAATGTCACTGCACCAAGGTCACAAAGACTATTGCCAATGATATTACAAAGTCCTCTATCGGAGATTGTTACAAGACAATTCCTTAGATACGATGTCTCTCACTCAAAGTACATTCCTTTGAACATCCTTTTGCATAAAGGTTTCTAATCTAGACATAGATTTTCAATATTTACTTCCCAATATGGACACGCTTCCATATTTTCCATATGACAACTAATTTCTTAATAGAATCTTATCTATTTGTGATGATGTCGATATTGTCCATCCAATATGGAAACGTTTCCATAATTTCCAATACTATACTTCCAACTACTCACAAGCGACCAATCCTCGTCGAACTTTGGATTGTCCTTTGATAGTTGTTTAATTATTTTAGTCTAAACCGATTCTAGTCCCTTTTCCCTCTAAATGCGCTAGACATTTGGAAAATTTTAGAATGGTAAAACATTAAATCATTTGCAATCGATCCTATACTCGAAGCGTATGGGACATGATGCATAATGTTTTATTTGCTATGTTCTCAAAATTCGAATTGTGAAGAGGAATGTCGTAATCATAATCGAAATTTTAAGAACACACTATGTACCTTTGACTAAATTTATTAACATTCCACAACCCAATCCTTTAGATTTGAAATGAAGCATAATATTCTCTCCCTTAATTATAGCAAAACAACCTTTCAACTCTTACAACTTTGCAAAGTATGACTCTTGTTTTCTATAATTAATATTGCCAACTTTGCAATACTTGCCTTAATAATCATACAATCATAACATTTATGCTCCCACTATCATGATGATTATTATGAAACATAACACTTATGCTCCCACTAGCTTCGACATGTATTCATCAACATCTTAACTTTCAGAAAAACAATACTTATTGAATTTCTTAAGTTCATGTTTCTAATACTTAGTGCTTTGATAATCTTTTATCAAGACTTGTTGAACTTATACACTTTTTCCTTAGATAGTTCATATGTGTGTCTTAACAATTAAGACTAATTGACAAACCTCACAATTCAAATTATGGAAAGGGATGCCGTAACCATGATCGAATTCGAGAATGCAATTTTTTTTACAATCACTATCTTTTAAAATCTTTCTTAGTGAAAGCATTTTCTCACAATCATTTTCATGAAGGAGGAAATCTTATGACACTTAGATTTAAATGGTGTATGTGTTCCTATCCATGTGAATTTGTTAAAACCAAAGTTTACGACAAATTCAAACTCATATGGATCGAACTTTCTTAATCTTGATTTCTTGCCTTATGGTAGCACAGCTGCCCACCACGTCTTCCAAGTAGTTAAGTAGCTCACCTTTTCCTATCAATGTACTTTCCATTGATCAAGGTTCTTGCCTTTTATGCATTCAAATGAGAACTCATAGGACTCACATGCATAATTAACTCGATTAGATTGGCACAAAAACAAGATAATATCTTCACGATAGGTTGTAAACCTCAACTCGTGTGCTAGTGATGATCGATAAGGCTTATTTGATTTGTTCTTGAAACTTTTCAAGACTATTAAGACTCCCACTGACTCCTTGACATATACGATTCTCTTATCAAAAACATTTCTTGACAAACAAATATTCAAGAGTTAGTGTAGCTTATATCAAAACAAAACACTTCATAATTTTGGTCTTAGTTGGTCTTTGTCTTATCCAAGACATCACAACTTTCCACAATTGATGAATGTTATAAACCTTCTTAATACTATTCACTCAATGCCACAATCTTGACTTTAAGACTTGTTATTGGAACGAAGTATGATTGTCTTCTTGATTTGACCATTTCATCTATCTTTGATTCCTCTTCTTGGACATACAATTGTACCAAGACTCACTTAGAGGATCAATTGAGATATGGTTCTTAATCATTAAGACCTATCATAAAGCATAAAAGCTACTCTCCCTTCTTCTTAGAATGGAGAAACTCATATCTTTCTGCCTACTTGATTCTTCTTATTCGTTTTGCTATTGATCTAAACCCTTTAATCAATTCAAAATTACACTTAATCTTGTAAGTGTAATCATATTTACTAAGCCTTTAGTAAATCATGACGAATATCTTTGTTACTCTTATGGTGAACTCGATCAACACACAACTTTGTGTACTCGATCTCCTAGTCCTTCACTTGACATTCCATAAATAACATAACTAAGAATCATATCCATTCATTGTAGAAATATGCAAACATCAATTTTCACATAACGATTTCATTGCAAGGAAGTAAACAAATAAATAAATAAGTCAAACAAAATTTATTTTATTTATAAAAGCAGCGGAAAAACATTTGTCCTTACAATGCAAAATCTATTGAAAACTATGTAAAAAGAAAATTTCTAACAATCCAATCATCAAGTCCATGAGATCGAGATCCATCTCTTGTGATTAGATTCATCTTGCTCTCTTATCAAGCTTCCTTTCTTTTCACCGATCCTTCAAAACATTCAAATGTAATCTTATCACATCATGTATTAAGAATCAATGAATAGGAACTTAATGGAGTTAGATAGTGGATTCTTACCTAAAGCGTAGTCATACTTTTGACTCTCCCATCTCTTAGATCTCTTAGGTAAATAGGGCAGCTTCGTCTCCAATGCCCCTTCTCTTGGCAATAAAAGCAAATTGACTCCTTTGGAACAACATATGGAACTACTTCAGACATCGCCTTTCTCTTATGATCAAACTTTTCGATCATTGCATGTCTTTCATTGACATTGCCTATATCCATAGAGGTCTTGAAGGCAGATTCACCAATCAACTTTGCTTTTCTATTGCGCCAAACCATTGTTGATTCAGCAGCAATAAGCATGTAGGTGAGATCTATAAGTGTCACGTCGTGGTTCATCATATAGTACTCTCTTACGAACTCACTATACGAGTTAGGAAGTGACTGAAGAACCCATCCTTCTTAATCTATCAATGTGTGACTTCATCCCTAAGACGTGTGCACACACCGACTTGCCCTCTTTATGTTTACTTGCCAAAAGGGCTGGAGTGATATTAAACCTTTCAATTTTACAATCTTGTGGGTTAGGGAGAATAATTGGAGGAGGAGGAGGAAGTGAAGCATGATTTCTTGTTCCTCGATCGAATCGTGGAATATCATCTTCATGTGGAATGCTTGTTCCACGGGATTTAAGAAGACCATAGTTGTCGAACTTTGACATTGGGAGAAAAACGAATTCAAGTTAGTTGATTGATTGAGTCCTTGGTAAATCACCCAAATGAAATTCCAAGGCTAGGATCCAACACAATATCCTACAACTCGGGAGAGGGATGCCGTAACCCAAATTGCAGAACATTTGAAGGTAAGTGAATGACGATTCACTAGTTTCCACCATGAAAAACGAAAAAGAAATTTAAGTTTTAAATCTATGAAAACTCCTAGATCCTTTGAGATTCATTGAACATTTCAATGGCATGTTTAAATCTCGATATGCCCCTCTAGTTTGTGACTAGGATGCCGAGGATCACAAAGCGGGTGTGAATAACCATGCAAACTACATGGTGCCCTCACATGTTACAATCACCTATCCGATGTGCCGGTAAACCACACACGCTCCACCGAACTATGACAAACATTGAGTCACCCTTTGCTACCTTTGCTTAGAACCATTTAGTGTGCCGGTAAACCACACACGCTCCACTAACGTCTTCGCAAGGGCACAAAGTGTAATTTCATGGAATTGCATCAATTCACTTTTTGCCTAAGTAACTAAGATTGGGAATTTGAAAAACATTTAGTTACTTGGTATTTCATTATACTTATAATGGAAGGTTTCATCCTATCCTACCCGTTCGGCTAACGACCCTCCACTAGTCAAGAGTGCGGTGGGTAAGAGTGGATACCCATTCAATCGCCATTTTATAGGCAATTTCCTTAAACACCCCTTATACACCAGCTTCGTGAATGAGGCCTACTAACGGTAAGACTGACTTTTACTCATACATATATATAATGTTAGACTTTTAATCTTATATATAGTATAGGGTGTATTTTATACTTTTAAAATACTATGTGGTTAACTTTAATAATTAGACTTTTAATTCAATTAAATTGTTAACCTAAACTTTTATGGATTTATTAAACCTCTTTTAATTATACTCCTTAATTAATTAATAAAACCATAAAGGTGTGATTTGAACTTTTCAAAACATTACTAGAGTTTTAGAATTTAACATTTCTAATTAAACCTTTTAATCAACTTTTAAATTCCAAAACTTGAGGGCAGATTTTGAAACCTTTTTCAAAACATTAGGGTTTTAACTATTTAAATTTCAAAACTTTAAAACTTTTGGGTTCAAATTTAAAAAATAAAACCTAAAGGGGAAAATATGAAACTTTTCATAACAACAAGGATCAAATAACAAATAATCTAAACTAACATTTAGTTACATAATTATCCATATTTGATTTGTTTAATGATTTCTTGCAAAACAATTTATCAATTTACTCAAAATAATTAATCAATTATCTTATAAGGAAACAATTATCTTGTTAATTGATAATTATCTTTAATTAGATCAAGAATATAGTCATATATATCATAAAATCGGATTTATATTGATCTAACATGATAAGGTAACTATCCATATGCAAAAACAGCAAGAAATCCCGAGATAAGCATTATCTGACGAGTTGACTCGTCGAGTCAGGCATGGACTCGTCGAGTCTGCATGGACTCGGCGAGTTCAGCCATGGACTCGGCGAGTCCAGCCTCCAAAATCCAAAAAATCGAATTTTTCAGTTATACAATGCATCAATACAATTGAAACCAAGCTAGGCTCTGATACCACTGATGGGTTTTGGTCATAAGACATCATATGTGCTCATACAAACCCTAATGCTTGGATCTAGGTTTCTCTATTGTACATGCTTTGAATCCAAGACCTTAAACCCTAATTCTAACATGCAAGTAATCATATTAACATGTAATTAGGTTTAAGATCATACCTTGATTGTTATGTAGCAATAACAATCCCAATTCCCCTTGTATTGACTTTGGAATGCTTAGAGTCACAAGTGTCACTCCTCTAATGGTTCACAAACACCATAAGCAAGAGGATGAAGAGGAGAGAGGTTGGAGGCTGCCAAAAACGTGTGTAAACCCTTACAAGAACATTAGCCACGTTTTTGAGCCTTAAGGGGTCTTTATATAGTTGGGCTATTAGGGTTATCTAACAAGGAAACCCTAATTTGGATGCTTAAGCCCTAAGCAACCCATAGACTCCTTTTATTAAGCCCATGGACGATTTCCTTATGGGTTTCCCATTAGAATTCGTCCATCCCTTAATACAAGGCAATCCATGGCCCAAATTGCAATTATCCTATAATTACAATTCTAGTCCCTTAAGTTTAATTAATATCTTTTAGTCACAAAACTAATTACCAATTAATTATTGACTAATATTAATTAAACAATATGATTTCTCCTTTAATATATTATTCCCATAATATATTAATAAATCATATTTAATCCTTACTCTCCATAATTCATCCTATCAAGTTGCTTTGGTGAAGGCAACCCAAAAGGACCATGCACCATCGGGTCAAGTACATACCAAAATAGTTATGGACTTAGACACTAATCCAACACTTATCACCCTGAGATAAACCCTAATCGAATTACCTTTTATCTTGAGAGTGTGAAAGGCTAAAAGTGTGTGTTTTGGTGCATTCCTTTGAAGAGTGAAGAGTTTGGAACAAGAAGGAGTCTATAGATCCGACATCCACTCAGTTGTAGCAGCCATTTAAAGGTAAAAAGTCATTACCTTGATCACTTGTTTGTTAGATCTCTCCATTAGATAGTTTATGGCCATTTCTAGCTTCTCCTTGAGTCATTATTGGTTTTGAGCACGCTTTGAAGCTAATACTTCAGATCTGGACACTATTAGGCACTTTAGGCCTAAGGACTCAAGCTTTGACCAACCTTCATGCCTTAAACCCCTTGTTGAGCCTTGTTTTGGCAATGTTAGCCCATAAATGCCATGCATGGGCGTAAAGCTTGCAACTTTATGTGGTATCTTAGCCGTAGAATGCTATATCTAGAGTTTGGGGCCTTAGTCTCGCTTAAAAGCGTCTGAATGAGAGAAAGGGCTGAAGGAACTCGACGAGTTGGTTAGGGTTTTCCCCGATATTCTGGACACTGTACAAACTCGACGAGTTGATGAGACAACTCGGCAAGTTGACTCGAATATTCCCAATTTTTCTTGAGAACAAAAGGAACTCGACGAGTCACATAGATGTACTCGACGAGTTGAGTCAACATGGACTGTTGACTTGGGCATTAACTTTTGTTGACTTTTTAGGGTTTGGTCAAATTGTGGACTTTGGAGACCATGGAGGGGTAAAATGGTCTTTCACCCTTTCGGAGATTTAGTAGAGGAGTTAGCTTAACATCTTTGGAGTTGTTAATGCAAATTGTTAATTAGTGATGATTGTGATATATATAGGCAGAGTTTAGACTGACAGTTTGAGTACGAGAAATACTTGTTTTACTTACAAGGTGAGTCTTCTCACTGTACTTACCTGAGTGGTAATTACTGTGCGACCGGAGGGTCTTATTTGTGTTACTGGCCGGAGGGTCATATTTGTGTTACTGGCTGGAGGGTCATATGTGCTTATACTATTTTGTGCTTTTGTTGAGATAGGACCAGAGGGTCCAACTGAGTCGTGAGACTGGACGGTTTTCATTGAGATACAGGACTGGAGGGTCCAACCCGAGCCGTGAGACCGTAGTGTCTTCAGTGAGACACATGACTGGAGGGTCCTTATCGAGATATATCCATGAGAGGCTAATTATTTGTGTATGGTATTTTGGGGAACTCACTAATCTTTGTGCTTACAGTGTTGTGTGAAATGTGTTTCAAGTACATATTAGGATCACTGGAAGGCGCCGACATGATTGTACACACTAGCTTGTTGATTTATGTTTTGAGGATTCTAGGATATGTGACAAACAGTTTTTATGATTGTGTTTGGAAACATTTATAAATTAAGTATGAGAGTTGTTAAACTGTGTTTTGTGTGGAATTGAAAATGAAAAAATTATTTGAAAATTTAGAGTGTTACAAATATTTATTGTTTTTCAGATTTAAAACAATTTAAATGTGGTAATTATCCATATTTAATAAATCTTCAAATTTGAAAAATGAAAAATTAAGGGAACCCTAATCCGGCAAGCTCACGTCGTGAGCAGCAAGCTCTCACATCGTGAGCAGCGATTAAATGTTTTTTCAATTATGAAATTTTCAATCTTTCTTCTCTCATTCAATTTCAAACAAACATTTACAGAAAATATGGATCTAGGGAGAATGTAATTATGAACAAATGGCTCTAACACCACTGTTGGGTTTTCTATGCATCAAATACACTCAAAATTAGGTAGCGGGAAAATCAAACTATGATATACCTAAGTGTACATGCACCGTAGGATCTATAGTTTCATACTAATTACAACTACCTTATGAAAACATAAAAATATAACGAAGAAAAACATACCTCTTATGTAGCCCTTTGATCTCCATGCTTGATCTTGATCCTCCACGAAGTTACTTGGATGAAAGGACCCAAACTAGAATCCTTCTAATGATATCACACCCAATGACACCAAAGAGTAGAATAAAAAATAACTAAGAGAATGTTAATTTTACAAACCCTAAGAGGGTTAGAAATCATCCCTATGGGGGGAGGAAGAAGGGTTGGCAAAACTTCATGCTAAGGTGCAAAGAAGAATGAAATCTGTAAGGCCGTATTTATAGCATTGGATCCCTTTACAGATTTTTTACTCCTTCCCATGTGGGATGGAATACCTAGAACGAAATTCACTATTTTTCCCATGTGGGATGAAGTGATTTTCATCCAACCCTAATTCCATAAGGGTTCTTGAACATTTCTGATTAACCAACTATTGATTAATAAATATTCAACCCTTTAATTATTAAAATGTTAATTAATTTCCAAAATATATTTTAATTAGTTTCTCATTAAGTATTAACCATAATAATTAATAAACAAATTTCTCCATTATTTATTCTACTAAATTTAGGTTTTGAGGGCAACTCAAAAATACCATGTTATTATCATAATTATTACCAATAGTTAATGATCGTGGTCACTATTTCCAATACCTGCACCATCCGCTTCTTATGTTATCATAACACAAAATATATGTATATTATGTATACAAATATGTATTTTATAAACATTTTATATAAGTGGTTCGTTTCGGTTTTCTTTAGTTTTACCAAACCCAAAAACCGTACCCAAACTGAAAATTTCCGTTTTTGAAAAATTTAAACCCAAACCGTTAGTTTATGTTTCGGTTTCGATTTTGTCCGTTTTTAGGTTTCCCAATCTGGTTTTGCTCACCCTAATTAAAACTGGTGTTCCTTTTGTGATGTGACCACGTCGTGGTGCTCCTCTACCATTAGGTCATGGTCACAAAAAATCCCTATCTTGAAAGTCTAACATGATATAATCTCAAAAGAAGCATACCTGAAACGAGTGTTACACGAGTGTTACGCTCTTAAACGAACATGCTATAAAACTTAAAAAATTCATTTTATGCATAACCTGCTACAGGCGGTCATAATGATCATATGTGAACACTCCCAACAAGTTTGTTAACTAGATGTGTAAAAAAAAAAAAGATAATTATCCAGATATAAAGTTACTGAAAAGTTAATTACAATTCCAAGTCATTTTCCCAATTATAAATTACACAAAAGGTAGGTAATAGGCACTAAGTAAGGAGTACAAATGTAATTATGGAAGTGGAGGGGAGCAATATGTAACTTGTGGGCATTACTAACATTATTACAAACAGACGACGTGTTCCCATTGACTGACTTTGACTTTTTAGCACCTGTTCTCCAACGACACTCTCAATCCCTCATAAATCATAGTTACTGCAGTTACCCGCTTTGTCCTTCACTTCCCTTCTTCCTTCCTCCATCGATCTCTACCACCGAAGCATTTCAACCCGTGTCTCTTGCATTGTTTCACTAAACTTTGTGAAGAAAACCCCCCAAATACTTGCATGCTAACCTCCTGCTTCGTTTTTTCGATCTAGCGTTGCGGCGATGATTCTGCCCTGATTTTAGGGGTTTTCAGACTTGTTTCCTCGACACCGCCGTAAACACTGTATGTGTAGTAGTTTATTCGCAGTAGTATGAAAACTTGTCCAAACAACTGAAAGTTTTCAACAAATTTCGTTTTTCTTTTGTTTTGCGGTATTTTGTGTTGTTAAATTAGCAATGCTGTTGTATCTTTGATGGTTCCGGATTTCGAAGGTCGGTTTCAAGCATATATTTAGGTTAACTCCAACTGATTTTTTTGTTACTAAATAGGTTTGGTGAAAGGTGAAATTTTTTACATTTGAGCGTTTATGAATTGCTTTGGTATTGTCACAAGGGCATGGATTTTGTGAAACAGTTATGATTACGCCATTGATTAAACTGAGGTTTTGTTAGGTAATGGAGGGAAAGCTGATCCATGTAGGAGGAATTTTGCTTCTTTCTGCTTGCTTCGTGGTTCAATTTGGAAGTTTGAACGCGGTATGTTTAGAAGCACCACCTGAGAGATAAACTAATAAGCTTAATTTGAATTATAATACACACATTTAAACTTTACATGACACTCTTCCTGTTGTAGGTTTCAAATGATTCCTTTCTGGTAGCATCTTCTCATAATGAAAGCCGCATAGAAGGTAAGTCGATTTGTTTACACTAACGACAGCAAACATACATGATTTTACCAAATCATTCTATTGAATGTATTGAATGCCAGTGTCATTTCCACCCTTATCTCCAAGTTAAACTTTTCATGCTTTCATTGTTGTCATAACTTAACTTCCCCTCAAAACAATCAGGGATTCATGTGTGATTTTCACTTTCTCTTTTGGTTATGGTTTCCTCTTTCAGTTCGTATAGTCATATACTCATACTAAATCTTCACCATACAAACATTACTAATGATGCAAATTTGAACATGGGATCTTGTGAGTGTAATTTATGAAGTCCAGTTAGGGTTTACTGTGGGAATTTCTAACCTTCAACAATCATAATAACGTCAACTTTCTTTGACAGTATGCCCTTCTGGTTGGGTCAAGGGACCAAGTAATACAGTATGTTACAAATACATTGAAAACTCTCAGCCTTGGAATGAGTCAGAAAACAGCTGCAGAAGCTATCATGGCCACCTTGCAGCATTGACATCATTAGCAGAATTGAGCTTTGCACAACACTTGTGTAATGAGTGTTGGGTTGGTGGCAGAAGCACAGACACTATCATTGGGCACCAGTGGACATGGTCTGACAAATCTTATAACTGGAATCAAACTCTCATTAATGTCCTCACACCAGATCTCAAGTCCAATTGCACCAATTCATCATGCTTCTACAATCAAAATAATGACTCAGCATCCATGTGTACTATATTAACCAATAGAACTACATCTCTTGTTGCCAACATATGCAACATATCTCACTCTTCACTATGCATGATTGTTACAGGTTTGAAATAAAAAAAGTTTCCCCTTGATTTTTTTTTTTCTTTTGTTGTTTCAAGTAACTTTTTTTATATTGTTTAGATATTAATTTTCCTTCTTATTTTTCAGATAACAAATGTCAGCATATGCATTGCCACAAGGAATATCTGATTATACTTGCTATTGTGAGTGGATTGATTCTCTTCACAACATTTGCTGTGGTGATATGGCTACTTGTGTATAGGCGTAGCAAGAGACGCCGAAAATCTCGGAAATTATCTAATCCTGCTGAGCTGGCATTAGTTCCTCCATCATGGAAAATCTTCACTCGTGAAGAACTGAGGTCGATTACCAAAAACTTCAGTGAAGCTAATCGTCTTATTGGGGATGCCAAGACAGGTGGCACGTATAGTGGGGTTTTGCCTGATGGGTCAAGGGTGGCAGTGAAAAGGCTAAAAAGGTCAACTTTTCAAAGAAAGAAAGAATTTTTTTTGGAGGTTGGAAGGGTTGCAAGGCTTTGCCATCCGAATTTAGTGCCTGTGAAAGGATGTTGTTATGATCATGGTGATCGATACATTGTGTATGAGTTTGTAGTGCACGGGCCTCTAGATAGATGGTTACATCATATTCCTATGGGTGGTAGGAGTTTGGATTGGACCATGAGGATGAAAGTTGCCACTACTCTTGCACAGGGAATCGCGTAAGTGAATCCAAATCCCCATTCGTTACACAGAAAAGAACAACAGACGGTTTTGTACTGTGTTTGGCATGCATTGAACTAAGACTAAAACACGTGTCAATGAGACAAAATTTTCAATTTTTTGTCCCAACCAAAAAGGTGGAACGAGATGAGACAGGGACCCTCCCCCGATCTTTCGTTTGTGAAAAAGACATAAATGTCCTCATCTCTCATTGGGAATAGCCCTAGAAAGTTTGTCTGGTCTTGTCCTATCCTATGCAGCAAATGCAGCCTAGGCTGAGTTTGGTACCATGAGACAAAACTGGGCTGGACTGTACAAACTTTCTACGACAATTTTTTTATGATAAGGATGAGAAGGGCGTTAATGTCTTTTTCAGAAACGATAGATCGAGAGAGGGTCCCTGTCCCATCTCGTTCCACTTTTTTGGGTGGGACAAAAAAATTGCAAATTTTGTCCGGTTGACACCTGTTTCAATCCTAGTTTAATGCATGTCAACCACAGTACAAGGCGTCATATTTCTTTATGTTTTCCTACTATTATTATTATTATTATTATTTTAATAATTGCTTGCTTTTCTAATGATTAAAATAATAAAAATAGGTTCCTACACGACAAAGTAAAGCCACAAGTAGTCCACCGTGACATCCGTGCAAGCAACGTACTTCTAGATGATGATTTTAACGCACATCTAATGGGTGTTGGGTTATCAAAATTCGTACCATGGGAAGTAATGCACGGTAGGACCGTGATGGCAGGTGGGACCCACGGTTACCTCGCTCCAGAATTTGTCTACAGAAACGAGCTAACCACAAAGAGCGATGTCTACAGCTTTGGGGTTCTTCTACTTGAAATAATAAGTGGTCGTAGACCGGCTTCTCAGGCAGTTGACTCGGTGGGTTGGCAGAGTATTTTCGAGTGGGCCACCCCACTGGTTCAATCACACCGGTACCTCGAGCTTCTTGATCCTGTGATTTCTGCATCTTCTTCCACTTCTCCTTCTAAAATACCGGAAGCTGGTGTGGTTCAGAAGGTGGTTGATCTTGTGTATTCGTGTACCCAACATGTACCATCGATGCGGCCTAGAATGTCACATGTGGTTCATCAGTTACAGCAGTTGGCAGCTTAGTTTAGTTTTTGAAGTGGGAACTTTAAATTTTCGTATTTATCAAGAAATTTGTGTGCAAAAAAGTATGTATGATGGCGTTGTACTTGTAGCATTAGCGGATAAAATGCGATTATTGTCATCCAATTTTAGTGAAGGGCTATTTATATAACGAAATACGAAGGTGGATGGATTTGGCTGAAATTGGTTGTACTTGTAGCATTAGCGGATAAAATGCGATTATTGTCATCCAATTTTAGTGAAGGGCTATTTATATAACGAAATACGAAGGTGGATGGATTTGGCTGAAATTGATAATGCTTTCTTATTTCAACATTTTGGAAGTTCTTAAGGCGTACTCATTTGTTTGTTTCTTAGCAAGGCCTCCTTCGTTGATGATTAGAAGTTTAGAACAGTTTATCTGATTGTTACAACATGTACACTTGTACAATGTTTGGCATTCATTAGACTATGACTGTGACTGTCAACAACGCAAAAATAAATAACACAAAAAAGATGGAATGAGGTAAGGCGTAGATCCATTCTTGATCTCTAGTCTATACAAAAGATATGAACTCGTTCTCACTTATCATTGAAGATAACCCAACAAAGCTTAATATAGGTCATACAAAGGTTTTTCAACTCATGGATTTGTAAGACCCTCTATGATTTCATTGTTATATACTAAAGTGCTGTTTGTTTTTTCTGAAGCAAAATGTCTGCAGTCTGCGGACCATATCTGTAGACCTCTGCAGTAGAAGAGGTGGACCAAACGTCTGCAGTCTGAAAAAAGAAGACTGTTTGTTTTTTTAGCGGGCTATTAAAATAAACTGAAATCTAAATAAACTGATTTTTTAAAACTTCAAAGCGAATTTTTTATATATCTTTACGACTTTATTATAAATATATAACGAATCTAGATCAACTTTTATGTATTATTACATAAAAAATAAAAATAAAAATGGTATTAATTCATATACATATTTGATAAAAACCAACAACTTTGATTGCAAAGTTATAACTAAACATTATAATTAGTGATCAAAGAATTTGATACATAAATAGATGGAAATAAACTTCGATTTTTTCAAATAAATCTATTAAAAACGTACGATAAATATTTTATCGAGAAATTGATGATACTCTATTAAATAAAGTTTTACAAAATTTTGGCAAAAAAATATAAGAATATATTATGATTTTTTTTTTCATATTTATATAAACAACTTCAACGACTATTATTATAATAAATTTTTATTTATAAATTTGTTAAAAATATCATGTGTGTATCGTCAAATGTTTTTGTTTAAGTTTTTTAATTTTTTTTTCATATTGTTTATCATTAATAAAGTTGGAAAAAATATAAATTAAAAAAAAAACTTAAAAAAAATAAAGATATATATGTTTTTTTAAGCTAGAAGATGTCTGAAGATGTTAGAAGACTCTGGTCCACATCTGCGCCAAGAAGAGGGCGCGCAGACATTTTTAGGTCTGCAGTCTTCAAAAAAACAAACAATCTGCGAAGACTAATGTATGCGCGTGGTCTGCGCGGCGCAGACAGAAGACGTCTCGCAGATCTGCAGACAAAAAACAAACACTACCTAAGTGAACAAACAAAGAAAATACGTTAGATAGAAGCAAACAAAATATATAATAATGTATGGGTAGATGCAAATCATTAAGAATGTTCACTCTTTAGATAAAAAAGAATTGTTCAGTTGGACAATTTGAATCAGACTAGACTATTTAGTTCGGATATTCAGATTTTTTGATTGATTTTTAGCAAAACCAAATTATTATTTTGGATTTCAGATTGATTTTAATTTATAAAATTAGAACTGAATAATAATTATATTATATTATATCTTTAATCTTTTATAAATCTACTAAATTATATTGATAATAGATTAGAAAACTTCATCCAATATAATACTTTAATATATAATATTTCTTATCAAAATGTTTTTTTTGTGAAAAACTAAACTACAATATATATATATATATATATATATATATATATATATATATATATATATATATATATATATATATATATATATATAATTTTAATTTACAACTAAACTTTTTTAGTTTATTTTATAGAGTTAGCTAATATTCAAGTTATATAATATTTAAAATGTTTTGCCTTTTGAAAATTGAATTGTAAAAACCGGTCCAACCAAATTGTAATGGAGTTGGATCAGATTGGATATGAATTTAGTTTGGATTATTCGGATCCATGTTTTAAAAACGAAATCAATTTGGATTCAGTTGATTATATCGAATCAAAGAGGCTCAGCTAGAAACCTTGAAAGCCGAGAATGTGGCAGGTGAAACCTTAAGAGAAATGGATAAAAACCTAGAAGTTAAGGGTGATGGGGTTCGTTATCTCATGAATCGAATATGGACACCAAAATTCGACGTGTACAGAGACGTTGTCATGAATGAGGCACACAAGACCAAATACTTTGTACATCCCGGTTCAGACATGATGTACCTAGACCTTAAGAAACTTTATTGGTGGCCAAACATGAAAACAAAAATCATTACCTATGTGGGCAAGTGGCTGACTTATGCCAAGGTCAATGTAGAATACCAAAAGCTCTCAGGTTTACGACAACAACCAGAAATACCTGAGTTGAAGTGGGAGCGGATAACCATGGATTTCATAGCCAAGTTGCCCAAGACAACGGGTGGTCTCGACACCATTTGGGTAATCTTTGACAAGTTAACCAAATCCGCACACTTCCTACCAATAAAAGACTGACAAAATGGAGAAGTTAACCAGGACGTACATTAAAGAAATTGTACGGTTGCATGGTGTGCCAATATCCATTATCTCCAATAGAGATAGTAGATTTACCTCACGGTTTTGGCAAACACTATAGAAGTCCTTGGGAACCAGACTTGACATGAGTACAACGTACCATCCTCAAACTGACGGGCAAAGCGAAAGAACCATTCAGACGCTGGAATACATGTTGAGAGCTTTTGTGATAGACTTTGGTAAATCTTGGGATACCCATTTACCATTCATTGAATTCTCATACAACAATAGTTACCACACTAGCATCAAAGTTGCTCCGTTTGAAGCCCACTATGGCCACAAGTGCAGATCTCCTTTGTGTTGGGCTGAAGTGGGTGACACACAACTAGCAAAGAGACAAGTTCCTGACAACACTCTCACCGGCCCCGAAATCATACGAGAAACAACCGAGAAGATCGTCCAAATTCGGGCACGACTAAAAGCATCTAGGGACCAACAAAAGAGTTATGCAGACAAACGATGAAAACCCTTGGAGTTCCAAGTTGGTGACCGCGTTTTGTTAAAGGCCTCACCCTGGAAGGGAATGATACGTTTTGGAAAACATGGAAAAATAAATCCAAGGTACATCAGACCATTCGAGATCCTTGCTAGAATCGGCCCGATGGCTTACAAACTTCAATTACCGCAGGAACTCAACAACATACACCCCATTTTCCATGTGTCAAATCTAAAGAAGTGTATGTCCGACGAGACTCTTGTAATCCCACTCGATGAGATCGAGATAAACGGGAGTCTACACTTCATAGAGGAACCTGTGGAAATCATGGATAGGGAGATCAAGAGAACGAAACAAAGTTGTATACCAATAGTGAAGGTCCGCTGGAACGCCAAATGAGGACCTGAATTCACATGGGAACGAGAAGATCAGATGAAACAAAAATGTCCGCATCTCTTCCCTAGTTTATGAGTACACACGTTAGAAATAATTTCGAGACGAAATTACCTCTAACGGGGGGATAATGTAACAACCGGTTATTTTGGGTCAATAAAAGTCAAAAAAGTCAAACAAAAGTCCAATAGTTAAAAATTAAATCATAAAAACTCACTTGCTTTTGAAGTTTTCGGTTTTAGGAACCAAAAATCAAAAATCAAAATTTAAATGCTTTAGCCGAGAACACCTGTTGACCAAGAACACTTCCTAGACCGAAATCCCCTAAGCCTCGACCGAGAACCCACTAAGGCCGAAAGCTCACTTGGACCGAGAACCCTCAGCCAAGAACCCCCTTTTTGACCGAAGACCTTGATTTCGGTTGAAGTTTTGGACTTAAATCATGGTGATTTCGGTGAAGATAGGCCGAAATCACCAAACCTTATCTAGTGGCACTCTTTCCTAGGTGATAAATTACACATTTCAATGCAAACATCACGTCATCCTTATCCTCTTTATAAGTATTAGACCGAGATCACCTTCCCATTTCTCATTTTATGTCTCAAACTCCCCTCACTTTTCTCTCAAAATTTATAAGAACTTCTTCAAATCTTCAATCCTTCATACAGTTTCCCAAGAACATCTTCAATATTTGTCCAGAAAACCAAATCCTTCAAGTTAATTCTTAAGATATATTGTAAGTATTCTTACATAAACTATTGTTATACAACACTTTAATTATTAGTTCATAAAATTTACATAATTTATTATGTGTTAAAAACTATTAGGATTACGACAATTTTCACGTGTTCTAACTTGAAGAACATCGCCACTCACATCATTATCAAGCCAAAAACACACACGAGGTGAGTTCACACCCCTACATTTTTCTAGGATTTTTCTATGTTTTAGGGAGGGGGAGGGGTGGATACAAGTAAAACACAAGAAAAACTTGTGTTAAAATAATACAAATCTTTCGTACAAATACACTATGGTTTTTCTTATCATAAAACAAACACACACACACACACAGAGACACACACACACACACACACACACACACATATATATATATATATATATATATATATATATATATATATATATATATATATATATATATATATATATATATATATATATATATGAAACGAGAATAAATGGATTTTCAATAAATAAACTATATTTAAAATTGTTTATAAGATTTTAACCCTTTGGTAATACGCTAAGTAAAAAGGGTATAATTATATAAAAATACATATATAATTATTTCATTCATTTTATTATCATAGTAAAAATGATAATATTCATACAAATGATTCTCCAGTACAATGGAATATTTTTACAAAATTCCTTAGCCTTCAAAAACTCTGATTTTTTTACTTTTGGAACCTCTCTAAGTCAGCCAACCTTTTAAACCCGTAGAGATCAAGAATATTTATAGTTGCCATAAAATTACATTCCATATCGTGGAATAGAGCTCTACGTCGTGGACATGGACGAATCCTTATCAGGCAAGCATTTCGACTTTGCGTACACTTATCTTCCAGAATATTCATTTCCACGTCGTGTAGGAGATATCCACGACGTGGATACAATTTTTCTCGTGGATTTTATCTTCTTTAATCTTCCAGCCTCCAAAGTTTATTCTTTTTCTACTTTTAGTCATTATTCTTTAAAATGATTTATTTTGGTTGCAAAATACAATTTAAGCTTATAAGCACCATTATTCCATGAAAATAGCCAAAGATATGTATAAATATATTGCCCAAAAGTATGTATAAATATGACAATATCAGTGACCATTACTCGTCCAAAAATTACCTGTTTTGTTAATCGGGTTTGTTAGTTTATGTATAGTCCATCCGAGCGTCATTGGGCAGGAGTTAAATGCATATTGTGTTACCTTAAAGGCACTATTGATGCTGGTTTGATCTTTCATCCATCCAAAGTCTCAAGACTAGTTTTCTTTACTGATGTTGGTTGGATATCTGATCCTGATGATTGTCGGTCTCAACATGGTTTCTTTATTAATTTTGGAGGAAATTTAACCAGTTGGTCTGTGACATCCCCAATTTCTCGGCCAAAAAAGACCGATTTGTTTATGCTTGTTTTTAAAATCAGATTGATCTTTTAAAGAAAACAGTTGTGGAATTTGTTCCCAAAATATGATAAAGATTTATCAAAGCATTTCTTTAAAGAAATGTATTTTCATTATATAACAAAATCTCAGGATGTCATGTTCCGATACAGACACATAAGCATAAACAGAACTTACATTATTTACATTAAAGATTTTACATCTCCTTTAATCTCTCCGTGCAATGCAGCTTCGCATCGTTACCTGTGATACAATTAAACTGAGTGGGTCAGGCTTGGGAGCCTGGTGAGCATATAGGGTTTTCAACCCACAATAATATAATTATTATATTTAATTATCAAACAATCAACCCAATTACCCATCCCCATTATCTTCTTTTAGTCTTCCCTAAAGATATTATCCTAAGGGTCATCTCCTATATCATATTTACCGCTCATCTCCTTACATCTTATATCCTTATATGCTTGATCCTAAGAACTTTTCCTAAGGACCATCGCCTACATTGCATACACAATACTAATTGAGGGATCACTCCCTCAATATATGTCTAGTAAGGGTTAGGGTATCATCGCATGATTACGTAGCCACAACATCGCCTGGACTCGTAAATCATAATAAGGGTTAGACTATCATCGCATGAATACGTAGCGACAACATCGCCTGGACTCGTAATTCATAGTAAGGGTTAGTCTATCATCGCATGAATACGTAGCCACAACATCGCATGGACTCATAATTCATAGTAAGGGTTAGAGTATCATCGCATGAATATGTAGCCACAACATGGCCTGGACTCGTAATTCATCACCTACAGGTTATGAGCTTGCTGGTGTTTCCACGGGGTTATCTAGAATAGTCTGTGGTCGCCATCTATACTCTGGTAGATGACTACATCGCCAAATTGTCACATCATCGGTCGAGGTTATGGTATCTCCTCTCATCTCACATCACATATTTATCATCACCTAATTATCATCACCTATTCCTCATCACCTATTCCTCATCACCTAATTATCATCACCTATTTGTCATCACCTAATTATCATCACACATCATCTAATTCGTCTACCCATGTTCTACCTAACATATCTGTAGATATAAGATACATATACATATTAACTCATTTAACACCTATATAAAACATCCATTCCACACTCATCTCAAATAAACAACAATATACAAACACATAGCACGTATTTCATAGCAAATACTTAATATTTATGTGTTAAAAGAAAGTGACCACACACTCACACGTATAAACAAGAATATATATATATACACATAGCACGTATTTTATAAAATACTTCATATCTATGTGTAAGATGAAAGTGACTACACACTCACCTTATCAAAAGATGATCGAACAGCACTACGACTCTTCAAGTAGATATTCTTCGGTGAAACCGGGATCACTTCACACACCAAGTTTCTCGTGGGCAGAGCTTCAGCTCGGAAACTCTTTTCTTCTCGGGATCTTCGGGCTTCGGGACTTGATTCGGGTCTTGGGGTTGATACCGGGGCTTCGGGGGGTTAAAATTGCATGTAAAACAATGTAATATGGGAGAGAGAAGATAGATTTGGCAACCACAAACGACTGGCCCTTCAAATCTATTTATAGGGCAAAACTGGCCCTTGCCACGTCGTGTAACCTTTTTCCACGTCGTGGGCTTGATCGTCACTGCATGCGTCATCCCAAGTTGCATCTAGGGGACTCTCGGAGGTGTCAGGAGACTTGCCACGTCGTGGTCTCTGACAGTTTTGGGGTTTCGCGCCCTGAACTTCAGAAATTCATAACTTTCACATACGAACTCCGTTTTCGACGTTCTTTATATCGACGCGAAGGTGAGATTATGCTGTACAACTCTCGTTTAGACTCCATTGGATAATTTTGACTTTATTTTTAATATATTATAATTATATTACCTATATATTATTTTTAGTAGGCCGAGACAGGAAAACCCCGTTATAAACTCATAACTCTTTCATCTGAACTTCGTTTTCGTCTGTCTTTTTATCGTTGGACTACTATCGATGAGATCTTCAATTATCATTTAGATTATTTTGGATAAATATCGCTCTTAACGTAAATTCACTATTTACGTTACGTTGTGTCGTGTCGGTTCTGTCGCGAAACTTCGACAGGTCATAACTTCTTCGTTATAACTTGGATTTTGGCTTTCTTTATATGCATGGAAACCTTGTGACATATACCAAAACTTGGTTAAGATTAATCCTTCTAAATAATCTTCCATCAAAAATTAATTTTTGATGCTTATCGTCTCTAAATTGACTAGCCCGGATCTACGGACGTTAAAATTATCTCCCTTTTAGGATGATGACGTCCCGGAATCATCAACGAAATAGGACTTGCATAATGATTCCACACGTTATCTCTTCATCCTAGGTAATAACCGTAACTTCTATGTTTCCTCGATAGAATATTTAACTCTATGGCTTTCTTGACCGCAGACGATGCCCAATCTTGCATCTGTTTATCGTACTATGTTGTACTCTCAATCGTAACCTCCAAGTTACCAAATAAGTCCTTATTGTGGAATCCTTCTTCTTCTCAGGATAAATAATTTCCTTTGTCTATTGTAAGAAACCGATGGGTCGTGCTCTAATGACCTCTCATCGAATGATGCAATGCTTAGACTCAGGTCTCTTAGAGTTAAATTCCAAAATGGAATGTACCTCCCTTCATATTCTAATGTGATATAATCACATTCCATCACGTAGCATGCCTAGATACAAACTCCTTTAATAACGAGCGCGATACCATTGGTCGCGTTAACTTCAACCTTCTGACTTACGTCCGATGTTACATCGAACTTGGTTCTATGAACCACGTAACAAACTTCTCGTAGTCGGACTCAATTTGATATGACCACTAGGGTCGGAATAGCAACCATCTTACTATTCACTACCGAAACAAGGGTAATGACACACTTGAACAAAACGGAATCAATTACTAGCTTCTTGGTAACCTTGTGACTTTCCCTGATCCAAGTGCGAGTCCTGTGCTTCTGGTAGTATATGCATCTAATAACTTTCACACCTACTCATACTTGTCCCAAGTATTATCCCGCAGTCGACCAAGTCACCATACAAGAAAATCACAAAACAATTTAACACATACGAATGTGTCCAAATAATCATAAATAATTTCCCTAAACTCTAATAGGACTTCTTCATTGCTCAATCTTCAATCATCAATTCTACTTCAACTCGATTGGTGATGGAAATACCAGACGATGAGACAACTTCGAGAATTTCACCAATCGTTCCTTCATCCTGCCAATCAAGGTGTACTTCAGACGTACCGTACTCCTCTAAACGTATTGTTATTTCATAAGACATACTCTAAAGGCAAGATACCACTCTTACGATATCTTCTGATAGGTGTCATCCACTATCATAAGCCTTCTTCATTTCCTCTATTTACTAAATTTATCTACGAGTCTTCACCATGAACTCTTGTACATCTAAGCAGACATTTGGTGTACCAAGAAGAATTTTTAAGATAAGAAAGTTTTTAATTACGATAAATGTAAAAATCTCCTTATCACCCCGAAACGTTTACATGCTAGTTCTAATTTCATAGTCGTACGCTTAGAATCCTAAACACATAAGGTTTCCAGATCCGGTCGGCAACAGACCATAGATCCGAACAAATAATAGCATCAATTTAGCTATCACACAAAACAATTAGGACATAAAAGAATTTTAGGAATCATTCCTAAAATAAACTAGTACTTGTGTCAATTTAGGTGTACTACCTAACATATTTTAGACACACTCCTCACGATCATTACTTAGCATTCTAAGTTTAAGTCTAGAAATTTCCTACAAATTCCTAGTTCGCTTAAACTAATGCTCTGATACCAACTGTGACATCCCTAATTTCTCGGCCAGAAAAGACCGATTTGTTTATGCTTGTTTTTAAAATCAGAGTGATCTTTTAAAGAAAACAGTTGCGGAATTTGTTCCCAAAATATGATAAAGATTTATCAAAGCATTTCTTTAAAGAAATGTATTTTCATTATATAACAGAATCTCGGGATGTCATGTTCCGATACAGACACATAAGCATAAATAGAACTTACATTATTTACACTAAATATTTTACATCTCCTTTAATCTCTCTATGCAATGCAGCTTCGTATCAATACCTGTGATACATTTAAACTAAGTGGGTCAGGCTTGGGATCCTGGTGAGCATATAGGGTTTTCAACCCACAATAATATAATTATTATATTTAATTATCAAACAATCAACCCAATTACCCATCCCCATTATCTTCTTTTAGTCTTCCCTAAAGATATTATCCTAAGGGTCATCTCCTATATCATATTTACCATTCATCTCCTTACATCTTATATCCTTATATGCTTGTTCCTAAGAACTTTTCCTAAGGACCATCGCCTACATTGCGTAGACAATACTAATTCAGGGATCACTCCCTCAATATATGTCTAGTAAGGGTTATGGTATCATCGCATGATTACGTAGCCACAACATCGCATGGACTCGTAAATCATAATAAGGGTTAGACTATCATCGCATGAATATGTAGCGACAACATCGCCTGGACTCGTAATTCATAGTAAGGGTTAGTCTATCATCGCATGAATACGTACCCACAACATCGCATGCACTCATAATTCATAGTAAGGGTTAGAGTATCATTGCATGAATACGTAGCCACAACATCGCCTGGACTCGTAATTCATCACCTACAGGTTATGAGCCTGCTGGTGTTTCCACGGGGTTATCTAGAATAGTCTGTGGTCGCCATCTATACTCTGGTAGATGATTACATCGCCAAATTGCCACATCGTCGGTCGAGGTTATGGTATCTCCTCTCATCTCACATCACATATTTATCATCACCTAATTATCATCACCTATTTGTCATCACCTAATTATCATCACACATCATCTAATTCATCTACCCATGTTCTACCTAACATATCTGTAGATATAAGATACATATACATATTAACTCATTTAACACCTATATAAAACATCCATTCCACACTCATCTCAAATAAACAACAATATATAAACACATAGCACGTATTTCATAGCAAATACTTAATATTTATGTGTTAAAAGAAAGTGACCACTCACTCACACGTATAAACAACAATATATATACACATAGCACGTATTTTATAAAATACTTCATATCTATGTGTAAGATGAAAGTGACTACACACTCACCTGATCAGAAGATAATCGGACAGCACTACGGCTCTTCAAGTAGACATTCTTCGGTGAAACCGGGATCACTTTACACACCTAGTTTCTCGCGGGCAGAGCTTCAGCTCGGAAACTCTTTTCTTCTCGGGATCTTCGGGCTTCGGAACTTGCTATGGGTCTCGGGGTTGATACCGGGGATTTGGGCGGTTAAAATTGCATGTAAAATGATGTAATATGGGAGAGAGAAGATAGATTTGGCAACCACAAACGGCTAGCCCTTCAAATCTATTTATAGGGCAAAACTGGCCCTTGCCACGTCGTGGAACCTTTTTCCACGACGTGGGCTTTATCGTTACTGCATGCGTCATCCCAAGTTGCATCTGGGGGACTCCCGGAGGTGTCAGGAGACTTGCCACGTCGTGGTCTCTGACAGTTTTGGGGTTTCGCACCCTGAACTTCAGAAATTCATAACTTTCGCATACGAACTCCGTTTTCGACGTTCTTTATATCGACGCAAAGGTGAGATTTTGATCTAAAACTCTAGTTTAGACTCCATTGGATAATTTTGACTTTATTTTTAATATATTATAATTATATTACTTATATATTATTTTTAGTAGGCCGAGACAGGAAAACTCCGTTATAAACGCATAACTCTTTCATCTGAACTCCGTTTTCGTCTGTCTTTTTATTGTTGGACTACTATCGATGATATCTTCAATTCTCATTTAGATTGTTTTGGATAAATATCGCTCTTAACGTAAATTCACTATTTACGTTATGTTGTGTCGTGCCGGTTCTGTCGCAAAACTTCGACAGGTCATAACTTCTTCGTTATAACTTGGATTTTGGCGTTCTTTATATGCACGGAAACCTTGTGACATATACTAAAACTTGGTTAAGATTAATCCTTCTAAATAATCTTCCATCAAAAATTCATATTTGATGTTTATCGTCTCTAAATTGACTAGGCCGTATCTACGGCCGTTACATGGTCATCCCGAAAGAAAAAGGTTGTAGCTCGTTCTAGCATCGAGACTAAATATCATGCAATAGCCTTTGCTTCAACAGATTTCATTTGGCTTCAACAACTTCTAAACGATGACAACCTCTGTTGATGGTCTACATATCCTTCTTTGCGACAACCTCAGTGCAACCTTTCTCATGACTAATTTGCTCTTTCATCAATGCTCAAAGCATATTAAACTTGATTATCAATTTGTTCATGAACAAGTTCAGTGGAGAGTTAGTGGTTTTCCATGTCAAGTCCTTTGATCAAATTGCCGACATATTTACCAAGGATGTTATATCTTCTCGTTTCAAGAATTTGCGGTACAAGCTACTCGTCTTTATAGGAGGGTATTAAGATATTTTTTACAATTCTATTTTTAGGATGAATATCTCTTGTCTATATTTTATAATGTAATTGACTCATCCTTGATTACAACTGGTTGATTAGCAATCACTACCATTGTTTCTGTAATTAGTTTTCTTCATGTGTGTGTATGTGTGTGTGTGTGTGTATATATATATATATATATATATATATATATATATATATATATCCTGTAATGAAATGTAAAAGATAACAATTTTCTCCAACCTTATTACTTCACGCTTATACTTTCTCTTAACAACTTCATAGGAAACATCTAAAATTGTTGCTACCAATGACTATCTTGCTAAACCCATTGAATCATTATAATACATCCGATCTTGCAATAAAAATCTAATGCTTGAAATATAAAATTTGATAGAGGAGGTGTAGTATTCAAATGTCACACCCCCAAACCGGAATGGTGGAAACGTTCGGGGGTGGATGACGTCATGTACAGTATCATAACAATTGAATCATAGAGACCAAATCATTACAACCATCATATTGATAAATCGTAATTTTTTACATTGCATTCAAATTGATATTTGTTGCTATCCAAATACATGTAACAAAATATGTGATGCGGCGATACCACGTCCCATCTTCAAAACTCTTGTGGGTACCTGTTTACTTATTTCCTGAGAATACAAGTAGTTTTGAAAAGTATCAACAATTAATTGGGTGATTTCATAATCATTTTTGTATGAGAAAAGTCTGTCATTGTTCCTTGAAAATGATAGTGTGTTCTCTTATAAAATCCAATATTTTCTGTTAAATGTATTGTAGTCTTAAAACCCTAAGATTGAAAATGTTTAAGTATTATTGTACTCTGAAGTAGCGTAATGTAGTTTTAAACTTTATAAAACCATTCGTATGTCTGTTTCCAGGAATATAAGTTGTATTGTATTGGAAAATAGTGTACTGTAGTTGTATCTATATAAAACCATTAAATGTATGTATCTAGAACTACCAATTGTACTGTAAAATAGTGTAATGTATTTTTATTATTAAATAAAACCATTTGAAGATATGTTTTCCCCGTAAACCAAATGTCTTGTTAATACCTAATTGTGAGTTATTATAATCATGCTAATAATTGATGGCCTGCTACGACGTTCTTCATGTGTCAGAATGGTACAACATTTGTCACCTAGACCTGTCAGTCCAACTGTAGCTAACAGTTTAGCTACGAGATTGCTAGTCCCATTTAGATCTATACACAAATATTACGCTCTCTTACAGAAGATTTTGGTTATAATACAAGACTTTTGTTGGTACTTAGGTAAGTACATGAAGACGTGTCTCACAAATCCTGTATTGACTGTTTACATGTAGTATAATGAAAAGCCATTTTGTAATGTGGAAGTATTATCCTTCCATAGTAGTCATGTAGTTCAAAATAATTATACCTTTTAACAATTATTTTTGCATTGTATTTTGATATAGTAAAATAGTGTGTATGTCTCATAAACTATATCTATTTTAGTTTGAACACCAAGGAAGAAGACGTTCATAATTTTATTTTTACTTTAGTACTTTAAACATTTTTTTCTATAACTTGTTTGTTATGTTTGTTTGTTAGAATGAGTAGCTAAATCTAGTTGCTTCTGTTAGCTAGATGAAGCTGGAACTCATGGTTTGCTTATAGTAATTTATACTTTTCTTGTTAGTCAATGTCTTGTGTTTGATTGGTTATACCAAGCATGCTTGATTTGATAACTAGATTGCTCAATATTTTTATTCTATGTAGGTAGTGACCATTAATCTCATGAATTTGAATACCTAGTAATTTAGTGAACATTAGATTATTAGAGCTAAGATCGAACCAATCTTAGGTGAGTAATTGAACTATTGAATTTAACTGTGCTAGAGAACTCATATTATGAACATAATTGTGTTTGTCAACTCAATATTTCATAGCTCCAATTCTATTTAATAAATTGATTATGTGTTAAATTATGTGTGACCATACATAGCTCTACATGAATTAATTGAATATTAGTAAATTTGGAATTGAATTGCTAAAATATCTTAATTGGTAACCAATAGGAATTGTCATAATTAATATATAAACCATTGAGGGAAAGTGGATTCAAACTAACAGAAGTGTTTTATTAATTTGATAGTTGTTAATAAATTAAGTTCATCTAAACTTGCAAAATTATATAAAAACCATTACTTTGCTAGAATTCTAGGTTAACTTGATAGTAGGTAGATTAATTAATTAAAATTGTTCCTTGTGTTCAACCCCGACTTACTTCAACTACATTACAATTCGACTAGGTACAGTGCCTAGGTGCATTTTAGTTATTTAAGTTAGTTAGGTTATAAATTTAAAACTAGTAAGTACTTTTGTGCACATCAGTCACATATTGTAAAGCACCAACAATGTTGCGGTATAAATATGGATCAGTGAAAGGATCACCACCCACAAACTGTTGGATTAATTGTCTAAGCCCATAACTATAATTGATATGTACGTGAATTGATAGCAATATAGTCCTTTTGGGTTTCCCTTAAACCTAGCAATTGGACAAGGAAATTATGAAATGAGAGAAATTAATTTATTATCAGATTAATAAATTAATATAAATTATTTATTAATGTAATATGAAAATAATATATTAATTAGAAATCATAATAATTGATTAATAGTTATCCATAAATTAATTGGAATTAGTTTTGGGGTTAATTGTATTAATTATAAAGTACATTGACTAGTTTGCAATTATTAAATAGTTGGAAGGAATGTTTCCGGACCTCCTTGGAGGAGGTGGATGATATTCATAGGGTAAACCCTAATGAATTCATCCAAGGCCTTGGATAAGGCTCCCAGATTTGCTTAGGCCCTAAGCAGGGGAATCCCAGGGTTATCCCTTAAACCCTAGCTTTAGGGCTAAAGTTACCTTGACTATTTAAGGAGCCTCCTAGTTCTTAATTTCGGCCATCCCTACTCTTGGAGAAACCCTGGCCGAAAATTGCATCCTTTCTCTCCTCTCTCTATAGTTTCTTTCTTGCTAGCTCTTGGGTGTGATTTCATTAGAGGCACGACAATTGTGGTGCTAGGATTCCAAGAAGATCAAGATCTAATGATTATCAATTGTTTACTTTAACAACTGAAAGGTATTGTAACGTCTAGCTCCTGGTATGCATTTAACTCATTTATTTATTTATTTTGAAAGAAGGACTCGACAAGTTGATGGCCCTAACTCGTCGAGTAGAGGACAGAGTATGCACGGGGTTTGAGTTATCTACTCAGCGAGTCGAGATCCCCGACTCGGCGAGCAGCTCGGCCAGAGCGAAACCGTAATTTCGGGTTTTTGCACCCTATTTAAGCATCTTAATCCCCACCCCTTGGCCTCATTTACAACCCCCTTGTCCCAAACTGAAACATCCAAAAATACGACCCAAAAATTTTTGTTTAACAATTACTAAAAGTACTAAAATGACATCACAAATAAAACCCATACGTCAATATTTCAAAACAGTAACTAATGGTTATGTAGAACTGTATCAAAAACTGTATCAATCACAATTATGAAAAACTAGAAACATCTCCCAGGACAACTGAAACTGTGGTGTATGCGATGCCATCAACTCGAGCTCTTCCCTTTGCTTGCGGAAGTACCTGAAACCAAAACTAAAACTGTAAGAACGAAGCTTAGTGAGCTCCCCCAAACTACCACATACCATACAATACATATAAACACATACTGGGCCTTGCCCACTGCCTCGGACCGGAGTCCAGAAACCGCATCGGACCGAAGTCCGGAACTAGCCAAGGCCTTGCCCTCTGCATCGGACCGAAATCCAGAACTACTGAGGCCTTGCCCTCTGCATCGGACCGAAATCTAGAACTACTGAGGCCTTGCCTCCTGCATCGGACCGAAGTCCGGAACCAACTGCATCGGACCGAAGTCCGGAACCACTGATCATAGCATAGCATAAACATATCAACTAGCTTGAACAGATAAACAGCGTACTGCATCGGGCTGTAACCCGGAACACATAACACATGAATCTTGTCTGAGCCACGAAGGCAACAGACATAATAAAATCTGCATCGGACCCAAGTCCGGAAACTACTACTAGCTATATGGGCCGACATTGTGGCCTTAAACCCGTTCCTACTGGAAGGAAACTCACCTCGTGATCTGGCTGCTGAGTGTATGGCTCTGGAAGCTATCTGTTGCTGCTCCGGTATCTCCCCGGCTACAATTCTACAATTACACTCAATCAAAATACTAATAACTGCATTGGGGTAAAATGACTCTTTTACCCCTGGCTAAAGTCAACCCTCCTGGTCAAGGTCAACTCTCTGGTCAAAGTCAACTTACAGTTGACCTGGCTCGCCGAGTTGGGCCACCAACTCGCCGAGTCCTTACTCTCATATCTCAACCCTGCTCACTGCTACTCGTCGAGTATGGCATAAACTCGACGAGTTCCCATTTGATTCTAAAACTCAGACTATCTGCATCCGACTCGCCGAGTTGTATGAACAACTCGACGAGTTGTTCTTGAATTTATGAAGATTGCCTTAGACTCGCCGAGTATACAACTCGTCGAGTCCCTCCATTACTGAGTCTAACCTCCGACTCACTGAGTCCATTCCACTACTCACTAGTCCTCACTCGGAATCACTCAAAGGGGAAGGATCGGGGACTCGCGACTCGACTCGCCGAGTCCGAAGAACGACTCGTCGAGTCACATGCATGCAATTACTAAAAACTCGATTCTGCTCAAAACCACTGCATACAATATATAGATCTGGGTTCCTAAAGCTGGTTTACCACGTAAAGTTTCCAACTTTACGTGTACATATGCATACAAAAGGATATAAAGGCTAAAAAGGCACTTGGAAGAGTAGATCTAGGGCTATTATGCAAAATGGCTCCATAAAGTTGATAGATCTACGTTTTTGGAACTGAAACATGGCTAGATCCGAAAGCTAATCCATCCAATATGATTTCTCTACTATGAACAAGCTAAAGAATGGGCTAAATCTGCTTATAAAGGAGAATCAATCATCAAAACAGGAAGAAACCGATTATTACCTCAAAATACTCTGAAATGGGTGCAAAAACTTGGATCTTCTTCTTCTCCTTTGGATCTAGCCTCCTTCTCTTCAAAACTTCAATATTTACACAAGGAATGCTCAAATACTCAATGGAATGGTTAGGGTTTGCTAAATAATGCTTTGAGGGTGAAAGAGACGAGTTTGGGGGCTCATAAGATGGTTTAAATAGGGTGCAAACCCGGGGATTTAGGGTTTCTACCTGGCAGGCCGACTCGCCGAGTCCCGAATATGGACTCGCCGAGTCGCCGATCTATACGCTGCTCAAGATCACGACTCTACTCGACGAGTCGGGCCATGGACTCATCGAGTCCCTCTGCAAACTTCTAAAATAAATAATATAAAAACAACATACCAGATACGGGTCGTTACACAAACCCTAATCCACGAAACCCTAGAGCTTTCCTTGAGTGTGTGAGCCATTTTGAGTGATCTTTGTGCACTTTTGAAGCTTGTGAAAGAAGAAGAAGATAGAGGACTTAAGAGGGAAGGAGTAGATCCAAAAGCTACATTCCATTTTCTACATTTTCTAGTAATCAAGTCTCTAACCTGATCATTCTTTTCTTAGATCTATTTACTACCATTTTATGAGGGTTTTGATTTAAGAACCTTGGTCTTTGGGATTTGGATGTCCCAAGTGACTCATATTTTAGATATGGGATCTAGGAGGGGTTCCATGGCAGAAAGGTGTAAACTTTATGACCATGGAAGCCCCATGCAAGCTTTTAACAATTTTTATGGCCTTTTTAGCCCTAAAAGGGCCATGCATGGAAGCAAGCTCGAGACTTTACATGGTTAATTGGTATCTAGGCCCTAGATCTAGGTTTTCATGCTTTGGTTTGGGATACTAAGGTTTTTAGGACAACATCTATGTCCTAAAGGAATTAGGCTTTTAGCTAAACCCTTCAAGAAAGGCTATCAATGGGTAAAGTTGGAAACTTTACCCTTAGAACGATCATTTCCAATGAACAAGTGAAGTATGGACTTAGAGAACAGGGGCTTAATCGGTTAAGATGGCCAAACAGACATAGGGACTCGTCGAGTCCACGGAGGAACTTGACGAGTTGAGTCGTATTGGCTCATTTCTGAGCACGCTAGAACTCGACGAGTCATAGGGTGACTCAATGAGTTGATTCTCTAAATCACGATTAGTAGTAGCCCGGGAACTCGGTGAGTCAGGAAGTTAACTCGGCGAGTTGAATCGTGGAATCAGGGTTATTAGATCTTAGGACTCGGCGAATCGATAGGCTGACTTGGCGAGTCAAGTCAACCAGAATGTTGACTTTGACCAAGGCTAAAATGGTCATTTTAGCCTAAGCAGACTATCATATTTTCTGACTAAGTATTATTGTATAGAGTTAGTCGGGGAGTCGTGGGAGCAACCAACAGTGATTCCTCACGCATGAGTTCAACATCCAGTTTGACAAGTGAGCCTTCCTTCAGTAGGAATGGGTCTAAGGCACCAAGGCCAGCCCGTGTATGTGATATGTTAGTAGTTGAGTGTAGGCGGGGATCGAATCTCATAGCAGTCGAGTGTGGGCGGGGCCCGAATCTCGTAGTATTATTTGAGTATAGTTATGTGATTGTTTGTTAGATATACTTGTTGTATGTGTGATATTTGTATGTGTGATATTTGTATGCGTGTTAGTAGTGGAGTGTGACAGGGCCTGAATCTCCTAGATAGCAGAGTGTGGGCGGGGACCGAATCTCTTAGACATCAGAGTGTTGGCGGGGTCCAAATCTCCATGAGAGTGGGCGGGGCCCGTATCTCCTAGTTGCATTTATTTGTATGGTCTGTGGTAGTTTGGGAGATCTCACTAAGCTTCGTGCTTACAGTTTTAAATTTTGGTTTCAGGTACTTCTTCTAGTAAAGGGAAGGGCTCGGGATGATCGCATGGCACACACCACAGTTTTCTAGCCTGGATATTTCACTTTGATATTTGATATGATGTTTTGATACTTTGACAATTATTATGATGTTTTTGAGATATATGGTTTATGATGTTTACTTGGTGATGATATTTATGGTTTTAATAATAACTTAGAAACGAGATTTTTGGTCCGTATTTTTGGGATGTTTCAAGTTGGTATCAGAGCCTTGGTTTGAGGGATTCGGGCACATTATTGGGTGTGACTGAACTCAAACTGAGGACTTAGTATGAAAACTTTCAAAGAGAAATTTGTTTTTATAAAGAGACTTTTGAAAAGAGAAAAGGGTGTGGTGCATGTAATCAGCCGAGCTCAAGTAAGTACTCCCAAATTACCCTTACAAATTTATGTTATGATATGTGTATGAGAACTGCATGCTAGATTAGGACTAAGGATCTAGGAAGGATGCCTTATGTGCCTGTTATATGTGTATCAGCTTTATGAACTGCATGCTAGTACAGGTTAGTCAGTTTGATGGAATGATTAGAATATGCTTGATTATGTGTACTCAATGCTCGAATGTTGCTTGCTTTGTGCTTTTAGGAGTTCTAGTTGTCTTTTACTACCTAGTAAACGAATATGTTAAGTTACATATTGTGAGGACTAAATAATTTCAGAAGGTTAGGTCTAGCTCTATTTCACAGCTCTTGTTTGAGTCCAACCGTTGTAGGGTAGGATCTCTCATTCGAAGAATTATCTAGTTTGAGTAGTATGTAATAGTATTCTCGAGCTATTTAAGGGAAGAAAGCAGAGACTTCTTATGCAGCTGATAGCTAAGAGTGGGATGGTGATAAACCTAGGGCAAGCTTAGGATGAGAGTAGTGCATGATGTATTAGTAGTAGAAGGGACTTGGTGAAGTCAAGGCAGTTCTTGAGGAAAGTATATATAGATGTGGAAGGTAGTATGGGCCCGTACTACTAAAAACAAAGGATTCGTACTCAAGTCAAGGAAGGCTGAGATGAATCCAAGGAACTTGTAGTGAATGTGATCCCTCGAGAATTGATTAGTATTCTGACATTTGTTATGATGTGTTTTTCAGAATGGAGATTTTACGCAACATACCAGTCGACAGTTCAGGCGCCGGTGAGGGATCAAAAGGAACTAAACATGAGGCAGTGAATATGGGTCGAACTGTTAAATGATTATGAGTGTGAGATCAAATACCATCCAGGTAAGAATAATGTGGTAGCCGATGCCCTGAGCCGAAAGGAGTATTCAAGTCGTCGTGTGAAGACCCTATCAATCACCATCCAATCTCCCCTAGCCTCACAGGTCAAGGAAGCCCAACTGGACGCCATGAAGCTAGAAAATATTGCTAGTGAATCATTACGAGGAATAGAGAAGGAGCTCGAAGGTAAAGATGACGGAAGTCACTACTTCATGAATAGAATCTGGGTTCCCAAAATTAGGGAATTCAGAGAAGTAATCATGCATGAAGCCCATAAGACGCGATATTCTTTTCATCCGGGATCGGATAAAATGTACTTGGATATCAAGCAACAATATTGGTGGCCTAATATGAAGGCAGAAATAGCCACTTTCATGGGCAAGTGTCTTACATGCGCTAAGGTGAAAGTGGAATATCAAAAGCCCTCAAGACTACTGCAACAACCAGTGATACCCGAGTGGAAATAAGAGAGGATTACCATGGACTTCGTGACAAAATTACCCAAGAAAACTGGCGGATTGGATGCAATATGGGTAATTGTAGATAGACTAACAAAATCCGTTCATTTCCTGCCAATAAAGAATCCTACAAGATGGAAAAGCTGACCCGAATCTACCTCAAGGAGGTTGTGAGACTCCATAGAGTGCCAGTATCTATTATCTCGGATCGAGATAGCATATTTACTTCAAGATTCTGGCAATCTCTTTAGAAGGCAATGGGAACACAGCTAGATATGAGCACCGCCTACCACCCACAGACGGATGGTCAGAGTGTGCATACAATCCAGACACTCGAGGATATGCTCCGAGCCTATGTGATTGACTTCGGTAAATCATGGGATGCCCGCTTTCCTCTGATCGAATTCTCTTACAACAACAGTTAGCATACGACCATCAAGGTTGCTCGCTTCAAGGCTCACTATGGTCATAAATGTAGATCGCCCCTATGTTGGGCCGAGGTAGGTGACACACAACTAGCAAAACGAAAATCTCTAGCCAGTACTCTTACAGGACCCGAAATCATTCGTGAAACAACTGAGAAGATAGTCCAAATCAAAGCTCGACTTCAAGCATCGCGAGACCGACAAAAAAGAGCTATGCTGACAAGCGGTGAAAGCCTCTAGAATTTGAAGTTGGGAATCGCGTGCTATTAAAGGTATCCCTATGGAAGGGAATGATTCGATTTGGGAAAAGATGAAAATTGAACCCGCGGTACATTGTATTGTTCGAGATTCTTGCCCGGATTGGTCCAATGGCGTACAAGCTGCAGCTACCAACCGAGCTCAGCAACGTACTCCCAGTGTTCCACGTCTCGAATATGAAAAAGTGTCTATCAGATGAAACCCTTGTCGTCCCTTTCGAAGAGATTGAGATAAATGAAAACCTCTTATTCATCAAAGAACCAATTGAGATTATGGGCAAGGAGGTGAAGCGTACAAAGCAAAGTCGCATCCCGATTGTGAAGGTTCGATGGAGCGCAAAACGTGGACCAGAATTCACGTGGGAACGTGAAGACCAGATGAAGCAAAAGTACTCTCACTTATTCTTTCCTTCACAATCATAGTTTCAAAACAATTTCGGGACGAAATTCCCTCTAATAGGGGGATGATGTCATAAGTAACAGTTTAGCTAGAAAATTTTGTTCCTGTGTAACCGTTCATCTATTGTAAAACATGTACTTTTAGTAAATCTCACTCAATGCTCATATAGATTCATCAATTATGTTCATCAAGGAGTTTGAAAACCCTAAGAATCTCGGCTTCAATCCATATTGGACTAGGATTTCCTTATTGGGCCTAATGGACCAATAAGCACCCAATTCGACTTTATTGGACTTAGAAGCCCAAATTGGATCCTAATTGGACCCGATTCATAAATCTAAAACATTTCGAACCATTTGGGTCTAGAATGATTCATTCTAACCCTAATGGGCCTTATTGGGCCATAACTAATCAAATTAACCTTAGTGAGCCATAAGCCCATTATTTTATTCTATTTGGGTCGTGAATGCTTCCAAGGGCCCAATGGGCCAAAAAATTTTATGTTTAGTATCCAAGATCCTAACTAAAGTTAGTGGGCCCAACCTACTCCACCCTTTCTTTTTGGCCCAAAATCTCGGCCCATGTATTAAAAAAAAGAGGAAAAGAAGAGATTTAGGGGGGGTGACTTTGGAGGTACCACCTCCATTTTGTTCATCATGTATCCATGCAAAGACCACCATGCAACCAAGCTAGTCACCTCACTTCTCTCTCTCTCTATCTCTCTCTCTCTCTCTCTCTCTCTCTCTCTCTCTTTCTCTCTCTTTCTCTCTCTCTCTCTCCCTTCTCTTTTTCTACTCTCGGCCGAGAGTCCAAACACACACACACATTACACCAAATTCTCCCCATTACTCTCAAGAATCATTTATCTTCTTCCTCCAAAATTCTCAAGACTTTGCTTGGGTTTCAAGAGGATTTTCACAAGATAATCATCATTTCTTGGTAAGTCTTTACACATCCAAGATTTATAACTCCATTTTCATGATAGATCACTCTTTTAAGCAAAGTTTTTGGTGATCATACTCCTAGAAATCTTCTTAAGTTCGAAATCTACTCAAGGGAGTTGCTAGGGCCGAAAATCGCTTCATCTCTTTCCACTTTTTCTTAAAAAACTGAAACATCAAGCAAAAGGTGAGTTCATATCCCCTTGTTTTTTGTTTTCATATGATTTTTGGGGGAAAATACAAGAAAAATGTGTAGAGTTATGTGTTATATGCATATTTTGTGTGAATTCTTAGTTATTTGGCACAAATGTGTTAGATCTTGGCAAGTCTTGAAATTTTAAGTATTATTTAGAAAAGATCTATGAACTATGACATTTTATACATCACATTGTCAAGTCAATAGTAATCACATGTTTAAGATACAAAAGATTTCAACAAAAACCTTATAAAAGGTCAAAAATTGTCAAGAAAACAAAAGATAAGGGCAAAAAGTGTCATGTATGTTTCCATAAGGGCCAAACAGGTCCTACATGTACAAATAGGTATTTTTATGTTAAACATACTTTAAAAAGGGCCAAAAATGGAAAATTTTAGCTTAATGGGCCAAAACTTTTGAGCCTCACAGTTTTGGGCCCAATTTGCGTAAAAAAATGAAGTTTTAGGGTTAAAAAAGTTAATTGGACAAATTTTGAGTCATAAATGTAAATAAACCAAATTTAGAGGTGAAAATAACATTTATTTTCAAATTGAACCAAAAATGTAAAGTTTTCCAAAATTGGGCTGAAAGTGCAAACTTTTACAAACAAGGGGCTGAAAATGTATTTTTCTGCAAAATAGGGTTCTAAATGTGAAAATATAACTTTTTGGGTTAAAACTATAAATTTTTAGACATTTGGGACAAAATTGCAAATTTTTATAAATTATGGACTAAAGTGTCAATTTTACAAAACTTTGGATCTAAATTAAAATTTTGAGGATTATTGACCAAAAATATCATTTTTACAAAAAGGAAGACTTTTTATCATCAATCTAGTAAACATCGAGCTAAAACAAACAACAGAACAAAAACAAATGAATGAAACACGTCGATAACTATTTATTGGGCCTAATATTCACACTATTTGGCCAATGGACCCAAAGGGCCCATTTAAGTGTATATTGAGCCCAATGTTTTCCATAACATGTTTAGTGGGCCTTACAACACACTTACATGTTAATTTGGGCCTAACTTATGGGTTATATGTTTATTGGGCCTTTATGGCCCATTTACATGTCTATTGGGCCTAAATTACCCTTTTATTATGTTAATGGACATTTGTAGCCCATTTACATTGGGCTTGGAATGAAAATTCACATACTTTGTCGATCGTAAATATACCTCTACATAGTTTATGAATTCGTATACATACCTTTGGAATGGAAAATCTATAACCTACGCATAAAACATTAAACATGAGGAAAAACACATCGAACGGAAAAGGTTGAGAATCTAGTGAGACTTGTCGGTTGGCACCTTTGAGTGTACAATCGTAGCATGTAGTTATAACCAGAGTTTCTTGGAGGGAAAACGATAGTTTGTGTATAGATCTATACGAGGTGACCCCCCACGCCTTAGTTATTCGCTATAGCTAGAGTAGGCCAGTCTAGGGCGACAAAATCTTGAACAATACCGACGGTTGGAAAAATTCCAAGATGGGCGACTTAGTCATTATCATGCATGGTTATAACGACTCATGTAGGGATTCAACACCACTTAAACACATAGAAGATTAACTCTTTAATTGTGTCCATACAAAAACACTTGATCAACGAGGCAAGAACCTAGACATTAAGACATAAAATATCGTATTTTCTGGGAAAAATATTCAAATATACATTTATCACTTATTCGCGATACAATCAACTTGAACTACACGCATATATGTTATAACTATGAAATTCACACATGCAATCATACTTGATTTTCACATCATTTTGAGACAATTTACAGAAAATATCGGATTTTCTGGGTTTTTACGAAAGATACAAAGACTTTTATTCAACAATACTTATGAACTCGCAAACATTATATATGTTGACCGTTTTCAAAATAACTTGTATTCTCAGGTAATCGTTAAGCTGGAAGATTTGCAAGTGTGTATGGTTTTGTTTTATGTAACATCACTTATCGTATTTTTAACAGTTAAAACTTATGTATTTTTAACAATGTACTTGATGTAAACAATGTTGGTTGTATTATTTAATGTTGGTGATGAATGTGTTATGTTTCATGTATATTCATTGTGATGATTACTCAATTGTTAGTCACACGAGCTCTCGGACGTTTCCGTCTTCTGGTTCAGGGTGTGACACTAGGAGGCTCTCAACCTATAGGATTTTGTGAATGATGTGTTCGCCGGTGTACTTCATCCCCTTCGTGGTTGCCTTACGGACATATATGGCTGAGGAATCCCCTCAACAATAAAGTCCATCCTGATGATAATCCTTAGACTAGGTCCCTTGTGGTAGGTGTTTAGGGATGTAAAGTGAGGATTACGGGAACGGGTAATCATGGATATTGTTGGTTGATGAAATTAATAAATTTATTGTTAGTTGATGAAATTAATAAATTTATTTAGTGTGGGTTGAAAACTCTATATGCTCACCAGGCACCCAAGGCTGATCCACTCAGATTTTTATATTACAGGTAGTGGACCCAGATCATAGTTGGATGATAAAGAGGGATTTTTAGATTATAGGTCATTAGATGTAAATATATGTTATAAGGTCTATAATATACTGTTTATGATTTTGATTTGTATCAATGTAGACATCCTGAGTTTTGTAATGAAATGAAAAATACATTTCTTTAAGAAATGCTTTGATAAGTTATTATCATATTTTGTTTTGGGACAAATTCCACATATTTTTATCGGAGAGATTACTCTGATTTTATTTTAAAAAGCATAAACTAAATCAGTCTTTTTTGGCCGAGAAAGTGGGGATGTCACAGTTGGGGGTATCAGAAAGTATATGTGGACTGTATGCATCGTATTTTTGTTTGTTCGCAAGTTGTTGTTAGGGGTTGATGAAATGCGGAAATTATTGTACTGATCATCTTTTATGGTCAGGTCGGATGTTGGTAATGGCATGGAAGAGCGTCAAAAGTTATTTAAGGTTTCGGTACATCATATGGATTTGGATTGGGAGAGGTTCGCTATCGACTTGTTTTGAGGATCTTTTCTGCATGTTTTGTGGTGTCTCCAGTCAGGGACTAGGGGTAGATTCATGGATGGACGCTCATCAGCCTTAAGGAAGAACTTATGAGAAATTTTATGGATGGCCATTTTGGGATTGACTTTTGGTGGGAACTCGCATTGAGAATTGCGAGTGTATCAGTGAAAGGACTGTAAGTCAAGGAGATGTGAGTTAAGGAATCGGTATGTCAAAGGTATCGTCTGGAAGGTCAGGACTTAGTTCATGTGTTTGTGCTCTAGGATGGTTCTATTGGTATGAAGGTTGGGTAGGTCGTGGGGTTTTCAAAATAATAGCAGCCACATATCGTTCCAACAATTAAGAGAATCTGTATCATGTATCTCATTGTGTTCGTGGATTTGTTATCATCGGGAGCTGAATAGATAGTTTGATGGATAAGTGACATGGGTTTAGCATTAGTTCAATAAAGGTGGTCTATCAGGGAGTCAGACCCATTTCAAGTCTTGAGGTTTCAAATAAAATAGGGTTGGGTTGTTGCATGGGATTATGGATTCGTCTTCTTCAGATTGAAAAGATTTATTTTGGGTTTAGTCGCCTTTGGAAGGTCGTTTTATGTTCATGGTTGTGGGTGTGCCCCTCAGGATGTCGGACTTATCAGGGATGGTAAGGAATGATTTCGAGGACGAATCGAATTTAAGTGGGGGAGAGGTGTAATACCCCAGCTTTTAAGTAATTTCAAATTCATCCCTTGGGTTTTAATTATGTCATTTTTGGTCCTTGGATTGGAAAGAAGTGGCCATGGGAAGCCCTAGTGGCAAAATGGTAATTTTGGGAGCATGAGTAGTACGTTGGGCGTACGTGTGTCCGGGTGAAAAACCTAATTTTTAGGGTTGTGGAGCATTTAAGCATCTTTATGGACCATTTACTCCCATCTCTCTAGCCTCCAAGTCCTTGATTCGTTTTTGGCAGACCCTAACTCCATGAGTTTGTGTTTTGAGCTAAGAGTGTGTTCCTTATAGGTTTGAAGAAGATGGAGTTGCATCAAGGTGATTATAGATTTAAGCAAGCTAGTAGATCTTGGATCATCACTTCATTAAGAAGCTCCATAAGGTAAAAAGTTGCCACCTTTATGCTTGGTGTGTTTGGATCTCATCTTGGTAGCTTTATGGTGTTCTTTTGTCCTAAAAGTCTCATTGTTATGCATGCTTCATTTTGCATGTTTTGGGTTGTCCTTTCAGACCCTATGATGGGTTCTAAGACATAAAACTGAGGTCCCTTTAAATAGTTTGGATCCATGTTCGTTGTGGGAGGTATTAATGGATTAAGACCATGTATTAAGGACTTTTTGGACATCTAAAGTCTTAAAGTTTGAGACTTTATGATTTGGGAGTACTTTTGAACCATGGATCTGAAGTTTGGGTTTAAGTGCTTAATCTATTAAGCTCCTAACAAGGTTTTGGGCTCTGCGAGAGTACGCCACACATAGGAAGAAGTACGCCCAACGTACTTGGTCAGTTTCCCCGTATGCGATCAATGCGAGGCTCGCGTACACCTTGCGTACCTTCGGGGTACACCCAATGAATGGCATCTGTTGGGTTTTCGCATTTAGGCTCCGTGTTTTGGGCCATATTTTGGGGTTAAATTCTTTGGCCTCTAATGGACTATCTAAGTAGGTGTGTTTTGGGATTATTAGAGAATTAGACCTTAGGATAAGACCTAATAAGGTGTTTGGGCCCAATTTGGAAAATTGGGCCAATTATGGGCCTTGAGGTAATTTGGGCCTTTTGGATCAATAATTGGGCTTAGGTCTTTGCCCAATTAGGGAAAAGGTAAAATGGATATTTACCCTAAGTATGGATCATTAGTCAAGGATGGTAATCCAATTGTTAATTGGATGTTTGTTTTGTTGTGATAGTTCGGGATTTTCGTGAGCCAGCGGTCAAAGGTTTCAATATGATTTGGCATTGCGAGGTGAGTTTTCATCACTATACTTACGGGCCGAAGGAACCAATGTTGGCCCATTGGATTGATATCCTGTTATGCATGCTTTTGTGCTATTATGATACGTTAGATCGATATCCTGGTAGATAGGATGTTCTTATGTTGTATTGATCTATTAGATCGGTATCCTGGTAGATAGGATATTGTTGCTGTTAGGATCTGTTAAATCGGTGTCTTGGTATATAGGATATTGATATGTTTAGTGATATGTAGATTTGTTGACTGGTTGTAGTCTGTTATATGATTATCTGTTAAATGTGCACATTTTTAGTTGGTGGCTGAGGCTTCACTGCTTTGTGCGTAACCCAACAAGCCGAAGCATTCCAACCTGATGGTTGAGGACCTAGTGTATTCCATCCTGAGGATGATTGGACCCATAGTATGTTGGCATTCCAACCCGATGGTTGAGGGGCCTGGGGTATTCCAACCCGATGGTTGATTGGACCCATAGTACGTTGGCATTCCAACCTAGTGGTTGAAGGGTCTGGGGTATTCCAACCTGATGGTTGATTGAACCCGTAGTATGTTACCATTCCAAGCTAATGGTTGAGGGGCCTAGGGTATTACAACCGGATGGTTGATTGGGCCCATAGTATGTTGTTTTGTTTATGTGTTGGTATTTTTGGGGGAACTCACTAAGTTTCGTGATTACAGTTTTGATTTATGGTTTTAAGTACTTCAGTTGATCGTGTCAAGGTGAAGGCATAATCGTACACATCCTTGCGTTTTTGGACTTATGATTTCCGAGAGACTCTGATAATGTGATTGTTTTGAAAACTATGTTGAAAACGATTCTGATTTTTAATAATGTTTTGGAACAATGGTTTTTGTAAACACTTCTTTAGAAAAAGAGTTGTTTTAAAAAGTTTAAATTTTATGAATTTTTATGGATGTTACAGTTTTTCAATTTTAGGCACGGTTTCACATACGGAAAAGTTTTGCGGGTTGACGTTATTTTTTACAAATTGATCCAAGGCCACCTTGAACATATCGAAATCGTTTGACCTGCTTTTGCGTATATTTTGGCGGATGTTGTAAATTCCTCTAAATTCGGTGCATTTTAGTCGAATATCGCGCCACTTGGAGCTAATTTGATCAGGATTTCAACTTTCACTTCTCGTTAAAGCATAAAACACGCTTCAAACTTTCTCCCCAAAATAATTGAAGGTTTGATTATCTCCTTCAATTGGTTCTTATGAAGCCGAAACTCACGCCTCTGCTAGCTTTTCTTCTTCCTCTTTTGTCCATGGTACTCTTTCTTGGGTAGTAGAGTGGGCCAGCTTCTTTCCTTTTTTCTTTTTTAGTTAAGGTAGTGGTGGTAAAGGTTGTGTTTCGAAAACAAAATACGGCGAATGAGGTGGTTGTGATTATGAAGGTGGTGGTCGTGACGATTAAGAATGGAGTTGTTGGAATTGTTTGAAATTGTTGAACTTGTTATTGAATGGCCAGAAAAAATTGAAATTATTGTTGGAAAAGTGGTGTTTGTTGGATAGGGGAACCAATTTGTAACAAATTCATAAAACCAAATTGAAGTGATTCTATGATCGGGAATTGGCAGGGGGTGTATCTAACGCAAAAGTGTTATCGGGTTTGCGGTTTATAAAGTTTGAGGTAGTATTTTGGTTAGAATCCATGATTTTTTGTTGTAAAAAGATTGTGTGTAATTAAGTAATAGTGAAAGAAAAGAATTGTGTGAAAAATGAGGTTGTATGATTAGATATTTATAGGTAAAATTGTTATTTAAAAATTTTCAAAATTCAACCATTCGAACAGCTAGTCAAACGGTCAAGAACAAGGAAAGGCCCTCATTGGACGTTGCTACTTATCGTCCGCACAACGAATCGACACGACAACGACAAACCACGATCGGCCGGGGTGGTGTACACAGTCGTTATCTGTAGCCACATAGACCACAACCGGGTTCATGGTCCGTGTACCGGACAGTCTAAGTCCTAATCATGAGTTATCTCGCAAAATAAACATATTTAGGTCCCTTGTATTCCTATATAACCTACTTTTTAGATAGTACCATAAAATGATTACGGGCATGTTCAACAATGAGTGTTTAAGAGCCTTTAGCTTCTAGTGTTTGACAAAACGCTCCGTTTTGACCAGAAAGTCGTGTTTGGCACTACAAGCTTCTAGCGTTTAGTTTAAACAAAACGCTTCAAATTCAAATGCTACTTCATGTGGCGTTTCGCTACAAGTTATCAACTAATTTTGTCAAACACGCTTACATCTTTCGCTAAAACTTTTCGCAAATTCATAACATTACTTTTTAAATGGCCCCTGCTCTTTAAACAATATTATTTTATTTTTTTAATAAACTATTCGTGCAAATTTCGTTCAAAGTTGATCTTGCTAATATTTTTTTTAAAAATATATGAAAATAGTATTTTCGATCAAAATCATTTCTTACCAATAATATAAACAATTGTATCTTTAGCTAAAATTGTTAAGGTGTTTGGCATTGAAGTGTTTGACTTGCATGTTTAAATATCTTGCAAATGTTTTTACAAAATTTTCATTTCTATATTAAAGTAAAAAAAGAAAGGGCTAAAAAGGATCCATTTCACATCCTCCAACACAAAATTATACGCATTACCCAAATGTGCATTGACTTAAAGGAAAACATTTATAATTTAATACTTATAAATTAATAACATTGATAAAATTAATAATTTGTTCGGTTCCAATTTGAGATCAATACAAAATTAGATTCCAATCGATAAAATAAAAAATAATAATTTTTTGAAATCTCAATGTAAATATATTGATCCCAACGAAATTATAAATTAATAATTACTAAAATATTCTAAAATTCTAGAATTATCTAGTAAAAATTAATCTGTAGTCACTTGTTTTTTTTTTTTTTTTGTGAACTTCAAATCTATATTAAATTCATCTTTAAATCTCTCAATTACACTTAAGAGTGAGACGCTTTATTCTCGTATCGCAACAAAAAGTTATGAAGAATTGTTGCGGCTTGTAATGTTTCTTTCCGAGTGATCGGTTCTAAAGATACTGAATCATCATTAACTTCATCATCAACCAAATTTTGAACGGTATACGCGGTAATTTCTTCAATACTTTAAACCTTGTAGCATTCATTATTTTCACTTGGATAATCCAACAACTCATTCACATCCATTTTGTGACATAATGCATTCCCGTAATCAAGTTCTCAAGTTCACGAATGTCTTCTCCAAAATTTGCATCTTTTAAATCATTTGAGCCGATTAAATTAAGCGAACAAATTTTATAGTGTCAAAAGCAAATTGCTATGGACTCTTGTTTCAAGCTCACCAATATCTTCTCCAACTCTTTAAATTAATAAATTTTTTAATTTATTGATATAATAATATCTTGCTAAATTAAGAAAATGTCAGAGTTCCAACATTTATAGAGAGGTATTACTCTATTTTTGTTATATTCAAACAAATGCCTGTAGCTAATCGGCTTCGCAGTTTTTAAATTCCACAAAAACAACATTATTTATTCTTTTGCGAACCGGCATCACTTCATGAAGAAGAAAAAAATCAGGATTGCAAAAAACAATTAAATTCACAAAACATCATGTTCGGAAAAAGTAACTTTATGAATTGATAGACCTTTTTTTTAGAATTAAATGGTCCTTGTATGATACAACTTAATTTATTATTGTTATATATGGTTATATGTATATCACCATTTTAGTGAATAAACCTTTTTAATCATGGGATGTCTTGTAAAATGGTTAATTGCACATGCTGAAGGGTAATTTGGGCATAACACCATCAAAATCAATCATTTATCATATATCAGAATCAATAGTCAGGGGACCGTCTTTGTAAATTAACAGTTCGATTTGATTTGATTCTGGGTTCAAATTTCTCGTATTGTATATCGTGACAACCGATTCCACATCGTGGGTGTGCGACAGAGTGAGAAAGCGAAAGAGAAAGTGTGTGAGAGAGAGGGAGAAGCGGGGATCGGTGTGTAGAGAAGATTAAGGAGATGGCAAGGAGACCAGACGAGGAGTACGATTACTTGTTCAAAGTAGTGTTGATAGGCGATTCAGGTGTTGGAAAATCCAATCTTCTCTCTCGATTCACCAGAAATGAGTTCTGTTTGGAGTCTAAATCCACAATCGGCGTCGAATTCGCAACTCGTACCCTACAAGTACTCTCTCTATTTCTAAAACTATATCATTCCTTTATTTACGTAATTGAATCTCAATCCCAAACTTTACTTGCTCTTTTTCTTGTTTTGCTTCATTAAGTTATACTTCTATGATTCTAAGACACGTAGCATTCTTATTAACTTGTATCTATGTGCAATTTGATCCCATAGATATTAAGTGTTACAGATCCAGATTATATGAAACTTATGTTGATGGTTTTGTAATGCTTTCAATCGATCTCTGTTCCCGTAAAACAACTGAATCTACGAATCAATTTCTACTCAGCTTCATGATCCGTGTTCAGAATTGGATGAAGTAATTCCATTCCCAAAGTTTCACTATAAACTGCTAACAGTAATTGATTTCCCTATTTGAAAACTGTTGTTGCATAGATCAAAGGCATATAACCTTGATAGTGATCCAAGTGATACGCTCTTGAAAATTACATCTCATCTGTTAGTGATCATAATTCATATCATAGGTTTTACATAATCTGCAAGTTTAATCATGTCTATCAATCAACAATGAACAGAATATATCATGAATTTTATCTTGTTGTGTTCAGGTTGAAGGAAGAACGATAAAGGCTCAGATTTGGGACACAGCAGGGCAAGAACGATACAGAGCAATAACAAGTGCGTACTACAGAGGTGCCCTAGGAGCACTTCTAGTGTATGATGTAACAAAACCAACAACTTTTGAAAACGTAAGCAGGTGGTTGAAGGAGCTGAGGGATCATGCAGATGCGAATATTGTGATCATGCTTATAGGAAACAAGACTGATCTGAAACATCTTAGGGCTGTTGCAGTAGAAGATGCTCAAAGTTTTGCAGAGAGAGAAGGGCTTTCGTTCATTGAGACCTCTGCTTTAGAAGCTGTAAATGTTGAGAAGTCATTTCAAACGATTCTTGGTGAGATTTATAGGATTATTAGCAAGAAATCTATATCTGGTGGAGAGTCTGGACCTTCTAGCATTAAACAGGGTGAGACGCTTGTTGTTGGAGCACAGGATGGTAATACCAAGAAGGCTTGTTGTTCATCCTCATGACTGTTTTATTGGGTTGGAAACTTGTTTGGATTTTATCTTGTTGAATTGTGAGTTTATTTTTTTCTTTTGTTTTTTGTGTGGTTAAGCACGAGGTACATTACGGATTGTAGTTGATTTTGATTTTCTTACAAATGAATTCATGTGCTCTATCTTCATTGCATTTTAGGTGTTTCTTTTTTTACTTGGACTGACAAAATGTAATTCGATAAGCTATATATAAGTGTTCCCTTTTTGCTTAATGCCTTATGTTCTCACAAAGTTGGTTATGTGTGTGTATTTGTGGGAAAGGTAAATGGATTTGATTAAAATTCCAAAATGTATTGTGCTATTTGTGACAACCCTCGTGTTTAGATGTATCTTATTTATGTCTTTCACGATAGCAAACGATGAAATAACAAGAAAAGGGCATTAACAATATCCCTTTTAATTTGTGTAGACTGTAGAATCATATACTTTAATAGACTGTTAACATATTATGGTTTGTTTGGCATGCATCAGATTGTAACATACTGATTTAAATATACAAAAAAAAAAAAAGTTATTTTTTTTTATCAGTTCGAAAAAAGTGGAACAATGGATACTCAGCTTTCAAACACTCATTTATGCAATAGACGTAAATGCCCTCCTCATCATCAACAGAATGGCCCTAGAAAGCTTGTGAGTCATGTCTTGTAACAAATGCAACCAAATAAAGTGACAGTTGATATGGAAAAAGTGTTGTCAAAGATTTAACATGAGTTAAAGCTAAGATAACACAAAGAAGTTGATGGGGTTTGGTTAAAAGTCTGCAACATTTTACAAGGAGAAAAGAGTCATTTCATACTACAACATAAATCCAGAGTATAATATCAGCCACAACAGTTGCTCTTCTGCTCAATTGGCTGCCCTTTGATTTGAACAGTGCTTCCTGACTTCTTGTCACCTGATGTCTGGTTACCCATTCTGTAATTCAAACAGATATTAGAAAACCAAACCTCAAATTATGACTAATATACCCTCCAATAACTCTTACTTTTTCTTAATCTCAGCAGCCATTGTCAAGAAAGCTTGTTCCACATTGACAGAATCTTTTGCACTGGTCTCAAGGAAAGGGATCCCAAGCTCATCTGCAAATGCCTGAAGGGACATGACTTAATCCATTAAGCTCTATATATTGGTGTTCCTTTTTTATTTAATACAGATGAAATGACTTAATGGAACCAAAATTTATAAAAGTATGCAATAATACCTTGGCTGTTTGTGTGTCAACAACCTTGTTCTCAACTAGATCACATTTGTTTCCTACAAGAAGCTTGCAGACTGATTCATTTGCATATCTATCAATTTCACTTAGCCACTGCTTCACGTTGTTGAAGCTTTCCATATCAGTGACATCATACACAATCTGTATCAATTGTTTTAAAAGATGCAAACAAATGGGAATTAGAATTATGATTTTGAATCAGTTACCTTTCCAATTGACTAAATTCATGGTTTAATTGAACTAGTTACTTAAAAGGTTACTTTGAAGTCAAAACTATAATGCTACCTATAACCAAAAGTCATCACTTTCTTTTTTAGCTCAATAATATCCAATTTTATATTTTGGGACACAAAATTTTAATGGTTTATCACATGCGTTCTCCCCACAGCTTTCACTATGAATGCATTGGGCAAAAAAATTAAATGCAATTTAATTATTAAAGCTTACTTCATAACTCCTCAAGATTTGCAACATTTTCCTTCTTTAGAAAATTTTACCAAGTAACAATACGTCAATACCAACATTCCCCATGGAATTATTACAAAAATAGTAATTTTTGTTTGTTTTAGCTCAAACGATTTATCTCGTCTTTAAGGGGGTTTTAAAGGGGGGTGATCTACTTTTATTAAATTTACAAATACAAGATGAGTGTTGCAAAAAGAAATTATGAACTTCAATTGAATTGCAGTGAGTTGATATCCAGTTTATGAAAATGAAAGTAATTATGAAGCTTTTTTCAGAAATTTTTAATAAATCATAAAATGTAATTCTTACGATTATCCCATGGGCTCCTCTGTAGTAACTACTGGTTATAGTACGAAACCGCTCCTGGCCAGCAGTATCCCACTGTATCAAGAGAAAGATTTTATTAAAAAAAAAAAAGTAATATTCATCTATTTAACAGTGATAAATTTAATGAAAGTGACTTTGGCCTAATGATTTTTTGAAATAAACTATATATAAAGTCCAAGAGTATGTGCAAGAAACAATACTCACAATCTGCAGCTTGATCGTCTTCCCATCCAGCTCCACAGTCCTAATTTTCTGAAGCATGAATTTGTAATTTTAGCAGACGCCAAAAATCAAAAGAAGTCTTGATCATAGTGTGATAATGTAAACACATACACACAGATAAAGAGATAGAGGGAGAACACTTACAAAATCAACTCCAATGGTACTTATGTAACTATCAACATAAGAATCATCCTGAAATTAAGAGGACAACGACCATAAGATCTTGAAGGAAAAAATGTATTCAGACATAAAGCATGTCTAGCCTAATTACATGGACAACATTTCCAATTATTTTATTGAACATTCAGTATGATCATACCCTGTAAGATGATACTAACTCTAATACGGTAATGGCAAGGACGTGATTTTGTAAAATTGTTTGAATATTAGTCAAATGTCCTCTAATCGAGAGGATATAAGATCATCTTGTTGTGGAACAAACTCATAAGAATCAACGAATCATATACTGAAATGAAGAGCAAATCGGTAAATACTATAAAGAAATTCAATTAATAACTCAGAAAATAATGCAATTTCCAAATATGCCAAAATCGAAGATGTTAAATTTTGAAAACCTCAGAGATGATGATAGATTTCCCAAATTACTCTCCTAATTGATTATTCCCTAAATGGTTAGACAGAAGGAGTGAGAAATCAACCAGTAGATGCTCTAACGAAGCAACACCAATGTGCAAATACAGAAGGTGGATATATAGACATACATACATAATATTTATGTGCGTATATGTATATATACACAAGAAACATTAAAACCTTTGAATTAAGAAACCCTTCAACTTTACAGAAAACCAAGGAGGTCAACTACACAGAAACCGACATCCAGAAACTGTTTGCAGGACGGGGGAGGGGGAATTATTACGAAACTAAGTAAAGAAAGCAGTTGAAATTCATACAGCGAATCTGAGAAGAAGGCATGATTTTCCAACAGAAGAATCTCCAATGAGCAGGAGTTTGAAGAGATAATCGCTACAAAATCACAGTAAACAAAAATGGAAAATTAGAGTGGGATGAAACACAGGTAGAGAAAGTACAAGGAGAAAGCGAAACCGACTATTCGTTGCTCATTGCTGCTATGGCGGATTTGCTTGTGTTGATGATGATTGGAGTGAGGTTTTGAGGGTTTGTTTCTACGTCAACAAAAAGCAACAATCGTAGGGAATATTATAGAAGGTATGCTCTCCCACGCCTTCAACACTCGTAGTAATCTTGGAGAATGGATTTTCGTTGTGAAACTTTAAAATGTAAGTTATTTTATCTACAAATCAATTTATAAAGAAGAAAAAGGAAATTGAGTCACATAACTATATTTTTAATGGTTTTTCTAATAAAATAATTATTTTTTTAGAGGAAATTACAATTTTAACTAAATATACTAATTACTTTGTAGAAAATAGCAAAAATTGTAAAATTAGCCACTAAAATCGCAGATGGAAAAATTCATCTGCAATTTCGTCATGTCTATCTGTAAACGTACAAGTGCCTAAAGCAAAACACAGTTATGCTTTAGGCACTTATATGTTCGCAGATGGAAAAGTTCATCTGCGATTTTGAGATTCACATCTGCGATTTCATGTTTGTAACTATAAAAACGTATTTTTTCTTCATTTTCACTCTTTTTCTTGGAGAAATTCTCCCTCTCTCTGCGATTTTCTTAGAGCTATCATGAACGATTTCTTCTACAATCCCGAAAATATTGTAAGATCTTAACTCATTTTGTGTTTTAATCAACATTTATTAAGTGTAAGTTTTGTTTATTTATGATTTATTCTATTAGATTTTGAAAGAAAAAAAAAACAGACTATATTGTATCTTATTAGGTAATTGTGTTGTATTTGATAGATAGAGTAGTATTTATTAGTAGCCTTGAAGTTTTGATGTTATTTGGTTAGTGGTTGTATGAATGTACAAGTATACAATGTGTAAAGTGTGCATTAAGTTGTTGTACATATGGTAACTTTTTGTTAATAAGTTTAGTGAAATGAGTTTTTTAATAAGATAATGTTTATTATTGATTGATGTGGTATTACATTTGCTTATTTTTAGTCTATAGGCGGTTTAGTTTGTTAAATTAATGTTTATTTAGTTGTCGTTACTATGAAAAAAACGATTACAATATGGTTACATATTTTTAGTCTACATGTTGGTTTACGTATTGTTATGGTTGTAATTTGAATGTTGATTTATTTATTCCATTTAATATCCATATATTTTTAAAGAAAATAGTTATAATTTGAATGTTGGTTTATTTATTCCATTTAATATACAGATATTTTTTAAAGAAAATAATTGGTTACAATATGGTTATTGTAACATTCCGACTCCCAAGTACAAAAATTAAAGCTTATATTCACATTCTTAGAGCTACTCGACGAGTTGGATTCCCCAACTCGTTGTGTAGAAACGGATTAGACCGCGTAATTTATGAGGTATACTCGACGAGTTAGAGGACCCCAACTCGACAAGTAGGAGCTGAGGAACAAAACCCTAATTTCCAAGGTTTTACACCCTATTCAAATGGTCATTAACCTCCCTCACCGTCCCCCTTGAGCTCAGAAACCCCTAATCGCCTCTACTCTCCATTTTTGTGTGTTAAGAAGCTTGGAATGTGGATTTTGTGAAGAGAGCTTGAAGTCTAAGTAGCTTGGAGCAAGGAGAAGCTTGTGGATCTGATTTCTACTTCATCTTAGCATCATCTTGAAGGTACCAAGTCGTTACCTTGACTTTTCTTTAGCTAAATCTCTTCATGTAGAGGTTTAGGGCTATTTCTAGTTTGTTGTGGAGTTATTTATGGTTTTAGGCATGATCTGAAGTTGTAACTTCATATCTGGACCCCTCTAGTCCTTATAGTCATAAATTTCTAGTCTTTAACAAGTTATGGCCTTCTCCTTACCTAAAACTTCTTCCTTAGCTTGGTTTTGGCGTTTAAGACCTTGCATGCACGTAACGTTTGCAACTTTACATGGAAACCATGCCCTAGGAGGCTAGATTTACAATTTGGAGCTTTGAGGTAGCTTAAAAACGTCTGAATGAGAAATTGACTTAAGGGATTCAACAAGTTGTTGTTGGAATAGGTATCTAAGCTCATAACTATAATTGGTATGTATTTAATCCGATAGTAGCTTGGTTCATTTGGGTTGCATTCGCCGAAGCAATTTGATAGGAAGGATATTTGAGAAAGAGGTTATTTGTGATTTATTAATATATTATAAGAATAATATACTAATTGAGAAATCATATTATTTAATTGGTATTGATCAAGAATTAATTTGGAATTAATTTAGTGATTAAAAGAGATTGATTAAATTAACAGGGTCTGATTATGTAAATCAGTTATACATATAGTTTGGGCTAATGATCCATGATGGACTAAGCTTATGTGAGATTCTATGAAGTGTTAGTCCAAATGAATTATCGGATCAAAAGCCTAAATGAATGGATTAGGGTTTACAAGTGACCCTTGGAATTCTACACTATATATGTAACCCCTAAGCCCTAAAATCGACACACAAGTATTCTAAGAAGAGTATACGATTTTGGTGCCTCCTAAACTTCTCATAATCCTCCATTTGTTCTTGGTGTTTTGTGACTAATTTGAGGCATCACATTTGAGGTGTTAAGCTTTTGTAAGGCCAAGTTCTACAAGCTACAACAAAGAGGTAATCATCTAACTCGTTTTATGTTTCAAATATCAATGTTGTATGCTAGTTAGGCTTCATGCTTTGGAAAATGAAAATTGCATGTATAACTAGAGAAAACTTAGATCCAAATCATTAGGGTTGTATGTGGACCATATGGGTGTTATAGTGCTCAAAATCCATCAGTGGTATCAGAGCCTAGGGTGTTTTCTATTATATTGATGCAACTGTTTGATTTTTAAAGCTGAAAAAATATCATTTTTAGCCACTGACTGCTGGACTCGTCGAGTCCAATATGGGAACTCGACGAGTTGGATCATATAAGATGAACTCGTCGAGTCCATGCCATGAACTCGACGAGTAGGATCCCATGTTTGTAGGTTTTCGAGTTTTTTAGTCATAACTGGATTAGGATCATTGTCACAAATTGTTTTGTATCATAAAATTAATTTTTTTGATATGGTAGTGATTATCCTCATCAAATTAGAAGACGATTTATCAAATTTTAAGATAATTTGATTATATGATAAGTTGATTATTTGTATTATTTGATTTGAATTGTCTTGTTATATGAGTTGAATTAGATCAAATTGGTAAAGGATAAAAATATGTGATTATTTTATTTGTTTAAAATTTGATCGAAATGGCTTTGAAGAGTTACAAAACTTGTCATCAAGTTTTTGAATCCAAAAGGTTTTGAAGAGTTTCAAAACTTGCCATCAAGCTTTGAAATTTAAAAGGTCTCATTTATTAAACATTAAATTATAAAATTAAAAGAGTTTTTAAAGAGTTTCAAAATTTGCCCTCAAGCTTTGGAATTTGAAAACTCTCATTTATGAAATATTAAATTCTAAACCCTATAACTTTAAAAGGTTAAAATTCAACCCTTATACTATTATAATATTAAAGGATTAATACTTATATATATATATATATATATATATATATATATATATATATATATATATATATATATATATATGTATGTATGTATAAGACAAGTCAGTATTACCGTTAGTATGTCTCATTCACGAAGCAGGTCTATAAGGGGGGTATAAGGAAATTGTCTATTAAATAGCGATTGAATGGGTGCCCACTCTCACCCTCCGCTTCCTTTACCGATGGAGGGTCGTTAGTCGAACAAGTAGGATAAGACATTAATACTTGTTAAAAAGTATAATGATAATGATAATCTACATGTTTTTATAAATTCTCAATCTTAGTTATTTTAGGAAAAATGTGAATTGATGCTATTCCATGAAATTGCACTCTGCACCTTGCCAAATCGTTAGTGGAGCATGTGTGGTTAACCGACACACTAACTTGGACTAGAAAGGGTGGCAAATGGTAGCTTGATGTTTGTCATAGATCAATAGAGCATGAGTGGTTAACCGGCACATTGATTAAGTGATAAATGACATCAAGAGTACCAAACACATTTGCATGGTTATTCACACTTTTTTTGTGATCCTCGGTATCCCAGTCACAAACTTGAAGGGCATAATCGAGATTTAAACATGTCATTGAAAAGTTCAATGAATCTCAAAGATCTAGGAATTTCAATTCATTTAAAACTTAATCCTTAGTTTCATTTTTCATGGTGGAATTTGGTAAATCGTCATTTACTTACCTTCAAATATTTTGCAATTGGATTACGACATCCCTCTTCCGAATTGTGAAATATTGTGTTGGGTCCTAGCCTTAATATTTCATTTGAGTGTTGTATTAAGGATTCTTATCTAATCTAACCTTGTCTTTCTTTTTAGATGTCTACCCCAAACGTTGTTGGCTCCAACCCTTCCGACTTTTTCTCCCTCGTGAACTTATGTGGGAGGGTGATTTTCAATGGGCCAAATTTCAATGACTGGATTCGAAACATACGGATGGTCACTCGTTATGAGGATAAGGAATATATCCTCGATAAAGAGCTAAAGGAGGTTGATGAAGCTACTACTACTCCTGAAGAAATTGTTGAATATAGGGCTCGTGAGAAGGATACAACAAAGGTGTTGTGCGTCATGCTTGCCACTATGATAGTTGAACTCCACAATTCCTATGAGGACTACTATCCTTTCGAGATGCACCAACACTTGATGGAAAGGTACCATGAAAGTGCTCGACATGAAAGGTATAAAATCATTTCCTCCATGATAACAACCAAAATGAATGATGAAGAGTCCATTACGGCCCACTTACAGAAGATGCAAAGATATGTGGACAACTTGTTGAAGTTGAATGTCAATTTTGATGAAGAGTTGGTTATCGACATTATCATACACTCTTTACCTTCTTGTTATGATCAATTCAGAATGACTTATCATATGAACAAGGAGGAAGTCACTCAAAGCAAGCTTCAAGGCCTTCTTAAAACTGCTACTGCTGCTGCCCTAGTCCTAGCAAATGGACATGGTAAAGGGAAGAAAAAAGAAAGCAAAGAATCACAAGGGAAAGTCTCGTGATGGAGCCTCTTCTAGTGGGTCCAAAGGTGCTCATGTTTCACCTCTTCCAATCCAAACGAAGCAGAGTGCTTCCATTGTCATGAAAAAGGGCACTGGAAACGAAGTTGCCCTAAGTACTTGCAAGACATTAAGGATGGGAAGATAAAACCCACTTTCGCGGGTATTTACACTATTCATTCTAATAACTCATCACATGCTAATTCTTGGGTCCTTGATACAAGATTTGGTCTTCACATTTGTTATGATTTGCAGGGTCTAAAATAAAGTAGGGATGTGGAGCACGGGAAGATAAACTTGATTATGGGGAATAGGAAAGCATCAATTGTCACCAAGATTGGAGTTTATTCTTTATTGCTTAGTAACGGGTTAGAGTTTGATTTGAATAACTGTTGCTACTCGTCAGAAATGAGGAGAAACATTATTTCTTTTCATGGTTTGTATAAACAAGATTTTAGATTTTCATTTAATAACGAAATTGGTTCTATTAATGCTTTTTTATAATGGTAAGTTTTATTTTGAATCATTCCTTGTAAAATGAAGGAAGAATTCATTGATCAATTCTGTCCTCCCTTAAAGATAGCCAAACTGAAGAAAGCCATTGCTAACTTTGAACAACAAGCTGGAGATTCCTTATACGAGGCGTCAGAGAGATACAAAGGTCTACTCAGAAATTGCCCACATCATGATCTTAATAGTCAACAAAAAGTCTTCATTTTCTATGATGGAGTGAATGTGACCACAAGGCAACTCCTTGATTTACAAGGACCTCTCACAAAGAAGCCACCCCCGGTGATCAAAGAACCAATTGAATAATTCTCTAAACATTTTAGGGAGTACCACAACCTAAGGAATGACTTGACTCGAGAGGCAGTGAACTCCATGACCGATGACATGGCAACGATGATGACAAAGTTGGAAAGCATGGACATGCGAATGACTAAGATGGACCAATCCATCCATGCTATTAGGGTGGGATGCGAAAAATGTAGAGGGCCCCACTTTACAAAAGATTGTGACCTTGATGAGAATGGGAAGCGGAAGGTACAAGTATGCTATTCAAGTGGAGACAGGTATGATGATAACTGGCGAAAACCCAAGAAAGAATGACTACCATATGATGAATATAAAAAAAACAAGGTAGGATAAATACAAGCAAAAAGATAGAGGCTTCTATCAAAAGGAGGAACCGGTACATGAAAAGTAATCATATTTGGCAGACATGCTTACAAGATTCGTGGCTGCATCCGAGAAAAGACATAATGATACCGATGCTGCACTCAAAGATCAACAAAATATGTTGAGAGAAAACCAACTTTGATGAAAGATCAACAAGCTCTGCTAAGAAATCAGCAAGCATCTATTATCAACATAGAGAAACAACTGGGTCAGCTTGCTCAACAAGTAAACGAGAGAAGACCGGGTGGATTACCTATTAAAAGATTTCTAAAAAGTGTAAAAATATGAAGTGTAAGGACCAAAAGTGTCAAAATAGCTAAAGAATAAAAAGTAAAGTTGCCAAAAAACATCCAAATTTACTATTCCTAATTTTAAAGCCCAATAACAATACGGACAAATTCTGCCAAAAAAATAACAATTTTACTATTCCTAAAATATATTAGTGTGGCACATCATAAAAAAGAGAGCAAAACTATTTTTTTTATTATTTTAGAAAGATATTTTCACAATATATATATATATATATATATATATATATATATATATATATATATATATATATATATATATATATATATATATATATATATCAAATTTTTGCCAAAAAAAAAGGAAGATTGGTTTATAATAAATTGATTTTGAACTATGGAGTTATAGATAGTTTGTAAAAGGAGTTAAAAAATAATTATATATACATAATAAAGCCTAATTATCAGAACTTGCCATTATTATCATATAAGTATTTTTAAATCACAAAAATCAAAAAATAAGACTTGTATTATGGTTATTTGATTTTGGTTGGTTGGTCTAATGCTGGAGACAGCCTGTCAGCAACAAAGTTCCACTCTCTTTCTCTCTCTCTCTATGCCTGAGTCCCCTTCTTCCCTTACCTTACGTTCCCTCTATTCCCCTCTCTTTCTCTCTCCTCCTAGGTTTTTCGTTTTTTTCCTCTTCTTTTCAATCTGGTTTTAGCTTAAGGAGATCCGGAATTTCTCGTTTCCTTGTAAGTTATTTCGTCATTGATCTGTTTTTCTCCTTCGAATTCATCTTCCTACTTGTTATATATAGTATTAATCCATGGTTATGAACTTCGGTTTCTTGCTTTAGGTTCGCAAAGTAAAATCTCTCTCTACAGTACTCTTAATTTTTCTCTAAATTCATGAGAAAATAGTTTTGTGTATTGTCCTTTGCTGGTTTGTTTTTTCAATTTCAGTTGATTTTCATTTTGACATCTATCTGATATATTTGGACTTATAATTATAATCACAGAGATTGTATTCATGTTTAATTATGTTATGTATGCTTGATTTTACATGCATGCCTTCTGTTTTATGAATGGCAATTATTTTGGGGAAATTTGGTACAGAAGTTGGATTTCTTGAAGAAATTTATAGGTCTCCTTTTGTGATGAGAGTGATGTTTGTTGGATGAGTGGAAGGAACTTCACAACGAAGATAAAATCTAAAGACTCCTTGTGGTCAATGTATTTTGACCATATTACATTTTGTTAGATGCTTGGGGTTCCTTAAATGCATCCTTAATAGGCTGCAAATTTTCGTTGTTCTTGACATTTCTGGAAATCTCATTCCATAAGATCCATAGAATAGCAATTCAGGTTAGCCAATAGGATTAACATCCCAAATCTGCTGTAAGTTGTATAACTGAAGCATATAAAGGAAGTAAGGTGATACGTTTGTTAACACCAGTAGAACAACACATCTCTTCACATACCTCCCTTCTTGACAAGTGAGCGATGTCCTTTACACTTTATTTTGCATGTCTTTATTGTTGTATTACTATTATCGACATCATAAAAAGCTAATTCTTGACTTGTTGTACCTTATGCATACATTAGTACAAAAACTACACAATAACCCTGAATTTTTACCAGATAAATCTGTTTTTTTCCCTTTCTGAAACTTGTAGTACTTGTGTGTCCTCAGTCACTGATAACATATTTATTTATTTTTCTGGTGTAGGTGGTTTAGTTGACTAGCTACTGGGAAACATAATAAGTTACATAGTCACTTCAACTCTGGGATTTTACCTTATTACCCATACACAGAGTTGTGAATTATAAATTCTTACATGTAACAGGAAATTTTGAAGTCCATGCTGTCAGAGAGCATGCGTGGAATCTATTTTTTGGGTAATGCCCCTGACGAGCGTAGTTGCTGATGCACTCGGCGTAGTCACAATCTCTCTTGTCACACTTTTGGGTCTCATTGGTTTGCTTTGCATCTTATACTCCTTTTACTTTCGCGACCACATTCGTACCCAAACCCATACCCAACTCGGATACTTCAGTGGCCCGTGGGTTATCCGTATTATTTTCATCTTCTTCTCAATCTTTTGGGGCTTCAGTGAAATCCTACGTCTCGAATTCTTGAGACGCGAAGGCCGGGTCCTACACACTCTCAATTCAAAATGGCAGGAAAGGGTTTGCAAATACTACATCGTATCAAACCTAGGATTCTCCGAACCGTGTCTTTTTCTAACTCTTCTTTTTCTTCTTCGTGCCTCGTTACAGAACACGAGTTCCGGGCCGTTGAGCCGGAAGTGGAACATCAAAACGACGGTTTACGTTCTCCTAGGTTTCCTACCGTTGTTTGCGCTTCAAATGACGGTTGTTTTCGTCGGACCTCGATACGAAACGGATTTGCATTTGAACGAGAAAGGTTACTTTTTTAAAACGACGGCTGGGCCTGAGTACGAGAATGACGTGGCGCGCTGCTATTACCCGTTACTGAGTACCATCTTTCTTGGTCTTTTTGCCACCGTGTTGACTGTTTATTTGTTCTGGCTCGGGAGGCGGATACTAATTTTGGTCATCAATAAGGGGTTGCAGAGAAGAGTGTACACATTGATATTTTTGGTTTCTAGTTTTTTTCCATTACGGGTTTTGTTACTCGGTTTATCTGTTTTGTTCAAGCCAGGGGACGCGGTGTTTGAAGTTCTTGCATTTTTGGCTTTTCTTTCTCTTTTATGTTGTTCGGGGGTTGGGATTTGTGTTCTTGTTTACTTCCCGATTGCAGACTCTTTAGCTTTGAAGAATCTGCAAGATATCAGGGAACATGACACTCGCTCATTAATTGCTAACTGTGGCCCGCCTGATGATTTTACTACGGGGTCCACAAAAAGGGGGTCCATCTCGTTTAGGGCAATTGAAAGGGAGGAAAATATGGGAGGCTTTGTGGAGTTGAGTCTGTTTTCGCCTAGTCAGCATTTGACCCCGATGGGTTCGCCTCAGGTTCATGGCTGGCCGATGCTTCCTTTGGGGTCGAGCTTGTGAACTGTGATGGTGGATCGATGTCTGTGAACTCATTTTTGTGGTAATTCAATGAATGTAAAGGTTTTAGGTTTAATAAGGATTTTGATGTTTTTTTGGTTCTGTATTTTTGTTTTGTTTTGGTGCCACCCGCCTTGTTTTTTTGGTGGAACTGATCTGTATCTCGTCGTATTGTACTTTTGGAAACCTGTACAATTTCGTTAATGTTTGTGATTCAAGTTAATGCAAATTTATTCCTTGTTGATCCGATATTCATTTTTTTTATCAGCTCGCAATATCTTATTTTCTCTTAGTTACTAGAAAAGATCAAAGAGTTTCAATTCTAATAGCATATAAGTTCACGTCCCATGTGATGTTCCGGAGCAGAGTAATTGAGTGGAAATTTCACTCTTAAAAAAGGGTTAAAACACTTAAACCAACAGAAACGTGGACCTTCTGTATGGAATTGTAGCCGCCTACGAGATAATCAAACATCTGATTTACATACTCGTCTGAAGATTGTTGGAAGAAAATTATCCTTGAAAATAATGAATTAACATTAATGTCGATATTCTTGGTTTTCTTTATTGTTTGATATGTTTAACTGTGAAGGAGTTACGTTAGTTGTGTATGTCGGTAAGCGGTGTGTGTTTTTGTTTGAATTGAAATCCTTGGTCATGAGGTGTTGTCGTGAAAGATCCGGTATGTCACGTTCCCGGTGATCCCACCACAAAATTGAATAAGACAGAATTTGCGTTTGTTTTGTGCAATAAGTATTGGCTGAGTAGACAAGACATGTAGGGTAATGCCAGGTAATAAATACTGGGGGAAGTTTTGAGACATAAAAGAACATGGTGGAGAACGCAACAGTTGACTTAAGTCCACCTAACATATCCATCTCATATTCTCATTCCAACGCATAATAATCATCACTAAATCATCATGATAATTGATAAATAATTAGTGAATCATATAACTTATTGTATTTGAAGTTTTATATAAGAAAATGCAATCACAGCTAGGGTTATGCGTTTACGTGTTTGTCATACCCATTTGACATTTTAAAAAAGTCAAATTATTATATTTGATATTATTCTTCGAGGCCAGATATTATGTCAAATACACCATATGTTAAGTTATACCTTGATGATTTTTACATGTCCATGGATGTTGATCGTATGTCCAATCTTAAGACGTGTTTTTGTAGATGTAACGATACAATACCTCTAAATAACAATAATATTATGCAGTAGCATTTGATTGTATAATTAAATGTGTATTACCGAGTTTTTTTCCCCATAATTACTGAATAAATGCAGTATGTCCGCAACAAGAATATGAAACTGAGGTTAATATGTAGTTTTTTTTATGAGTTTAACGAGTTAATTATGATATCTTAATACACCAATCATTTACCTACTTGTGACTTGTCCTTTTTATTCCATCCAAACTCCTCACGAAATAAAACTGAACATTGTCAATTTTTTTGTTGACATGTAAGAGTAAATGGTCGTTTTATTTGGTCTTGAAAGAATACAATATTTTATCATCATTATCCGTCCAAACATTTTACCCATACATGATGTAATGGGAAAAAAATAAGAAAAAAAAGAAACAACCCTTAGACTATTAAGATGACAACAAACACGGAGTGTTGAGGGGGCAAGATAGACAGCTGCACAGAGTCTAATTTTTTTTATTATATATTTTTCTTTAAAAATAAAAATTTATAATAATGATAATGATATTTTTTTGGTTCGTCATTGGCCTTTGAGGATATTTAATTTCTCAGGACTAGTCCCGACAACAAATATATCTAAGGGTAGACATTTGATGTGTACTTAATGATAGAGGTGCCCAAATTAATTCAGTCATGTCCATTTTAGAACCCAGTTTGATTTTTTCCCCGCGCAAACAATTTGATTTTGTCCAAAATCATGTAGGGTTTTAAACCGGTACTTGGCACAAAATGTACGAACCTATATAAGAGGACCAAAATCAATTTTGAAAGTTAGGTTGGAAAAAATACATTTTCAAAAGATAAGACTGTTTTCGCTTTATAGTTTAATGAAATTCATATGATTGATCATAAATGAGCCAATAAGCCGATTTAACAAAATTCACAATTTGGTTTTTGCCAAAACCATATCAATTATATATATAACTAGTTGGCACAAAACGTCTGAACATATGTAACATGACCAATCAGTTTTGAAAGCCAGTTCGGAAAAAGACATTTTTTACGGATAAAATTGTTTTCGTTTTACAGTTTAACGAAATTCACATTATTGATATAAACGAGCCAATAAGTAAGTTTAACAAAATTCACAATTTGGTTTTGGTCAAAATCGTATCGGCTTTAAATGGTACTTGGCACAAAATGCCCAAACCTACGTAACATGACTAAAACCAGTTTTGAAAGTTGGTTTGGAAAAAATATACATTTTCGACGGACAAAATTGTTTTCATTTTACAGTGTAACGAAATTCACATGATTGATGAGAAATGGGCCAATAAGCGGGTTTAACAAAATTCATAATTTGGTTATCGCAAAAATCGTATCGGTTATATGGCACAAAATATCCAATCATATGTAACATGACTAAAACCAGTTTTAAAAGTTGGTTTGAAAAAAAAAACATTTTCGAAGGACGAAATTGTTTTCGTTTTACAGTTTAATGAAATTCACATGAGCCAATAAGTCGGTTTAACAAAATTCACAATTTAGTTTTGGCCAAAATCGTATCAGCTTTAAGTGATATTTGACACAAAACGCCCGACCGACGTAACATGACCAAAATCAGTTTTGAAAGTTGGTTATGGAAAAAAAAATCAAAAGATAAAATTGTTTTATTTTACGGTTTAATAAAATTCCCAAGTCCGATAAAAAACCACATCTCATTTAACCGAAAGAAAGATAAATATATTTGTAACTTTTAGTGGTCAATATATACCTCCAAATCCTCGTATCAACATTAACTTGAAGAAGGGATGAATGAAAAAGTATTTTTTTTTCTAATATATTCAAGAATCGGTTGTTAGACGGATTGCAAAGCGATTTCACTAAATATAGTCACAATTCGCTCGGACCAAACTCGTATTGGAAAATCGGTTTTCACAAAATCTATTTCAGTTTGATTTTCAGATTCCCCCTCAACATGTTGGATGCACGCCTCTACCCAGAGTTCTAAGTAACGCGACATGGCATGACATGGCGTTGAGACGTGATGTACAGGTCTCGAAAACGACCAAGACGGCTGTGTAAACTTTTTTTTTAACACGTTTTTTTGGTCTCCTATGGAGTCGAGGTTCCGATATTCTTTGCAAGTAACCCGGAGTCATCGCAGGTGAATCTCATGGCCACAAATGAGTTTTGTTCCTCTTTTGTTTTTATCTAAGCATATAACACACTTTTGTAATGTTCACTGCTTTCTGAAAGATGATTTTTTTGTAAACTTTTAGTATTATTGTAAACCGGTGAATGTATGTTAGATTAAATGTATATTAATATGTGAAAACATTAGGTTTTTGTTATTGTTTATATAATTGGATGATAGTGTGTGTGTGTGTCTATATATATATATATATATATATATATATATATATATATATATATATATATATATATATATATATATATATATATATATATATATATATATATATATATAGAGAGAGAGAGAGAGAGAGAGAGAGAGAGCTAGGTTCAAATGTTTTTATCAAGTATTGTGTGCCTAAATGCACCAATGAGAATTCAAGAAATAATAAACAGTTAAATAAATCATTTAAGGGTATTTTGGACCTTTTATACTTTTAATTAAGGAAATCATTTAATTGAATCTTGCAATTAAGGAAATAGAATAAGTATATTTGACCTAGCCTCTCTCTTAAATCTTGTCTAATAAAACCTCCAGAATCCTCAAACCTTTTCCACTCCTAGTTCACTAACCGGAAGATGCGATTGGAAAATTCTTCAATGGCGGAAGATGCGAAGGAAGGCAGTCAACGGTTCTTCGTTCCTCTCCCGTCGTCGGCAACAAAGAAGATCAAGGGGAAGATCCCCCTGTGCTCATCTTCGTCGAATTAAGGAGGAGAAGCACGATTGGAATCAGAAATCGGGAAGCACCTCCAATGATTCACCGATTCGAAGGAGGAGGAGGAGGAAAATATCGATTCCATGAAATCGTTTATCGCTAATCGAGTCATCTGTCATCAAAATCGATTTTAATCTTATTAATTGATTTTGTGTTTGAACTCAATCAATCTATTGAACAGAAATCGGGGAAAAGCAACAGCAGCAGATGGCGGTGAAGAGGTGCTCGGTGCCTGTTGTGTAGTCCACAAAAGGAGGTGAAAACAAAGGCAATAGTGGATTTTAGGTCGTCAACGACACCACCAAGAAAATGAATTGGTATGCTCTTGTACTAATCATAACATGTTTTTTTAGTTGTATCTCTAGTTCTTGACCACCAAGAAACTGAATTGATAAGACTCTCACTAATTTTTTTTGAAGAAATTGAAGAAGCACACCAAGTGTTCGATAAAATGCATAGTTGAAATCTAGGTTTTTTTTACTGGTTCTGGTCATGTTATTTGGTGTAAAAATAAACCATTTGTTATTTGTTAGTAAGAATTTCAATTGGAATTCAGATACTTGTGTAAATGAATTTCAATGTCTGCCACATTCTATTAGAATGGTTAATTGTTTATATGCATTATGATAGAATTTTGGTTAACTGTTTATATGTATTTTGATAGAATTTCAATGTCTACGACATTCTATTAGAATGGTTGTATTGTGTACTTCAGAATTTATAGTATGTTTTTTTAGTTACAACTTAAATGAATCATTCTTGCAGAATGTCTTTTAGAATGATGTTAGTAACAATCATCAATTTGATGCCTATTATTCACAAAAGATTTTTAAAAGAATGTTATTTAAGTGCAGTTTGTAATGTTTTCTGTCAGAATTTATTTATATAAATGTATTTTGTTAGAATGTCTTTACGAATGTTTGTTAACTAGTATATTTGTTTAACGGGTAATACTAATGAGTAATGTATCTTATTCTTTCATAATTGCATAGAGAAGGAATTCAATATTGATTATACAAGAAAAATATTTGGAATCGAGTTCAACAACAAGTATATATGCGAAGATCAAGTGGATTATACGGACCACTGAAGAAGATCAAGTGTATTTGTTCAATAATTGTATATTCAAGAATGCTATTTTTTAAAAATTTTATTCATCTTTGATGATATTCTTTTAGAATATGTATAACTATTTTAAATGTATAAGGATATTAGTCTGTAAGAATATGAATGAATTTGTTTTTTATGTCTCAAATCAAATATCTGCATTGGAAATATATTCTGCAAGAATAAAATCGAAAATATATTTACTAGTTTATGGTTGACATTCTGTCATTCTAACAAAATAATATTCTATTAGAATAAAATTCTGAAAGAGCATCATTCTAACAAAAAAATATTCTGACATAATAAAATTGGTAAAAAATTGAAATTGAATTAATTAAAAAATTCAGATTTTTTAAAATTAGGATAATTAATCATCCCTAAAAATCCGAAAATTTCATTTTATAAATGTAGTTAATTGTCCAAAATACCCTTTTACTTAAAATTGTGTGATTATATGTTACATGTTACCCCATTGTAATATCATACACTCTCAAATCATGTCCATTGATTAATTTCATCCATTGGTCCAAATTTGTGCATTCTAGCACACAATACTTAGTAAAAACAAAATAACCTTTGTGACGTCTTGAAAAACGCCAAGGCCTCGCTATATCTTACAAGGCATGAGGCTTGGCTACGCCGCCAAATCACATTTTACGTTATTTACAACCACTCAAATATATACAAGAGACCCAAAATACTCAATCTCAACTCTTAATCCAATGCATTTTGGCTTGTTTGGATGATCTTATTGCATGTGGGTCTATTCCTTAATCCATATGTGAGGCTTTCCTAATTCCACCTCTAATCATGTAAAATCATAAAATAAATAATAAAAGTTATTACTTTACTTAAATAATAAGGTGAAAAATATAACATAAGTTCTAACATTCAATAACGTAAACATTTTTGTAATGTTCACTGACTTCCTGAAAGATGACATTTTTGTAAACTTTTAATGTTATTGTAAATCGGTGACTGTATGTTAGATTAAATGTATATTGACAGGTGAAAACATTAGGCTTTTGTTAATATATGACTTGTTTATATAATTGGATGATAGTGTTTGTGTGTGTGTGTATATATATATATATATATATATATATATATATATATATATATATATATATATATATATATATATATATTAAAAGGGAAAACTGCAATAAAGTTCCTATGTATTGCCCGTATAATCGATTTAGCCCTAATAATTTTTTTTTGTTGCAATTTAGTCCTAAATACATGTAAACGTAATCAAAACGGGATATTTAATAGGTTATCCGGTATCTAACTGATGTGGCAGCTTACGTGGAAGTCATCATGTTAAATAACATCCTACGTACCATTTAAGAGGGCTAAATCATTGAATCGAGCTTGTCTTCTTCATTCTACAGTCAAAGGAGCGAGCAATTAGGGAAAATTGGCAATAGGAAATCGATGTCAAGTTCGTCAAGCACCAACATCAGAATGTGCTATTGTGGAGATAGGGCTGGAATGTGGATATCATGGACTCGAAAGAATCCAGGTCGGAGGTTTTTTGGTTGCCCAAATTACATGGTATAGAATCTTCAAATCTCACTCAAATTCTTCTAATCCTCTAAAATTCCCATTTTTCTATGTTAAAAATATGCATCTTGCTATGTTATGTAGGATGAAGAGAAGGACTGTGGGTATTTTCGTTGGATTGACCCATCACTATTGAATAAGTGGTATAAAGAAAGAGCAGATGAGTTAGGAGGTGTTGCTAATGAGGGTGTAGTTATTCCTTTCAATAACCCTGTTAATGAAGGTGAAATACCTGTTGATGGCCCTATTGCCCCTGTGAATGTTGATGTCCCTATTGCCCCTATGAATGCTTTTGAACCTGATAATCAAATTATAATGCATGAGAATGTTATACCCTGACTTAATAGCATAATTAGTGAGACGTTGTTGCAACTGATGTGGTGATTCATACCTTTCACCAAGAAGGGGCTTCATCTTATTCCACTTAACTGATGGGTCGTGAATGGGGAAGCCTGCACCAACCGCATCTCCCAAATCAAGATCATTAGCCCCTGTTGTGTCATCAATTTCCTCTTCTGAACCAAACCCTTCTTCATCTTCATCAACTAAGTCATTGTCTTCATCGACTTCATTATCTTCATAATCAGAACTGAAGTTAAGGAAAGCATCCTTGCATCTCTCTTTACCCTGTGTCTTGAAATCATCTTATTCCATTTCCACATCTATGTGCTTAGTATCGAGCACCTCCTCATCATCTTCGTATTCTTCAGATGACTCATGGTGAACTTCCTCTGATTCGACAACCATTGGGTTTTACCTTCGTTTCTCTCAGTAAAACCCTACTTCCTTCGTGTATCACTCTGTAAACACCCTAAATTTTTCTCTCAATCGATTTACCAGACGTCGAATGCAGTGGAAATGGAAGGGTAAAACTCACTTGTACACGTAAGGTGCCACATGCACATAGTACCGGTGGGATACCGACTAACCTATTAAATATCCTATTTTGGTTACGTTTACATGTATTTAGGACTAAATTGCATATATATATATATATATATATATATATATATATATATATATATATATATATATATATATGCTAAATCGATTATATGGGCAATACATATGGACTTTATTGCAATTTTCCCTATATGGATGACTTGTTTATATAATTGGATGACTTGTTTCCTTGTCAGGTCTTGAAAAACGCCAAGGCACTGCTATATCTCACATGGCTTTAGACTTGGTTACACCGCCAAATCACACATTACGTTGTTTACAACTATTCAAGTATATACAAGAGACCCAAAATACTCAATCTCAACTCTTAATCCAAAGCATTTTGGCTTGTTTGGGTGATATTCTAAGTCCACCTCTAATGGGTATGTTCCTTAATCCCTATGTGAGGCTTTCCTAATTCCACCTCTAATCATGTAAAATCATCAAAGAGCTTCTAGCCCAGCGATATCCGGTGTTGCATTTTCTCCTTGAGGTTGAGGGTTCAAGCCTCACTGTGGACATATATGAAATAATTTAAGAGTAATTTAGTATATACTTGTATTTAGTAATTTAGTATATATATATATAAAAATTAGTTGCCTTGTCAGGTCTTAACGCCAAGGCTTTGCTATATCTCACATGGTTTGAGACTTGCTACACCATCAAATCACACATTACGTTATTTACAACCATTTAAGTACATATAAGAGACCCAAAATACTCGATTTTAACTTTTAATCCAAAGCATTTGGGCTTGTTTGGGTAATCTTATTGCATGTGGGTTTATTCCTTAATCCCTATGTGAGGCTTTCCTAATTCCACCACTAATCGTGTAAATTCATAAGATAAATAATAATAATTATTACTTCACTTAAATAATAAGGTAAAAATATAACATAAGTTCTAACATTCAATAACGTAATATCACAATTAACAATTACACAAACATTTTTAAATAACACTTCAGATAAATTTCGTAGTAATACGCCGAACATTACACAAAAGAAAAAATACATTGAACAAAAGAACTTGACTAAATACAAACTATTAGGTATGTAAAAAAAAAAACTTAAACAATATTTTTATTAGCATAAAAACTAGCCGTCAAGGCGACGAAGGAGCTTTTTTTTTTTTTATAAATATATATATATATATATATATATATATATATATATATATATATATATATATATATATATATATATATATATATATATTCCCTAATAAAAGACTCTTAAATATGCCACATGGCTCTTTTTTACAACTCTACTTTGCCACATGGCACATTCTCCTTCACTCTTCCCTTTAAGTCCCGCCTAAAAGCTTCATCGTTGATGCATTCCTACAAAATAGGCATTTAAGTTAGAAACTATTCAATTATCCCATCAAATTAGCAAAAAATCATTTAATTATCTGAAATTGAATTTTATTAGCCAATAAATCAGCTAACGTAATCTCATCAAAAAAATTAAAACTAATACCCTATTTATTTATGTTCGTTGACCCACCAAAACTACATTCTCTTTCTGTATCAATGAGGTAGCAGCTTCTATTCTGTTTCTGCATAGGCTAGAAGATTCATTCTCCATCAGGTAATTATTTGTGTTTTTTTGCTTTGTGTATGGTTCATTTTGTTTATATCATATTTCTTTGTTGATGTTCGGTTTCAGATTCAGTTACATTTCTTTATGTCGATTAACCTATATGCAGCAAGTTGTTAACAATACATACTACATAATAGATAAACGTAATATCTTCAATTTTAATTTGATTTAAAACGATTTTGTTTCTCAGTTTGTTCCTTAATCCTAGCGTCTTTGAATTTATAAATAATTCTTATCTTTCTCAGTGTTGACATCAAATATCCTTTCATTTATCAATGCTCTGCAGAAACTGAAGAAAAAAACATTAATATTCACATCAGTTTAATATGAATCGTCATTGTATGTCCTTCTCTGTGTGTTCATTTTTAATTTGTATGTATCTATGTATGTATTATGTTGACGTTTGTTTGTATAGAACTGTATTTATGCGCTTTGTTAGAACAATATTTATGAAAATATTACTTATGTTTATTGATGCCAAAAAGATGTTAGATGGGATGCTTATGGAGGATTTTCGGTTAGCTGACTAGAAAGCTATTGATACAAATTCCGTTTTAATATGTTTGTTTAAATGAAATTTGTTTCGCTGTCATTGTCATTATTCCTGTAGGGACGGAATGGTATTTAATTAAATAAATCGAATAACAATCCAAACAAATGTTTTCAGTTACAAAATCAACGATTATGACTGAAAAGTACATTGCTATTGCCTTAACTTTTAGAACATACTAATAAATAAATTTTAGTAATATGTTTCTGTTTTTTGTTTCAATCATTATTATCTTTATTCTTTTAATATGAGTATAATGCTATCAGGTCATCCATTCCTCAGGTGAAATTCTTACAATACAATGCCTTAATAAGAAATCTTTTCAAAGTACATTGTTCTAATAAGAAGAAATGAAAGTAGAATGACATAATAAGAAAGAGTTAGGAAGTAGATTGTTTTTAAGGTGTTAATTAGTAATTTCGTACCTACATTATCAATCAAGAGTCATTTAATTTGAATATGAACCTGGTGCAAAGTTGGCTGCTTCTATCCCATTGTAGTTTATAGAAGCCTTGTCATAAATCCTAATAATATATAAATAAGTCTCAAATAAAGAATCCAATCAAGGTTTGAAAGAAAAAAAATCTTAAAAGTCAAACCTTGCTCGATTCCACTGTCAAATAACATAAGGTAGATGTATTTTTTATTTTATGTCAGCCAAATAAAGAAAAAATGGTAAGAATGATCAAATTGACCAAAAAAATCAAATGGTCATTTTAACTAAAAAAAACTCTACGTTATTTATTTATTTATTTTAAGTATTTTATGTCAGTATAAGGTTCTTCTTTGTTCATTTTAATTTTACCCCCCCCCCCCCCCCCCCCCCTAAAAAAAAAGTATACTTTCTATTATAAAAGATTCATATCATTATAACAATATTTTTTGTTCGGTTTAAGTTTTATGTAGGCCAAATGACAAAAAGGGTCAAAATGGTCAAATTGACCAAAAAGGCAGAAATTGTCATTTTCAGTAAATTCTACAAAGAGCATTATACTTTTGTGTAGGGAATTTTCAAAACTTAACAACACCACTTTAGAATTGTACAATGATATAACTAGGAATTTTTTTTTTTTATCAAAGTTATGTTATAACCAATGTTATCACATAGATATACATAGAGAAATAGTATGCAATGCATACCTTTTCTATGAAGCCTGCTTGAAAATATGAGTGAACAACACAATTGCCATGTATAGCTAGAAGAAACCCAACAAAAGGTTAATTAAAGTTTGATAAACTATAATTTTGTATGTTTATGACAAGTAAATGTTATAATTATATAGCATTGTACTTTGAAAGTACAATGTTATAATTATGTATTGTATGACAGTTAATTAGTTCTACATGTAGAACATCAATCATGCTACTGGATTTCTAAACTATGATTGGATTAATATAATATGAAGACATAAATAGAAAACTATAATTATCAACTTATTAGAGTTTCTTCAGAAGGGGCTGACTTTGAGAAAAAGCTTGAAGGCACATTACATGCAACATGTTTTGCATGGGTTTAAGTACTAGAACCTACAAGATGATAGTAGTAGACATAATTTATAAACACTAAACGATTCATATTGAAAACTATTTATTTCCCTGTTTGTATACAAGTGTTTCGAAATTTACGCAAAAAGTGGAATTTTTATTTATAACATCTTTTATTCTTAATTTTCATTTGTACATTGTTATATATTTTTAATATACGTTTATTGCAATAAATCAATTTGTATTTTTCCATATACCAATTTTCTTTTGCTTCATTCATTATGGTTGTTTTATATTTCATTATATAATATCATCATTTTCTTTTATTAATTTGCATATAAATAATGTCCCAAGAATCTTAAAAACATCACATATTTATTTGAAACAATCATTATAAAGTTACATAACAATCACATATCTTTATCACTTAATAATTTTTTAAAAATAATTGAATAATAATCATCACTTAATTATCATAATTTGTTAAATTTTATAACCATGGTTTCCCACGGTTATAACCATATATATATATATTAAAGTTGAAATTTTATCCAATTATGGTTCGTGTTACAGTTGAAGTTACATTCCAGCTCCCTGAACTTTTTATGTTTGTGAATTTTTTCACTTTTGTTTGATTTCTATCTTCTCTTTACAATGAGTCCTTTTATGTAATTATATTGGACCTCTTGGTAAATGGCCGGTCAATGATGGATACATGTCAACTTTCTCCTCTAATTTCATCTTCATCCTCAACACACGTTTCAATTTTTTGTTTCACCGTTTTTTGGCCCAATGAAATCCTTCCAGAGCATCGACTCCACCACTTCTCTACCGACTTATACTCTAGGATGTTTAACAATCGACCCCCACCTCTTCTTCCTCAAATATCATCATTGATTTCATCCACTTCTTCAACCCTAGAACATTACCTCTCAACGGTTTACGAGTTCCGTCCACCTCAGAGAAGAAGACGGTCGTCTCGACTACCACCACGTGATCAACTTCACACCTGCTTTACCCATATCGTACCCCATCATCGACGGCTTTCTACAAGGCGCACCGCTACCGACCAACTTCGTCGACGACGTCGCTAAGTCCGGTAACATTGACATTCTCAGCCGTCGGTTGCATCGATCCTCTAAGCATAAGGTGAAAGGTGCCGTTCGATTTTCGGATCAGAGATACCATAAACCTGCCCACTGATGCTAATGGTAGAAGAGGCCAGTGAAGCAGTGGTATCACACCCAATCGACAATACAGGTAAACTTCGGCTCTATGTCGGGTATAATTTTAGCCCTAATATCATTGCTATATTGTAATTTAAGTATGGTATTTACAATTTCTAGATCACATATACAAACGAACCGAAGCGGTAATTGATTCTCACACTGTAAAGAAAAAAGGTCATTTTATACTGAGAAATTGTGAAGCGAGATAGTTGTGTATATGCCAATTGCTTGGAGTTTCGGAAGACTTTATAAGGTATAAACCAGACACAAATAATCAATTCTTCGATTCACCTTTTCTCCCATTATTTCTGCTGAGTATCTATGTAATTGACTATTTTTTGAAACAACTTTTTTAGTAATTTTTCAATGATTATGTTTTTGGGTTTGTGAAGAAAATCACTTAAAGCAACACAAGAAGTGTTCTTTAACGAAGAAAAAAATATAATATAGTGTTTATGTTTACTACAATTAATTTGTTGCTATGGAGCAACAATAACATAGAATCATTGAATTATATGAGCTCTATCAAGCTTCATAGGTTATAGTTTTTTTTTTCAGGCTTTTAGTCCAAATTCTCAATTATGAAATTTCCTTTTCTTTTATATTTAATGCTTGCTTCAAGTTTCTACTTCTCCTCCAAAAACAAAGCAACCGATAGGTAAATACAGTGAAGCTGATAAATTTTGGATATAATTTCTTTCTGGCATCAATTACGTTGATACATCATTCGTGAATGTTGGTAATCATATTTGGCTTTTTACAGTAAATAAAAGAGTTTAAAGCTTTCCATGACTGACTTGTCTTGATGGCTTACCTGCAGATACAAATGGCAATAAAGAAATTGGTTAAAAAAAGTATTACTATCTAACACTCTTTACTCTTAAACTTAGGTGAATAGATACCTTTATGTGTTGTTGGGTCATAATATTCTGCATTCCTGCAACAGATACCCCATTGTTGAGTAAATTACCAATTTCTCCTTATGCTTTTCTATATTTCTATTTTAAGCCCATCTCTTTGCAATTGCAGTCCCTGTTTTACTGGAAATGAATTGGAAGTGAGAGACAAAGAATTTGTTATTTGGGATGGGAATCTCGAAAATATCCCAATGCAGCAGGGTGTTGTCGCTTAACCTGACCACCACCACCACCAACAACAACAACAGCAACATGTTTACCTTTTTTAGGTAATTCTTTTACGTGTATTTTTTAATCATTATATTGTATTTTTTGAGCAAAAAAAGAGCTTGGTCATGCCATATGTGATCTTAAATTCCATACGAAGTTAAGTCTAACGAAATGCAAAAAAATTAGCAAATTTTTTAATCAACGTATTGTATTTTGAGAATCAAATTCAATTATAACAACGAAAACTGCTTTGTTTTTTATAGCATTATTTTAGTTGGATGGATTTTTCGAAATACAATCTTGCATTAGCAAGAAATGAAAGTAGAACGTAATAGAAAAAATATTAACAAATATACAATGCTATTTATTAGATTTAACAATTTAGTTATTTTTAGTATGTAGGGAAAAAGGAGAGCAGTGTAGTCACCAAGAGATTTTACTTTTGAGCACTTTGTTTTTTTTTTTTTTTTTTCGTGCTTATTGGTAAGTAAGAGGCATTACCGATTGGAAGTCAATTCCGATCAAATCCTAATTTTTATTACAAAAGGGTATTGAACCGAATTGCATGGGAATTCAAGAAATACTTGTATTTTGTAGATTTATTTTCTTATAAAGCAACTTATTACAGATTTATTGTAGGCTTTTCTAAATCACAGGATACTTTTTTTTTTTCGTAAATTGAAATGTGCTCTGATCTCCCTTATTTGAAGATCTTATTTACAGATTTACTGAAGGTTGTTTTTTTTTTTAATTATTTTTTTATTTAACTATTTTGAGTTCTTAATCGACTCTTCTCTTAGTTGTAGATTTAACCGAATTTTTTTTTTTAATTTCTGTTACAAAATCAGCACTTAAAGGGATCTCAAAGCTGCAAAAGCTTATCAAGATTTATATAAAACTGCCAAGTACTTTGCAGTCCTCACACTCTTGGGCCATGAACAATTATGCTTCTGGCTCTCAACCGTTGCAGCCAGTTTAGTCATCATAGCACGTCTAGCAATCAACAGGTCTGGCCGACTACATAGAAGGTAATAACAAAGAATGAGGTCGACGAAATACATTTTTATGCAGTCCAATTTTTTGAAGGGTATATTGGTCATTTTCTTATATTTTTCTCATTCTCCTTCATTTATAGATTCCATTGGTTTTGAAGCTACAAGGGAGACCTAATAAAGGTCAAGCAGGAGGAATTGGAGCAGTACCAACCAGAGGAAGCAGTTGGACTGGTGCTGCCTTAGACTTTATTTGGTTAAATTAATTTTGTACCCAACATATGTGTTTTAAAAAGAGAATATATCTCAGTTTGCTTCTACTTCATTTTTTAAGCATCATACTTTCATAGTCAACCAGTTATAGCATCCTACTTCCATGACAAACGACTTATAAACGATAACACCATCTTTAACGTAATGTCTTCTATCGGTTTTCTTTGACATAAGTGTCGAATCTTTCTTATCTAGTTATTATTATTATTATTATTATTATTATTATTTTCTTTCTAAAAAGGACCGATTACTTTTAACCATTAAGACCAAGATTTTAGGCTTAAAAGTTAAAACTTAAAAGAACCGGCCAAACGAGATGCTTACACTTTAAAACACCAGGCCTTTTCAGTTTTCAGGCTTTTCTCAGGCCAGGCTTAGGACCCCTCTTAAGCCCAAGCCCGATTAACCAAAATTGATTTTTCTATAACCAATTTAAAAATGTCTTTTTATTTTTATCCTTTTAAACCAAGATCGGTTTAAAACCGGTGTTTGGGCATATCGAGTCACTTATCTGTTCCTTTTTTTTTTTTTTCCAAAAAATAAAAAGAAAAAAAGAAGTGTAGAGAGAAAAATGGGTTTTATTTAATTGTTTTTTTTTCTCTTCTCTTCTAACTCACGAGGAAAAGAGGTAAAAAGGTTAGGAGCAAAATATTTAAGGATTTTTTGCAAAAAGCTGGTGACTTGAAAGATTGAAGCTTCATGGTATAATTATGTCTTCTTAAGCTTCATAGTATAAATTGTTAGGGATTTGATGTAACAACCCAAAATATGGTCTAAAAAATTTCATTTTTTAAAAATCTATAAAATAATATTTCTAAATATCATTCATACATTAAAAAATATCCAATAGATCAAATGTCATAAAAATCAGAGTAAATTATCATATGCGAAATCTCAACGGTGTGTGCGATGCAGTCAACCCGAGCTTTTTCTTTGCTACCGGAAGTACCTGAAACATAAACTGAAAACAGTAAACACAAAGTTTAGTGAGTTTCCCAAACTACCACATACCATACATAATAAATCACATACTCCCCCGTGCCTGACATCGAGCGTCGCCTGGTATACATAACAACACATGACACATGCAAGGGTCACATATACTCCTAGCATCCTAGCATGACCAATAAGGATCGACATTAACCCACTAAAGCCCAATGAGGAAACTCAACTCAAATGCTGAATCTCACAGAAAGAAATCCCTAACTACTGCCCTGACGACTCCTCGAGCTATTAGGGAAAAAATAACACCCAATCAATACTTGGGTTCCAAACTATAACCAATAATCCATACTTGGGATATAATAACCATTTTATCCTTGGCCTAGCTTGATCCACAACTAAGGCCCAAAACCACAAACCACTAAGGCCAACACTAAATAATCTTCCAAAGCCCACTAATGGCCCGATTTTCCAAATTAGGCCCAAACACCTCTAGCGGGCCTACCCTAAAGCCCAATCATATCCATAGTCCAAAAACCTGATTTCAGATGGCCCACTACAACCCAAAGCAACAAGGTCCAAGAAAACGACCCAAACCGAGGCCCAAACAACGCCAAGCCCATCTGTCAAAGTACGCGAGGCGTACTCGGCTGTACGCTAAGCGTACACGCTGCATGGCTTGTACGTTACGTATACGAGCTTGTACGCCCAACGTACTCACCCAATAAGCCTTTTCTTCATTAAGTCCTTAACACTTAATTCTAGAAGTCCTAAACACAGATCTGAATCATACACGACCTATTAACCCATACAGTCGACATCTTGGTGGCTTTGCATGCTCCAAGTGGGCCCAAACGCGAAATATGACAATCTACTTCCATGAAAATGGCCATTACTCATGCATGGTTTGATTAAAGCTTCCAACGTTGCAACTTTATGACACTAGGACCCAAAGAACACCAAGAGTAGCAACTCTAAGCTTCAGAAACATAAGTAATCCATAAGAACTCATCTATGGAACCAAAAAGGGTCCAAAAGCTAAAACATGGACATCTAAGCTTCTAAAGATCAATATCAAGACTTTATACCTTGCAGAAGCTAGAAATGAAGCAGAGAACCCGAATCTACAAGCTTATCCTTGAACCACCACCTTGCTCCAACCTTCTCTTACTTGAAAATGAGACAAAACACACCAAAATGCACTCAAAGGAACTTTCAAGGTCAAGAACACTCAACAATGAGGTTAGAGTTTCGTGGAGGCTATTTAGGGACAAGAGGGAGGCCGGTAAAGAAGTTCTTAGGTCATAATGTTCTTTAAATAATTCTCAAACCCTAAATATTAGGGTTTTGGGAACTGGCCACGTACGTTGCGCGTACTCCCTTGTACGCAACGCGTACATGCATGGCACCTACGTTCAATCCTCATCAATACGCCCAATGTACATAGGGTGGTACGCCCCGCGTACTGCACCCTAAGCCCAATAAGGAAAGACCCAATGGATCAAGGTCCAAAACATAACAAATAATTAACCCGAATTAATATAAATACCTTGGAAATGATCGAGCGTTACATTTTATATGCCAAAGCATTCACGGATCTGGGTGAACAAACCAACAACGAATTGGAAAGTTAATTGTATTGAAAACACTGGAGAATGGAATATCATCTAACACTTAAAAGAATTACATAAACAATCAACCAAAATATAATTCTAATTACACCAACACATATTTAACGCATTTCTACTATTAATGTTGTATTATATGTCTACACGAAAAGATGATGATACACTTTATTCAATTAGGATCAAAACCATAAAATAGAAACTAACATTCAAAAGAATAACATATATAATTAATTGATATATAATCCTAACTACACCAACATATATTTAACATGTTTGAAATATTAATGTGGTAGTGTAGATCTACGAGAAGAAAACCATAGAATGATAAAAACAGTGATTCAAAATAAAATTGTTTGCTAAAGTGTAACCTTACTAAATGCTTGATTACAAATTATCTTCCGAACCAACTAAATAAAAAAAAATATTGATTTGATGAGATAATAACTTGATAAAAAGTTAATATTAATCTCAATGTTTGGAACTCTCTTAAATTGTTACAAAATGTTGGGTCAATGTCACTTCTATCGTGCTCGTGCCATTTGTGTGTTGGTGATTTTAGTATCGTAAATAGAATTATATGTCTTGTGAGGGACTTAGACTTAAGAATGAAAGAAAAATCTGAACATGACTGGGAAACCCGAAACCCAAAATTTATGGTTGGGGACACGTTTTTTCGCCAATGGGTTAGGGATCGAGGGATTATCGATTATTCTTATCGGGGTTGGGGCAGTAAATATGAGACGTACCTGACCCGCCCTACTCCTGATATATGCTCTGCAACTTTCTCTTCAATTCTCCCTGCTTTTGGCTTTTACTCTTTGTTGACAACTGTTGAAGCCTCGCCGTCACAACAACACGATGAGACAGATCCCTACCCCCATTATCGTCTATTGCAGTAGAAACATCACCGTTGTGCCTAAGAATAAAAGCAACAAAACGAGAACAATAAAGCTCCAAACTCCAACTGCATGGCTCCATGCCACCGCTCTTCCATTGATCACTTCCTAGCCTCCACTACTTAGTGGCAATGACCATGACTTTAATCTTCCCATAAGGTAAGTTTTGATTTTTGCGATTCGAATACTCCGATACATGTGATGGTTTTAAATTTTCATTGTTTAGCGGTTGTAGCTTTCTCCAAGCTTTCATATATATTTTCATTGTTAAGTTTCATGTGTAAAGTGTTTTAGAGGGTAGAGTTTGGTTTGAAGAGAAGTTTAATCTGATTGGATGCCTCGATAATATATGTATCAGGGACACAGTGGGTATGTGAACAATTTTCAAAATATGGCCATTTTACGAGTAACTCTTAAAATTAAGATCCATTTACCATTTATTTAAAAAAATTACAATACATTTAAATAAAGTTTAAACAATAAAAATAAAACGAATAGGTGAAATTGCATAAACCCTAAAGCTAATTCATTTGCAACTGAAGAAGAAAATAAAGGGATATCAGACTTCTTCTCGCGACGCCTCCGTCCACAAGACCACAACCACCACCGCACGTCGGCACAAGTGAGGCAGTGACCAGACCGTCATCATAATCGCCGTTTTGCCCCACCAGGCACCACTGCCCAGCAGCCCCTCCCTTCGGCTCTTCCTTCCATCGCACAGCCCCTGTGGCCTGAATTCGTTCGACTCAAAACTGCTTCCTCTTCCAGCTCGGTGAGTACTTTCTCCTAGTTTCCCTGTATTCTCCCCTAAATCTATTTGGATGGATCTGATCTGTAGTTGTAGATGTAATGTGTTCATTTAATCAATTTAAAGTGTTAATTTTGTTGATTTTAGATACAGAGCTCCATAATCATCTACAAGTGTGATTAAAGTGAAAAATGGCTACAAAAGGTGGAAGGAAAAATCTGAAGAGGGCTGTTAATGATGAGACATTAACTCTTCAACCAGGCCAAAGCATCATGCAAGTTGTTTCTCTTCGAGGCTCCAATCTAATTGAGGTTATTCACCACATCCTTATCACTTGTTATCGGTATGATTAGATACATGACTGATTGATTTAAGTACAGATAATTGATGCCAAAGGAGACAAAGCTTTGGCGATTTTCCCAGCTAAATTTCAGAAAAGCATGTGGATAAAACGAGGTGTGAGTTCATGTACTTTCAGTTGCATTATACTTTGAAAAATCTACCAAATTATAGCACTGAAAATTGCTTTGTGTATGGATGACATTGCCATAATTGGGTAGATATTTCAAAGTACACAATGCTGTAATAATTGAAAAGTGAAAGGAAGATGCAGTAGTGGACAAATCAATGAAAGCAGATTGCTATTTCTATCATTTAACCCATATAAATGGTGAATTAGATGATGAATAAATGTTGCAGGTAGTTTTGTGGTGGTTGATGATAGTGGGAGAGAAGAGGCTGTTGAGTCTGGAAGAAAAGTGGCTTGTGTTGTTCTTCAAGTTCTTTTCCATGAACAAGTTAGATCATTACAAAAGTCTCCAGAATGGTTAGTTTGTTTATTAATGATCTCAAATTCTTCAATATAAAAAATACTTATTTGCAATTTGTTTTATTAATGCAGGCCAGAAATCTTTAAATCAGCCATAGTGGAGAAAAACCCTTCAATAACACAGGAAAATTGTGAGGAGCTAGAGTCTAGTGAAGATGATGGGCTGCCCCCACTGGAAGCCAATACAAACAGAAGACCTGTAGAACTTTGGTCAGATACAGAGTCAGATTCTGAAACAGAAGATTCTTAAGTATGTAATTATGCTACTATCATGATTGTTGTTTTCTTCTTTCTTAATTATTACAATTATTTATTTATTTATTTCACTACCAAAATAGAATGATTTTGAGGAAAACTTCTCTTTGCATATTGTTTTCTTCATTTTGCAGCACAGGGTAAGGTTATGGGAGAGTCACCAAAGTCGAACATTGCATTTTTAGAGTTTTAACATTACAAATTCTTCTATACAAATGTGGTCCATTGGTATAAAAAGAAATTAAAAAAATAATGCTTGATAAGCTCCAATTCATTTGACCGATTCTTGTCTTCGCTTAAGGTGTCATTAGATTGATACACACCATTGCTGAATCATGCACATACCCATAACCTTCACTTGTTTATGTCATCCAGACCTTCTCCTCAATATGAGCAGCTGCTACAAGTTTATCCAACAACAGCATACAACCATCATTCCTAGCTGATTCTTGGGCCGACTTAAACTTTAATCGCTTTTCGTCATTTGGACAAGAGAATGATTTCACAAATGTAGTTAAATTCGGATATGTCCCATCAGTAAGATGATACAATGCTTGTATGATGTCCCATTTGCTTGAAACAACACCTCATACGAATTCCCAAGGATAATGTCGTTGAATATCGATGATTGTGTATAAAATATTGATGTCGTTGTTGGCACACGATGGACCAAAAAATGCATGCCATATCCTAAGATCATTAAACACCATTGCTTCTAAAATTATTGCCGGCTGCTTTTGATCACCTCTCATAAATTGACCATGCCATGCTTTATGACACATTGACCACCCCTGATGCACATAATCAATACTACCAAACATTCTAGAGAAACCATGTTTGTTTTTATGTGATGTATACAATTGTTGGATGTAGCTAACTGTAGCCTTGCATAAATAACGACTATGATAGAAGATAATCACAAGTTTAACAAACTTGTATAGATATTCCCGCGTCGTTCACTCTGACATCCTCAAATACTTATCCCATGCCTAATAATAGTTGACGAATTACAACTCTAGGGCATGAGGCATTCGGCGCATTGAAGGGTAGTAGAAGGCGGCAAAACGCAGCTCAACAATCATGCCAAAAAAATCAGAAAATGAAGAGTCGATCATGTGGAATAATCAAGCCTAAATAAGAAATCGATTGCCTTGAGTCTTGCAAAGCAACAGTGAGTTTTTTTTTAAAAATCTACTTTTTTTTCTTTCATTATTTAAAGTTTAAATCAAAATCTGTAATTCCTAAACTCTGAAATCTGAAATTCTGCATCCGAAATAGTAACCAAAATCTTATTCTTTGCGTTTTGATTCTTTTCTTTCGAGAATTTTGAATGCATATTTGTCAAATGGATTTGTGTGGTTTGCCTTAGTTTGTGGAATGTGGAAATAGGAATCCCTGTAAATTTTATGATTTTTGCATTTTATAAATAGAGCCTAAACTGGATGGTTTTGCCCTTAATTTGAGTTTGGTTGTGCATTTTCTCTTGAGCTGTTGATGTGTAACATACTTTTGATCCAAGTTTGGACAATTTTGTCCCCGAAGATGGTAATTGAAATTTCAAGTGGATTTGGATGTTGTTTGTAATCTTGATGATCTCTTATGTTAGGAGGTGATTTGATCTAAGTTTGAACAATTTTGTCCCCGAAGATGGTAATCGATGATAAGTTATAATTATCTTTATCATCGACTTGATAGATAAACTTTTTCTTTGTGTATTAATTTATAGACATCAAACATGCCTCTAAATAAAAATTGTATTAGGTGTTGTTTGATTTTCTGAAGCAAAAATTCATGAAGTCTGCGGACCACCTCTGCAACCCTCTGCAGTAGAAGAGGTGGACCAAACGGCTGCAGACTATAATAAGAAACGTGTTTGTTTTTTTAACATCTGCATACTGCTGCAGATATTAAAAAATTAAAATAAACTAATTTTATAAACCGAAAATAGCTTTTTAATACGTAAAATTTAATAATGTATAACATTTCGGTAAAAATTAATGATATTTCAGTAAAAAAGAATGATATTTCAACAAAAAATAAAGATATTTTAGTAAAAAATAATGATATTTCATCAAGAAATTATCATTATTGAATATAAAAAAATGAAAAATAAATTCAATAAGAATAAACGGAAAAAAAATGTGAAATAAAATTTTAATAACATATAATCAAATTTTCAGCAATAAAAAAAGAAGAGGAGGTTAGAAGATGCAGTACAAGTGCTGCGCCAAACAGAGCCTGCGCAGAGGTTTTTGACTCAAAAGACTTCTAAAAAACAAACAACTGCGAGATGAAAAATGCTGCGCGTGTGCTGCGCCGCGCAGCAGTAAGAGGTTTGAAGAGGTTTTTTCCAAAAAACAAACAACACCTTAGTATTTTTGTTCTAGAAATTTATGTTGTATACGAGCATGGTGTATATATAGGGGCACTATCAACTATTTTTCGTCCGGGGCATGGAAAACAAATAGACCGGCCCTGAATAGTATCATGAACAATATTAGTATGAATAGTAACCGTGAACAGTAATTTGCCGATTGGTACTTAACACAAAAAACCCTCCCACCCTAAACCTCGCTCCGATACCATGTTAACAATAATAGATTGAGGGTAAAAATACCTTATTGATTGTATATCTTTTACAAGGAGGCGGTACAAGACTATATATAGAGGCAGGATCCCTAGACAAAGGAAACATTATGAGCCCATGGGCTAACTATGCCTAAAACTAATATATGCAATATTTACATTCTAATAATATTCAAACAAATCCCATGCTTTCGAGAGTCAGGCTGATTAGGTGCTTGGTGCTTGGATTAGGGTCTGGTAGCACTGTGCATGTCTTCCTTTGGTAAACCAAATAGGGTCAGGACTTATCAAGTGTCTCACTCTATGTTTCAGTTGGTTTTTACACTTGTTTTGTGTTTTAAGAAATGCAACTTGTTTGCAAAAACGCATATCATATAACAAAAAAACAAACAAAAAATAAAGAACAACTCAAGGCTATGTTTGGCGTACTAGCTGAAAAGTTAGCTGTTAGCTGAAAAGCTGACTGATAGCTGAAAAGCTAGTTGATAGCTGAAAAGCTAGCTGATAAAAAATGACGTTTGGTAAAACTAGCTGAAAAGCTAGTTGAAATATATAAAATTACATAAAAAGACATGTGAAAGTATGTGTTTCTATAATTAATTAAAGGGTGTATTTGTAATTTTTAAAAAAGCTCCTAAAAAGCTAGTCTAAGTAGCTTTTGAAAAAGCTAGCTTATAAGCTACTTTTTGGCTTACCAAATACGACAGCATAAAAAAACTCGAAAAATAAGCTAGCTTATCAGCTAGCTGTGGCGCGCCAAACACAATTATAAGAAATTTCAACATTATATAAGCCATGATATTAATTATCACAGATAAAATAGGTATTCTTAAAACCTACAAAGAATATATCAGACCTATAATACATTTGGTCCTGAGAACCTATTGATGGGCTTGAAGGAAACTTCCAGCACTGTTTTAATAAAGGGAATTGAGTGTTATATACGAATACCTGCGAGACACTAGGGCATCTGTTGTATCATCTGCAACATCTGTATCATCTGAATCATTATCTATAATCCATGTTGGCATGGGTAGTTTTGGTATAGGGAGAGTCTTGTTTGTCAGCATGGCAACAACTTCCTCCATTGTTGGTCTGTCAGCTGCATCATTTGAGATACACAGCAGCCCAATGAGGATGAATCTTGCTGTGATTCTTAAACCGGCATGAATTCTACGATCAATCATATTTTGATCTTTTCCTAACCACCAATCTTTCCAAACCTGCAACAACTGCACATGTCTAAAGTTATACTCCAACCATTGCACCAAAAAGAAGTATGTCTTGACATTTTTCATATAAGTTATTTTGATCCATGTACTTTGTATGTCATGCATTACATGTAGCCCGTTCATATTTCTCCTTGTCTAGATAATAAAATCATATAGCATTTCTCTCTTACGCCAAATAATTGAGATCCACAAAACGTAAAAGAAAAAAGAATAACCAAAATGCTTTTCCATGATTTAAACCTTTTGTCAGAAATCAGTAATCACATTAAAAAAAAAAAGTTACTAGAGGAAAAAGGTTGGTAATAAACTTGGTAGGAAAATCTATGTCAAATTATATGCTTGGGTCGATCTTAAACAACCAGTATCTGTTTTTTTTAGAATATATAGGATATTGTAGAAGCACCATTCTAATATCATAGACGAATCTGATCATACTTACAGTTCGGTGTGCAGTGAAATAGTGTCTATTATACCCAGTCATGGTTTCCAAAATCAACACACCAAATCCATGCACATCATCCTTAGTTGACAGCCGATTATCATGCCAAAAATCCGACAGTTTGGGGTTAAAATTTCCATCTAAAAGAATATTTGCAGGTTTGACATTACCATGTATGACATCATGCTGGTGAAGGTAAACAAGTACCCTAGCAACAGCCAATATTACTTTTTTTCGCTTATTCCAGTCCAAAAGAGTACATCCACGATCTACAAAGACATCATGGAGCACATGTTTGTCAGGTTTAATCTAAATCTTAAAATCTATCATTTAAATATGAAGTTTAGATATAACGTAAGGTCAACGGTACTGATTGCTTGCTCTTAAACTCGATCACAAGTTCTCAAGAGGGTGCAATTTACCCTCCGATATATAAGCATGCGTTGTAGGTTTCAAAAAATAAAATTCATATCAAATAGCATGTGATCTAGACTTCCACACACTGCAAACTCATAGACAAGGAATACTTCTAGTTCTCCAGTGGAATATCCAAGCAACTTGAGCAAATTCTCATGCTCAAGTTTTAGCAGCAATGCCACTTCATTTGTATAGTATTGGGAACCAAATTTAGGATTATGTCTGGCAATTGATACATCTTGTCCATTTTGTAGTGTTCCCTAAAAAGATAAACTAAGTTGTAGCTTTTAGCAGCCTTTGGAAACCTAAAAATAATGTGATTAGATAAGATACATGACTACGTATACCTTGTAGACGGTGAAACCATGATAACCCCAACGTGAAATTTTATTATTCTCAGAGAAGTTCTCAGTTGCAACATTGATGATTCTGAACTCAAACCTGTGTAATATTCTGTTTTCACCTCCAATACTATCAAAGTATACCTCCAAATATCTTGTAATCCCAACTAAAAATAAAAATCTGTTAGAAGCAAATAAGATAGATTTATTGTATAATATGGTATAATATATTCAATAGAACAAGTCTATGTTCTGAGTTTTGTATCATATGAATGTGAAAGTAACACAAAAAAGCATATCTAATGCTTGAAAATGAAACATCCCTAAAGTTCATACCAAACGAAAGTTGTATCTAGATAGAGTCCCAAATTATAAGTTTCTTATGGCGCCTCATGCTATTTTTATATAAATCAAGTTTTTATAAAAACTAATTAAGAGGTTAAATTTGTTTGTGTTAAAATTAAAAGATTTCTTAGAGGTGTCTCGTTTATCTAAAGTTATGATTTTTTGTTGAAAGAATTTTTTGATTGAAAATCTTGTTTAGCTAGGCACTTCACTTTTACTTTCAAAAATATAAAAACTAAAGGAAAAACTTTATGTTCTCTAAATAAAAAATCATTTTAAAGGTTTCTTCCATATCAAATATTAAGAAATTTCGAAAAAGAAATTTCAAAAAAGAGTTGCTCAAGTGTTCCCACTTTATTTAACAACAAATGCTTATTTTTTATAAAATATAAACTGTTGGGCTGATTTCATTCAAATCTGGATGAGACAAAAAAGTTATAAAATTTGAAATCACACTCGGTGTGTTACCCGGCTAGAGGGTACTGTAAATTCGTCCAAGTGGATTAAACTCTCAAAGAGGAGAGCCCAACCATATATTATATTTGTTTTGCTTGATTCCTTCTCCACACACTATTTTATAAACTGTGTGGTTGTTTCTATCTACTAGCTTTGTTTAACTTGGTGGGTTATCTTGTGAGTGAACTTAAATTGTCAAAAAGTCATTAAAGTTTTTTATCAGCACCTCTCCCATTTTGTGTAATCCATGTTGGCATAAATGGTTTTGGTATAGGGAGATTCCTGTTGGTCAGCATGGCAACAACTTCCTCCATTGTTGGTCTGTCAGCTGCATCACTTGAAATACACATCAGCCCAATGAGGATGCATCTTGTTGTAATGATTGAATTTGCTTGAATTCTAGGATCAATTATATTTCCATCTTTTCCTGACCACCAATCCCTCCAAGCCTACAACAATTTCACATGTCAATAGTTATATATACTCCCACCATCGCACCAAAAAGAATTTTGTCTTGACATTTTCTATATAAGTTTGGAATTGATCATTTTGATTGATGTACTTTATGCTTCATTCATTACATGTAGCCTGTTTAAATTTCTTCCTAAAAAAGTAACACGATCATATGACAGTTCTATCTCGCACCATAATTGAGACCAACAAAACGTAAAAGAAAAAAAAAAAAAAAAAAAACAAAATGCTTTTCCATGATTTAGAACTTTTTGTCAAAGATCAGTAATCACATCGAATCACTAGTTACAAGTGGAAAAGGTTAGAGAAAACTTGAATTTTGCTTTTGGTTATGGTGTGTCAAATATATATAGAAATGAAATGATATAGTCATATAGTAGAAGAACAATTTTAACATCATAGAATCTGATCACTGATCGATAGTCATACTTACAGTTTGTAGTCCTTCAAAAAAGTCTTTATTATACCCGATCATCATTTCCAAAATTAACATACCAAATCCATACACATCATCCTTAGTTGACAGCTGATTAGCCTGATGTATTGCATCCACTTGGACGCAATCAACCTCCTTTATAGGCAAAAATCTTGCAACCCCAAAATCTGATAGTTTAGGGTGGAAACTTTCATCTAAAAGAATGTTTCGAGGTTTGACATTGCTGTGTACGACATCATGCTGGTGAAGGTATACAAGTACCCTAGCAACAGCCAATATTACTTTTTCTCGCTTATTCCAGTCCAAAAGAGTACATCCACGATCTACAGACATATCATGGAGCATAGGTTTGTCAAGTTTTATCCTAATATTGAAAAATATCATTTTCAATATATATGAAGTTTTAGTAAAATAATGTTAACAGTGATGATTATTTGGCATAGACACTATATCACAGACCCTTAATTGAACCAGGATGTGAGAAAAGCATGAGATGTACTTTTCAAAAATAGAATTCATACCAAATAGGAAGTGATCTAGACTTTTACATAGTGCAAACTCATAGACAAGGAATACTTGTGTTTCTTCAATGCAATATCCAAGCAGCTTGAGCAAATTCTCATGCTCAAGTTTTACCAGTAACGCAGCTTCATTTTTATACTCTTGGGATCCAGATTCAGAATTATGTCTGGCAATTGATACCTCCAGTCCATTTTGTAGACTTCCCTGAAAAGAGAAACCAAGTTAGAGCTTTTAGCAGTCCTTGTTGGGAAACTTGAAAATGATGTAAATAGATAAGATACATGACTATGCATACCCTGTACATGGAACCATCCTCCCATTGTGAACTTTTATTATTCTCAGAGAAGTTCTCAGTTGCAGAATTGATAGTTCCAAACTCAAACCTACGTAATATTCTGTTTTCACCTCCAATAGAATCAAAGTATAACTCCAAAGATGTTTTACTCCCAACTACAAATAGATATCTGTTAGAAACAAATAAGATACGTACGAGTATTGTATGATATCATATATAGAATATAATATTCAATAGAACAAGTATATATACGTTCTAAGTTTTGTACACAAATAGGGCATAACACATATCTAATGCAATAAAATGCAGCATCCCCAAAGTTAATACAAAAATAAAGTTGTATCTAAATAAAGAATTATCTAACTTCACTTATGACACTAATGATGAGGGACGTGACATGTGGAAATGGATGAAAGAAATAAGGGTTTTATCAACCTGGGAAAACCTAAGGTATATTTACCATTTTACCCTTTTTTTTCTGGATCATTAAAGCACTTAAGTTTGGCAAAAATGTTTACGAGGCAAAAACACCAAAATAAATTATCAAAACATTTCAAGGATAAATCTAGGGAATGCTATTTTGGTTGGTGACAATATAAGTTAGCTCAATTCTAGTAGGTTTTCCACAACAATTTGGGGTCAGATATGTAAATGATAATGTATTAATGATCTCTACAGAAGGAAAGATCTTTTTGTTCAAATACAAAGTTATGATGTGCCAATTCAAATTATCATCATTATACTTCTCAATGGTTGCCTACTTATCAACACAAATTGCATTACATACATATATGTTCTTCCAGTGCATGTCTACATGGAAACATCCGCATGTAAATCAGTTTGTGTGCTTATTATGCATGAGAAAAAAACAAATAAACCGGAAGAGAACATAATACCAGATTTTTCCCCATTGGACCAAGACAGAAGCTTTGGCACCTTATTACCAAATATTCTCAAAGCCGAAGGCTGCAATGTGTGATTGGCTTTTTCCTGTAAGGTTAATACAGACTCAAGACAGACCACAACCTCGGCCATTGTAGGTCGTTGCTTTGGATTGCTATGTAAACATCGATCTGCAAGCTTTGCAAATTCCTTCAAACATTTAGGCAAGATTCTCTCCCTTATATACCAATCAACGATTTGCTTTAGCCTACCTTCTTTGATAGATTCTTGAGCCCAATTTACTAAACCCCAATGCTCCTCATCAAGACTTTTGTCCACTGCTTGTTTTCCACTCAGGGCTTCAAATAATACTACCCCAAACGCATACACATCAGACTTTCTCGTCAGCCTACCAGTTGCAAAGTAGTCTGGATCGAGGTATCCAAAAGTGCCTTTCACAAAAGTGTTGACATAAGTGGAGGGTTGATTTATGGGACCTAGTTTGGACAACCCAAAATCTGAAATCTTAGCAGCCCAGCTGTCATCTAACAATATATTTGAGCTTTTCACATCGCGATGTATAACTCCATGCTTAACGCCCGTACCATTGTGAAGGTAATCTAGTCACCGAGCTGCCCCTATACATATTTTGAGTCGTCTGACCCAAGGTAAAGGACTCTGAAATTTGTGAAGATGATCTTCAAGGGTTCCATGGGGGCATATAATCGTAAACAAGGATCATTTCTTGCATTTCATTGCAGTAACCAATCAAAGAGACCAGGTGACAGTGCCTTAACTTAGAAAGCATTTGAACTTCATTCCAGAACTCTGCTGCTCCTTGATTAGACTTTGAATCCAGACGCTTAATGGCGGCAACCAAACGAGTTACCCCATTAGTGATGGTTCCTTTGTAAACTATGCCGAACCCCCCTCGCCCGATTTCTAGTGACTTATCAAAGTTTTGGGTTGCTGAGTGAATCTCAGAAATCGTAAATTGACGGCACAGATGTGGCAACTCTAAGGACGAGGAAGATTCAGCATCCATGTCGGTAGAAAAGAAGATGGTAGATATGAACTAGTATTTTAATCGGAAGGTATTCTAAAATTTGTGCTTGGTCACAGATATGCGTTAGGGTCATCATCCTTTTACATTCCTAGTCATACATATTGCTTCTCACCAGATTTCTACTCAAATTAAGAATTAATTTCGGTGTTGTACCTTCCAGAAATGTACGTCATTCCTCCATTGACTAACTTTTTTTTAATTCAATAATTGAAAGTTCAGCATCGTCGCTTGGTACTTGGGAAGACCTTGGATTGTAATAGCCGCCGATAGAGAAAAGGGTTTACAGACTGCTTTGCACGTCTTCCATAGCAATATATTCTTTTTAGGTACACCATGTTCGCACAAATGATTGAAACAAATATATTTGTACAGTCTTCTACCGTGCTCCATTCGTACATATCTCTTTAATAATCGTACAAATCAGCAGACGAGGGGTACAGATTGAGATTGAGTTTGAGTTGCTACAGAAAACTTTGTTTGGTTTTAAACAAAAATTTTCAAATTTAATACCAGTTAGTTTTATCAAATACGAACCCAATAAATTACTAAGATCCTCAGTTTAATAAAATAAATATTAAACAACTAAAATACAAATGTACACTTAGTAATAGGAATGTATATATAAAAGAGAAGAGTACGTTTATATTTAAACAATTTTTTTTTATATCACTGAAAAACGAACTTATTAAAAGCGTTCTTACTCATATAATAACGATCTTAGATTACAACTTACTTGACGTAGATGTGACATCTACATGGAAAATTAAAATGGAAAAATGACTTAGAAGAGTAATTATATTTATTTGTTTTGTTTACATTTAGATAAGTTTTTTTTTTATGCAACTAATCATCAAACTTATAAGAAGCATTCAAATATAATCATTTGTAACTAATATCCAGTTTTGATTATTAATTCACTTTGTAATATATCTTCTAAAGTTTGATGTTACTTTTAAATTTATTTTAATACATCTTTTATATATTATTACGAATAAATTTGATTTTGTTGAATCTTTCTATACAAGAATTAGCTAACAATTTTCTATGGAACAAATAGCTACAAAATTTCTTACAGAAAATAGTTATGAGATTTGCTACGAAAAACCCCTAATTTACTAACTATATGTGATTATCTTACCATTTTTTAGGTATAAATGTTGTGTAATGAAATAGAAAGCGGTGCGCAAAGGAGTTGGAAATGTGGAAATGCGACGAAAGCAAGCCTTACTTGAAGTACAAATGACAGGTTTTCTTTTTCAACCAAAACAATCTACCGGATAATCCTCCGGTCGGAAATCATGAAAATTTGTTTTATGTTTCTAATATGAACAATTGGTAATTGTACTTGACATTTGCTTCTAATATAACTGAAAATATATATTGTATTGTGCTTAACACTTTTTATTATAATGTTTAATTAGTTATGTTGAACTATAGGTTTAGTGTATTATTATACACTAGGTGTGAAACCCGTGTATCACACGGGTTGATTTAAAAAAAAATAACATTAAATTAAAGTATAAACATAAAATATTTTTTAATGTATAACTTTAAAATAAGAAAGGAAGAAACGTATTTATTGAAGTTTAATATCATATATATATATATATATATATATATATATATATATATATATATATATATATATATATATATATATATACACACATGATATTTAATACTTTACATATATAAATATATAACTTTAATTTTAAAAAATGAAATTTGCTGAACAGGTTCAGCATGCAGAATTCCAAGAAAGAAGAGTTACCGATCCAGAGTAATGTAAGATTGAGTAAGACTCAGAGCCCGAGTACAGAGGCTGAGATAGTTGAGATGAGTCGATTACTGTATGCTTCCGTTGTAGGCTCAATTATGTATGCTATGACTTGTACTCGTCCTGATGTGGCCTTTGTATTGAGCATGGTCAACAGATATTAGGGGAACCCTGGCAAGGCTCACTGGACTACGGTAAAGAACATTCTCAAGTACCTATGGAGGACTAAGGACTGGGTCCTTACCCTCGGTGGGAGTGATGACTTGAGAGTAGTAGGGTATAGTGATGCTAGCTTCTAGACTGATAGGGATAATTTCCGCTATCGCTGGGGCTTTACCTTAAACGGAAGAGCAATTACTTGGAAAAGTTCCAAGTAGGAGACAATGGCTAGTTCAACTTGCGGATCAGAGTATATAGCAGAAAGGAAGGCAGCAAAGGAGGCTATATGGATAAAGAACTTCATTGGAGACCTTGGAGTTGTACCAGCTATAAAGGAGCCTATGGAGATTTTCTGTGATAGTGAAAGTGCAGCTGCCTTAGCCAAGGAACCAAGGGATCACGGAATATCCTTACACATCGACAGAAAATACCATTTCACCAGACATTGAATATAAGAAGGACTCCTTGTGGCAAAGAGGGTATCGTCGGATGAGAACCCAGCAGATCCCCTCATGAAGGGACTGGGTAGGGTTAAGCATCTTCAACATGTGAGGCGCATAGGGCTAAAGGATGATATTAGTTTTAGAAATTAGATAGCTTTAAAATTTGTAAAATGTAATTGACATTTGATGATAAATAAAGGTTGTTGTTTATTTATAAGTAAAATGTTGATATCTTCTGTCAATCGTTTACTATCATTTCATTTTGCATGTTTTGACTTCTAGAATAATTATGTTATGATATATCATATTATTCAAATTCTCCACAGTCGGTCATATGTTGGAAGTAGATATGAATCAAGATTGTCATAAAGTTGGCTTGTAGATGTCTAAGGCGTTCGACATAGCAAGAGTTGCTACAACATTCATGAGTACTCATAAGTTTTGAGTATTGGATTCAACCTACACTCACTTGTATCACTTCATAGAATTTATCCTGAGTAATCGTGAGACGGTAATATCATATAAGTCTTCAAACCTAGAGATATGAGTTGTTGATTATGAGTTGGTTATACATTGATTGTACAAAAACGCATTGGTAACTCGATGTTATAAAACATGCCTTTGTGTATAATTCAACAAGTAGTGGAACAAGCATATGAGTCGAAGTTTATCTGTTCCTTCTTGGATTAGAAGCGATATCTAGGCCCCTCGATGATTTTGTGTTGACCTATGTAACGAGCTCGATCAGAACTAAATTGATGCGTTCGATTAAGTTCTATGTCAAACAAATCGGAAATCGGGAAACAAACTGATGGACAATAAATACAACATTGTTTCATGTATTTGTCCGGCTGATATCTAGAACAGAGGATTATATGATTACTTATCTTAAATGGCGCATCATTATCATCTCAGTTTTGCGAGAGTTTGAAAGAGCTACGATTGTTGATCGGTTCCTGAAGTCATTCATGCAGTTATAGTTATTAGACGTATCCAAGTGGGAGACTATTGGATTAGGTGTCTAAGTTCATAACTATTTCTAAAATGTACTTGACCCGGTTGGCATGGCATTGCAACACTTGGATAGACAAAATGAGAGAAATGACACTTAAGGTTTATTAATATATTATAAGTTCTAATATATTAATAATATTATTTAATTAGTATTGATCAAGAATTAATTTAGAATTAATTTGGTGATCAAAAGGAGACTAATTAAATATATGGGGTTGATTATGTAAATCATCAATTCTTTTATATTGGGCTAATGATCCATGGTTATTGAATTGGGCTAAAACCCATAATGTGCTCCATGGATAGTTCATGGAGGTTATAAACCCATGGATCATGGAATATGAAAAGCCATATCAATTAGGGTTTACATGCTGTAACCCTACTTGTGACACAACTATAAAAGGACCCCATGGGCTACCAAAATCGGCACTATGTGTAGAACAAGAAGGTTAGCCGATTTTGAGTGATAGTGCAGTTCTCTCAAAGTTATTCCAGGAGTTGTGGTGTTGTGTGAAACACTTGAGGCATCACATTTGAGGTGCTAGGATTATAAGGTTCTCAAGGAATCCAAGCAACAAGAAAGGTATGTTCTTCTACTAGCTTTTATGGTTCAAAGTTCCCCATGTCATGCTAGTTAGGTTAAGAACCTTGGAAAATAAAATTTGTATGTATCTTAGTAAAACATAGATCCAAGGTTTCTAGGGTTGCATATACACCTTAGAAGTGTTAGAATGCTCAAAACCCTTCAAGATCTTTGTGATTCTTGAATGTGTCAGTAGTTGTATGTTTTGGATTACGGTTCGATGGCAGGCGGTGCCAGAGGAATGTTTGTATGTTAGATTATATTGGTTGTTTGTGTGATACCTGTATGTGCCTGGTAGGGATGTGAGTGTGGGTAAGGGCCCGTATCTCATCACTAGCTGAGTATGGATGGGGTTCCATATCTCAACATTAGCAGAGTAGGGGCGAGGCCCATGATAGGCGAGGCCTTAGGACTGGAGCATATAGTTTTGTGTATGAGCTAGTATGATTATATGATATTGTTTGTAGAGTACAGCGGGCGAGGCCCAGAGAAAGGCGGGGCCTAGGAGAAACAGATCTGTATACCGAGTGGGGCTCGATGCCAGGCGCGAGCCTATGTCGGTCGGGGACCTAGGAAGGGATAAGGGCCCAATATATGTGATTATATGTATGGTATTTGGTAGTTTGGGGAGCTCACTAAGCTTCGTACTTACGGTTTTTCAATTTTGGTTTCAGGTACTTCCAGTGGTGGAAGGAAGAGCTCGGGACGACAACATTGCACACACCAATTGTTTTAGCCTGGGATGTTTATACTCTAATACATTTGGAAGATGTTTATGGTATTTTGAGATACATGATTTATGGTTTTTATGTGATGAATTATTAACTATGGTTTTATTTATGACTTAAAATGAAATTTTTGGACCGTATTTGTGGGATGTTTCATTATGCTTATAATAAGATGATTGTCTTTGTGATAATTGTAACGACCAAAAATTTCAATAAAATTTAAACTTTTCAAAAACAACCCATTTTAATAATGTTATTACAAAAAGGTTTTCAATACATTTAATATCAGAGTATTCCCAGTAACCATGTCATAAACATAAACACGAGGAGCGGTACGATCACGTCTTCGCCTTGCCACGGTCTCCTAAAGAACCTGAAAAACATTTAAACCACAACTGTAAGCCCGAAAGATTAGTGAGATACCCCCAAAATACCAACCCCATATACGACCTTCCGGTCCAAAACATATTGCCTTCCGTCCTATAACATAGTGTCTTCCAGCCCATAACATAAATAACATACATAACATAACAGAACATAGAACAGCCATGCATATCGGGTCTATTATGTGACTGGTCCGCCGTATCGAGCCTTCAGTCCACCGGGTCCATCCTCCGAGTCTAGCCATGTCCTTCGAGTCTGCAGTGTGGTTGGTCCGCCCGCACCGGGCCTTCAACCCACCTGGTCCACTCTCTGAGTCTACAGTATGACTGGTCCGCCCGCATCGGGCCTTCAGTCGGCCTGGTCCACTCTCTGAGCCTCGGCACATCTGGTCCGCCCTCGTGGGGCCTACAGCCTATCCGGACCGCTCTCTGGGCCTTCGGAACAACCGGTCCGCCCTGGGTATCTTGGCCTACAACACAAAGCAGGACCCGCCTCAACCCAACTCCAGTCCAAACAACCATGTGCACATAACATACAATCATATAACAGTTCATAGTCAACAAGCCGATCAAGCAGATCACATAACATATCATTACCTTAACCAGGATACCGACCTAACCGGTCACTAGCATAGCATCACCCTACATATCAGGAAACCGACCTTAACCAGGTCTCTAACATATACCATCCTAGCTACCAGGATGTAGACATATCAAAGCAATAATATAACAACAAATATCCGAATCTCAATCCGATAAAGGGCCGACCTTGGTGCCTTAGACCCTGTCGATATAGTGAGGATAACTCACCTCGCGAATGTCGATACTCTGAACTGAAGAAGCAGACTCTCGAATCACCAACTCACCGCCAATCCCGAACTAACCATCATAACAAAATAAACATTAGGCCAATCATACATCCACTTATCGGGCCAAGACCAAAGTCCAAATCTCATACAAAGTCCAATATTGGCCCAATTTACCAAATTGAGCCCACCTCACCAAATGGGCCTAGATCCAATGTCCATAACAATAATTGGGCCCAAAATACTCTATCCATAAATTCCCAGTCATGGCCCATAAACCAACAACCCAAAAAACAGCCCAAACTCTAAGGCCCAATATGAAAGTCCAACAGGGGGAGTATGCTGGGCGTACCCTCCTTGGTACGCGGGGCGTACAACATTGATTCGCAAAGGGAATCGGGGCTCTGGCTCGCTACCCGGGGCGTACTCGAAGGTTACACGGGGCGTAACCCTGATGCTCAACAATTCCACATAATGACTTAATGGTTTAAGCTCTTAAGCCCAAACTTCAGATCCTTAGGCCAAATATGATTAGAACTCATAAAGTCTCAAACTTTATCACTTGGGACGTCCATAAAGCTCTTAATCCAAGGTCTTAATCCATTAAGACTATGTTTCTCACACATGGAACAACTACAGCCCTTGGGACCTCATTTTTCTCACTCAAGACCTCTCCAAAGGTCTGAAAGGATAGATAATCTCGGCCAACACAAAGCATGAATCAAGATGAGAACTTTGGGACAAGAAAGATGCTAAAAACCCCACAACACTTAGATCTATGCAAAATAGATGGCAAGCAAGAAGCTTTATACCTCAAACAAGCTCCAAAGGATGGTATCTCTTCAGATCTACAAGCTCCAATTGTTCCTCTTCTTCCTTGACAACTTCTCCTTTCTCCTTCTAGCATTTCTTTTGTTAAAATGAGCTTTCCAAGGTCAAACACACCCAGCAATGGAGGGAATACGAGTTTCTAGGGTTTCTGAGGTTAAAGATGAGCTTAAGGAGGCTAGGGTATGAACCAACATGTTCCTTATATAGTGGCTGACCCTAAAATAGGGTTTGGAGTTTCTGAGAGTACGCTGGGCGTACTCACCCGGCCACCCCGCCATCTTTCCTCCCTTTACGCTGGGCGTAAGTCCAGCTTACGTTGGGTGTACCCAGCCAAACTTCAAAATGCATGCATGCCATGCATGCATGGGACCTTTTCCACTTATTCCACAAAGAGCTATAAACACTAATCCTCTTCCAAACGCCACAACTCCTCTACTCTAAACCCGCTCCCAAATAACTTTACATTCATACGAGGGTGACGAGAAGCCCAATGCTTCTAACAACATACACCAGCCCGAAACCTTCTCGGATGAAACCCATTTCCCGAACGCGGTGTTACAATAATTGTTCGGAATGCATGTATGTGTTTGATGTTCTGTGATTATCTAGTTATTATATTTATGTGGTAAAGATAGGGGTGAAATAGACCCTGTAACCGGTTGAAATAGGTCGAAAGGGATCGCAAGCACCCAAATATGCTTGACAATATCGGGTTGAAATAGACCGAAGGAGATTGTAATCACCTAGATATGCTGGACAGTATCCGGTTGAAATAGAGTGAAGCGGTTGTAGCACCCATATATGCTTGGTTGTATGTTGTATGGTATGTGGTATTTTGGGGGAAATCACTAAGCTTTATGCTTACGGATTTCAGTTTATGTTTAAGGTACTTCTAATTCGAAGGGGAAGGGCCCGACTTGATCACACCGCATCACCCTATGATTTTTGTATTTTGAGATTTTTGGAATTTTTACTCTAATGATATGTTGCTATGAAACACTTTTGACTAATTTGATATGCGTATCATATGTTTTGGATGATTTTAAAAACAACAATTTTATCTATATTTTTAGGATGTTACAACTTGGGGGTCGAAGGCACCAATACCGGCCTAGTGGATTACGTATCCATGTTTAGGATGTTGCTATGCGATATTAAACTGTAGAACTGCCTGTAAGTCTATTGATTGGCTGTATGATTACATATTTGTCGGTTATATGTTTATCTATCAAGTACATGTCAATATAGTATGGTTGGGTTGAGGTATTACTGCTTTGTGTGGAAGCCAACAAACCTAGGAGCAAGCCATACAAATTTGTAGGCCTTGAGGGCAAACCAAACATATGATGTGGCTCGGGAGCAAGCTAGACTTGAGTTGTATACCTGAAAGGCAAGCCAGACTCAAGTTGTAGGATCAGGGGCAATCCAGTCTGTTATATGTGGACCCAGTATGCATGCTATTATATGTTTGTGTGTTGGTACTTTAGGAGAACTCACTAAGCTTTGACTTACAGTTTTAGTTTATTGTTTCAGGTAGTTCAGATGATCGTGGGAAAGCGAATGCGTGATCGTGCACATCTTCCTGATTTCATGATATTGGATCTTGGGCAAAACTCTAATTTTGATTAACTTTTAAAACAATGGTTTTGTAAACATTTTTGTTATTGAAATGGGCTGTCTTTGAAATTTTTATTTTTTTTTATGATTTTTGGAATGTATCAGATGGCGACTAACAACAATTGCTCATCAGATAAGGAGAGAGAAGAAGCGGCGACCAACAACGGTTCCTTTCTATAAGAGAGGAGTGGTGACGGAGACAATCATGGAGCTGGTGAGAGAGGAGTCCAGAGAAAAGCAACAAGAAAAAAAGAGGGCCCAAGTTGTGGAGAACGAAGACTCGGAAAATAGATTTGAAGAAGAGGCGAGATAAGAAGAAGATGGAAGGCTTAGAGGCAAGGACCATCTGAGGACGAGGCATAATCAAACAAGGCAGTGGAAGAAGTCGAGGAAAGAGTTCTGGTTTGGTGTTGGAGGTTGTTTTATTACTTAGGAGGAAAAAATAAAGGGAAAATATAGAGAAGAGTAAATTACTGAAATCATCCCTATGGTTTGGTCAAAATTTAACGTTTGGTCCCTAACTTTTTTTGCACTCGGATCGTCCCGGTGGTTTGATTTTATTGTTGTTTTCATCCCTTACATACATAAAGTTAGGGACCAAACGTGCAATTTTAATCAAACCATAGGAACGAAAAATGCAATAAAATCAAACCATAGATACGATCCGAGTGCAAAAAAAAGTCAGGGACCAAATGTGTAATTTTGACCAAACTAAAGGGACAATTTTAGTAATTTACTCTATAGAGAATAATGGAAGCACCTCCGACAACTATGAGAGAATGTTGTCAAAGGTGGAGGGGAACGGTTGTGGGTTGTGGGTTGTGGTCAACAATAGAGTTTTGACCTATACCATGTTATGTAATAGATTGATTGATTAATAATGATTGTTAAACCTAATATAAATAATGATATATAATGGGCCCTTTGCCTAACCTAAACCCTACGGATATTGAACATAAACCTTAAATGCTAACATACTAAAATTATAACTTAAAATGAACATAATATTTAATCACAATATCATATAACAACTTAAATTGAACATAGTATGTATTCATTTATATAACAAGTTAAATAAAAACATAGAATTTGAAACCTTGCATCACGATGCAGCCTCACATGCCCTTGTAGATCCACGTTATCTTAGGTGTTTGTTTTTTTCTAAAAAAAAACTTCTAACCACTTATTGTTGTACTGCCCAGCATGTGCGCAACACTTAACCTTTTGCAGCTGTTTGTTTTTCAGAAGACCACTTATTGTTGTACTGCCCAGCATGTGCGCAACACTTAACCTTTTGCAGCTGTTTGTTTTTCAGAAGACTTCTGATTTGAAAACTATTGTGTGTATGCTTTGTGTGGATTGAGTTTTTAAGTTTGATCTTTATTATTTTATCCATGGTATCTTTACTATTAAAGATCAAATAGGGCTTTCACTTAACCTACAAAAAAATAAAATAATAAGAGACTTATAATACAAAATCCGGTTTCTTTAGCATCTAATGAGGAGCTTAAAGAAAACCTGTAGCATTGGTTTTAGTAAGGAGATTTGAGAGTTATATATATACCTGCTAGACACTATCGAGGGCATAACTCAGATATGAAGTCCTCATCTGCCCCAGAATCATAGTCATTGGTTGGTAATAATTCCTTAAAGGCATCTGTATAATTTGAATACTTTTTTATCAGCCATGGTATCATATATATTTTTGGTTTAGGAAGAGCGAGAGATAAAGTGTTAGTGAGCATGCCAACAACTTCCTCCATTGTTGGTCTATTAGTTGGATCTTCTTGAACACACAACCACCCAATGTGGATGACTCTTGTAATGGTGCTTGAGTCAACATGAATTCTAGGATCAATTATATCTGAAGATGGTCCTTCCAACCAATTTGTCCAAGCCTACAACAATTCCACATATCTATGATTATATCAAAACCATTGCACCAAAAGATGTGTGTCTTGACATTTTCTATATACATAAGTTTGCCAATCATTTTGATCATGGTCCTCTATTAGTCATTCATTAAATGTGGATTGTTTAAAGTTCACGTTGAATACATAAGAGACACAACATATAACATTTCTCACTCACATCACATAATTAAGACCCACAAAATGTGAAGAAAATGAAAAACCAAGCATCTTTTCTATGATTCAAACATTGTGAAAAATTGGGCATAGAAAAGCAAGTACAAGTTGAAAAAGATTGACAATAAATTGATATGAAAATTCATGTCAAATTGCATGCTTAGGTCAATCTTAAAACATCAATATATGTACTTTGGATTATATAGGATCTGATCATCCATAATCATACATTCATACTTACATATACATATCTTTCAAAGGTCATGTTGCCTCTGGGATTGTGTATTGTATACCCAGTCACGGTTACCAAAATCAACACACCAAAACTATACACATCAGCCTTAGTTGACAGACGACCAGTCTGATGTACTTCTGGTGCAATATATCCCCTGTCACACATAGCAGTGACATAGCAGTGACATAGCTTGGACCATAACTACAAATTACGGGAGCTTTGAGTAGAAAATATACATTGCAAAGATAAATTAATGTATCTGGGAAACTTTTCTCCTAAAACTACAAGGAGTTGCTTGCCCCAAAACATAGGGACTCTCTCTGGTTGTCCTATAACAAATGCAATATTTTACCATCTTGGGGAAGTTAACAGTCTACAAAATTTTTCAAAGTTTATAATTACCAAGTGATATCATACATATATTTTTCTAATATTCACTTTCTTACAGCTATGCCTCGAGCTTAAAATACTTGCGGACTTAATATGAACCGTAACAGAGTTGAAAACAATTTTCAATTGTGGAAGAATATATGATGATTTAAAGCATTTCCGATGCTTTAGCTTTACTAATACTGAGTGACCCAAGTGACCATGTGGTCTTAACCACAACTGTGACATTAGGTCTAAACACTACCTTGCAACCAAAAAGCAAATTGATTTCACAACCTTTGTTGTTGAAAAACAAGAAGAAAGTAAGTTTTGAATAATATATTCTTAGATAATTCGAGGACCCTAGTAGTCACCATCGTGATCCCAAATAGCAGTTGCCTTTTTGTTGGATCCAATGGGATCACTAAGAAACAGAACATCTGAAGGAGTTCAAGACAGCAGCATGAGATCGATAATGGAAGTTTTTTAATAAAAGGGTATGTGCGTACTTACATACGTCCCGTATTAGTGATCCACTTCGATGCAATCAATCCCGTTTGTCGACCTAGATCTGACAGTTTGGGGTGTAAAATTTCATCTAAAAGAATGTTTTCAGGATTGAGATTACCGTGTATGACATTATTCTGGTGAAGGTACAGAAGTACACTTGCAACACCTAGTATTATTTTGTTGCGCTTATTCCAGTCCAACACAGTACATTTAACGTCTACAAAGACATATATATAGAGAGAGAATATTTTGAAGTTTAGAAAAAATTAAGGTTAATAGGTGCACTTTGCCCTCTTTTGAACCAAGGTGTGGCATAACGCATAAGCATGTGATGTATGTTTCAAAAATAAGAAGCGTACCATTTATCAAGCACTCTAGACTTGCATAAAGTGCAGACTCATAGACAAGGAATACTTGTGTTCCTTTGATGGAATATCCAAGCAACTTAAGCAAATTCTCATGCTCAAGTTTTACCAGCAACGCCACTTCATTTTTATAATCTTGGTACTTGGAATCAGAATTATATCTGTCAATTGATACTCCTTGTCCATTTTGCAGCCTTCCCTGAAAAAGAGAAATCAAGTTGGAGTTTTAGCAATCTTTGGAAACCTTGAAATAATGGAATTAAAGAAGATGTACGACTATGTATACCTTGTACACGGAACCACAGCCCCATCCTGAAATTCTATTACTATCAGAGAAGTTCTCAGTTGCGTCAACAATAGTTTGAAAGTCAAACCTGCGTAATATTCTGTTTTCACCTCCAATAGTGTCAAAGTATAACTCCAAAGATCTTTTACTCCCAACTACAAAGAAAAATCTGTTAGAAACGAATAAGAAAATAGAGGATTGTACGATATCATAGAATATATAGAACAGGTATATGTTCTGCGTTTTGAAAACAACTGAGCCATATAAATTTGAAAGTAAGAAATACAAGGATGTCATTTGGGAATGGTGACAATTGTTTATTCGATTATGTAAGCTACCTCAATTTCACTAGGTTTTGCAATTTTTTATTTATTTATTCAATTATGTATTGTTGATCCTCAATGAAGGAATATCTTCTGTTCAACTGCAAAGTTATCAGACTTGTATATGCTCACCTACTCGCCAAAACAAATTGATAATAAATATGTTCTTGCAATAGGTGTATACAAGCCAAAGAAACCAGGACAAAACAAATTACCTGACTTATCCCCACTGAATGAAGACAGAAACATTGGCACCTTATTACCAAATATTTTCATGCCTGGAGGGTGCAATGTGTAATTGGGTTTATCCTGTTGAGATAAAACAGATTCAAGAGAGACTACAACATCAGACATTGTAGGTCGTTGCTTTGGATTGTTATGCAAACACCTATTTGCAAGCCATCCAAACTCCTTCAAACATTTAGGCAAGATTCTGTCTGTTATGGTATGATCAACAATTTGCTTTAGCCTACCTCCTTTCAGAGCTTCTTGGGCCCAATTTACTAAACCCCAATGCTCCTCATCAAGATTACTATCGACCGCTTGTTTTCCACTCAAGACTTCAAATAATACAACCCCAAACGCATACACATCAGACTTTCTCGTCAGTCTGCCTGTTGCAAAGTAGACTGGATCCAGGTATCCAAAAGTGCCTTTCACAAAAGTGTTAACATAAGTGGACGGTTGATTAATTGGACCAAGTTTTGACAACCCAAAATCTGAAATCTTAGCAGCCCAGCTGTCATCTAACAATATATTTGAGCTTTTTACATCGCGATGTATAACTCCATGCTTAATCCCCGCACCTGTGTGAAGATGATCTAACCCGCGGGCTGCCCCTAAACATATTTTGAGTCGTCTCACCCAAGTTAAAGGACTCTGAAATTTATGAAGATGGTCTGCAAGGGTTCCATGGGACATATATTCGTAAACAAGAATCATCTCTTGCCCATCGTTGCAATAACCAATCAAAGACACCAAGTGACAGTGCCTTAACTTAGAAAGCATCTCAACTTCAGCCCTGAACTCAACTGCTCCTTGATTAGAGGTTGAATCCAGGCGCTTTATAGCCGCAACCAAATCAGTTGCCCCATCAGTGATGGTTCCTTTGTAAACCATGCCAAAACCCCCACGCCCGATTACCAATGACTCATCAAAGTTTTGGGTTGCTGAGTGAATCTCAGAAAGTGTAAACTGACGGAACTGCTGTGGCAACTCTAAGGACGAGGAAGATCCAGTATCCATACCGATAGGAAATAAGATGGTTAGAGATCTTGAAAATTTAGAGAGAATTTGAGAAGCTGGAATGTTTCCTGTGTATAGTCACAGATATGCAGTCAAATCGGAGGTGGATATGCAGTTGATTTTAAAATTTCAATAAATATTTAGGGTCCACGTGATGTCAAATCGGAGTTGGAAATGCACGATTTCTCGATAATGAAGACACAATTTCGCAGAAAATGTTAGAAACGACACGTATGATAGCTACTGGCTCCAGCAGCCATTGACTCGGCGCTCTAGAAGACTACAATCACACCTCTGTATATTTTTCAAACAAATGAACCGTAAATAATAAAGTTTAATGGATTGTTTGATATTTGTTGATGATTTTATTCTCATATCGTCATTTAGTGTAATTTAATTCACAAATTAACAATAAAGTTCAACTCCTGATTTTTTAGACTGGTTAGGAGGTGTGGATTGCATCTTTGTATAAAATGAGATTGATTTTGGTTCGATTAAATGGTAGGAGTAAAGGGGGTTGTCGTCTCCTTGGGGTCCAAGGCCAGCACCTAGGTGGGGTTAGGATCAAATCAACTTTTGATTTTATATTTGGTAATCATAAGAATTTGAATTCCATAAAACCCTAGTTTGTGGTCTCATATTAATGCAATGATACGGAACTCCCTTGAAGGATTATTCTCATACTTTGGATTTCGTGTAACTCATGTATAAAGTCGAAATATCCTATTCAGAAAATAATCACACGATCTTTCAATTAGATTCAAACTAATTATTGATTTCAAAACCTTTTTCTCTTCCAACCCCTAACAATTCAATCAGTTTTAAACTCTTGATACCACACTTAGAAGCTCCTGATTCGTTGTTCTCGACTCCTCTTATATGTCTCTTACTCAGCAATTATCAAACAACCTGTGACTACTACTTTTGCTAAATTTAACCATGTCGGTCTTTTTCTTTAGTTTTTTTTATTGTTCTTTTTAATTCCATTAAAGAGTAAAGTGTTAAATTGGTCTTTGAGTTTGCAAAAAACTATAGATCTCACTCAATCAACAATCACCAAATACCCGTTTGATTTTCATCACTAAACATCTCAAAGAATTTGATGGATGTTGAGAATACAAATCATAGTATGACTGTACATGTTGTGGCAAAACCATATGGGAACCGAAATGTGAGTAGGCATTCAACTACGGTGGTGGTTGTGTATAATACAACATTGTATAGTTCTCGGAGGGTGCTTTGTGTTGTGTTAACTAAACACACCGTAGCATGTGGTTGTGTGTGGTAATGAGGGGGTAGGTATCCATACCCATTATGTTGTGGATGGATTGGATTTGTCAGGGGTCCACTTGGTTGTGAGCTACCACCACTGTCATCCTCAACACCTTCATCACCCTTTTCATCACCACTAAGATTACCACCGCTAACTGTCGGTTCTCCGCCGCCAGACAACGATTTTGCTAACTTTCTTGGATCTTCAATAGGTTTTCCATGTTAGTCGTTACTGGCTTGATTTCTTTAATGGAGATGGGAGTTCTTCACTTATGTGTCATTTCAAAATCGTTGTCTTCACACGAACCTTATGTGTCATTTCAAGCCATAACTTTGCATGCTTTCCTGTTAAGTTTCTAGAGAAAAGTCTACAGTTTCTAGAGAAAAGTCTTCCACAACACATAAAGAAAAGAGTAAATTACTAAAATCGTCCCTGTGGTTTGGTCAAAATTGCACGTTTGGTCCCTAACTTTTTTTTTGCACTCGGATCGTCCCTGTGGTTTGATTTTGTTGCGTTTTTCATCCCCATGGTTTCGTAAAAGTTACATGTTTGGTCCCTAACTTTATGTATGTAAGGGACGAAAAATGAAACAAAATCAAACCACAGGGACGAAAAACGCAACAAAATCAAACCACAGGGACAATCCGAGTGCAAAAAAAAAAAAGTTAAGGACCAAACGTGCAATTTTGACAAAACCACAGGGATGATTTTAGTAATTTACTCTAAAGAAAAAAATAAAAATAAAGGATCCATTCGGCCGGTTCTTTTTTAAAAGACAAAAATGCAAAAATGGTCCCTGTGGTTTGACATTTTTTGTGGATATGGTCCAAACCTTTTAAAAATTGGATTTTTGGTCCTTATTGAAAGGTTTGTTTGTGGAACAAGTCCCTAGGGTTAACAGCCGTTTGTTTGTGGCTGTTAAACCCCTCACGTGCATTGCACACGAGGGCATAAATGTCTTTTTACTTGAGGGACCATTTTTACAATTCATGAAATAAACCCGCTTGTTACAGTCTTAGCGCCATATTACACACAAAATCACAAAATATTTAGTTATCTCTTCCACTTCCATTTTCTTCGTCATTCGTTTTGAACGCAAAAACCCTAATCAAGATTTGGTCCAAGGTGTTTACTTGTTTTTGCTCTTCAACTGTAAATGGTGTTCGTAATGTGGGCAATTAGGCCAAAAGGCGAGACGTATGACATTACAAATGAATATGGTTAGTTTCACTTATCCTCTGTTTACGAAATTGTGTTAGGTTTCTTGATGATTTGAAGAACAGAGCCAAAAATACAAACATCTGATAATTTCTTACTTAATGTTTTTTGTATCTTGTAGAGCGTGTACCAACAATGTTCAGCATAAAGCTACACCATGGTAGAAATTTTACAAAGCTTCCAAACACGAAATATGTTAAAGGTGAAGTGCGATATATTGATTTAGTAGACATTGATGAGTTCTCAGTTCATGAACTAGACGCAATGATGCTAGAGTTAGGTTACTTTGTACCCCCAGTAATATATTACCATTTTAGGATTCCTCATGAAGACTTGGATTTTGGCCTCAGAGCTTTAGGGAATGATAATGATGTCTTGAATTTGGCTCAGTATATTGGAGATAACAAGGTCATTGAAGTGTATACAGAACATGGAAAAACTAATTTGCTGACCTATTTTATGTCTCCAAAAGGAAAGCAAAAAGTTATTATTAAGGAGCTCTGTGATGGTGATCTTCCAAAAGAAGCAAATGTACCTCAAGTACCAGCAAAGGATAAAACCCCAATGATAGATGAAGCTAATGATCAAACACAGTTGGCAGGGTATATGTCCTTGATACTCTTTGACAAATTCCCTACACAAGTTTCACCACAGTATAGAAGAAATGGAAGGGTGAACTCAATAGTTGGTCAAAGTTCTTGTTCCAAAAAGCTTTGTTTAGTTGAATTGGATGATGTAGTAGAAGATCAAGGTGGTGATCATGCTAAATTGGATGATGTTGTACAAGATCAAAGTGGTGAGAATCCTAAATTAGATGATGTGGTACAAGATCAAGTTGGTGAGCATGCTAACATGAATGATATGGTTCAAGATCAAGAGGTTGAGCATGCTAACATGGATGATGTGGTACAAGATCAAGGTGGTGACCATGATAACTTTGATTATGATGAATTTCATTATGAGAACTTTTCTCATGATCACTTTGATCCTTTTGATGGAGAACATTATCAACCACCAGAAGATGAGAATGTTGAAGACCATCAGTCTGAACATGAAAAGTCTGCTGATAGTGATGATCTTAGGCAACAATCAGAAGAACAATATGATGAACTTGTTGATGATGAAAACAATGTATCAGAAGTGGAGTTGGATATGACTGACTTTAACCTCAATCTTGATAAGGATTATGGTTGTGTTCAAATGGATGGGTTTCATAACGGGGTTGGGACAAATGATGAACATGAGGACATAGAAGTCATTGACAATGATAGATGGGATTCTTTAGATGAAGGGTCAGAAGATGAAAGGAAAAGAAGATGTGTTCTTAAAAATCTAGCTAAGGAGAAAAGATGCAGTCTTGGCAATGTCCATAAGGCCAGTTTTTATGTTGGGAAAAAGTTTAAATCAAAGAAAGAATTGAAAGAAAAAATTGACATGCACGCACTAGAAACTAGGAGGAATTTATATTATAAAAAGAATGACAAGATTAGACTTCGGGCATTGTGTAGAGGTGTAGTCCCTGTCATCAATGCAAGTGGGGTGGTTGGCCCTTAATCCCACAAATAAAACCAAGGGCAAAGAGGTAAATTCAGAAAAAGTAAACTGTAGTTGGTTCCTTCATGCTTCTAGGTCAAACACAGAATCTCCCTGGTTTGTAAGGATATTAAATGACAACCATACTTGCCTTCAAAGTAGGAAGATTAGAGCTTGCACTGCTACTTTTATAACCAAGCGAATCATGGACCAAATCGACACGAATCCAGGGATTCCTCTTCGAGCATTGCAGGAACAACTTCAAAAGGACTTCGAGGTAGGTATTTCTATTGACAAAGTATTCAGGGCCAAGGCTATTGCTACTAAGACCGTGGAGGGTGACTATACGAAACAATATGAGATCTTGAGGGACTATGTCCTTGAATTGCAAGCAACCAATGTTGACACAACTGTCAAGATTGATGTTTACAGTGAACAAAACCCATCAAACCCAACGAGGAGGTTTAAAAGAATCTACATTTGCTTAGGTCCCCTGAAAAAAGGTTTTAAGGCTGGCCTCAGGGATCTTTTGGCTTTCGATGGTGCGCATATGAAAGGACCATTTCCTGGGCAGGTTCTAACAGCAGTTGGGTTGGACTCTAACAATGGTATTTACCCCCTTGCTTATGCCATTGTTGAGACAGAGAACAAAAGTAGTTGGGTATGGTTCTTGCAGTGTTTAGGAGAAGACTTGGATCTTGGTTCAAACTCTAACTTTACTTTTATCACAGATCGACAAAAGGTATCTCTTTCTAACTTGTATTATTAATTACTTATTATTATATAAACTAAATACTTAATTTTTGTTATTGTTCTAGGGTTTAATACCAGCAATAGCCCAACTATTCCCATGTGTTGAGCACAGGTATTGTCTCAGGCACATACATCAGAACATGAGAGTGAAATGGAAATTGAAATAGTACAAGGATCATTTATGGAGATGTGCAACTGCAACCACTGTACCTGAATTTGAGCATTGCATGAAAGAATTTAGCAACTATGACAAGGAGGCATGTGAATGGCTTAGAAAGATTCCTCCAAAACACTGGGCAAGAAGCCATTTTACAGGTACATAAATTACTACATGTTAAATGTGTACTTGTACTTAAAAGAATATGTTAATTTTTTTAACAGGCAGAGCAATCTCTGATATACTGTTAAACAACCTTTGTGAGGTATTTAACAGCAAGATAATAAAGGGAAGAGATAAGCCTATCATAGGTTGTTTGGACTATATTAGACAATACCTGATGAGGAGAATCTGTAATGTTATGAAGGTGATGGACAAGGCAAAAGGGCCTTTAACACCCACTGCAACAACCATATTGGATGTAAACAAGTCTCATGCATCACATTACATTGCTAGGTGGAATGGGGGTGAGAAATACCAAGGCACTCGGGCATGGCAAGACCAACATGTTGTAGATGTTAGGAACAACACATGTACTTGCAGGAAGTGGGAGCTAATAGGCATCCCATGTAAACATGCCATTGCAACCCTTTATGAAATGACCAAGAACTCAGAGGATGTTGGTGACATTTACAGGTGGGTCAAAAAGGTATATTGGTTGGATACATGGAAGAATGCATATTCCTATAAGGTAGAGCCCATAAAAGGAAGAATAATGTGGCCTAAAAGTTTGTGTCCCACAACACTTATCCCTCCAATTCATCATAAGCAAATAGGTAGGCCTACAAAGAAGAGGAAGAAAAGTGAGGATGAAAAATTGAGTCAGAGTCAAAGAGGGAGTCAAAGTCAGACTGGTACACATGGTGTAAGTCAGGAAGAAGGCTGTAAAGTGGGTCCTGATGGAGTTCAAAAATTAACAAGGAAATATGTCAGTGTAACATGTGCAAAATGCAAAAACAAAGGTCACAACTCAAGGACATGCAAAGGTCAAGGAGGTGGAAGTTAGGTGGAAGTTGAAGATCAAGGTTGTGTTTGTTTTGGCAGATGTTATTTGCTACTTTTGGAAGTGTTTTGATGTTAAAAAACTTATGACTTATGGTTATTTTGGTTTTCATTAGTATGATAAGTATTAGTCTATATGGTTGCATATTTTAGGATAATGTAATTGCACTATATGTTTGTAGTCTATTATGTAATTGCAGCCTTGGTTATTATGGTTTTTGGTTATTATTGTTTATTATAACCATTACAGTCAATTATTCACATTAACCTTTCTTTCACCTTACAAAAACTACAAAGAACCTTACAAACAACATCAACAATTCCATAAAATTCATTTTTGTCAAAGCAAGACAAAAATCAACAGTTGTCCGAATTTCTTGCCATTGACTTTGATGATGAAGAAAATGAAGATTTGGAAAATGAGAAGCTGGGACAAAAAGCAGTTGTTAAGTACAACCAACTGATTGGAATTCATACAAAGAACCTTACAAACAACATAAGCAATTCCATAAGCAAAAACTACAAATAACCTTACAAACAACATAAGCAATTCCATAAAATTCATATTTATATCAGGAAGTCATTTACTACATAAACAACTTACTTTGACCTTACAAACAACTACAAAGAACCTAGGTCAAAGTACCAAAAACCATTAATCCACCAAAAAACCACACTTTTATCGATCTTCAACAAATAAAAACCCACCCCATTGACCTATTAACTAAACCTAAACAGACCTTATGAACAAAATCACAAAAAACACTCAACTAGCCAGCAACATGATCTTTAGAGCTGTACACCAAGCTTGCATTCGGTTAATATTTCTCAATAGTCCAGGAATAATGACTTTAGACCTTTCACACAGGGGGGGATCAACCCATCCGATGAAGCGACAAGCAGAATCCTTCAAAAAGGGGAAAATAACAAATGTTATTTGATTACAAATCAAATGGGTGCAAACGAATTTCTTTACCTTTTGAGGGCAAGCATAGAAACGTCTGCCTGGGTTCTTCGGTGTCCATGAGCATTTAACAACAGCAAACTTACCACAAAAACAGAGAACCATCGTGTGATTAACTGACACCCCGACTGTTAACAAAGAGAGATGAGAGATGGAAGAGAGAATGAAGAACAACTTGAAAGTTGCAGAACAACGTTTGGGGAAGAACTTGAACGTTGGGGAAGTCTTTATATATTATTTCAAGAATTGTAAGAATGGTCCCTCAAGTAAAAAGACATTTATGCCCTCGTGTGCAATGCACGTGAGGGGTTTAACAGCCACAAACAAACGGTTGTTAACCCCAGGGACTTGTTCCACAAACAAACCTTCCAATAAGGACCAGAAATCCAATTTTTAAAAGCTTTGGACCATATCCACAAAAAATGACAAACCACAGGGACCATTTTTGCATTTTTGTCCTTTTAAAAACATGTCACTTGGAAAAAATAAACAAAATATAAAAACAATTCCTTATGAATCAGTAATTGCTTGGTGCACCACTTTTTTGTCTTTTTACTTACTTTTTTTTTGAGTTTTATCTTTTTGTTGTCATTTATATTTGTATATTATTATTATTATTATTATTATTATTATTATTATTATTAAAACAAGAATAAAAATATTAATAATAAATTAAGTAATAGTAATAAAATATAATTTTTATATTAATTATTCAGTACATCAACTATTTTGAAAACAATAAAAAATTTATTAATTACACATGGTTTTTGTGATGCTAGGTACATTACAAACTTATGTGTGATGTTTATTGTTAGAATCCTTATTCTAATAAAACAATACATTTTCGCCATGTGATATTTTCTCAGCTCTCTTCCAGCTTTTTTTTCCGCCCATATTATCAAACTGAAAATTCCAATTCAACCATTGTGCTACTATATAATCGCATATCATATATCGTATTAATTCTAAGAGTAAATTACACGAATGGTTCCTATGGTTTGGGGTAATTTGCATGTTTAGTCCCTAACTTATTTTTTTAACACGGAAGGTCTCTATTTTTTGTTTTTGTTACGCGTTTGGTCCCTACTGTTTATTTTTCTTACGCGTTTAGTCCCTATCTTACCTAAAAAGACAATTATTTAAATAGGGAAAAATGGTAGGGTAGGTATGGTAAGGTGAGAGGGTTGGGTTGGGGGTGTGTTTATTTAAATAAATTAAAAAATCAAGGGAAAAATAGGTTTTTTAGATAAGACAGGGACCAAACGCGTAACAAAAACAAACAGTAGGGACCTTCCGAGTTAAAAAAATAATTTAGGGACCAAACACGCAAATTACCCGAAACCATAGGGATCATTCGTGGAATTTACTCTAATTCTAAAAAACTAACATTCCAAAGAATCAACGATTACAATATCATCTCCAAATCAACAATTAAATTGCGAGGCTTCTTCCTTTATCTCCGTTCGATTTTATTTAACGATCAGAATCTTCATGGGGTATTGGAGAGCTATAATAAGGGAACCCATTCTTCAATCATCATCGTTCCAAGTTTAGGTAAACTCTTTTGGTCTAGGGTTTTTTTTACCTTGATGATTTCTTGCTATCCATTTATGGGTTTTGGTTATTATGTATATTTATGTTCGATTTACGTGTCCTTTTTAATACATGAAGTCAAAGGTGAATAGCAAATTTATTTTGGGTTTGGTCAAGTGCCAAGGTGTTGGAGATGTGGGTTACTGGAACCTCCAAATCCAAGAGTCGCATCTCATAGAATCAACAATATTCATCAAGAAATTAGGTCTGCTATCTCCCCCAATTTCGCTTATTTATTTTGGAAACTAGATATGATTCAAATTTTAAAATTTTCGAATCCCTCATCAAATCAAATGAAAACCTTCAATTCCCTTATATTCCCCTATAATTAGGAAGCAAATTTTTTTCTCTTTCATTGGGAGCTACAGATCACAACTTCAATCCACGCCTTTTTTGGTTTCGCAATTGACCTTTTATTTTTCTGCTTCTCGAAGCTTTTAATCAATTTCTTTTTTAAGGTTTAATGCATTTCTTGTGGCGATTCTTTAGTTATGTCTTCCCTCATTCGTTTTTAGGGTTTATTGTACATACCATTGTTGGTTAGCATTAATACCTCTTAATTTTTCTTGATTGTTCTGGTTATCGAATTAGTTGCTTTAATTTTTATGTCTTTTGGTATGTTGTTTTTACATTGAAGCATGTTATAACTGAATTTATTGTAAAGTATACCAAAATTTGAAGCCCTAACTACATGAAGTTAATGAGTACCATTAGTCATGTTATATGTATCCTTTTTTATATATTTTTCTTATGAAATTGAAGGGGTATCATTAAAGAACACCATATTAGTATTTTTAATCTTTTCTTTTCCCAAATGTGTTGTAGGTAATTAGATGTATTTTTCTTTTGATTTTGCAATGGACGATATTAACACTCATCAAAGTTTAAATATGTTTTCTGTTTTTTACAAAAAATAGGAAGTATGGATGTACAATTTTTCAACAAGATTTTTACAATTTATATAACTTGATATAAATTACTTCTAACAGACTCATGTGTATGATAATGTGATGAGATATTGCAGGAACATGCGTTACCTGTTGATGTGCTCATCACAAATATGATATAACATTAATTGATGATGGCTTTCTTTCCCCGATTCAATGGTGTTATGTTGTTTTTGATGAGGAACAAAGACGTAGAAATATTAAATTTTTTCTTATTTGAATTTGTTGCTTTTTTTTTTCCTTTCTTATCTTTTAAACTCATATTAACATTTTTTATGGCTTTTCTTGGTTTCTGGTTTGTTTGGGATCATTTTTCAGGCGCTAACTATTGAAAAATGAAGAACTTGTAATGAAGTTCCGCCCAAGAGAAAAACATGTGATGATTCTTCTAGAGTACTTCAAGTTTACCTTTGTTTCTATGGACTTGGAGTCAAAACTTTTTGATTTTATTCGATGAGGTAAACCTTTTATTTGTAATATATGAGATATAAAATTGCATCCTTTTAGTTCAATTAATATTTAAGGGATGTGAAAGAATCGTTATTAGGTGAATTTATTAAGACAGACAAATTAAAGGACGCATGGAGCCATTATGACATGATTTTGGATTTAGGTGTATATTTTAGCTAATTTTCTTTATGATTATTTATGTTAATGGAAAACAAAATTACCACTTTTGCAATTATGTAAGTGTTTTATTCTCCATTTTGTTTATATTCAAATGGGTGTATCATTATATTCATTTATATGAAATCTAAATTTGGGTGTTTCTATTTTTTTTGTTGAATTTACCTAGAAAACTTTAGTAAGTTTCGTGATTGATTTCGATGTGCATGTAGGAAAATGAGGTTTTATATAAATACTTTATAGGGGATTTATGGAAAACGGGGTGTTTTTTGTAAGCTTCTTTATAACATGTAATTCATATATTTTTCATGCCTGGGGATTAAAAATAAGAGAGATATATGAATGTATATTTGATTGATGAATATTGATTACATACGAGAGGCATTTATAGCCTAAGTCTACTAACTGATCTAAGCTTATATCTAGGAATAGATACAAGAAACTATTCTATGACTTGACTCAGTAACTGGACTAAGTATTTACATTGGAATGCTTTAAATATACACGTGAGATACATGCTTAATATAATTAGTTAATACGCCCCCGCAAGATGGAGGATCCATCGGATACGCGAATCTTGGATCGAAGTCGTTGAAATGGGGAGCGAGTGAGAGGTTTAGTCAATGCATCGGCTAGTTTATCAAAGGAGTTGACATGTCGTACACGTAGAGAGCAATCGGTAACTTGTTCTCGAACAAAGTGGTAGTCCAGGGCTACATGTTTCATCCTTGAGTGATATATAGGATTAGCACAAGAGTATGTTGCACCGGTGTTGTCACAATACATGAGCGGAGGTTTTGCAATTTTGATGCCAATATCAAGTAAGAGATTCTTAACCCAAGTAACTTCAGCTGTGGCGTTTGCAAGGGCCTTGTACTCCACCTCCGTAGATGATCGTGATACGAATTTTTGGCGGGAGGATCTCCATGAGATGATATTCGGACCGAGATACACAAGATATGTGGTTGTAGAGCGTCTACCATTTGTTACACCTCCCCAATCGAAGTCCGAAAACGCCGTGAGATCCATGGAAGAATTTTTTGTGAGGTAAAATCCATGATAAATAGTGCCCTTTAGGTAGCATAGTACTCTCTTCAAGGATTGCCAATGAGTATCAGTTGGAGTATGCATAAACTGTGACAACTTGTTAACAACAATTGTCATATCCGGTCTTGAAAATGCTAAATATTGAAGACAGCCTACTAGCTTGCGATAAGGTGTGGGATCTGTGCTTGCGGACCCGTCATGCAAAGAGAGAGTGACTGAGGGATTCAATGGTGTGGCTACCTCCTTGGCTCCATCCACGCGAAACTGGGTGAGAAATCCTGGACATGTCTATGTTGAGATAGGAAGAGACCCGATTTGGTTGGAATGACCTCAACACCAAGGAAGTGGTGAAGAGGTCCTAAATATTTTAGAGAGAAACGATTTGACAAGGTAGACACGAACTGAGTGAGAAAGGGGGAGTTATTACCGGTAAGTACAAAATCATCGACATACACAAGAAGGTAAGCAAGGACATTATGATGACTGTACACGAATAAAGATGGATCAACTCTAGATTTGCGAAAGCCAACCGAAAGCAGGAATGTGGTGAGTTCAATGTACCATGCACGTGGTGTTTGTTTGAGGCCATACAAGGATTTTTTCAGTTTGCATACATGTGAGGGATATTGAGGGTGTATGAAGCCAGGTGGTTGTTCCATGAATACTTCTTCATGAAGGGTGCCATGAAGGAAAGCATTGTTGACATCAAGTTGTCTAATTGGCCAGTTTTGAGATAGGGCAATGGAGATAACGGTACGAATGGTAACCAGTTTAGTAACGGGGCTAAAGGTGTCAAAGTAGTCTTTGCCATATTGTTGAAGAAACCTTTTTGCCACTAGACGAGCTTTGTATTTGTCAATGGTACCATCGGGTTTTCTTTTTATTCTAAAAATCCATTTGCAGCCAATGGAATAATGATTTTCTTTTGGAACTAGCTCCCATGTACCATTGGTAAGAAGTGCATTAAATTCAGCATCCATTGCTTGATACCAAAGAAGATCTTTGAGGGCTTGAGTGTGTGTGTGTGTGAGGTTTAAGACTAGGGGGTATAGGGTGTAACGTGGTAGTGTTTACAAAGGAAGGATTATAATATTTTTTATTTGGTTTGTGGATGCGAGTGGCTGTGACAAGGGCAGTTTCGGGTGGTTTTATAGGCTGAGGTGTTTGTGGAATTTGTGGTGTGGGTGCGGCAGGGGATTGGAGGTGTATAGGAGAGTTGGGCAGGTTTGATGAATGTGGTTGAATGGGAGACGACAGTTCAGTAGGTGGAGGTTCATTGGGAATATTTGTGTTGCTGGGTAGATTTGGTAAGGTAGTTTTTATTTGTGGAAGGTTAGGAATATTTGTGGTGGGAGAGGTTTCACGGGTGAGGAAGTTGTTAGGTGAGGGTAAGGATGTGGATGGCTCAATGGAGACCGAGAGAAATTCATTAAGTATAAACTCAACATGTCTTGAATGATATAGTTTTTGAGATTTCGGATCGTAACATTTGTATGCTGACTTGGAATCGGAATAACCAAGGAATAGGCATGGTTTTGATCGCGGTTGTAGTTTTGATGTAGTGTACGGACGTAGCCAAGGATAGCATAAGCAACCAAATGGTTTCAATTTGGTATAGTTCGGGCTTTGGTTAAATAGGCATTGGTAAGGTGATTTGTGGTCAAGTATGGGTGTAGGGAGTTGGTTGATTAAGTAGGTTGCGGTTTGAAAGGCATGTGACCAGAATTTTAGAGGAAGTTTGGCAAAGTGGAGTAAAGCTAGGCCGATTTCAACAATATGTCGGTGGCGGTGGCAGTGTTCTGCCACCCCGTTTTGCTCAGGAATGTGTGGAGGTGTTGTGTAATGAGAAATTCCATGTGCTTGAAGGAAGGGTGAGAGTCCCAAGTACTCACCACTGTTTTCACTGAATAGGGAAATAATTAGGTGTTGGAAGAACTTTTCAACTAGCGATTTGAAGGTGGGAAAAATGAGTGCAACATCACTTTTTCGTTTCATGGGATAGAGCCAGATATATTTGGTGAAATAGTCTACAAAAATGACATAGTATTTGAAACCATCAATGGATTGTTGTACGGGTCCCCAGACATCAGAATAAAGTAATTGAAGAGGTTTTGAAGTGACAAAGGAATTAGAACCAAAAGGAAGTTTATGACTTTTATTGATAGAAAATGAGGAACAATGAACATTGGAATCAAATTTTAAATTTAAACCTAAGCTAGACACAATAGTTTTGAACACTTGCATTGAAGGGTGACTGAGTTTGTGGTGGAGGTTGAGTGGAGAGTGCTTGAATGTGGCATGGATTTGGAGTCTTGGAGATAGCTTGGAGGTGTAGATTCCATCAGTTCTCTCTCCTCGCATGAGGCGCGCCCCCGTGTACAGATCCTTCACAAAAAAATGAGATGGAAAGAATTTCACCGAAACCAAATTAGTATCACATAAACTACCAACATATATAAGATTGCGTTTTAATTGTGGAACATGTAACACTTTCGACAAAAACAGTGATTTTTGAGGTGTATTTATATACGTGTTACCAATATGAGTTATGGGTAAACCTGTACCATCACCGAGAACTATCTCATAAGGTCCTCCATACTCTGACACATTGTGAAGTGTTTGTTTGTCAGAGGTGACATGATTGGAAGCACTAATATCGAACAACCACGTGGGAGACACCGGATTCGAGGTGGTAACATTGGCAACCGGTGTGGTGGATTTATCTGTGGTAATGTTGTTTTCCCTAAGAAATCTTGCAAGTTTTCTGCAGTCACGAGTGAGGTGTCCTGGAATGTTACAAAACTGACAGAATTCATTGTTGCGGTTTGGGCGATTTCCTTGAGTGTTGGAACCTGACCAGTTTGAGTTACCCCTGTAGCCCCTTCGTTGAGAGTTATTGTGATAGTTTCGGTTGCTTTGTTGATAGTGTGGCTGATTGTGATTGCCTTGATTGGTCCCTGTTTGTCGAGAAGTATTATTGACAATGGTGGGGATATTGTCAATTGTAGTTACAGAATCTTTAAGGGTTCTTTCAAAGTCTGTAAGTTTATCAAATAGTTCGAATAAGAGATGGGTGTGTCTCTATCCTTGATGGCAGCTGCGATTGTACTATAGTCATCACCAAGCTGTGAGAGGATGTAGACCATGAGATCCTAATTTGAAACAGGACTCTGGGCTAGGGCAAGATCATCTGCAAGAGATCGCATCTCTTGTAGAAATTCGGTAATGGTGCAATTTCCCGTAGGGTTTTTGGCTAATTTTGATTTTAGGGAGATAATTCTTGACCTGGATGTAGAGGCAAAGCTGGAGAACAGGCGCTGCCAGGCTTCTCGTGCAGTAGATGCGGATGAGATGAGCGGCTGTATGGACTCCGAACAGCTACCTAGTATCGCACTAAGTAGCATCTAATCTTTCCGAAACCAGAGAAGGTATTCTGGATTTGCAATTAATTTGTTTTCTTTGTCGCTGATCTGTTTGGGTGGCATGTTGGATTCACCGAGGATAAAATCTTCATATGCGAGACTGATTACTGTAGTCTCAACTTGTTTACGCTAGACAGGATAATTGTGAGACGTGAGTTTGGTGGTGAGATGAGTTGCCTCCGTGACTTGAGTGAATGAATTGGATGAAGACATTGGATAAAACCCTAATTGAAGGGATGCAGTTGTGACTTCTCGATCGATTACTCTTCCGAGTTTGGAAGCTCTGATACCATAACAATAAGAGAGATATATATGAATGTATATTTGATTGATGAATATTGATTACATACGAGAGGCATTTATAGCCTAAGTCTACTAACTGATCTAAGCTTATATCTAGGAATAAATACAAGAAACTATTCTATGACTTGACTCAATAACTGGACTAAGTATTTACATTGGAATGCTTTAAAGATACACGTGAGATACATGCTTAATATAATTAGTTAAGAGGGATTTCTCTTATTTTGAAGCTCTGCAAATCTACAAAAATCACAAGTTGAGCTTTATGATAAGGAAGTCATTTCTTGTTTATTTCTTATATCTAATCATCAAGAATCAATAACACTTGATTCTAATGCTACTTAACTTTTCAATTTCTTTATGTGCCAGCAGGACATTGTTTATGGTGCTGAAGGTTTCATTACAATAAACAAAAACCAAAAGCAAATAAGTGTGTACTTTTTTTTATTTCTTTTTCAACATTTATATTGACAAAAAGGTTGGCTGAAACATTCAAGATTTAAATAAGCTTGTAGAAATGATCAAGAGTTGTAAGGTAAATTATTTTGATAAATTTGGAGGTTCTATTGATGACTTCTGCCATTTAGATCTTATTATGTTGTAAAACCTTATGCACAAAGAAAGAAATTTGATGTGTCTTTTTACATTCAAATTTATATTATGTTATATAAATCATGATTTTATTAAATGTATTCACATACATTATTCATATATATATATATATATATATATATATATATATATATATATATATATATATATATATATATATATATGGGAAAAGTGAATATACCCTTAAGGGTATATAAGCTTAGGTACCTAAACTCACCATATTACGTCGTTTTGTATCATATAATACATTCTAATTGTTTAATGTTCTTATAATTTAACTTTAAACTTGATTTACTTCCAAGATTATTATAAATTACACATAAATCTTCCTCTTACGTAATTTTCATTTTCAACTACAATATATAGGCTAATAAGTGTTCGGCAAAAAGATGTGATATAAGAGAAAGATATTAATGAAATTTCGAAAATCTTGAAAGTTAATCATGTTAAGAGTTGAAGTTTACACACATTATAATAAATATATTAAACAAAACGACGTATTATAGTGTATTTGGATACCTAAGCTTATATACCCTTAAGGGTATATTCACTTTTCCCTATATATATATATATATATATATATATATATATATATATATATATATATATATATATATATATATATATATATATATATATATGTGTGTGTGTGTGTATTAATTTTAAATAATCAATATAAAAGTTTAAACAAAACTTATATTTTATTATTTTAATAAAAATTTATAAAAAAATTTACCCGTCATTTCTACGGGTTTAACCTAGTTAATTTATATTTTTGGAAACTTTTTATACATCCCAAATTAATAGTGCACCCATCTTATCTAAGGTTTTTTTTTTTCTTTTTTATCTTTTAGTTTTTTTTCTTTTTAATAATAATAATAATAATAATAATAATAATAATATTATTATTATTATTATTATTATTATTATTAAGTAAGTTAAATAATATTATTAAAAATATTTTTTTAGAGTAAATTACTAAAATCATGTTTCATCCCCCATCCTTTTTTTCCCATTTGTACCATCCTTACATTGTTTTTGTTGTAAGTTAAATAATACATGTTATACATTAAAAAAAAATCATATTGTCACTATCTATGTTTTTATTTTTCAAAATTATATATATATTATTTTGTAAAATTATTTAATCAATCGGACCACTCCTCACTCTTACCACAAGGACAATATTAGTGAAAAAATGTGTGAACATTAATAACTATGCATTCAAGACATAAGGTACAATCACTGCTAAAGATAAATATACCAAAAAAAAAAAAAAAAAAAAAAGTCTCTTCAACTAAAGATGTGTCGGGTGTCATGTGTGAAGTATGGCCGAAATCTAGAATCCACGAGTCATTAGTAGTACATGTATAAAAAAAGGGAAATTACATGATTGTGCTACATAATTGGTGTGAAGATTACGACCAAAATTTTGATGGTTTTATCTAGACACAAAAAGAACAATCTTGGACAAGTGGATCCAAAAAAGACAAGATGAAACCCGTCTAAAACAAAACCGGGTCAAAAAATACTGGATCGGAAAAAAACTGATCTAAAAAGAGGTTGTTTCGAGACTGAACGTAAAAAAGACCTGACCATTTCGGGACCAACATAAGACTGGTCTGAGAGCGACCCGAGACCGGTCTCAAAAAAAAAAAAATCCATAATTTATAAACATATCATTTTTGTTTCAATTACATAATTTTTAATCGCACATTATTCAATTCCTTTTCTTTTTTCTTTATTAAATTTTAATATATCATTATTATATATATTAAAGTTTTCAAGAAAAGGAATAGTGAATTTATCATTTTTTTTTTCAGAATTGGTCCTTATATTACTGTTGGACTTCAAAGTTAGGAATAGTAATTTTGATGTTTTTTGGCAACTTTGCTCTTCATTTTTATAAATTTTGCCATTTTTGATCGTTGCAATCAATATTTTAACATTTTTTAGGAACCTTTTAATATTTAAAGTTTTGCCACACAACTTTAACAGTTTTGACAACTTTGATCCCTTTTCTAAAAAGTTGTTAAGTCCTATCCCTTTAATTCGTCAGCCGTTTTGATACTTCTGGTCCTTGCAATCAAACTTTTACATTTTTTCATAAAAACATGAAAAAAACGGTCCGACGCAAAGCCCGGGCTTTTCATCATTGCACTTTCTACGTCTGTAATATTTATCTATTCGAAAACAACAGTGAAAGCTTCTGATCCCTGCGTAGCGGAGGTAACCTTTCTAGTTTTAAATAAAATTTAATGACCGTTTCAACACCAACCCCATAAAAATGGGATTGTTTCGAGGCCAACCCAAATTTGGTCCGGAACCATAGATGCGCAGCTCTAGTCAAATCCGGACCACAATGCTGATTTGCTCAAGCAGCAAAGTGATCAAGCCCAAAATTATGCATCACACCATTTTCCGAGTAATTTGACAAAGTTTGCCCATTATGCGGTCTAATTGCATCGTTTGGTGAATTAGAAAACCCAATGACCCATTTGGAAGTTGAGAAGCGTAAAATTTTCCACCAGATTGAGTCCAAGAAGTATAGGGTGTCGCCGCTTTCCATGATGTGTGGGGTACTACAGGAGCTGCCATTAACGCAAACCTACTGCCACCTGCACCAAAAGCGTTGTTGATGCTATCGGTTTGCTAAGAGAGTCGTTAAAAACCGCTGAAGAGTTGCCGTCTGTCACGACCACCGTGAAATCCGCCATCACGATTGTTGGGGAAGGATAAACCACCACGATAGCCACCTCTGGAATTGTGATTTCGACCACCGTGAGAAACACCACAGTCCACCACCACGGGGAGGAAACCCTCGATAATGGTAACAAACCGAAGCTTCGTGAGCATGCTTTTGGCAGATTTAACAAGTAATTGCCTTACCTTTTTATGAAAGTATGGATTACCGAATACCGAATCAGAGTCTGGAACAACATCACTAATAGATTTCAATTGATCATTTAGATGTTTGATTTCGTCACAATAAGTATTAATACTCTTGGTTTCCTTTATTCATCCAAACAAATGACAATTAGGATGAAACTAGGTTTTGCTACGATGATGATGAACTCATGGTATTATCACAAACAAAATAAGGCATTTGTTGAACATTAACAAAAAAATTATAGATCCATAATACATTTGATCATGAGAATGATCTATTGACGAGCTTGAAAGAAACTTCTAGCCATAAATTTAATAATGAGATTCAAATGTTCATGAATACTGCAACACATAGCTCAGGTATAAAGTTCTCATCAGACAACTGCCCTAGAATCATAGTCATTAGTGTAATATTTTTAGGGTATCTGTTGTATCATCTAAATCATTTTCTATAATCCATGTTGGCATAGGTAGTTTTCCTATAGGGAGATTCTTGTTCGTCAGCATGGCTACAACTTCCTCCATTGTTGGTCTGTTTGCAACTTTTGCAATACACAGCAGTCCAATGAGGATAAATCTTGTTGTAATGCTGATATTGGCATAAATTCTATTATATAATGAGATTTTCCTACCCACCATTCTTTCCAAATCTACAAAAAAAATTTCATTTCTATAATTATACTCCCACTAAAAGAAGGGCGTACTAGCATACTCAATACAAGTACATTTGGCATTCATTTTCATCTTTGTACTTTACTACCGGAAGCACATGACTCACACTTGGATCGAGGAAAGTCACAAGGTTACCAAAAAGCCAATAAATGATTCCGTTTTATTCAAGTATGTCATTACCATTGTTTCGGTAATGACTAGTAAGATGGTTGTTATTCCGACCCTAGTGGTCATATCAAATTGAGTCCGACTATGATGAGAGGTCGTTAGAACACGACCCATCGGTCTGTTACAATAGATAAATAAAAGAATTTATCCTGAGAAGAAGGAGTCCACAATAAGGACTTATTTGGTAACTTGAAGGTTACGATTGAAATTACAACATAGTACGATAAGCAGATGCAAGATTGGGCATCGTCTGCGGTCAAGAAAGCCATAGAGTTAAATACTCTTTCGAGGAAACATAGAAGTTACAGTTTATTATTGTTTCATTGTCCTATAAAAGAATTGTGTTCTTGACAATTGATGAACATCTAAAATAAGGATCTGTGGTTGGCTGCTATTTTTTCCATTTTTTTCTCTTTTTAACAAATAATCTTATCATTGAGCTTTAAATTCATAGGCCCTTGAGTCTAGTGACTAATGCAACGCATATGACAACTGTGCAAACAAACTAACCTTTCTTTGTCCGCCATTGCCCCACACACAATGTCATGTTACCAAAATCTTGAGGTCTTCATATACCTCTTTTTATCCCGTTAGCCCATCTAGCATTCCAAACCACACAATTTAATTATCTTAACTATTAAGAGCCCCAATATAAACCTGTAACAATGAAAGCAAGACCAAGAAATGATCGCCTAAGCAAACAAAATAGGCAAAAACTTATTAAACACCCGACTTTGGCATCTAAAAACCCTAGATTACCTGATCATGTCCCCATTAACCCTATTAGGTAAAAAATAAACATCACCTTAATAGGAATGAGTGAAGCTGTTTCTTTTTTACTTAATGACATTAATAGGTTAAGCACTTAATGTCAACAACTATACAAGGATGTTTCTATTTAATGCGAATAGCCATCATGAGGTATGTGTTTGTAGCCGAACATCAAAAATAATCCATAAACAACGAATCATTTATAAAAAAAAGTAACATTTGTGAGCCACATAATGAATTTTAAAAACATGAAAAGAAAGCAGGCAGAAATAAAATTACCGAATTAGTTGATGTGTCCAGCTAGATTGACCTTGTGTATGATGATTGTTGAAGTTCTTAGACCTGTAGTCACATCCATCGGTTGACTAGTTTCCTGCATCCAAAAGTCTAGTCCAAAACAAAAACCAAAGAACCAAATTAGGGCAAGGGAAAGGGCAAGTAAAGATTTGAAGCTCAATTGAGCTGTTGGGAGATTTATAAAAGAATCTTTGACTTACTCTTCCAAGTTCGTCTACTTTGATTAGAACGAACTCAATCCTATTGTTCGAACCTATATTAAGTCATCCTTTTGTATCCACTGAACCGCATAACAATAGAGGTATAATGAGGGATTTCAACAAGAGAAGGATTACACTAATCTATAGATGGATATAAATCAATAAAACAAAAGTTACGTTTTCTTGACGTGAAATATACAAACATAAATCTAAAATTACATGAAACCTTGGGTTTAATGGTCGATTAATTCATTCAATTTCATATGTGTGTTGGATGATGAACCAAACAGAGTGGTCAGCATAGGCCAACTGGACAAAAAGGGCTCTACGCATTAGTATATGCAACTAATCTAGGCTGAAATATATAGATTGCATTGTTGAAGAAGAAATTTCTTTCTAGTAAACTTTTTTGAAAAAAAAAAAACAGACTTTGGTTTGGTTATGGGGCGAAGCATGAAGGCTAATGTCAAAATTCAGTTACAAATCATCTAAACCCTAACACCCTGTTCCCGAGTGGAATTTAAAGGAAAGAAAAGAAAAGAAGAGAAATGTAGAGAGAAAAGAAAAGAATGGAAAGGAAAGTAAAGTGTATTTTTCTGTTCCGAATGAAAACTAAACATGGACAACTATACCCTTGTCACCTTTTTCCATAATTTCAAATATATACCACACAATTATTTTGAAAACAAAATTATGCCTAAATTATTTTTCTTTAATTATTTTTTTTACATGATTATTTATATAAAAATCGTTAATGCATAATTCATTATTAATCACAATCCTAGTATATTCTTCATTTATATAACTTTTTCAAACAAAATCAATATAAAGGGTAAAAGAAGTAAATAAACCAAAACCAAAAATAACATAAATGTATGAATAATCAAACAAATTCATAAGAAACCAATTTAAACTCAATGCAAGCATAATCAAACAAATTCCAATGTATGAACTCAAACCAAAAACCAAAAAGTATGAAGTCAAACTGATTAAAAATCAAAAAACTACCATCCTAAGTAAGTCATTTACTTGCCCCCATCATTTTTTTCAGCAAACTTTTTCGTATTTTAAATGGAACTTTAAATAATGTCCCCGCATCAGCTTGATTTCACGACAAAAACATGAGAGCTTCTGCTAATTCATCTGGTTCCAAATCCATTGGCTCTAACTCTTTATAAATTTCATCACCAGTATAAACCCGATGATGAGAGTTTTCGAAGATTTTGTTACCCTCCCTCATAGCAGAAGCCACATCTTTAACTGCACTCATAATAACCTTTTCAAACGATTCAGGTTCAACTTCAAGTTCATCTTCATCTTCGATTTCATGTTTCCTTTTTTTACTTTTGTACTTCTTAGAACTTGAATTTTGCACCGGTGAAAAGCATGTAGGAGATAACACTTGAATATCATCAAGACCATCGTCATCATCATCATTATTTTTTTGTTGTTTCTCAAGTGTTATGTCATTGCTTGCTAGTAACTGATCCACTTCGTCAATTGTTTCTACTTTGATATCCCCGGTCTTGTTCAATCGAGCATTCTTCTCTTTCGAGGTTTCAGCATGCACCCCTGAAGCCCTATCTTTCGCAAACAAAGCTATCATTTCGTTGTAGTTTGGTATTTTTTTGGACTTCAATGAAATTGCCTCTGGCTTTGACTGTAACACACAATCCCAAATAGAATTATCGTTAAGAAAAATAACATAAATGTATACAAACTAAGTAAAATAAAATAAAAGAAACGTACATTAATTAAGTTGGCCCAAACTTCTTCGTCCGCTTCAATTAGTTGTGTTTCAGAATTCCAACTGAACCCACTCAATGAAGTTCCGCGGAACATGTCATACCATTGCGAGAAACCTGATTTTAAAGTTTTCAAACGATTCTTTAAATGACTTTTTGTTAAACTCTTCCCAAACTTTTCATTAAGCTCTTCCACCATGTTAGAGTACGCTTGTGGGATGAAACTCCCACTAATCCTTAATCCTTTCTCATCTTATGTCATCATAGATTGAATAAAACAATAATCCATCCAATCTGTCCATTTTATGTGTTCTTTCTTAGTAACTTGTTCTTCCTTCATCATTTTGACCTGCATAACATCATAAATAAACAAACCAAGCATTGATAACATAAAAAATACATACTTAGAGGATGTACAAATAATGAGTAAATAACATGTCCAAAAGATAAATAACACAAATAAAGTCAAAACACTAACGATTCATACAAAATCAAGTCAAACACAAAAGATCCATACAAAATCAAATTGAAATGATATGATAAAAACTAGTAGCTACATTGACATATCTATCTCATGGTTTCGATTTGGCAAGTAATCAGTCCACATTTGATTTGCAATTAAGTTCCTCATTCGCTCTGCCACAGCATTACTCTCACTTGTCTCTCTTATATTATGGCGCATTTCCTCTCTTGGTTCATTTAACATCTCCTGTAGGACCTCATCTTCAAGATTTTTGTCTCGATCTTCTTCTAACAAAAAGTTATGTAAAATACAACATGCCAAGAAAATGTCTGACTGTGTTTCACAAGAATAAAAAGGTTCTTGTGTACTTCTAATGATAGGAAACCTTCTCTTTAGAACACCAAATGCCCGTTCTATAGCATTACGTAATGAAGCATGGCGAAGATTAAACAACTCTTTTGCATTCTCAGGGGCCCTAGCAGAATACTCCTTCAAATGATATCTGACACCGCGATATGGTGCCATTAGTGTAGTTGTATGAGGCAAACCAGCATCTACCAAATAGTATCAGCCTACAAATAAGTTGTAATTAATTATGTATTAAAAATTAGATTACACATAAGACTAATTTTGGTATTATAAATTTACCCTTTGGAATTACTAGTTTATCTTCTCTAGTGAGTGCATTCTTTAGTATCCTTGAGTCTGATGCTGTACCCTCCCAACCACTTAAAATGTACGTAAACTTTAAATCAAACGTACAAGCAGCCAAGACATTTATCGTAGGGTATCCCTTGCGACCACGATATCTAGGGGCATCTTTGTTAGGTACTTTGACACGAACATGTGTCCCGTCAATTGCACTTATACAATTCTTGAAGTAAGGATAAAATCGTTTTTTTTCTTGGATTTCTTTTTGTACAACGTCACCTTTTGGTTGTTGAATATAATGACTTTCCAGTGATATAATTGCTCGAAGAACTCTATGGAAGCACTTACTTGTAGTGGATATAGAGCGACGGTATAGCCAAGACACAAATCGATTTCTAAAATCATTCCCGACAATGTGCAAAAATCTTGCAACATGCTCTTCAATGGACATGCGTTGAGTAGCTCAAAGACCACCAACTTGTTGTAAGATAGTGCACAATTTCTTAAAAGCCTGCTCACTCATACGGATAAGTTCACGGCATTGTCCACCATTTGAAAGGTCGTGTAGCAACTGTTCACGTATACGTCGTCGCTTTAAAATAAGTTTTCTAGAAGGTAATTTGGGACGGTTTGTGTTGGCAAGGGCACGATGTGTCAAAATGGCCATCAACAAGCAAATCAGATGAATTACTTGTCTTTGCCTGACTCTGAGAAATTGAGCAGGTGTTTGTATGTCACTATCCATCGTTACCTATTTTATGAAAATTATTAAACTATGAGTCTTGTTTTATAGGTTAGATAGATATTTAACAACTAGGATTAGTTAACGAGCCTATAACTTGATTTTTTATTATTTATTTTAATGCAATGGTTCTAAAATTGTGTTAACTAAGTCTATATCTAAACAGAGTTACATATGAGATTGATTGTTTGACCATCTCCATAGCTATATATCTTGATACATGGCAATTATATCAAAGGGTATATATGTAATTATACTATTAGCTAGTATATTAAGTATGTATATGTTCCGAGTTTTACTTAACAAATAAAGCCGATTGTTTTTGAGTTTCAAGTAGAATTTTTATGAGTATTACTGTGCTTTAATACCAAAAATTACCATAACTACAGAGAAACACAGAAAGTTTACAATCTGGAAGACTGAATGAATCATTATTAGATAAAAAAGTTCTTGATTTTGATCAGAAATATCAAAACATTTTGTGGTTCATCTAGTTGATGTAAAGGCTTTTAATTTTGAATTAATACAGAAAATAAAATGGGGAAGATGCTGGAAAATTTCATGGTATTTCAAATCTCTAAAGCATAGCAAAATAAGTTGACATGTAGTTCTTGTTCCAGAGCGTAATTCCTCAAGAACATTAATGAATTCACAACTATTCAATGAACACAAGGTAAATTGGTTGTTCCTATCATCAAAATTGTTGAATAAGAGAATTATCACGTTAGTTATATTCATTGTGTTTATAGTATTTTGTTTGTTTCAATTTTAATTTTTAATAAATTTCTAGATGAGTTCTATAGTCACAGGTAAATAATAATCATACAAAAGAAATCATTGAACTGTGTTCAGAAGAAGAAGAATTGTATTTAAAAAAAAAAAAAAAAAAAAACCCTGATCTTGGAAGTCAACAGCTTCAACAGAGCGTGAAGAAGGAAGAAACACAGTAGCAGCGTGAAGGAGGAAGAAGCACTGTAGCAGCAATTGTATTTTCCTGTGTGTTGATGTTGTTACGTGATTTTATATGGTTCAAGGGTAATATGGTAATCACGTGATTTTCTATATCCTCCATTGATTCTCTTCTCTCCAATTTGGGAGGAAGATTAGGAGAGAAAAAATTCCTCCGATTTCCTTTCCTTTCTTCCCAAATCACTCCAAAAAATTAACTCAGGAACGCTACTGAATCAGTCTTTCTCTCTAATTCCATTATTTTCTCTCGACTTCCCTTGTTAATTGCAACTCGGGAACAGGGCGTAACGTTAAAATGATGATTGAGATATTGCAGCAAATATAACGACCTACGAGCAAATCCGATCAACAAAATATGCAAGTGAGCATACCTCATGTCGACTCCAAAACTGAATAACATAAAAAATTTAGGGGTAAAATAGAAAAACCAATGGAGTGGGTCTGGGAAGAAGTTGGATGAAGAGGTCGATCTAAGCAAAAAAAAAAAGTACCCTAGTTTAAATTGGGGCTCACCGATGCAATCAACACGCGTGGCTATTTAATGATCGAGGAGGAGGAAATGTGGCGGAGGGAAATCAATGTTGAAGTGGGTGGAAAAAAACATCTATAGTGATTCGAGGGGAGTCGGCGGTATAGGAATATCGATGGTGAAAGAAGAAAGAAAGAGGAAGAAAATGTGAAGCGGTGGTGGACGTTGCTCTTTAATTGTCATCTATAATTTATGAAACTAACGGAAGCGATGGTGAGATGATAGAGATAGTGAGGAAACGGTTATGGAAGTAGTGGTATGAAGTTGTCTTAAAAGCTTATAGAAGAAGCCACATGTCTAGCTGGATGGAAGACATGCATTGGACTACAGATACGGTGAAAATGGAAGAGCAGCATTTCACTTGCCAATGGTGAGAATGAAAGAACAACTTTTCACCCGCCATAACAAAACCTAGAGCGAAATACACACATTCTTATATTCAGCCAAAATTCAACAACAATCACACAAAAATAGTTGGTAAATCATCAACCCTCCGTTTATTTTTCGGATTTTTTTTACACAACATCTTATAAAACCTATTACACACCAATCTAATATTAGACCATGTTAACTCACTTCCTAGCCTATCCAATAAATTACTAGTATTTTTTTTCTATTTTTGGCTATTAAGATACATAGCTTTTGACTTTTTTTAGTCTTAATTAGTAATTATCGAAGATATGTCAAACATAGGCTATCTTTTTTTTCCCATGCGAACATTAAACCTTCTCGTTTTTTTCTTCTTTTTTTTTTTCTTTTTTTCTAATTATTTATGATTTGTCAAACAATATTTTTATAGATTTTTGTACGATATAACTTATTTTTCTATTTAAAATTATATCAAACTCATATGTACTAGCAATATATATATATCTTTACTATCTTATAAAAGAAATCTAACTATTTCTAAAAATAAATTGATTATAATAATAATATTTTTTTAAGACGTCCAAATAATGAAGCTGATAGTACAAGTAAACATTAATAAAATAATATTAAATCTTAACCACATTTTGAATTCAAATATTTATCATCAAATCTCCTTATATTTCTCAGCAATTTGATATTGTTCCCTCAAATCCCGGATTCATTCAAATTTTGAACCCTTTTAGATATCCTTAAATTTAGCATGTTGATTCAAATATCCCTCCAATCGCATATACCTCTTTGTTCCCTCATCTGCTATAAAGCCCACCGTCTAGGAACAAAAAATGACTTCATCTTCCAAATAACACCATAGTTTGATTATTTTGTTTTCGACATGTACTTTCTTTTGTAACATAACATTTTTGTAGAGGAAACATATCACCGAAAGAATTTACACACCCCGCCGCTTTGCGCGCTGCTAGTATATATATATATATATATATATATATATATATATATATATATATATATATATATATATATATATATATAACTCATATGTTTTATTTATTTTTAACACTTAAATTGAATCTTTTAGTTAGAAACTTTATTTTATGTTTTTATTATCTTAATATACTTAATTAAATAACAAAAAAAAATCAAATTTATAAAACTCGTTAAGAAGTAGCAAGCCGGTAGATTGAGATAAAAATATTAGTCGGTCTTGATGGAAAGTATTCGGAGATGTGACATTTAAAATACAAAATAAGGTTTCGTAAAAACTTTTATTTGAAAATAATTACACGACTTTGAGGTGATAATATAACATCAACAAACCATAATTACAACAAACTATATATAAGTCACATCTATATTTTGTGAAAAAGATTTGTTTGGAATTTATTTTTCTTATGATATTATTTATATTTTTTTTTATTTAATGATATTAAGTTTATGGTAATGAAAAAAAAAAGATAGTGGCTTTATGTCTAAAACAAAGATGTTTGTGGTTTACTTTTAACAAAAAAATAAAATTTATTGAATTTATGAAAATGAGAAAAAATATTAAGTTTGTGGGTTTAAGTGTAAAAGCCGGGTTAAAAAATTGATAAAAACAAGGTTAAAAAATTTTATGACTTTTTTTTTTATATAAAAACAATATTATTTTCATCTTTTCTATCCTATTAAAAAGTAAGTTTAAAATTAATAAGTTAATAAAGTTTGTAATAAAAATATAATTATTAAATAATAAAGATAACAATGATTAGGTTATTATGAAATATATGTACGAAAGTTAGTCTAATGATTATTGATGCGATTATTATAGTATAATGATAAAAAAAAAATAGAGGTCTAAAATAGTGTATGATAATAGAGCAGTATGATTATTAGGAAATTTTTTTATACACACCACTCTATTAAAGTGATTTGATTATTATTGATGTGATTATTATGAATTTTTTTTATACGCACCACTCTTTTATAAACCTATTACACATCTCTTTAATTTTCATCATTAGCTATTCATGGTGGTATTTGAGAGTTAGGCACACATGGATCAGATTGGTTAGTTTTCATGTTTTTTATTCTTCAATTTCCAGTAACTTTTATGTGGAGAGTCATTTTATTTGTTTTTTTTTGTTTTTTCAAAATCAATATTTTTATATTATTTTTTTCTAGAAATCATTTATATCTTAATATGTATAAGGACGTACATTTTATAAGCATTAACTAGATGTGAGACTCATGTACTACATAAGTTTATTTATAAAACAAAAAAATTAAATATGAAATTTTAACAATTTGAGAAGTTTGAATTTATAAGAAAAATGAGAAAAAATTTAAATTATTAAAATTAATGAGGCTTTAATACATTGAATACATTACATATATAAACTTTTTCTAATAAATATCTTACATATATATTACCTTACATATTAAATGTGAAATTTTAATTTAATAAAATGAAAAATACAACAACATGACAAGTGAAAAATAGAAAATTCTAAAATTCTAAAAAATGTCATGTGTCCAAGTGAAGGAGAATGGAACATGTGACAAAAATATTTTGATTTATTAAGGATGATTTTTTTGTACTAGTTAATGGAAAGGTTTCGTCGTCAAAAAGTTAGTGGCATAACTTACGTTCTCGTAATAAAATACAGATTTACAAGTAGACGTGAGCCCATCATTTTAGAAAAATATGTACATATAATCATATCGTTTTATAATTTATTATACAAACTTATTTAATGTTGTTGTCATTTAATACTTAATAATAAAATAATTATTAATTTTTTGAAACTGTAAATCTAATTTACTCATAAACTACTCTTTAAATCCATATATATCCACAACGGAACTTAAATCTTCAACCTTAAAAATAAAAACCAACACTGGATACCGTTGGTCATCTTTGATATTGACAAAATTAAATTTATATTGATGAGTTAATAGGTGAGCAATATTGGGATGTGAGCGATATCCGATGTTGCCATTTTTCTTGAGGTTGATGATTCAAGTCTCGTTGTAGACATAGGTGGAATTAAGGTGTAGTTTAAGAGTATATTAGATTTTCCGTTTCAAAAAAATTATGACTTTATTTTTTTATATAAATTAATTACACTAATATACTTGTAAGGGTATTTCAATCATTTAAAGTGGAAACAATTTTTATTTTAAAAAGGTTAAAAAAACAACAGGGTAGTTGTCAAATTTTATTTGTTTCTTAGATTAAAGGTCTCGAGTTTTAATCTAGACGTTTGGCGATTTTGTGATACTAACTTCCGACATTTAATCTTTATGCTCGAGTTTCTCATTCATTTTTAAAGATTTTAAATTTTTTTTCACTCTTGGAGTTTCAAATTCTTCAAGAATTGTGGGTAGACCTCCTATTCTTGCATTCTTTAGTAAGATTGGAACCTATCCAAAATGCAAATGTTTTGATATTCTATCTTGAGACTTTAAGTTCGGTAGAAAATATCGCCTTCACAGGTCGATGATCGGACAACTTGGATTCATTTCTAAGGTATAGTATCTACTTTATTTCATCCCCGGTCCATATTATCCTATCACACCTGTCATATATTCATAATCCATTTAGAGTATTTGAAATTGTACAAACTAAATGAGAGAAGTTATAAAATGAATGATATAAAGGGATTTAATTACCACGTAGCAGGAGCAAAATAACAAAGCGGAAGGTATGAAATGAATAATATAAAAATATTTAATTACCAAGCAAGAGCAGGATTTATTTCATCACTGTTGCCAAATTTTCATCAGAAGTGGAAACATATTTATAAGTACGTAGGAGCAAAATCGATTGTTCCTTCATGTCATGCTCTAAGTTCACCATCTATAGTTCCATTTGTAGCTTCAAATTTTCAGTTATATAAAAGCATGATGTCTGAGTAATTAGTTTGAAGGTGAAAAGGTGTGGGGATTTCAAATGCATAAGGTGTTTGGAAATTTGTGTGGGGGTTTCAAATACATGAGGTGATTGGAAAAATGTCTCATTTATAAGTATAACTAGGCGAATACATGCGTGTTGCGCAGAATACAACAATATATTTGAAATCTTTACAAATATATGTTTTTTAAATATATCAATGATGTTGTTGTTAACTCTCATATAATAAATCTTAGAATACGTTGGTATAAACATTGTTTGTTTTGAATTATATGATAGTGTAGACATCTTTTAAAATTCTATAATCTCAGTTGTCTCAATGGCCTCTATATGCATTGTACTTATGAATAAATTTAAATATAATATACGGTTTAATGATTTTTGTCACAACTAGCATTTTTAAAATATAATAAATTTAAAATCGGCCATAACAAACAAAGTAGGGTTTGTAATGTATACCTATTGCGAGTGTTCGTCGAATTCAAGTGCATAAACTGTAAAGGAGAGTAATTCCTTAACGAAGTAGAGCTCTTAAAAGCAGACATTTGATGACACGCTACAGACATCTTCAAGTTTACAGAGAAGCTTTGAAACAAAAGGAAGATTTACTTATATGCTACAGAAGGAAGACATTTTTAGGTGTCGATTGCAGAGGCAATAGGGTTTTAAATAAAGTAATTTGCATAAATTAAAGGGTAGATGATTTAATTAGTTATTTATTAAAATTAAATAATACTTAACCTATATTAATCCCTACATCCACACAATATTTGTTCATTCACATTTGAACATACCTCTCTCTCTCTCTCTCTCTCTCTCTATATATATATATATATATATATATATATATATAAGCTTAGGTTATTTTGTTTTTACTATCTATTGTGTGCCGGAATACACAGATCTGGACCAACGGATGAAATTAATCAGTGGACATGATTTGAGGGTGTATGATATTATAATGGGATAACATGTACCATATAATCACACAAAATTTGGCAAAATTGTATTTTGGACAATTAACTACATTTATAAAAGAAAATTTTCGTATTTTTAGGGATAATTAATTCTCCTAATTTTAAAAATCTGAATTTTTTTAATTAATTTAATTTTAATTCTAACGTAATTTGTATACATAACCGATTTTATTCTGTCATTATATTTTTTTTGTTAGAGTGATGTTCTTTCAGAATTTTATTCTGTTAGAATATTATTGGAGAATAAAAACATTCTTGAATCCGAGGTTGAAAATAACAACATTCTAATATATTCTTATACATCCGAACTTAAATACAAATTCATACATATTCTTACAGATTAAAAGTCTTCATTCGACTCACTGATTTTACTAAATTAAAGGGATATTAAATGGTTTAAATATTTACTATATATCCTTATATTAATTAATAATCATTTAATTTTTCTTAATTTCTGATTGGTGCATTTAGGTACACAATATTTGTTGGAAATATTTGAATCTCACTCTGTGTGTGCAGTGGCGAAACTAGAAATTTTAATATAAGGATACAAACATTATGAATATATATTATATGTAGTTATCCAATATAGGACAATAAAAAACATGTTATAATCTCTTTATTTGGGGTACAATAACATGAAACATGTTTACAAATAATATTATATATATAACAATTTTTCGGGGGTACTGTAGTACCCCCAACGACCCATCTAGCTCCGTCACTGTGTGTGTGTATATATATATATATATATATATATATATATATATATATATATATATATATATATATATATATATATATATATATATAAAGAATTAATTTAATATAAAAAAAATTAATATAGAAAAAACTGTTGTGCGAATGTATAAAACTATAAATGATTCTAAAGTGCCAAATAAAAAAATAAAAAAACTCAACGATTTTAATAATTTGTTGATTATTTCAATTTGACCAGAATCATATATAATTTAAAACTAACCGTATTATTACCTTGTACTTTATCTAATATTATAAGATAAAATTGTTTTTGTTATTGTTTTAAAACCTATATGAACATTATCGATACAAATAAAAATGAATCTGTTATGTGACAATTAATATCTTATAGTATATGACAATAGTTTGTACTTTTTGTACGATCGTTTGCGCATTTGATACGATACAAATGATATCGTACAATACACCATTTCATTGGGTCTCAATTATTTGTCACAAAGTTCGATGTGTATTAACCAATTTTCAAAAATAATTGTAATAAAATAATCAATCGACACAATTGTGGCTCCTAGGATTGCGATGTTTTCGTCTCAATTCAAGGGTCTTTATAATTTCGCTTTTATACCAAAAAATATATATCAAAAAGTGAATGCCAAAAATTATATCTAATAATCATCAGTTTTTTAATTTTTTACTAAATGTGTATAAATGATTAGACTTATAAAGCCTACTTCTAATAACATGACATGATATATGTTGGTGATATCATTGTTAACAAATATTTTTTGTAATTGGAACTAATATGTGAGCTAAAATTATTTATTTGTATTTTATATAATATGTTCGGTGAATGTAAAGTGAATATATATATATATATATATATATATATATATATATATATATATATATATATATATATATATATATATATATATATATATATATATATATATATATATATATATTCACTTTACATTTTATGAGCCGATACGAATGATTGGTGGGGATCCAAGGGGTCATGCCCTCTTCTAGGGTCAAAGGGGCAGCACTCCTGGTGGGGTCCAAGGGGCAGACACCTGGCGGTGGCCCCGTGGGTTTGGGGAGTGCTCCAAACAGTCTTTGAAAATTTGAACTAGTTTCATTATGGAAAATCTGAATTCCAACGAGTGATTATAGTAGGATTGACAAATCTTGTTAGTTTTGAAAACCATTCATTAAGCCATTAAATTCATGATTCTCTAACTAATTTAGAAGATAGAAACTCTAATTTGTCATGAATAACTACGGCTCCTCTATTGAGCCGTCAAATAACATTTCTCAACTTTTTTTCTTCTTAAACAAACTCAAAACTCTCTTGCAATTTGGCTTATATTTCTGTGCCCAGATTCATGAGTGTCCTTTTGAATTATCTTGGATTGGATTTTGTGTAACTCGAGTATATGGTGGAAATATCAGTTCAAAAAGTGACCTTACACGATACATAAGGAATCCGATTCTCCACCATCACCCTACTAATATTCCCCCAACAATATAAATATTTGTGATTAAACCTACTAAACATATAGAAAGGTAAAACAATATGGAAGTTGATAGTTATGGAAATTTTCTTTTATTTGTATGGAAATTCAGATTTTAAATAACATAAAATATAAAAACTAAAAGTTAAAAGTTTTCAAATATATTTAAAAAAAATATAAATTGTTATTAAAAAAAATTTTGTTTAAACTAAAAGTTCAAATTTTTTCTTCCGAACAAATCTTTTTCTTAAAAACTAAAAGTTAAAATCTAATAAAAACTCTACCTCAGTGTGATGTATATTTTTCGGGTAAGGCTTAGGACATATCACTCATAAGCCTAGTGTAAATATTTATCCCATCAATATTTCATATGAGGTTTTTTCACTTTATTTCGAATTATTCGAATAATCAAATTTCGAGTCAGGCATTAACATAAGTACTTGTAAGATAGATCTCAAGTAATTATATATTTTGAGTAGCGTAATAAAGGGTTAAGATAGATCTCAAGTAATTATATATTTTGAGTAGAGTAATAAAGGGTTCAAACTAAAACAATTGGTAAAGTAGAAGGGTGCAAATCGTAAACTTGTTGACCTCGCTGGAGCCAAATTTCATAGATTCTCAATTGAACTTTCGTCGATCAATCGTCTTCTCTTCGAATCTCTAGAGAGATTTTACAATTACTTTCTGTAAACGAGTAAGGAATTTATGTGCGTGTATATATTGCATTGCCAATCGACGGATTTTCAGCCAAAAATTCATTCGTTTCCCTTAAATTCGTTCAGACTTACGCCCGGTAGATTGACCGAATTAAAGTTTTGATCTTTGAAAAGGTATTTATTTATTTATTTATTTTTTAAGTTTACACTCGTAATCTCGTATCCTTTCCTTCTTAATCAATTCAAAGTCGCTGCACAGAAAACAAATCGATGGTATTGTTGTTGACTCGATACTATTCCAAGGTTATCTAAACCTAATTGTGTGTAAATGACCATTAAAGATAAACGATTCGTAAGATTTCTTGATTGCTGATATATATTTTGTTGCGTATTCAATGTTGTAAACTTGTAGTATTAACTTTTTCCTCCAAACCGACCTCAAAAGTCAACAGCTTGTTTACTTCGACACGAAACTGTAATTTTATCACCTTATAAAAACAAAACCGAAATTAATTTAACCATTCTGGTTGGGTTTCAATTCTTTTCTCTATTTAAATTCACTTGATTAGTTAACTGAGTTTTCTTGCTTTACAATCTTCTCAGGAAATCTGATCCACTCAAAAAACACAAATCAATCATGGGGTATCTTGATTCAGTGATATCATCCGCCAACCCAAATCTTCCCGGTTGTGGTGTTTCTCCGGTCACCGGAGGTGGTCTCAGCCAAGATTCAAAGTTTAGCTATGGCTACGCAAGCTCCCCCGGAAAGAGATCTTCAATGGAGGATTTTTACGAGACAAGAATTGAAGGTGTGAATGGAAAGAAAGTCGGTCTCTTCGGAGTCTTTGATGGCCATGGCGGAGCTCGAGCTGCAGAATTTGTGAAACACAATCTTTTCACCAATCTTCTCAAACATCCAAAGTTCATCTCCGACACCAAATCAGCCATAGCCGAAGCATACAGTGACACCGACAAAGAATTTTTAAAATCAGAAAACAATCAGATGAGAGATGCAGGATCAACCGCTTCCACTGCCATTATCGTTGGTACCCGTTTACTTGTAGCAAACGTGGGGGATTCCAGAGCTGTTATTTGCAGGGGTGGTAACGCGTATGCTGTTTCCAGAGATCATAAACCGGATCAAAGTGATGAACGAAGAAGGATTGAAGATGCTGGGGGTTTTGTTATGTGGGCAGGGACTTGGAGAGTTGGTGGTGTTCTTGCGGTTTCACGTGCTTTTGGTGATAGGTTATTGAAACAGTTTGTGGTTGCTGATCCGGAAATCGAAGAAGAAAAGATTGATGAGTCGCTTGAGTTTCTTATACTCGCTAGTGATGGACTTTGGGATGTCGTCACTAATGATGAAGCGGTTGCGATGATTAAACCGATTCAGAGCCCCGAAGACGCGGCAAAGATGCTGATGCAGGAAGCTTCAAAGAGAGGTAGTGCAGATAATATTACAGTAGTCGTTGTCCGTTTCTTGGATAGTCGTGATGCATAAAACTTTTTGAGCTCTTAGGTTTAGGACAAGCCAGACAGGTATTTTGTTTGACTGGGACTCACAAGTTACTGTGTTACTGTGTTTGACTTGGACTATGTCAAATAAACAAAATTTGTAATATTTTGTCTCACCCAAAACGATGGAGTATGATGGGAAAAGTATCCGTTCGCTATATTTCATTTGTAGAAAAGTCGTTCTTGTCCTCGTCATAAAAAATAGCCCTATAAAGTTATGATTCCACAATTGATTTCTCTTCTCTTTATTACTTGTTTTTCGGTTGTAAATTCTTTAGTAGCTTCTTGGTTACTCTTGTCCTTACTTTGCACATATTCAAACGTTTTTTCTTTTTAATTTGGATTCCTATATTCTATGTCAGCCAATCATATACGTGAATGTTAAAGTTCCTCCAGGCTGTTCACTATTTTATGTCATAGTCAATCTACTACCACAAACTTTTTTGTCCATAAGCTTATTTGTTTTGTAGAAGTTTTTGTGTTGTTGACAAATCCTTCCAAGTTGTGTGAATGGGTGTAAATAACCAGTCTCATAACCAACATGGTAAAGGTAAATCACAATCCCATAGCCAACATACTAAAGGTAGATCACCATGTCTCAGAATTGAACCTCAATATGAGACACCAGTTATTGATTTTCACCTCCATACTTACAGTTAGGAGACAACTCACATTATTGGGTCGACGTTGTTAAGATAAGGATTTTGGAACAAAATGGTGACAACATAGAGTAACGAATGCAACAAAACCTCCGATGAACAATCCACAAAAAGCAACAATCTCAAAAGTTTTTTCCTATTTCTACATGGCTTCTAAAAATATGAACTAAAAAAGCAACACTCTACATTACAACCCTATGTAAAAACATCATTTCTCGCATACCGTGAAGCCGGAACCGGAACCGGAATCGGGTGCTCTCTAATCCGTTCCAACAAAACCGAAACATGTTCCATCGCCATATCGAGCCGATCCTTGGACTTAGCCGATTCCGCCACAAGATTCGACACCATTCCTTCCAATAATCTCACTCTCTCCCCATGATCACTCAAACTATTCTGAAAAACCTTCACGGATGCATTAACACGTCTCCATCTAAGTGGCATATACCTTTCCGGAATCTGAAAGCAATTCCCGGTTGACAAAACTCGAAGGGCATGCCTACAAAGGATTCCCGAGAACTCAAAGTGATGGCAGCTACAGCTGATGTGGCCTTCACGTGGGACCCAGTAGACTTTTCTCCCTCCTTCGAGTTTCGTGTGGTGTCTAACTAGGAACCCGTCTTCGAGTTGGAATGATGCGTAATGAGCTGCCATTACTAGTTGTTCTTGGAGCTTTGAGAATGCGAAAGGTGTTAGGATTGAAGCTGCATGGGATTCCATTGGAGCTCCGGTTTTTAAGCAGATGTTTTGGAGGTTTTGTTGCATTGTTTGTTGTTCACCTGCTTGATCTTTGAAGTCCACAGCAACAGCTACCTGATTTTGCATTGTGTTTGTATAATACCATCAAAGATTATCCTATGAAAAAAGATTATATAAGATCAAGTAAAAGAGAACATACTTGTTCAATGAAGTGTGCAAGTCGAGTTTGGGCACTCAAGAATCGTTGGATGAAAGCATTGATAGCTTTTGAGTGTCCAGCTGTTGTCATTCCCGCAAAAAAATGGCTTCTCAAATAAGGCAAAGCCCAAAGACTTCTTGAGGCAAACAACGTGTTGATGTGGCGATTAGTGTGGAGCCCAAACAAATTAACCATGTCTCTCCAACCCATTTCAAAATCTTCAATCGACTCCAAATTATAAAGTCTATAAAATTCATTTTTCCACTCGTTATATCGTTCACCCAACACAGCATTAAACCAAGATGGAAACTTTGCCACTATTAGCCAGATGCAATAAGCGTGTTTAGCAGCAGGCATTTCGGCTGCGATTGCTTCTCTTACACATAATGTTTGGTCTGTTAATATTGTCTGTGGGACCTTCCCATTCATAAACGCCAAAAACGCCTTTCAAAAAATAAAAATAATTAATTTAGAAACTAATAAGGGTTGTTTCTTTTTTTTTTTTTTTTTTTTTTTTATATCATTAAGCCCTTTATGGGTAAAGTGACTGAATGGGCAATGATGTTGTCATGATAAACTGTGATTGCTACTTTTCTGGACTGAATAAACTGTCCGAACGAGGCTAAATGACCATTTTACCCTTACATTCCAAAAAACAAATATTACATTATTCATCAATTTTAACAAAATTTATCATTTCTAACGTGAGGAGTTGCTGTAAAGGGTTAGTCGCTTAATACATTAAGCCAGGCTTATTGGCTTAACCCATTAAGTCATTCTGTCCATATTAAGCCTTTGACCCATTAAGCTCATTAAGTAAAAAGGAAACAGCCCCTAAGAGATAAAAAATTTCCATAAGTAAAATGCGAAAATTATCATTTGATTACCTTCAAAGCCCATGAATACGACTTCAAGTTTTCCTCACGCAAAAGTGCACATCCAAAAAAGCAAGGCATACCATAATTATTCATTCCAACCCAAATGCCAAGTGGCATATCAAAAGCATTCAAACGATGTGTTGTATCAAACACAACCGCATCACCAAACACTTCATATGACTGAACCGATGACGCATACGACCACGCAATATTCTCCAGCCTCCCATTTGCATCAAGCTTAAATTCAAACCGAAAATTAGGATCTTTATCTTTAATATTCCTACACATTCTCAATAAATCAATACTCTCATCCTCCAAATCCACCTTCCTAAACGATTGTATCAAATTCCTCACATCTTTTTCAGTAAACGGAAGGTACCCCGGTTCCACACATTTCTCAAGCTCCAAAAGCCTCATCATTTGTTGCACTGAGATCCCGGTTTTTGCAAACATTAATATCCGGTTTTTATCAACATCTGATATCGTCCGATACGCGGGTAAAAACCGAACTTGATTAGGCTCCAAAAGTTCATGGTTATGATGATTTGAAAACCCGGTTACCCGCCACTCAGGTGCACCTAACTCAGTGGTCTTGCTTATACGCATATAAGCTTGACATCCACATCTTGAGGACTTTCGGTTTCTTTGTGGTTTATTTTCATTTAGAGTTTTGACAGGAGTGTTGCCCGCTCTATGGCAGACAAAATAGCGTCGCGTAAGACCTTTCCCGACACCATCTTTACCTTCGGTGCGATGGCGACGGATTGAAAAACCGCATTGTTTGGCGAATTCGCTGTAGAATTCGTATGCGGTGTCGTGTGTAGCGAATCGTTGCCCGATGTATGGAATGGTGTCGTTTGTTGTTTCTAAGGATAGTTTGGTTTCGTTTGGTGATTCTTCTGTGCTACTTGTTTCATCTAATGATAAGGAGCGTTGATCTGAGTGGTCATCATACACGACTAACAGATGTTCGGGATCCTCAGACATCATGGTTGATAGTTGTTTGTAGTTTGTTGATGAATGTCAATTCAAATGTTTGCCATTTGATCCTTCAATAAAACAAGTAATGTGAAATGGATTTGACAGGACAGAACAGAACTTGAGTGGATAAGATTAGACAGGACAGTGGGACACAAGACTGGACAGACTTTTTAGGGCTATTTCTAATGATGGGGTTGAGGAGGTCATTCAATATTTCTATGTCTTAGGTGGGACAAGAAAGTTGCAATTTTTGTCCTATTGACATCAGGCTCAGTCTCAGAGTACAAGCTTGTCTGTTATGTCATGTCCTATGTAACAAATGGAGCCTTAGATACCAAAATAACACTATAGATAATCTATAACAACCACTATGGTTAAATATTTTCTTTTTAAGTGTTCATGTTGAATTACTTTGTTTTCAAGCAAGAAACCTTTCATTGATATAAAAGAATATGCACCATTTGGTAATATTTTAATGAACATTTGCTGACTATATTTTTTCCATTTGTTTCAGAATTCAACTTGAAACAAAGGATATAAACAAGCACTCTTGAGGCCATAGCCACTAAGTTCAAACGGTTGGTTATAAAACTTCCATGGATTCCTTCTTTAGAAGCTTTCCTTTAGCAAAATTAAAGTTCGTCTCTGAAGAAAATCATGAAATTGTTGTTCTAAACTACAGATATTGATCATAAGTTCCGGATAGATTTTATTTTAATAGAATGATTCGTAAAACGTACTTGTTAAATGGTAAATGCTAGCAATTTCCATGGACAAAACGAGTACATTACTTAGATTTTCCCCAAATTTTCTTAAATTCCTAATTATTTTTCAACAATGGCTAAGATCACGTGGCCCTCCATTAATGTTAAAACCACATTTATACCATTCCCAATTGCATATAAATAGTTCCCATCCAAGCATGTTCCTAATATCAAAGTAGATCAACGACAATGTAGTAAAAGAAAACTGGGGGATTAATGAATTACTTACAGAAGTTAAGGTTGTTGCTCAGTGACTGATCGTAGGTGTTAGTTTACATGAGAGAGAGAGAGTGAGAGAAGCAAACGATTGATCGTGATGAAGAAGGGGACGAGTGAGGATGAACCCTAATTTGCGCCAGGATGCGATGAAAAGGCTTTTATAACGTGCGCCCTTCTTATCCAGCGCCGTTGTGTTTCCAAACAGTCCGCATGCTAGACATATAATAATTGATAACGGGTTTAGTTGTTCGGAACAGATATGAGATGAGACCTTGACGATTTACAATGTAGGTTTAAGCCGCTGTTTTAAAAATAAAAAAGAAAAGAATAAATATATAAATAATCATAATATTATAATTGTCAAATAATTCATTACGAAACACAAAAAGACTCTGTGGCCCAATGGATAAGGCGCTGGTCTACGGAACCAGAGATTCTGGGTTCGATCCCCAGCAGAGTCGATTCCTTTTTTGGTTTTTTTATTTTTGCTAGACTTGTCTTTGAAAATCATTTATCAATTTTAAGGTTCTCTTTAATCTATTTCATTGTTCCGCTCTTTCAATGTAATGTGAATAAAGTAATGCATGTAAAAATTTGGTCCATATATATAATTTTTTGTTATTGCACCTTACGTTCTTTAAAACTACTACCATTGGCTAAAAGCCTAAAACCTAATTTAAGGCTCTTTTTAATTTATTATATTGTTCCACACTTTCAATATAGTATAAATAAACCAATACACATTCATAAAGTTTGGTTCGTATATAGTTGTATTCTTTTTCTTTGTATTACACATTACATGTTTTTGTCACGTGATCTCATTTAAAAACGTTCACGTAATTACTACATTTATTTTTGTAACATAAACTTTACATTTAGACAAAACTACAAAAATGGTTTCTGTGGTTTTCAAAAATATCAAGTTTAGTCCCTAAGTTTAAAAAACCTCACAGATGGTCCCTGTGGTTTCAAAACTTTTAACATTTGGTCCTTTAGGCTCACTCCGTTAGCATTTCACCGTTAACTCATTTTTTAATTTTATATAGCAGGGGTAATTTCATCATTTCAGTTGTAACCTTCTCTTTAAAAGAAATTGCATGTCCAATTTTTGGGCAAACCCTTTACCTTTATCAATCGTCATCTATCTTAACCCTTCCAATGTTGCTCGACCGTTGCACCCTTCACGACATCCATTCACTTCTGATTCAAAGATGGTGACTTGAAGATGTGGGAATGAAGCAATGAAGATCACTTCATGGACGGATCGTAACCCTGTAAGATAATTTTTGAATTGTACAAGATGTGGGTTCCTTCGATGGTCTAATCCTCCTGTGTGTGCTAGGGTATTGGTGGTGATTCCAGGTTTGATAAGATCACTGAACCGATTGGAAGAGAGGGTTATCATTGCAAGTGCAGAATTGTGGAGCTACCAGCTGATGTTGTTTTGTTCATGGGTGTTTTTTTTTGGTATTATTTTAATCTCTAAGTATCTTGTGAAGGTTTGGATGGTAATGGAGTTTTGGTTTTTGGTTTGTAACCATTGCAGGTTTTTTTTAATCAAATAGGGGTTTTTTTGCTTTCAGTTTATGTAGGGGGTTTTAGAATTGGTGTTGTTGTATTTGGTTTATGTATCAGATTAATGTGTAATTGAGTGGTAATGGTAATGGTAATGGAATGTAGTTTGTAATGGTTGATTGTTCAATTTCTTGAATGTTTTTGAAATGCAATTGTAAAGTGTATTGTAAATGCTCATTTAAGATGGTTTTGATTTGCAATTGAAATGTACAATGTTATTAATTGATCTCTGAAGGGTAGTACACAAAACATATTAATTCATTACCAAAATATGCATATTGCATACACACCATTACATGCAAAATTTTAAAGTTCTTAACACAAGCATCATACTAAGTTTCAAAAGACCTACAACACAAGCTTGACTTAAGTTTCAAAAGACCTACAACACAAGCATTACATGCAATTCTTGAAAATTTCTTAACATATCTTCAAACAATTACACATGACTTTAGTTTCAAAAGACCTACAACACTAGCATCAGGTCTAACTACTAAAAATACTTTTTATCCCCCTCCAACTTCACCACTACCTCCTTGCCTTTTACATGTTCTGGAATTGTCCCCTTTGTTATGACACTTAGAATAAGTGACTGTCAGATATTTCCTACTCAATCTACCAGCTTGGCTGTTTGGCTCATCAACACCAATTCCAAAACCCCCTACATAGGTGTTGTTGTATTTGGTTTATGTATCAGATTAATGTGTAATTGAGTGGTAATGGTAATGGTAATGGAATGTAGTTTGTAATGGTTGATTGTTCAATTTCTTGAATGTTTTTGAAATGCAATTGTAAAGTGTATTGTAAATGCTCATTGAAGATGGTTTTGATTTGCAACTGAAATGTACAATGTTATTAATTGATCTCTGAAGGGTAGTACACAAAACAGATTAATTCATTACCAAAATATGCATACAGCATACACACCATTACATGCAAATTTTTAAAGTTCTTAACACAACCATCATACTAAGTTTCAAAAGACCTACAACACAATCTTGACTTAAGTTTCAAAAGACCTACAACACAAGCATTACATGCAATTCCTGAAAAGTTCTTAACATATCTTCAAACAATTACACATGACTTTAGTTTCAAAAGACCTACAACACTAGCATCAGGTCTAACTACTAAAAATACTTTTTAGCCCCCTCCAACTTCACCACTACCTCCTTGCCCTTTACATGTTCTGGAATTGTCCCCTTTGTTATGACACTTAGAACAAGTGACTGTTAGATATTTCCTACTCAATCTACCAGCTTGGCTGTTTGGCTCATCAACACCCCTCCTTTTCTTCTTCTTAAGCCTTCCAACCTACACATATTGATACACTATAGTTAAAATTGAATTCATTCCATGTTCACATGTTTACTATATAATTGGTCTACTTGAAATACAAACCTGTGTTTTATGTTTTGGTGGAACTAAAGTGAATGGGCAGTCACTTTTAGGCCACATTGAACGTCCATTCAATGGATCAATTTTTTTGAAATACATGGCTTTCCATGTTGATAACCTATAGCAAGGATGGACCTATTCATCAACATGTGGGGCATTTTCACCATTTTCAATTTTGTCCCATATAGCACAAACAACATGTCTACATGGGAAACCTGTAATCTCCCAAAACCTACAACTGCAACTTTGGTCATTCAAGTTTACCACATACTGGTCTTGCCATGTGCTTGCCACTTGGTACTTTCCTGCCCCATTATATTTATCCACATACCTAGCTGCATCAGTCTTAATCTTTTCAAACACTGTAGTTGCAGTAGGGGTTAGAATTCCTTCACACTTATCTATTTCCTTTTGCACCACACATAACCTCTTCATGAGATACTCCCTAATATACTCTAAGCAAGTGATAATAGGTTTATCCCTACCTTCATCTAGCTTAGAATTGAATACCTCACAAAGGTTATTCAACAAACAATCAGTATGTGCCCTTCCTGAATAATAGATATTAATAGAAGACAATTACACATATAGTAAACACACAACAGGGAAGATTAACATTTATCAATAAATTTCTAGAAACTTACCACTAAAGTGAGATTTATCGCAAGTGTTTGTTGGGATTTTACACACCCAAGTATGAGCCTCTTCATTGATCTTCTTTAACTCATCCATTGCTATGTTAAAATGATTGACTATTTGTAGCGCCTAGTTCTGGTATGTAAATCTTAATTGAGTATTTTTCCTTTTAAGCCTTGGACTCGGCGAGTCATAGGTTCGATTCGCCGAGTAGGGACGAGACCCGGGACACATTTAAGTTGGCGACTCGGCGAGTCCATATCCTGGACTCGGCGAGTCACCGCTGTTGGATGAAATCCTAAGTTTCAGGGGTCTACACCCTATTTAAGCAACATATCCGCCCCAAGCCAGCCCCCATTCACCCCCAGAGCTCCCACCCCTCGTTTAAGCTTGTTCTTTGAAGAGTTGAAGCAATTGTTGTGTGTTTTTGAAGGTTTTGAAGAAGAAGGGAAGTAGATCCAGAAGAAGGGAAGCCATCTAAGCACCATTGAGTTCTCTCAGCAGTTCCATTGAGGTATATCTCGTGTTTCCCCTGTTTCCATGCTTATTGCTTCATTTAATACATTCTTGAGCCATTCCCCAAGCTTGTATGTGCATAATGTTCCAAAATAAGCCGATTGGTCTCTTGATCCAAGCATAGTTGAGCTCCAGGAGCTCAGATCCACTACCTTTATGAGCCTATATTGCACATAAACCTTAGATCTACTCTTTTGGTGCATTTCAAACCCTAAAAACCCCATAGATGGATATTTACATGTAAAGTTGGAAACTTTACGTGTTATTCATGCTCTAGGAGCCCAGATCTACAAATGACATGGATTGGATTCGAGTAAAATCGCATTTTTAGCTCTTGCATGGAACGGACTCGGCGAGTCGCTCATCTGACTCGGCGAGTCCAGTCGCGAGTCTCCGGGTTTTCCCCCTTTTTGTTATGTCGAGTCGTGAGGTGAGTCCAGGAGGGACTCGGTGAGTTGGAAGCCAAAACTCACCCATAATGGAACTCGGCGATTCGATGCCCTGACTCGGCGAGTTCAAGGCAATCTCCTTAGATCAAGATCAGACTCGGCGAGTTGTTCATACAACTCGGTGAGTCACAGCATAGGTGTTCATCGGATGAAGATGAACTCGCTGAGTTGTTCATACCACTCGGTTAGTAGGATGAAGGACTTGAACATCAGTTTGGATGGAGAACTCGTCAAGTCTACGCCTAACTCGACGAGTAGAAACAGAATCCGGGATAGTCGTTTGGACATGGACTCGACGAGTTGGATAGCCAACTCGGCGAGTCGGGTCAACTGGAAGTTGACTCTGACTTTTCTTAGGGCATGGTCGGGGGTAAAAGGGTCATTTCACCTAAAAGGCAGTAAATAGTGATTGATTGAGTATGTTGTGGGAATTACAGCCGGAGGATTTCCGGAGTAGCAGCAGCAGCAGACGGTCGGTTCCCACATATACCAGCAGATATTTCGAGGTGAGTTACCTTTCAGTAGTAACGGGTCTAAGGCACCAAGGCCGGCCCGTATAGACGAGACGTTAGTATTAGAGTATGGGCCGAGCCCGTATCTCTTAATTGAGTGATTACGATATATGCTAGTAAGATAGAGCTGTCTATACTTGTTGTCTGTGTGATACTTGTATGATATGAGTTGACGGAGGAGTGTGGGCTAGGCCTGTATCTCCCAGATAGTGAAGTGTGGGAAGGGCCCGTATCTTCACGAGTGTGGGCATGGCCCGTATCTCCCAGAAAGCGAAGTGTGGGCAGGGACCGTATCTTCATGAGTGTGGGCAGGGCCCGTATCTCATAGTTGAATGTTGTTTGTTATATGCTTGCATGGTATGGGGTATTATGGGGGAACTCACTAAGCTTCGTGCTTACGGTTTGCAGTTTTGATTTCAAGTACCTCTTCCGCTAGGGGAAAGGAGCCGGCGCGGTAGCAGCATATCACACATACGCCTTTTGTTTTCCGCATTATAGATTTTCTGGGATGTACTCTGAATTCTGATTATGATGTCACCGGTTTTTCAGACATGGATTTTTATCATGAATGTTTGTAATGATGTTTTACGTTTTCACCTAAATTAAAAATAAAATTTTTAACCGGTAATTTTGGGGCATTACAAGTTGGTATCAGACCCCTGTTTTGAGGGATTCGGACACACCTTCGGGGGTGTTTGAACTCAAATCGAGGGATTAAAAGATTTTGGAAAAAGAAAACGTTTCTAAAAGGGTTAAGTAAAGGGTTTTAAGAAAGAATAATGTGTGTGATGTGCGCAACCGGCCGAGCTCAAGTAAGTATTCCCCAAAATACCCATACAAGTTTATGTTATGTTTATCAGCTTTTGTAGAACAGCATGCTAGAATAGGAATAAGGATCTAGGAGTGATGCCTTATGTGCCTGCTTTATGTGCTTAAGTATATGAAAGAATTGCATGCTAGGTTTGAGTAGACAGCAGTAGGGTAGCATGTTTAAGTTATTCCTAATAGTACGAGTTTAGCATTGTATGCTAGTTTAGTTCTCTCTGCGAGGATAGAGTTGCTTGAGACTGTTTTCCTTATGTCCAAATGTTGTTTGCTTTGTGCTATGTGGGCTTTGAAGTGATGGGAGTTAACTGTTAGGTGAATACGCTAAAGTCACATGTGATCAAGGTCGTATAAACTCAGAGTGTTGGATTTGACCCTATTGCGTAGCACTTGTTTGAGTCTTAACCGTTGTAGGGATGAGTCCCTTACTCGAAGGATTATCCGAGCCTCATCACATGTGATTGTATTTAGGTAATAGTTAATTGGCATCACTAAGAGGCCTTCAACAGCTAAGGACTGGGTTGGGTGAAGTCAAGGGTTTCCTAGGGTAAGCCTAGGATAAAGAGTAGCAGTGATTAGCGGTAGTGGAAGGGACCTGGTGGAGTTAAGGCAGTCCTTGAAGAAGGTACGGATAGATGTGGAAGGTAGTATGGGCCCGTACTACTGAAAGCAGAGGATCCGTACCCGGACCAAGGAAGGCCAAGATAAGACCGGGGAACTTGTAGTGAGTAGGATCCCTCCAGGGGTATTAGTATCGCTAACAATTGTTATTTCTTGTATTTCAGAATGGTGGTACTACGCCCGAGGCCAGCGGTTGGCAGTTCAGGAGAGGGGTCGGGTTTAGGATCAGGTTCCGAGCCAGTAGATGAGAGGCTGCACGAGTTCATCGCGTCTGAGATCACCAGGGGTATCCTTGAGTCGACCCCCATTATCTTCGGGTCGATCAAGGAAGGGATCATCGAGCTGATGGAGGATCGCCTCAGGGCGTTTAGGAGCGACATGGCATCCGGCCAGTCGGGATCTCGCACACTGTCCTTTAAGGACTTCAGGAGTAGTGGTGCGCCGGATTTCCACGGGGTGAAAGACCCCATTGCCGCCAGACGATGGATTGCAGACATCGAGTCTGCATAGCTGACTAGCTTCTGCCTCGAGGGGTCAAAGGTGAGGTATGCAACAGGGTGTTTGCGGGATCGAGCTCGAGACTGGTGGGAGTCAGTGGGTGACTCCTTGGGAGCCTCGGCTATCGAGGCTATGACCTGGTCGGACTTTATGACCAGGTTCAGGGCAGAGTTTGCGCCGGCTGTTGAGCTTCAACAGCTGGCCAGGGAGTTTTTGGATATGAGGCAGACGACTGAGATTGTGGCGGAGATCACCACCAAGTTCTGGGAGAGGGCCTTGTTGGTGCCCCAGTATGCAGGTGACGAGTATATGAGGAGGACCCGTTATCATGATATGCTTCGGACCGACATCCGGGAGCATGTTAGCTTTTTAGCTTGCCCTACCCTGGAGTCCATGATCGCCAGGGCTAGGGAGAGGGAGATTGATTTAGAGAACATTCGGAAGAGGAAAGCAGAGGCGGGTCACGTGATTGGGACTTCAGGAAAGAAGTCCCGGGGATTAGATGGGAGGCCGAAAGGCCAAGGGGGACCGGGCCGCTGCGGGAAATGCGGCAGGACACATGAGGGAGCATGTCGGCGGGGATCAGAAGGCTTCTACAAGTGCGGCAAGACAGGGCACTTTAGCAGGGATCGTACTACTCCCATTGCGGCGATACGGACATCTAAGTTACTATGTTTCCACTGCAACCAGAGGGGCCACAAGAAGGCCAATTGCCCCCAGTTGACAGGTTCAGCGCCGGTAAAGGCGCCAGCCCCAGCGACCCTGCGGATCACAGATGGCCGATAGGGCAAGGCAGAGGCTCCAGTGGTGAGGAGCCGAGCATTCCAGCTGACCACCAAGGAGGCACGCGCAACACCCGATGTGGTGACGGGTATGATTCTTTTCCTTCTTATTTATTTATATGATGTTATGATATTGAGATGTGCCCGGTATATGTATATGTGTTAGGATCGTTCCATGTGAATGGTATCCCAGTCCAAGTGTTGTTCGACTCGGGTGCATCCCGATTGTTTGTGTCCCTTGCGCTTAGCAAGAAGTTTCCTGAGTCTTCGGACATGCTGGATTGCCCTTTGGAAGTAGAGATTGCTGATGATCAATTGGTGCGAGCATCGATGGTATTTCGGGACTGCGTATTGCGGTTGTTCGAGGAGCGCTACTTGGTGGATTTGGTTCCCATTCCGTTACGTGGGAACAAGGTGATCATAGGCATGGACTGGTTGAGCCCTAATGGGGCGGTGATAGATTGTGTGCAGCAGCTAGTGAGAGTCAGGACCCCGGGTGGGGGAGAGTTAGTGATTCATGGCGAGAAGCCACAGCGCGGACCCGTTGTATGTTCAGCAGCGAGGGCTAGACGTTACCTTCAGCAGGGATGTGCAGGATACGTTGCGTACGTAATGGATACCCGGGAGGCGGGTAATGCGGCCGTGAACGAGGTTCCGGTGGTGCGAGATTTCGCAGATGTTTTCCCAGAGGAGCTTCCTGGGATACCTCTCGAGCGACAGGTGGAGTTCAGGATTGACCTCATTCCTTGTGCGGCCCCGATAGCCAAGGCACCATATCGGTTGGCTCCTCCTGAGATGCAGGAGTTGTCTACGCAGCTGCAGGAGCTGCTAGACAAGGGATTCATTAGGCCAAGCAGTTCACCGCAGGGAGCCCCGATTCTGTTTGTGAAAAAGAAGGACGGGTCGCACCGGATGTGTATAGATTATCGGGAGTTGAATAAGGTAACGGTGAAGAACCGTTACCCACTCCCGAGGATTGATGACCTTTTTGACCAGCTTCAGGGAGCATCTTGGTTCTCCAAGATTGATTTGCGATCGGGTTATCATCAGATGAGGGTCAGGGAGGAGGATACGCAGAAGACCGCGTTTCGGACGCGCTATGGCCACTATGAGTTTGTGGTGATGCTGTTTGGGCTCACCAATGCTCCTGCCGGGTTCATGGACCTCATGAACCGCGTATGCAGACCGATGTTGGATCGGTCTGTGATAGTCTTTATCGATGACATATTGGTTTATTCCAAGACGCAGGAGGAGCATGAGGAGCATCTGAGGGAGGTTTTGGAGGCCCAGAGGAGGGAGAGCTTGTACGCCAAGTTCTCCAAGTGTGAGTTTTGGTTGCGCGAGGTGCAATTTCTCGGACACCTGGTCAACCAGCTTGGGATTCTGGTCGATCCGGCCAAGGTCGAGGTCGTGATGAGATGGGAGGTTCCGAAGTCTCCATCTGAGATTTGGAGTTTCCTAGGATTGGTGGGCTATTATCGGAGGTTCATTCAGGATTTCTCCAAGATAGTTGTACCCCTGACGCGGTTGATGAAGAAAGTCATGGTCTTTCGGTGGGGACCCGAGCATCAGGCAGCATTTGAGACACTGAGACAGAGATTGTGCGAGGCGCCAATCTTAGCCCTGCCATAGGGCGTGGAGGACTTTGTGGTTTATTGTGACGCATCTATTTCAGGGTTGCGCGCAGTATTGATGCAGAGAGGGCATGTCATTGCCTACGCTTCGAGGCAGCTCAAGCCTCACGATGCGAACTACCCGACGCATGATTTGGAGTTGGGGGCAGTGGTTTTCGCCCTCAAGATTTGGCGGCATTACCTCTACGGGGTTCGATGTACCATTTACACGGACCACAAGAGTTTGAGGTACCTTATGGATCAGCCGAATCTAAACATGAGGCAGCGTCGATGGTTGGACGTGGTGAAGGATTATGATTGTGAGATCCTTTACCACCCGGGAAAGGCCAACGTGGTGGCCGATGCGCTTAGCCGCAAGGCGGCGCCGATTAGGGGTATGTGCATGAGGATGACTGTGGTGACTCCCCTATTGGAGCAGATCCGGGAGGCTTAATAGGAGGCTATCAAGGAGGAACATTGGAAGAGCGAACGTGTGGTGGGTCAGGTTTCCTCCTTCGATTATGATAGTCAAGGACTATTGACACTGCACCTCAGGGTGTGGGTGCCGTATCACGGAGACGTGCATCAGATCTTGATGGAGGAGGCGCACAAGTCCCGATTCTCTATTCATCTCGGGGCGACGAAGATGTATAGGGATCTTCATCTAGATTATTGGTGGCCCTGCATGAAGCGGGATGTGGCATGGTACGTCGAGCGGTGCTTGACCTGCAGGAAGGTCAAGGCCGAACATCAGAGACCGCATGGGAAGATGCAGCCGTTGGACATCCCGTTGTGGAAATGGGAAGACATCACGATGGATTTTATCACAAAACTTCCTAGGACTGCACGCGGAGTAGATTTGATTTGGGTCATCGTGGATCGATTGACCAAGAGCGCCCATTTTATTCCGATCCAGGAGAGCATCTCGGCCGAGAAGTTGGCCGATATCTACATCAGGGAGATAGTATCGCGGCACGGGGTACCGGTGTCAGTGATATCAGACCGAGATGTGCGATTCACTTCCAGATTTTGGAAGAAGTTTCATGATGAGTTGGGCACTCGTTTGCATTTTAGTACCACCTTTCACCCACAGACGGATGGTCAGAGCGAGCAGACCATCCAGACTTTGGAGGATATGTTGCGGGCATGTGTGTTAGATTTTGGTGGTAGCTGGGATACCTATCTTCCCTTGGCTGAGTTCTCATACAACAACAGCTACCACGCGAGTATTGACCGACCCTCATTCGAGATGTTGTACGGGCGGAGGTGCAGAACCCCGATATGCTGGGGTGAAGTTGGCCAGAGAGTTATGGGGAGCACCGAGGTGGTGCTCGAGACGACCGAGAGGATCCAGCAGGTTCGGAGCAGGCTTCAGACTGCTCAGAGTCGGCAGAAAAGTTACGCCGACAAGCATCGATCCGACTTGGAGTTCCAAGTCGGGGATATGGTTCTCCTGAAGGTGTCGCCTTGGAAAGGCGTCATTCGATTCAGGAAGCGGGGCAAATTGGGCTCGAGATTTATCGGACCATTCAGGGTTGTAGCACGGGTGGGCAAAGTGGCGTATAGATTGGAGCTGCCAGTCGAGCTCAGCCATATCCACAACACTTTCCATGTCTCTCAGCTGCGGAAGTGTTTAGTGGATGATTCAGCAGTGGTGCCGTTGGAGGATATTCAGGTTGACGACAGCCTGAATTACATTGAGCGCCCAGTCGCGATCCTCGACAGGAAGTCGAAGGATTTGAGGAACAAAAGGGTGGAGTTAGTGAAGGTGCAATGGCAGCACCGAAAGGGTTCGAAGTGGACTTCGGAGCCGGTGGATGAAATGATGGAGCATTACCCCAAGCTGTTCCAGGATCGAGCAGCAGACTTCGAGGACGAAGTCTAAAATAAGTGGGGGAGATTTGTAGTGCCTAGTTCCTGGTATGTAAATCTTAATTGAGTATTTTTCCTTTTAAGCCTTGGACTCGGTGAGTCATAGGTCCGACTCGCCGAGTAGGGACGAGACCCGGTACACGTTTAAGTTGGCGACTCGGCGAGTCCATATCCTGGACTCGGCGAGTCACCGCTGTTGGATGAAACCCTAAGTTTCAGGGGTTTGCACCCTATTTAAGCAACACATCCACCCCAAGCCAGCCCCCATTCACCCCCCAAAGCTCCCAACCCTCGTTTAAGCTTGTTCTTTGAAGAGTTGAAGCAATTGTTGTGTGTTTTTGAAGGTTTTGAAGAAGAAGGGAAGTAGACCCAGAAGAAGGGAAGCCATCCAAGCACCATTGTGTTCTCTCAGCAGTTCCATTGAGGTATATCTCGTGTTTCCCCTGTTTCCATGCTTATTGCTTCATTTAAGACATTCTTGAGCCATTCCCCAAGCTTGTATGTGCATAATGTTCCAAAATAAGCCGATTGGTCTCTTGATCCAAGCATAGTTGAGCTCCAGGAGCTCAAATCCACTAACTTTATGAGCCCATATTGCACATAAACCTTAGATCTACTCTTTTGGTGCATTTCAAACCCTAAAAACCCCATAGATGGATATTTACACGTAAAGTTGGAAACTTTACGTGTTATTCATGCTCTAGGAGCCCAGATCTACAAATGACATGGATTGGATTCGAGCAAAATCGCATTTTTAGCTCTTGCATGGAACGGACTCGGCGAGTCGCTCATCTGACTCGGCGAGTCCAGTCGCGAGTCTCCGGGTTTGCCCCCTTTTTGTTATGTCGAGTCGTGAGGTGAGTCCAGGAGGGACTCGGTGAGTTGGACGCCCAAAGTCACCCATAATGGAACTCCGTGATTCGATGCCCTGACTCGGCGAGTTCAAGGCAATCTCCTTAGATTAAGATCAGACTCGACGAGTTGTTCATACAACTCGGCGAGTCGCAGCATAGGTGTTCATCGGATGAAGATGAACTCGCTGAGTTGTTCATACCACTCGGTGAGTAGGATAAAGGACTTGAACATCAGTTTGGATGGAGAACTCGTCGAGTCAACGCCTAACTCGATGAGTAGAAACAGAATCCGGGATAGTCGTTTGGACATGGACTCGACGAGTTGGATAGCCAACTCGGCGAGTCGGGTCAACTGGAAGTTGACTCTGACTTTGACTTAGGGCATGGTCGGGGGTAAAAGGGTCATTTCACCCAAAAGGCAGTAAATAGTGATTGATTGAGTATGTTGTGGGAATTACAGCCGGAGGATTTCCGGAGTAGCAGCAGCAGCAGACAGTCGGTTCCCACATACACCAGCAGATATTTCGAGGTGAGTTACCTTTCAGTAGTAACGGGTCTAAGGCACCAAGGCCGACCCGTATAGACGAGACGTTAGTATTAGAGTGTGGGTCGAGCCCGTATCTCTTAATTGAGTGATTACGATATATGCTAGTATGATAGAGCTGTCTATACTTGTTGTCTGTGTGATACTTGTATGATATGAGTTGGCGGAGGAGTGTGGGTAGGCCTGTATCTCCCAGATAGCAAAGTGTGGGAAGGGCCCGTATCTTCATGAGTGTGGGCATGGCTCGTATCTCCCAGAAAGCGACGTGGGCATGGATCGTATCTTCACGAGTGTGGGCAGGGCCCATATCTCATAGTTGAATGTTGTTTGTTATATGCTTGCATGGTATGGGGTATTATGGGGGAACTCACTAAGCTTCGTATTATGTGAGCATGTACTTTAGTTACTCAACTCTTTTAGCATTCTCTTCCTAGCATCTTCATGAAATCCCGCAAATTGATAATCATCAGTGGCAATAACTTCCAACTCATCACCCCTCATGTTATTCCCTTTATCTTTTGCATGATTGTTCAAGATTCCATGTTCATTTACATCAACAACATTATGGAATTCCATCATGTCTACATCTACATCAAATTGTCTGTTAGACTCATCCACATTGTATTCACTGTCATCAAAATCATCTCCATTATCTTGAGAACTATGGCCACTCTCAGAACAGAAAGCCTCTCCACTATCATCACTCACCATACCCTTTAGATAACAGTTCTGGTTGTTGTTCAAATGAATTTTGAACATTAAACTCAACATCATAATCAGCATAAAGTGAGTAATCCTCTATAAATGGTTCATAGTCATTAACTGTTGTAGTATTAGCTCCATCATTAGCTTGGCAACTTGGTTCCTATACATGGTAAGTTCCCAATGGTTCTTCAATTTCAACTGCACTAGTGATCACTTCTTCTTGAGTTTCAAGTTCATGATTCACCACTTCCTCTTGAATGACATGACTTTGTTAGCTAGCTTGTGACCTTATGAATGGCAGAATACTCTTTGAGTAATCATGTCCTTCATCAACAATCTAATACTTATGACTGCTCATAATCAGGGTTCATAGACTTGTTTAGATCAAGCTTTCTACTACATGATCTTGCTTCTCTCCTACAAGGTTTCTTTCTATTCATTTCAGGTGACACACTATCAGGCTCTAATTCTTCAATAACAACTTTAGAAGGAGACTTGTAATAAGTAGCTACCCTTGTGTGACCAGTTTCAATATACACGCTAATAAGTCTGTGTTTAGGGACATGTGATACCATTTTAAGTACATCTTGGTCATTCCTAAAGGCATTAATCCATAGTCCAAAGGGTATTCAGGGAAACATAAATTGTAGTAAAGGGTTTGCTCAGTTTTGTACCCTAGTTCTCGGACCATGTCGTCAAGCTCATAAACTGAAAATAAATCAGTGTCAACATCATCTGCATATGCTACAACACCATCAAACTATTTCCTTCCAGGTGCTTTGGTGAAGACACCACTGTAGTGTATCATCAACGTGAAATAGTTGTCATATCCTTCTGCAAACACAAAAAAAGAGTAAAATCAATGATTTCTCTACGTGAACACAATCGACCAAGAAAAAACAAGTTTTGTTGTAGTATTGTACCGTATCTTTTTCCTAAGTCCTCCACGGTTACAAATTTTTCTCGAAAACACCATATTGATAGCATCATTGCAATTCCTACAGCTTAAAACCCTAATTCCCAATTTCTGTTCTTGCTTCTACGATGGGAATGAACCCGATGAATACAGATGTAACTGATTATCTTCTTGGGAGAGGGACGGGTAGTGACGTGCAAGCAATAGGTAATCATTTCATATTAAAGAGAGAAGGTTATAACTGAAATGACAAAATTACCCCTGCAATATAAAATAAAAAAATGAGTTAATGGTAAAATGCTAACGGAGTGAGCCGTAAGGACCAAATGTTAAAAGTTTTGAAACCACAAGGACCGTTTGTGAGGTTTTTTGAACATAGGGACTACACTTTATATTTTTGAAAACCACATGGATCATTATTGAAGTTTTGTCTTACTTTTATTTTTGTAACATAAACTTTCAACTACAACGTAAACCCATTATCGAAGATCAAACTTATATGGTATGGATATTTTTCATTAATTTTGCGTAGATATGTTCTTATTTATGGATGAGTGGTATCGTAAAAACATATCTTTTATTGTTTGGGTTTATGTTGTTTTTCTTGGGTTCCGGTTTGAAGATGAATCTTCAAAAATCAAATTTATATGGTGTGATTATTTGGTTTTTCAACACGAAAACGTTTGAAGTCTACGGACCACATCTACTACCCTCTGCAACCACGGTTGCTGTAATGCCCGTGTTTCTAGGCTTGCCATTTTTAGCAATGTAATAGTCTAGGTTAACCTTGTAACTCAACTTGAAATAATAAGAATGTATTATTTGTGAATTATTTGAATTATGTGATTTATGTGTGTATTTTCTTAATTTTTATAATTTAATAAATTAAGAATAAAATAAGCGTCAAAATTTAAGTGTGAGATAAGCCCAACATCTTTGCATAAAGTTGTAGTGGTCGAAACAAGGATTCCGGAGATATAAGGAATGCCAAAATCCGAGTTATAACGAAGAAGTTATGACCTGTCGAAGTTTCGCGATAGAACCGACACGACGCCGAGTGACGTAAAATATGAATTTAAGATAGAGCGATATTTAGCCTTAGCGATCTAAACGAAAGTCGTAGATTTCGTTAAACCGAGAGCATGCATAAAAGGAACGCCCAAATCTGACTTCGTATGAGGAAGTTATGATTTTATGAAGTTTTGACTTAGCAGTATACAGCCCGAATACTCGATTTGAGATCGAGCGGTTTTTAGCCGAAACAATCTAAATGAGAATCGAAGATCTTGTTGTTAGTAGCGAAACGATGAAAAGTTAGGCGAGAACGGACGTCAGACGAAGAAGTTATGAATTTATAACGAAGTTTTTCTGTCCCGGCCTTCTAAAAATAAATAATAAAAATAAAAGTCAAAATTTGCCGACGGAGTCTAAATGAAAGTTGTAGAGTATGGTCTGACCTTCGCGTGGATATAAAGAACGTCGAAAACGGAGCTCGTATGCGAAAGTTACGCAATTTAGAAGTTTGACAAGTCAATTACGCCCCGCGTAATTTGAGTACGCCCCGCGTACTCAGTCGGATGCAACTTGTCTGACCAATACTCGAGTGCCACCAGTCGACGCACGCAGTGACGTCAAAGTACGCCCCGCGTAACCCAAGTACGCCCCTCGTACTGAGTACGCCCCGCGTAATTTGAGTACGCCCCGCGTAATTTGAGTACGCCCCGCGTAATCCCAAACCCAGCAGCCTATAAATAGAACTCGAATTCAGCCATTTTCTCTTGTTCAAACTCTTCCCTCTCTCTAAGTTTTGCCTCGTTTTGCGTGCCGTTTATACCCCAAAGCCCCGGTAATATTCCCGAGCCCCGAAGTAAGATCCGAAGCCCCGAGGATCCCGAAGAGCGTTATTCCCGAGCCGAAACGCTGCCCGCGAGGAGCCCGGTTTTGTGAAGATCTTCCAGATCTACGGAGAAACACCTCTTCTGCAAGCCGTAGTGCTGCCCGATCATCTTTTGATCAAGTGAGTGTGTAGTTATTTTCTTTCCAACGCAATATTATGAAGTATATTATATAAAATACGTGCTGCGTGTATATTATTGTGTTGTTATATGTGTGAGTGTATATTCACTCTCTTCTATCTTTTAGATCTGATGTATTCTCTATGAAATACGTGTTATGTGTGTATGCCTCATCTGTTATGTGGAATATGTATTGATTAAAGCATGTTGTACAGGTTTTTAAACTATGTATAAAAATGTATATCTTTATCTACTAATGTGTTGGGTAGAACATGGGTAGATAATTGGTGTGTAATAAACAGATGAGAGGCCTCGGTGTTATTGGTGTTATTCTAGTCATTCAGCAGAGTATGAATTACGACCACGGACTATTCTAGACTGTCCTGTGGAACACTAGTAGGCTCATTACCTGTAGGTGTTGTGAACGACGTGTTCACCGGTGTACTCTATCCCCCACATGGTTGCCTTTAGGACACTTATTGTTGAGGAAGCCCCTCTGCAATAATGTCCGTCCCGATGAAAAATCCTGAAATAGGTTCCTTATAATAGACGTTATTTTTAGGAACGTAAGGTGAGGATAACGGGAATGGGTAATCGGGTTTATTGTTGATTGTTGAAATTAAATATAATTATTGTGGGTTGAAAACCCTATATGCTCACCAGGCTCCCAAGCCTGACCCACTCAGTTGATTTATTTTACAGGAAGTGGCGCAAGAGCTTAAGATGGGCGAACATCAAGTTGTTTTGTTTACAAGTCTGTATATGTATATATTTGTTGAATGACTTGTAATGCTATCGCTTATGCTTTATGATCTGTATCGGAACATGACATCCCGTCTTTTGATTATGAAATGAAATCATATTTCTTTATGAAATGTTTTGATAAATATCTATTTTATCATGTTTTGTTTTTGGGAACAAATTCCGCATCTCTTTTAAAATTAAAAGGATTTACTCTGAAAATTATTTTAAAAAGCATAAATGAAATCGGTCTTTTCTGGCCGAGATTTTGGGGATGTCACAGTTGGTATCAGAGCATTAGTTTAAGCGAACTAGGAATTTGTAGGATTTCTAAACTTAAACTTAGCATTCTAAATGGAGATTGCGAGGTGTGTGTCTGTTGGATTTTAGACACAAGCACTAGTTTATTTTAGGAAAGTTGCCTAAAATGCTTTTATGTGCTAAATGTTATATGTTGCCATATACGATATTATTTGTTCGGATCTATGGTTTGTTGCCAACCGGATCTGAAGGTTTATGTGTTTAGGATTCTAAGCGTATGTATACGATATTAGAACTAGCATGTAATCGTTTGGAGTAATAAGGTGAAATTATTCGGTGTATAGATCAAAATGGTGAGAACAAGAAGCGGAGTTGGAAATGCTAATGAAAACAGGAATCAACCGCCTATAATCGAACAAGTACCTGTCGTAGCTGCTGCACCTGAGCTGATAACAATGGCTGGTGTACAAATGATGATTCAAATGATGTTGGATCGTCAGATGGAAGAAACAAGACGCCTGCTTAGGCAGAATCGTGAAGAACCGTCAATTCAAGCGGAAGAGCCCGAGGAGAATGGAGGGCAGTCTGAAGGAGAAAACTTTAGTGGGATCATTGGTCAAGACGAACAACTAGTGGTTAGACGCAATAACCAGTATGGAGGAAATGATGGTCGTGGGTGCAAGTATAAGGATTTCATGGCATCCAAACCACCATGTCTATCCGGAAGCCCGACGCCGGTGCAAGTTATGGATTGGATCTCCGAAATGGAGACTATGTTTGAAAGTTGCGAATGCAGCAACAGGCAGAAGACCGCTCTTGCGATCCCTCTGCTAAAATCTGGCGTGTTGAGTTGGTGGAAGCTGTTAGCTGAATCTATGCCCAATGGAGAAGCAAGCAAGATGTCTTGGGAAGACTTTCTGGAACAACTAAAACTGCAATACTGCTCCGAGCAGGACCTTCTGGAAATCAGTAATGAGTTTCAGAATTTGAAGAAAGGGAAATTGAGCGTTACTGAATACGCTACAAGTTTCACGGAAAAGATGAAGTTTATCCCATATTTGGTGCCTACAGAACTCTCTAAGGTCAAAAAGTTTGCCCTTGGACTACCAGCGGACTATGGTCCAATGGTTAAGCAAGCAACCACATTGAAAGCCGCCATCTGGGCTGCTAGAAATGTTGAGACCCAGATCAGGGAAAAAGGTCTAGAAAGGTCAGAGGTTGGTGAGAAAAGGAAAATCGATGGATTTTCAGGGTCCAGCAAGAAAAGTAAATTCTCGAAGTCTAGTTCGAGAGGAAGTGGAGGAAAGGTAGAGGCGAAATGGTGCGACAAGTGCAAGAAGAAGCATCATGGGAAGTGTGGCGGGGAAACCACATACTTCAAATGTGGAAAGCCAGGGCATTATGCCAACGAATGCACCTTCACCAAGAATGTTTGTTATGGTTGTGGTGAGGAGGGGCACATCTCAAGGGATTGTCCGAAGAAGAAGGAGGCAGCAAGACCCAACATTCCGCCAAAGCCAAAGGCGAGAGCATTCCAGATGACACTGGAAGCTGCTAAAGATGAAGCTGATGTCGCTTCAGGTACCTTTCTCGTTAACAAATTGCCTGCCCAAATTTTATTTGATTCTGGAGCCAACTACTCCTTTATATCGCATGAATTTGGTAGAAAACTAGCTTTGCCTATTGTGAGACTAGATAATGCTTTATTAGTCGAAGTTGCTAGTGGCAAGATTGTACCTGTTAGCCATCGTATGAAAAACATTTTAATTGATTTGAATGGGAATAAGTTCCACGAGGAATTATTACCTATAGAACTTAATGGTTTCGACATCGTTTTGGGAATGGATTGGCTTAGTGCAAATGATGCCGAAATTTTATGCAAGAAGAAGATAGTGAAGGTAAACCCGCCTGGAAAAGAATCGTTTATGGTGTATGGGGACAAACGCCGAGTAAATTCTGGAATCATTTCTCTAATGAAAGCCAGAAAGTGTTTGACTAAGGGATGTACATCATATTTAGCATTCGTGATTGATGCTAAGAAGGAAAAGAAGGTGATGCAAAATATTCCTGTTGTGTGTGATTATCCGGAAGTATTTCCCAAAGATCTTCCTGGATTACCGCCCGATCGACAAGTAGAATTTCGTATTGACTTGTTGCCTGGAACAACGCCAATTGCAAAAGCACCTTATCGATTAGCACCGACGGAGATGAAGGAGCTAATGATGCAACTTCAGGAGTTATTGGACAAAGGTTTCATTAGACCTAGTTCATCACCCTGGGGAGCTCCGGTGTTATTCGTAAAGAAGAAAGATGGAAGCATGAGGATGTGCATTGATTACCGAGAGCTGAATAAGGCAACAATAAAGAGTAGATATCCGTTGCCGAGGATTGATGACCTATTCGATCAGCTACAAGGTTCAAGTTATTTCTCAAAGATCGACTTGAGGTCAGGATATCATCAGCTAAAAGTAAGAGAGCAGGATATAGAGAAGACCGCATTCAGAACCCGATATGGACACTATGAGTTTTTGGTTATGTCGTTTGGACTAACCAATGCTCCAGCAACATTCATGGATTTAATGAACAGGGTTTGTAATCCGTTCCTTGATAAATCTGTGATAGTGTTCATTGATGACATTCTGATTTATTCAAAAAGCCAAGAGGAGCATAGCAGACACTTACGAGAAGTTTTGGAAGTCTTGAAGAAGGAGAAGTTGTATGCGAAGTTCTCCAAATGTGATTTTTGGATTCGAGAAGTCCAATTCTTGGGTCACGTGGTCAACCAAGAAGGTATAATGGTTGATCCAGCAAAGATTGAAGCTGTAATGAAGTGGGAACAACCAAAAAGTCCCACGGAGATTCGAAGCTTTTTAGGATTAGCCGAATATTACCGAAGGTTTATCCAAGGCTTTTCTTCGATTGCTAGTCCGTTAACAACTTTGACCCACAAAGGAGCTACTTATGCTTGGAGTGATAAGCATAATGAAGCATTCGAGAAGCTAAAGAAGAAACTATGCGAGGCACCGATACTTTCTCTACCCGATGGAGTTGAAGACTTCGCTGTTTATAGCGATGCGTCTGGTGTTGGATTGGGTTGTGTTTTGATCCAAAGAGATAAGGTGATCGCGTATGCATCTCGACAGCTGAAAGAGCACGAAAAGAACTACCCGACTCATGATTTGGAGTTGGCAGCGGTAGTTTTCGCTCTGAAAATATGGAGGCATTACCTCTATGGCACGAAGTGCAAACTTTTCACTGATCATAAGAGTCTCCAATATCTCTTTAGTCAGAAAGAATTGAATATGAGGCAACGATGCTAGCTGGAACTACTTAAAGACTACGACTGTGAGATACTTTACCACCCCGGTAAGGCCAATGTTGTTGCTGATGCTCTCAGTCGGAAAGTCAATCTTGAAAAGAGAAGGCCAAGAGCGTTGAGAATTGAAGTTGTCTCAACCATTTTAGAAAGTATAAAGAAAGCTCAAGAGGAAGCTTCGGAGAAGAATGACCGGAAGGAAGAACGTTTGGGCAAAACGTTGGTGTTCGGTGTAAACAGTCACGGACTGAAGGTGTTCCAAGATCGGATTCGGATACCTAAGACAGGAGGAGTCAGAGATCTTCTGATGGAAGAAGCTCACAAGACCATGTACTCAATTCATCCCGGTAGCACTAAAATGTATAGGGACCTGAAACCCTATTATTGGTGGCCGACGATGAAGCTCGACATTGCGAAGTATGTGGCCGAGTGTGTGACTTGTGCAAGAGTCAAGGCACAACATCAGAAACCGTACGGGAGTTTAGAACCATTGTCTGTGCCTATGGGTAAGTGGGAAGACATTACTATGGATTTTATCACTAAACTACCCAGAACAAAAAGCGGTCACGACATGATTTGGGTGGTCGTTGATCGATTCACTAAGAGTGCGCATTTCATAGCAGCCAACGAGAAATGGTCTATGGAAAAGCTTGCGAATTCTTACGTGAAGGAAATTGTGAGGCTTCACGGAGTTCCGATAACGATTGTGTCGGATCGTGATAGCCGTTTCACCTCAATATTTTGGAAAAGTCTACAAGAGGAATTGGGTACCAAGTTGTGTTTAAGTACAGCTTACCATCCGCAGACTGATGGTCAGAGCGAACGGACGATACAAACACTTGAAGATATGTTGAGAGCGTGTACCTTGGAATTCCTAGGTAATTGGGATGAACATTTACCTTTGGTAGAATTTTCCTATAATAATAGTTTTCACTCGAGCATAAAGATGGCACCTTATCAAGCCTTGTATGGACAGAAGTGTCGTACGCCGTCTTGTTGGCTTGAGGCTGGGGAAAAACAGTTTATGGGGTCGGAGATAGTCCATCAAACTGCTGAAAAGTTGAAAATAATTAGGGAGAGAATGTTAGCAGCTCAGGATCGTCAAAAGAGTTATGCTGACAAAAAGCGAAGACCGATGACTTTTGAAGTTGGAGATTCGGTTTTGCTTAAAGTCTCGCCGTGGAAGGGACTTATAAGATTTGGAAAAAGGGGAAAGTTAAGTCCAAGGTTTATTGGACCGTTTAAAGTTCTTCAGAGGATTGGGAACCAAGCTTACAAGCTCGAACTACCAGAAGAACTTAATGGAATTCATAACACTTTCCATGTCTGTTATTTGAGGAAGTTCACGGGAGAAGTTCCCGACATAATTCCACTTTCAGAGTTGAGGATCGATGAGAACAAAAGGTTGATTGAGGAACCGGAGGCAATTGTTGACCGAAAGACTAAGAAATTGCGACGTAAGATGGTGGAGTTAGTGCTTGTCCGATGGAAACACACGAATGGGCCAAATCTCACCTGGGAGACGGAGAGTGACATGATGAGTCGCTATCTGCATTTGTTTGCTGGTGTGTGATTCCGGGGACGGAATCATTCTAAGGTGGAGAGAATTGTAACGCCCGTGTTTCTAGGCTTGCCATTTTTAGCAATGTAATAGTCTAGGTTAACCTTGTAACTCAACTTGAAATAATAAGAATGTATTATTTGTGAATTATTTGAATTATGTGATTTATGTGTGTATTTTCTTAATTTTTATAATTTAATAAATTAAGAATAAAATAAGCGTCAAAATTTAAGTGTGATATAAGCCCGACATCTTTGCATAAAGTTGTAGTGGTCGAAACAAGGATTCCGGAGATATAAGGAATGCCAAAATCCGAGTTATAACGAAGAAGTTATGACCTGTCGAAGTTTCGCGATAGAACCGACACGACGCCGAGTGACGTAAAATATGAATTTAAGATAGAGCGATATTTAGCCTTAGCGATCTAAACGAAAGTCGTAGATTTCGTTAAACCGAGAGCGTGCATAAAAGGAACGTCCAAATCTGACTTCGTATGAGGAAGTTATGATTTTATGAAGTTTCGACTTAGCAGTATACAGCCCGAATACTCGATTTGAGATCGAGCGGTTTTTAGCCGAAACAATCTAAATGAGAATCGAAGATCTTGTTGTTAGTAGCGAAACGATGAAAAGTTAGGCGAGAACGGACGTCAGACGAAGAAGTTATGAATTTATAACGAAGTTTTTCTGTCCCGGCCTTCTAAAAATAAATAATAAAAATAAAAGTCAAAATTTGCCGACGGAGTCTAAATGAAAGTTGTAGAGTATGGTCTGACCTTCGCGTGGATATAAAGAACGTCGAAAACGGAGCTCGTATGCGAAAGTTACGCAATTTAGAAGTTTGACAAGTCAATTACGCCCCGCGTAATTTGAGTACGCCCCGCGTACTCAGTCGGATGCAACTTGTCTGACCAATACTCGAGTGCCACCAGTCGACGCACGCAGTGACGTCAAAGTACGCCCCGCGTAACCCAAGTACGCCCCGCGTAATTTGAGTACGCCCCGCGTAATCCCAGACCCAGCAGCCTATAAATAGAACTCGAATTCAGCCATTTTCTCTTGTTCAAACTCTTCCCTCTCTCTAAGTTTTGCCTCGTTTTGCGTGCCGTTTATACCCCAAAGCCCCGGTAATATTCCCGAGCCCCGAAGTAAGATCCGAAGCCCCGAGGATCCCGAAGAGCGTTATTCCCGAGCCGAAACGCTGCCCGCGAGGAGCCCGGTTTTGTGAAGATCTTCCAGATCTACGGAGAAACACCTCTTCTGCAAGCCGTAGTGCTGCCCGATCATCTTTTGATCAAGTGAGTGTGTAGTTATTTTCTTTCCAACGCAATATTATGAAGTATATTATATAAAATACGTGCTACGTGTATATTATTGTGTTGTTATATGTGTGAGTGTATATTCACTCTCTTCTATCTTTTAGATCTGATGTATTCTCTATGAAATACGTGTTATGTGTGTATGCCTCATCTGTTATGTGGAATATGTATTGATTAAAGCATGTTGTACAGGTTTTTAAACTATGTATAAAAATGTATATCTTTATCTACTAATGTGTTGGGTAGAACATGGGTAGATAATTGGTGTGTAATAAATAGATGAGAGGCCTAGGTGTTATTGGTGTTATTCTAGTCATTCAGCAGAGTATGGATTACGACCACGGACTATTCTAGACTGTCCTGTGGAAGACTAGTAGGCTCATTACCTATAGGTGTTGTGAACGACGTGTTCACCGGTGTACTCTATCCCCCACATGGTTGCCTTTAGGACACTTATTGTTGAGGAAGCCCCTCTGCAATAATGTCCGTCCCGATGAAAAATCCTGAAATAGGTTCCTTATAATAGACGTTATTTTTAGGAACGTAAGGTGAGGATAACGGGAATGGGTAATCGGGTTTATTGTTGATTGTTGAAATTAAATATAATTATTGTGGGTTGAAAACCCTATATGCTCACCAGGCTCCCAAACCTGACCCACTCGGTTGATTTATTTTACAGGAAGTGGCGCAAGAGCTTAAGATGGGCGAACATCAAGTTGTTTTGTTTACAAGTCTGTATATGTATATATTTGTTGAATGACTTGTAATGCTATCGTTTATGCTTTATGATCTGTATCGGAACATGACATCCCGTCTTTTGATTATGAAATGAAATCATATTTCTTTATGAAATGTTTTGATAAATATCTATTTTATCATGTTTTGTTTTTGGGAACAAATTCCGCATCTCTTTTAAAATTAAAAGGATTTACTCTGAAAATTATTTTAAAAAGCATAAATGAAATCGGTCTTTTCTGGCCGAGATTTTGGGGATGTCACAGTTGCTCGGGGGATTTTGAGGGCCCTGTACGAAAATAAATAATGGGCCCCTAAATATGAACTTTTTATGTATAAGCAATTTATTAATACTAGGATAAGTCAATTATTGTTATAAAAATAATCAAAACAAATGAGCGACACTTAATCAGGCGTGAATTTAATTTCTGAATTAGCCGAAGAAGAGATTAGACAATACTCAGAACGACGTGCACTCCACTGAATTGATGACAAAGAAAGCTATTGAGTTTAATCGTACCAGTGAACTCTAATGACAATCTCCTAATATAGAGATGGAACATTAGTGCTAGACCTATAGAAGCCTACGAAAAATGAAAAACGTAATCACACAAAAAAAAATGTTCTTTAATGTTATAAAATAGACAAAACTGCAAATTTTGTCCTTGTGGTTTGCCAAAACCTTTGGATGGGGTCCAAAAAGTTTCCAGCTTGCACTAAAGGACCAAAATCAAGGTTTTCATGGGTTTTTAGTCCATTCCGTAACTGTCCTTTTGTTTGGAGCCGTTAATGCCATCACGTGCCCTCCATGTGAGGGCATTTTGGTCATTTTAGGTTTTTATTGTAAATAATATCATATTTCTCCTTTATATACATACTCATACGCAATCCCCTTTTTCTTCTTCATTTTGATTTACAGAGAAGCAGCAACAAAGGTCTTCTTCTTCGTCTCTCATCTACTTCTACTGCTACGAGCTTCAAAAATTCTGTTCTGCTTCTGTAGGAATGTTGCTATTGTGTGAACCTCATGGACCTCACAAAACCCTGGTCGTCGTTTCTATGCATGCCCTAAAATGGTAAGCAAACTCATATTAGGTTATGATATTTTAGTAGTTATGCAATAACTCTTCTACTTTAATGTATTCTTGTAGGGATCCAGATGTGGATTTTTGGGGTGGGTCGATCCCCCTATGTGTCAAAGATTAACTGTTATCATACCATGACTGTTAAGAACAATGAATAGGTATGAGGTTGAAGTAGGTCAGCTGAAGATGTGTTTGCTTCCCTCGTGGGTCTTGTTTCTGTTGTTTGTGCTGTTTTGGAGTTAGGAATTAGAGTTTAGGGCTTTTTGTAAGTAATAACCACTTAAAAATGTTGTCTTTTGGTGCTAGAAGGTTTAATTGTGGTTTATGTATGTTGTAAGTTTTGTCTTTTAGATCATTGGATATGTAATGCTTTTATGACAATGGGAAGTGTAATGGTTTTATCTTTTTATGAATATGAAATTATAAAGGTTTGATCTTGACATGATATGCAAGTGTAATGGTTTTTCTCTACGCTTGAATACGCAATTGTAATGGTTTTACATGCATATATTAAGTGCATTGCCATAACATCCTCATGCTTTGACAATACAAAATAAACCAATAACAAACTACATTACCAAAAGGGCACCATAACAGATTAATGCCAAAATACAATCATTACCAACAAAGGGCATTAAAGTACATTAACAAAACATTAGAGTACATTGCTCCATAAAAGGGCATCAAAGTACATTATCAAAAGGGAACCAAAAAAGGCATCAAAGTACCAACTATAGTGCATTAACAAGTATTTACAAACATAAAAAACTTAAGTACTTAAACATCAATTCCCATCTTTGGCCTTGCAGGTCCTGGCATTGTGACCCTTTTGCTTACACTTACTACATGTCACAGTCAAAAACTTCCTACTCAATGATTGAGTTTCATTATCATTTTAACTCTGATTGTTTTGTTGCCTCTTACGTTGCTGGATTTTAATCCTTTCCTCTACTGTAATCCTCCTTTTCTTTTTTTTGGCCTGCCTATAGCTTTGTTGTGTGGTGGAGGCACAAGAGTTGTTGGGCAGTCACTCTTAGACCACATGGCTCTACCTTTGACAGGCTCCACCTTAAAGGAGTACATCTCTTTCCATGTATCAAGCCAATACACCTTATGCACATAGGTGTATAGTTCTCCCACCTTTTCATTATTGTTTGCCATTTCATTTAAGATTGCAATTGCATGCTTGCAAGGAATTCCAGTAAGCTCCCACTTTCTACAACTACACCCCTTTTTCTCCATGTCCACCACATGTTGATCATTCCATGGCCCTTGAACCTGATACTTTTGTCCCCCATTCCATCGTGCATGATACTTACTAGCAAGTGTTGTGGTTGCTTCCAAAATCCTAGTACCAGTTGGAGTTAGTGGACATTGACACTTGTTTAACACCTTCATCACATTGCATACTTTCTTCATAAGGTACTCTCTGATAAACTCCAAACAGCTGATAATGGATTTTTCTCTCCCTTTAACAAGTTTGTTATTGAACACTTCACAAAGGTTATTCAATAACATGTTTGAAATTTCCCTTCCTAGTAGTTCAATAAAAAAATAATAGTTAGTGTATATCTATACTATAGTAAAAAATAAGACAACAATTTGAGAAAATACCTGAAAAACGACTTCTAGCCCAATGATGTGGAGGGATTTTCAAGAGCCACTGATATGCTTATATGTCATAATTCCTTAGCTCTACCATTACAACTTCAAACCCTGGTATGGTGGTGGTTGTAGCACACCTCCAAAAATACTCCTTGTACTCTGTAGTCTTATATAACTTCCTCATGTTGTGGTATATGTGTCTAATATAGAATATGTGTTATGTATTAGGAAACAGTTGTTCTACGGCTGGTAGAAGACCCTGTTTTCACCAAAACAAAATAAGTAATTAGCATTAGTCTGTAATGAAACCTAGTATGCAACATTAAATGTAACTATAGTACCTTCTGTTTATCACTGATAAAGGTGAAGTTGTAATTTGAATACAAGTCAAAATCTTTTGCAAGATACTGAAGAAACTATTTCTAACTTGAAGTGTTTTCACTTTCAACAATAGCATATGCCAATGAGTAGGTTCCATTGTTGGAATCAACATCAACTGCACTTAGTATTTGACCTGGGAAATGTCCCTTCATGAAGGCTCCATCTAAGCCTAAAAATTCTCTCAAACCTGCCTTAAATCCTTACTTAAAAGAACCTAAACACATGTATATCCTTTTGAATTGCCTGGTTGGGGATGAAACCACAGGTTCAGAAACCACATCAATCTTTACAGTTGTACCTTCATTTGTCTTTTGTAGCTCTAGTACATACTCTCTCAAAGCTGCATATTGCTTTACGTAATCTCCTGCAACGTTTTTGGTGGCTAATGCTTTTGTCCTAAATGCTTTCTCTTTTGAAATACTAACTCCATATGTTGATTGGAGTTGCTCTTGTAGGGCATGCACAGACATGCTAGGATTAGCTTCAATCTGACCTATAATATGTTTGGAAAGAAATGTTGTTGTGTAAGATCTGATTTTTCGTGTTTGGAGGCAGATGTGTTTTTGATTATTGGTCTTAATAAACCAATAGCTATGTTCACTTGACCTAGATGCATGAAGTTTCCATGTGCATTTAACTTTATCCGAGTTTACATCTTTACCCTTTACCTTTTTCCCAGAGGTAGGTCCACCTATGCCACTTGCATTTACAACTACAGTTCCATCACAAACAGCTGTTAATTTACTCTTGTCATTTTTTGTGAATAAGATATTCTTCCTTGTCTCTAAAGCATGCAGGTCAACTTTATCTTTCAATTCTTTATTGGCTTTATATTTCTGCCCAATATGAAAAGCTACCTTGTGCACCTCACCAGCAGAACATAATGTTTGTTTCCCCAACTCGTTGATCATTTCCTTTCTTTTTCCTATTGTCCCATGAGTCATCATTTAGTGTCCCACTCATCGTTATCAATTACCTCCATATCCTCTTCTTCATCACTATCTTCATTTCTTTGACCACCTAAACTTTGACATCCATTAAAATCTGCTTCTGTATCAATAGTTAGATTGAAATCCTCCATGTTAACTTCAACATCTTCAATTATGTTGTCCTTATCAATCATAAAGTCACTATCTTCATCTTCATTGTTTTGATTCTCAAACTCAATGTCATTAGACTCCTCTTGTCTCCACTCATCATTGAAAGGAATATTATCTTGGCCTTCAAAACCATTAAATGGGATGCTATCTTGGTCTTCAAACCATTCAAAAGGTTGAAAGTTTCTCATTAACTCATCATCTATGTTGATGTTAGTTGAAAATTCATTGACTCCTTGAGGATCATTATCCATGTCAACTTTATACCCCTCATCTGCAAATCCTTCTACACCCTTACCATTGGATTTGTTCATGTCAAGTTCTTCCTTCACATCAATCTCTTTGTTTAACTCTTTTTCTACATCAACTACAACAAATTCAGGATGCGTTGGCTCAACATCCTTACCTTTATCAACTTCACCACTTGTCATTGTTTTTTCACCACCTTCCCAATCCAAGTTAAAATTTCTACTACAAGATGATGCCCCTTTACAATGTTTCCAACCTTTAGACCTACTAATTTCAGCTGTTGTTGGTTTGTATAAAGTTAATGCTAACCCTAAATCACCCTCACCAACATCATTTTGGATTGGAGTTACCACTTCATGAACAACTACTGGTGATGAGGGTCTAAGAGGATCCTGATTGTCCATGTCTTTTATTATAACCCTTCTTGGACCAGTTGGGGACATAAAATATGTAAGCAAGTTCGTTTGACCATGCTTTGTGTACACTTTAATCATTTTGTTATGGGTACCATACCGTGAGAGAATACGCACATCATCTGATGGGTTTTGAGCATTCTAACACTCTTATGGTGTACATGCAACTCTATAAACCTTGGATCTATGTTTTCTCTATTATACATGCAAATATTAAATATTCCAAGGTTTCATCCTAACTAGCATATTATGAAGCACCTATACTACAAAGTTCTAGTTAGATGACATACCTTTTGATGTAGCTTGATGTCTTCAAGCTTTAAGAGCTTAGCCCCAATAGTGTGGAAGCCTCAAGTGGAATCACAAATCACCAAAACACCTTGGAAGAACTTGAGAGGATATGTATGCACACTAAAATCGGCCCAATCTTATGTCCTTACACACAATTGCCATTTCTTGTGCCAAAGGCCTCTTTATATAGTATAGAGGATTAGGGTTACATTCATGTAAACCCTAATACCCATGACCTTTCATTGCACTTCACCGGCACAATTTATATGGATAGTCTTTTTGAGAATAGTATATTTATGAGAATAGTAGAGGAAAGCATTGAAATCTAGTAACGTAAGAGGCAAGCAAACAGTCAAAGTCAAAATGATAATGAAACTCAATCACTGAGCAGGAAGTTTTTGACAATGACATGTAGTAAGTGTAAGCAAAAGGGTCACAATGCCAGGACATGCAAGGCCAAAGATGGGAATTGATGTTTAAGTACTTCAGTTTTTTATGTTTGTGAATACTTGCTAATGCACTTTAGTTGGTACTTTGATGCCTTTTTGGTTCCTTTTTGATAATGTACTTTGATGCCCTTTTATGGGACAATGTACTCCAATGTTTTGTTAATGTACTCTAATGCCCTTTGTTGATAATGATTGTATTTTGGCATTTATCTGTTATGGTGCCCTTTTGGTAATGTAGTTTGTTATTGGTTTATTTTGTATTGTCAAAGCATGAGGATGTTATGGCAATGCACTTAATATATGCATGTAAAACCATTACAATTGCATATTCAAGCATAGAGAAAAACCATTACACTTGCATATCATGTCAAGATCAAACCTTTATAATTTCATATTCATAAAAAGATAAAACCATTACACATCCCATTGTCATAAAAGCATTACATATCCAATGATCCAAAAGACAACACTTACAACACATATAAACCACAATTAAACCTTCTAGCACCAAAAGACAACATTTTTAAGTGGTTATTACCAACAAAAAGCCCTAAACTCTAATTCCTAACTCCAAAACAGCACAAACAACAGAAACAAGACCCACGAGGGAAGCAAACACATCTTCAGCTGACCTACTTCAACCTCATACCTATTCATTGTTCTTAACAGTCATGGTATGATAACAGTTGATCTTTGACACATAGGGGGATCGACCCACCCCAAAAATCCACATCTGGATCCCTACAAGAATACCTTAAAGTAGAAGAGTTATTGCATAACTACTAAAATATCATAACCTAATATGAGTTTGCTTACCATTTTAGGGCATGCATAGAAACGACGACCAGGGTTTCGTGAGGTCCATGAGGTTCACACAACAGCAACATTCCTATAGAAGCAGAACAGAATTTTTGAAGCTCGTAGCAGTAGAAGTAGATGAGAGACGAAGAAGAAGACCTTTGTTGCTGCTTCTCTGTAAATCAAAATGAAGAAGAAAAAGGGGATTGCGTATGAGTATGTATATAAAGGAGAAATATGATATTATTTACACTAACAACCTAAAATGACCAAAATGCCCTCACATGGAGGGCACGTGATGGCATTAACGGCTCCAAACAAAAGGACAGTTACGGAATGGACAAAAAACCCATGAAAATCTTGATTTTGGTCCTTTAGTGCAAGCTGGAAACTTTTTGGACCTCATCCAAAGGTTTTGGCAAACCACAAGGACCAAATTTGCAGTTTTGTCTATAAAATATAATAAATTTAAAAAGACAATGTGTTGTCATTTTTTTAAAGATGTTTATGGTCTTTTATTCTTTTTTATTTTCCTTACATTTGTTCGATTGAAGTAAGTCTTTGCATATTATTAAATAAAGGAGTAGCTTTAATTGTTTTCACTCAATATGGGACATTCTAATCCATCAACATGGGTAAAAGAAGAAGGGAAATTGATGGTAAAAAAAGAAAGTGAATGATTAAAAATATGATTCTGCGCCAGGTTAGAAATCTAGAAAAACTACAAGACTACGAATAGGAGCAACAAAGATTCGAACGACGATCACTTTCCAAGGAAGATAAAAGAAAAACAAAACAAAAACAAAAAAAACGCCTCACTGCCGGTGGACCAGAAAGAATTTTAAAATAATTTTTATAAATCTGATATATATTTATATGTTAAAGGAATAAATTAGTTAAATTTCGGGCCCTCGTTTCTCGGGGCCTTGTGCGGTTGCACATCCGACACTCCCTTGCAACCGGGCCTATCTGCAATAGCAGATGTTGACAAAGTGGCTGCAGCCTGTAATAAAACTTCATGTATATTTTACCGTCAACAAACTGCTGTAATAAACTGAAATTTAAATAAATTGATTTTACAAACTTAAAATAGTTTCATATTATAATAGTTGTTCTAAGACTAAACGGAGTTGCCCTCGCTACCACCGCTCGTTAGCCTTGCTATGGACACAAAACACCACCCTTTAGCATTCGCCAAGGAGGAATCGCTACATACATAGCAATAGGATAGAGGGGATGGAGTTGTAATTTGATTGGTGCAGAATCTCATTTTCTATTTTTCCCTTCCTGTCAAACAAGGCAACCAAACACCCCCCTTAAAAATCATTGCTGATGTCCTCCTTCTTCTTCTTCGATTACTGTCAAAACCCCACCGACGTTTAACGGAGGCGCGGTTGATTGAATTTATTGTAGCAAATGAGTAGAAAGGACACACACACACACAGAGCTTTGCTTTGTTGTGTGGGGCGTGGGGTCACGTTCTTCTTTTGAATGAATACAGTAGACCAAAAAAAAATATTCTTTATGAAGGTGTCGTTTGTAGTTTAAAATTTGAAGGTTTAATCAATAAAGTCTACTAACATATATATTTTATATTTATGTCTATAAATTAATGTTTCGGTTTTCATTATACAAGTGTGATTTGTTTTCATTTCTTGCTCTCTCTACGAACCGTTGTTTTCATTTCTTGCTCTCTCTACGAACCGATGTAATATTTTGGATATTAAAATAATATAACTTAATTAAGTTTGAAAAAAATTTGGAGTGTTAAGAGTGTTACCACTCCCTTTGAAATGCCAAGAATGGGATGCAAAGACAAAAAAAAATAAGGTGTCATTCAAAAAACTGACATGACAAGGTGTTAGGAGTGTTACCACTCCTTTTGGCCTAAGAATACATGTTTTAGACCATATACAATTCATTTTTTTGTTAAATATATTACATTTATTCATTTAAATTATAGTTAATTTTATGGTTGTTAACAAGATTGTTGTTTAACATATAAGATATGTTATGTATTTAGAACAAACATATAAGTCGCTTTACTGACACTGTTTATCTATACCACATCGAATAAAATCGATTCAAATATTTCTTATTTGAATTTTAAAATTTCAATCATTAACTTTTAAATCTAATACCAATATAGAATTCGACTAAAAACATTCTCTCGTAAAAATAATTCTAAATCAAAGAATTATTTAGTTTTAATCATATGTAAATTGAATATAAAGATCATTGTGATGATATGATTTTTAAACATGTTTATATAAAATAAGTAAACATAATAATTGCTAAATAACAATAAATAAAATTGTTAATTTAGCAAACAACATATGTTTATTTAGATAATTTTTCCAAGCTGATGGTTATTTCTTCAGTTAATTTCAATAGATTTGGAAATTTTAGTGATTAGCTTTATAATTTATTAATATTTATGTAACATCCCGTTTCAGGTCATTTCTTATTTCAGGGTCGTTAGCTGGAAGCAAATTGTGTAAAGGCTTTGGTCCTTAAGGAGGTAATGTTTAGACATTTTGGAAGGAGGCAATGATGGTTGTGAGATCTTACCCTTTTAATTGTGTTTCGAGCCGAATGGTAGAAAAGGGAAAATCATAGGCCAGAGTCTTTCATGAAATATAGATTTTTATTCGAGAAAATTTTAGTCCAAGATATCTAGATAATATAGTAGGACTCTTTATTTAGGCCTGACAATTAGGTTAGGTTCGGGTTGGCGGGTTGGCGGGTCAGAATACATTAACCCAACCCAACCCATATAATATATGGGTTGGTGGGTTGGCAGGTTGAAAACATCAACTTAACCTAACCCAACCCATATAACTCGTATAAATATATATAGGTTCGTGGGTTCGTGGGTCGAACCCAACCCGTATAACCCATTTAATAAGCAACACATCTTAAAATGAAATTAAAAAATACAAATAAAATGAAGTCATAAAGTCTTAAATATTCAACATAAAGTCATAAACAGGAGTGACGAAGACGAGTGGTGTGCGACATCCGGATGACGAGAAGACGAGCGGTGTGCGTGCGACACTATGATAATCGATGACTCGATGCCTCAATCGACGAAGGTGGGAGACATGGAATCATGAGTTTGGAGACTGAAGAATGAATTTCTTTTTGAAGGGATTCTTAGGGGCTATGGCACGCTAAGTCGACTCGAAGATGTTATGCAGTTTTGGAATTCGGAAAAAATATTAAATGATAATCAAATACTCAAAACTGATAAATAATTAAATTTATTTATTAAACAATATATATATATATATATATATATATATATATATATATATATATATATATATATCCCCATTTTCACGGCTAGAAAAGACCGATTTTTGTTTATGATTGTTTGAAAATCAGAGTAATATTTTTCACAAAAGTGTTGCGGAATTTGTTCCCAGAAAAACATGATAAATAGGTTATCAAACATTTTATTCATTTTAAAACATTTGGGATGCCATCGTCAATACAGAAACATAAGCATAAACAGAACTTAGATTTATTTACACTAGTGATCTGCATCTATTTAATCTCTCATTGTAATGTAACTTCATTTCAACACCTGTGATATAAATAAAATGAGTGGGTCAGGTTGGGAAACTTGTTGAGTACATAGGGTTTTCAACCCACAATAATATAATTATTATGTTTAAACAGTCAAGCAATCAACCCAATTATCCATCCCCATTATCTTCTTTACTCTTAAGGATCTATCCTAAGAGTCATCTATCTTGCATTCGTTTATTCTGAGGTCCCTTTCTTCCAAGGTTATAGGACTGGCACTAAATCCATAGCTGTTAATGCTCGTTCGTAAAGCACTAATTCCATAGCTGCTATAGTTATTCATCAGGTACTAAATCCATAGCTACCAGTGTTTATCTAGTAGGTACTAAGTCCACAGCTACCAGTTCCTAACAGGTACTAAGTCCATAGCTACCAGTGTTTCTCCAATAGGCACTAAGTCCATAGTTGTCGATGTTATTTATTAGGCACTACGTCTATAGCTGCCAACATTTACTCACATCATCTTTTATCTCTCATCATTCATCTACCCATGTCATACCCAACATATTTGTATATATATAAAATACGTATACAGTTTAAATAATTTAAAACATGTATAAAAACGTTCATCCAGCATAGACAGCAAATATTCAGATAATATGCACACATAGCACGTAGTTTATATAAAATACTTTATATCTATGTGTAAGATGAAAGTAACTATGCACTCACCTGAGAAGGTGGTGCCTCGGTACTCGGACATCGCTTCGTTTACTTTAAAATAATTTCCTTCGACGAAACCTAGTATTATTACCACTAGATTTTAATCTAATATTTACCGTGACTAATTATTAGTCTTATTATTATTATTATATAAGCGTTTAAACAATACTTTCCAATCACTATGTTCAGAAAGGGGCCATACATAAAACACCGGAGGGCAGGACCATTTTGGCGCACAACACTTCTGAAATCCAACAACCCTATGCGGCCCTTTAAACTAGATTCCCCATACAACGAGTAGTTAAAAAGATATTATAACGACACTTATATAAGTCATAATAATAGCTCAAATATGTATTATAAACTTATAATAATAATGTTAATTTTAAATATAAGAAATATTAAAATAGGGTAACCATAACTTACTTACAATGGGATTTTAGCTAGGACTCGGGCTCTGCAGGGGCAGAACTTCGTCGCTGAATCTTTCTAAGAAAGATTTGTGCAGCGCTTCAGCGCTCACCTTACTATACTAAAAACTACAGAAAGAGAAGTCGAATCACGAGGGACCGAAATGCTTGGGGGATAAGGAGAGAAAGACTCTTGAATCAAGAGAATGATGCAAGAAATATGAGAGCCCAAGGCTCTTATTTATACTAATTGAATTTTCAAAAACTACCCTCCATAATTACTTAATGACCTTCTAGTTATACAAACAACTAAACACCCCTCTACAATACTATTTTAAATGAATTTAATGGTATTTGTACTAAACTAATGTCGAAAGAACTCAACATTAGTCTTATAATGACCGCATCGTCGATACCTTTCTAATCATATATATATATATATATATATATATATATATATATATATATATATACATATATATATATATATATGTGTGTGTGTGTGTGTATACGTATATATGATTTATAATTTATTTTAATACGTAAATATGCTATTATAATTTGTAACTCGTTCATACGAACTCCATTTTTGATGTTATTTATATCAACGCGTAGGTGGAGACGTACTCTACAACTTTCGTTTAGACTCCGTCGGTTAATTTTGACTTTATTTTTAAAGTTATATTTTTAACAGGGCGGGATAGGATTGATCCGTTAAAATCTCATAACTTCTTCATCCGATCTCCATTTTCGTCTGTCTTTTTATCGTTACGCTACTAATAACGAGATCTTCGATTCTCGTTTAGGTTGTGTCAGCTAAAAACCGTTCGATCTAATATTCGAATTTCGGGTTGGACACTGCTAATCCGAAACTTCGAAAAATCATAACTTCCTCATACGAAGTCAGATTTGGGTGTTCTTTTTATGGATGCTTTTGGTTTAACGTATTCTACGACTTTCATTTAGATTGTTAAGGCTAAATCTCGCTCTATCGTAAATTCACTATTTACGTTTCCCGGTATCGTGTCGGTTCCATCGCAAAACTTCGACGGATCATAACTTCTTCGTTATAACTCGAATTTCGGCGGTCTTTATATGTATGGAAAACTTGGTCAAGATTATTTATTCTAAATAATATTTTGCCTAAAAGTCATTTTCGACACTTATTGCCTCTAAATTGACTAGCCCGGATCTACGGGCGTTACAGTTGGCGGGTTAACCCGTAAACCCAAACAGATAACCCAACCCAACCCATGAAATAAACGGGTTGGCGGGTCAAAAATTTCAACCCAAACCCATTTATTTTTGTATTGGGTCAACATCAGATTACGGGTTGGGTCGAGGATTGCCACCCCTACTCTTTAATACATTTTTGTGGATATAAAGATTATCGAAAACGGAGTTGGAATGAAGAAGTTATGACCTTTAGAAGTTAGGAACGTTTTGGGATTAGTGTAGTACGATGGGCGTATATGATGTACGTTGGGTGTACTAGGCATCCCTGGTACATTAGGAGTACGTGATCAGAACCCAAACCTTATTTTCATGATTTGACCCCTATTTAAGCTCTTTAACTTCCCCAAACTCATTTCATTCTCAACATTCACCACTCTAACGCCCTCCCTTGAAACCGTAACCCGAGTTTGAGCCTTGTGAGCAAAAGAAGGTGTTTTTGAGTGATTTGGAGAGTTCTTAGTGCATTTTGGAGAAGAATGAGCTCATTGGAGAAGTGTTGATTGCATTGGAGCTTGTAGATCCAAACCTTGTTCACCTTGATCTTGCTTCTGGAGGTATAAGTTTGAATCTTGATGATGCATTTGTTAGATCTAGCTAGTTTTGGGTGTTGTGAACTTTTGGTCACTTTAGTGCATAATGTTTAGATCTTGAAAGTTTGTGACCTTGTTATGGATAAAGTTTCCATATAAACATCATTTTATTCAAATCTGAAGGTTGGAGATGTGGACTTAATGGAGTAAGTTAAGAATGATGCACTTTTTGTCCCCTTGGAATTTAAAGACTAGATCTGGGTTGTTTGGACCATTCTAATGGATAAAGATCAAAACTTTATCCATTATGGAGCTATTAGGAACCACAAAAATCTGATATTGATCCTTCTATCTCTAACAGGGGGATGATGTCACAACTAGGATTTTTTGCTAGGAAATTTCGTCCTCATGTAAACAATGACTATTATAAAACTTATGTTAAAACGTTAAGGTTTACATTATGGTTCCTAATGAAACATGTAATGTTACAATGCAAAGCAGATATGTATCTCAAATCTCTCGCAAATCTCTCTACGTATCTCAACTTTCTCTCAAATCTCCCTATGTAGTTTTCCTTAGTCAAAATCAACTCAAAATGAACGGAGAAAACTTGAAATATCGAGCCCATTTTGGAATACATTTTTCATTTTCAGAGTCCTCTTTCTCGCTCCGGAACCCTCCTAGTTCGAAACTTCACCTACTTCGGAACCCTCTATTGACACCAGAATGTGAAGAGTGAATTCGGACCCCTACTTCAGAACCTTTGGATTTGGCTTCGGAATTCCTAATCCAGACAATCTCGCATGTTCAGGACCAACCCTCTTGGAAGGCTATCCACTCCAGAATGCCTCGCACACTTCGGAACGCTCGCAGCCTCGAAAGAAAAGGACTCTGGATAGGGACTCACTTCGCAACCCTTGACTCGGGAAGATGCTGGCGACTCCGGAAACCTAAGAGGAGCTTCGAAACATTGGGTTTGACTTCGGAACTCATGCTTTGACTCCAGAATTCACTATTTGACTCAGGAATTCACCATATGACTCTGGATTTCCAACTATTTAGGACCATTTCATCATTTTGGGGTATTTTAACATCGGGAATCCCACCAAACTCGTATTTTTCATAACTTAGACCCCTTAAACCCCCATTTTAAGCCAAATTTGATCATTTAAAATAATATTTCAGATTTCTAAAGATAATGTTTTAAATCATAAGATGAGAATAAGATAAGGATGAGAGGGTTGACTTTTTGATTTGATGTAATTCCTATTCCCCATGTAAATCACAGTAACCCATGCATTACCCACTAACTAACAATGCTTTGAACCTTCATATTTCCATGGACATATTGCCCCTTTTCTTGTATCCTTAAAGCAATGACATAAGAGAACTTTTAGCTCCACTAATTCTCTCACTTCTCTCATATTCTCTCCAATACTCCTCTCAAGAGCAAGAACAAGGATCTTGCTAAAGGCTAACATTCTCAAGTTTTCCTTAGAGTTTGTAAGTAAGTTCTTCCACTCATCTAGTATTTTATATAATCAAGAAAGGTTCAAATTATTTATACCCATAATGATACGTGAGAGAAACTCTTAGGATAACATTGTTGGATTAGTGTCTAAGTCCATAACTATTTTGGTATGTACTTGACCCAAATGTGAGCATGATCCTTTTGGATTGCCTTCACACTGGTGACTAGACAGGATGACTGTTAAGGAGAGAGGATGGTTTATTGTTAAGAATAACAAATTGGGGTATAAATATGATTTGTTAATATATTATATGAATAATATATTAATTTGGAATCATATTATTAATTAGTATTTAATCAGAAATTAATTAGGAATTAATTTTGGGATTAAAGGAATTAATTAAAAGTACAGGGGCTGTTTTGTAATTATTTGATAGTCTTGAACGAATATCCTAGAAGGATCTAGGAGTTTTCGTCCAAGGGCTTGAGGAAAGGAGTCCATGGACTTGCTTAGGCCCTAAGCTAAGGGATTAGGGTTTCCATCTTGAAACCCTAACTAGCCTCAAGTATAAATAGCACCATAAGGCATTAGAATTTGACCATCCCTTCAAAAAACCATAATAAGGGCCGAATTTTGGAGCTTAATACCTTTCCTCCTCCTCCCTCTCTCTCTCTCTCTCATATTCCCTTAATTGTTTAAATGAATAATTAAAGATCTTTTGAATTATCCCATCCTAATTTTCGAATTTTAGGGAATTTAAAGGATTAGGTTAAATTAATTGTTTAATTTAATAGATAATCCTTCAAGATTTGATAATTCAAATTAATCGTTTAATTTTGAGATAATTATTAAATCAAATTTTTAATATTTAAAATTTTAAATTAAAAGGTTTTAAATTTTAGAAATTTTAAATTTGATTAAGACCTTAGTTTTGAAAAGTTCAAATTACACCCCTTATGGTTTTATCAAGTTAATTAAAAGTATAATTAAAAAAGAATTAATAAATCCATAATCATATGATTTATATTTAATTAAAAGTGTAATTTATTAAATTAAACCACCTAGTATTTTTTTAGTGTAAAATACACTATATACTATATATAATATTAAAAGTCTAATATTATATATGTATAACTTAAATTGTTAGTCTTACCGTTAGTAGGCCTCATTCACGAAGCCGATCTATAAGGGGGGTATAAGGTTATGACCTATAAAATGGTCGTTTAATGGGTGTCCACTCTCACCCACCGCTTACTTGATTGGTGAAGGGTCGTTAGCCGAACGGGTAGGATAGGGCAAACCCTTTCCATTAAAAGTATAATGAATTATAAAGTAACTAAATGTATTTTACAAAATTCTCAATCTTAGTTACTTTAGCAAATGTGAATTTGATGCAATTTCATGAAATTACACTTTGTACCCTTGCGAAGACATTAATGGAGCGTGTGTGGATAATCGGCACACTAAATGGGCTCTAAGCAAAGGTGGCAAAGGGTGACTCGATGTTTGTCATAGATCGATGGGGAGTGTGTGACTAACCAACACATCGATGATGTGACTGTAACATTGGGAGCACCATGTATATTTGCATGGTTATTCACACCCTGTTTTGTGATCCTCGACATCCCAGTCACAAAACGAGGAGCATATCGAGATTTAAACATGTCATTGAAAAGTTCAATGAATCTCAAAGGATCTAGGAGTTTTCAACATATTTAAAACTTAATCTCCTTTTCATTTTTCATGGTGGAAAATTAGTGAATCATCATTCACTTACCTTCAAACGTTCTGCAATTTGGGTTGCAACATCCCTCTCCCAAGTTGTAGAGTGTTGTGTTGGGTCCTAGCCTTAATATCTCATTTGGATGTTTGTTAAGGACTCAATCAAACACGTAACTTGAATTTTCTCCCGTTTTGTAGATGTCAAAGTATGACAACTCTGGTCTTCCCAAATCCCGTGGAACAAGCCTTCCATATGAGGATAATATTCCACGATTCGATCGAAGAACAAGAAATCATGCTTCACTTCCTCCACCTCCTCCTATTGTTCTCCCTAACCCACAAGTTCAAAGGCTTGAAAAGTTCAAGCTCACTCAAGCCCTGTTGGTGATGAAACATGAAGATGGAAAGTCAATGTGTGCACACGTATTAGAGATGAAGTCACACATTGATAGGTTAAGTATGTTGGGAGTCTTTGTTTGTAAGGAGACGGTTGTTGACTGGGTTCTTCAGTCACTCCCTAAATCATATGATAAGTTCATAAGAGAGTATTATATGATGGATCTTGACGCAACCCTCATTGACCTAACTTACATGCTTATTGTTGTTGAATCATAAATGATTTGGCAAAGTAATGGAACATATGTGTCTGGTAATTCAACCAACCATGCTTCCATGGTCGCTCCAGGAGAAGCCACCTGTTTCTGCTGCCAAGAGAAGGGGCGTTGGCTACGAAGCTACCCAAAGGACCTAAAGAATCTAAGAGATGGGAGAGTCAAGAAGTATGGCTCTATTTCAAGTAAATTCCACTATCTAACTCCATTAAGTTCTTATTCATTGATTCTTAATACATAATGTGATATGATTACATTTGAATGTTTTGCAGGATCAGAGAAAAGAGAGGAAACTTGATGGAAGAGCAAGATGAGTCTAATCACGAAGAAATGGATCACGATCGTATGGATTCGAAGATCAGATTTTGAGCTTAGGAAGTTATGATAGATTTGTTAGGAATATTTGATTACATAGTTTTTCAGTTGATTTTGCATTGTAAGGACGTGTTTTCCGCTGCTTTATGAATAAAATAGTTTTTTGGTTTATCTTAATTATATATATCCTTGCAATGAAATCATTTTAAAAAAATTGATGTGTGTGTATTTCTATAAATGGATGTGATTCTTAGTTGTGTTATTTATGGAAGTGTTAAATTTCTCTAAGTAAGAAAAGATTTCCATCGCCCAAGTTTCAGTTGGACAGAAGCTTGGAGTCATATGATTTGAATCATGTGATGTATGGAAATCTTGGTACTTAGAAAATTAAGACTAATTCCTTGATGACACAAGTATGTGAGTCAAGTGAAGGACTAAAGGAATAGAACACAATGTTGTGCACTAGTCAAGTCCACCACAAATAACAATAAGACTATTCGTCATAATTTACTAAAGGTCTAGTAAATGTGGTTATACTTACAAGACTAAGTGTAATTCTGAACCATTGAAAAGTTTCAATGAATGGCAGAACGAATAAAAAGAACCAATTAGGCAAAAAGATAAAAGTTTCTCCAATCTAAGAAGAAGGGAGAGTACTTTTGTATCGTGTTTTATGATCGTCTTAATGATTAAGAACCATATCACAATTGATCCTCTAAGGACATCTTAGTGCACTAGTATGGCTAAGAAGAGGAATCGGAAATTGTTGAAATGGTTAAATCAAAAGGATGAGTCATACTTCGTTCCAAAATCAAGTCTTAGAATCGTACTCCAAGACTGTGAATTGAGTGACACATCTTAAGAAGTTCTAAGACACTCATCAAATGTGAAGTACAATATTGGTTTTCTTACTCTTGCACGTTTGAAATTAGTAAATTGTGATGTCTTGAATAAGACAAAGACCAACTAATACCAATTGTGTGTAGTGTTTGTCTTGATAAGAATCTGCTCTAACTCTTGAATATTTGTTTGTCAATAAATGTTTTCTTGACAAGAGAATCTTATATGTCAAGAGGTCAGTGGGAGTCAAAATGATCTTGAAAAATTTCAAGAATTAATCAAGAGTAAAACTATTATTAAACACTAGAACACGACTTGAGGTTTGTAACCTATCGTGTTGACGTATTTTTGTTTCTATGTGATGGCGTGCCTAGGGCAGCACGGCAGAGTTGCACCCAAGCCATAGAGCCAAACACACCAGCCAGATCTAGCCCAGAAGGCTCAGCGCCCGCTGGCACCCCCGGGAGCGGAACGCCCAGGCGAAAGGCTCGTGCTCGCCAAGTCATCGCTCTTCGCGCCAAGACAAAGTACGACCAGGAGACAAGCAGTGGGATCAGAGCATTACCATCAAAGCCAATGAGAGCGCTCTAACAGTGGGAGGCGCATGACCCTCCAATCAGCCCCTCTGATCCTGTCTCCCCGAAAAGAGATCCTGTCTGGTACGGACCAGGAAGGAGCGCTAGGTATAAAAGGGCGCATTCTCATGCTAGCAAGGTAAGCTCCTAAACTGATCTAAAGAGAACACAAAACAAACCCTAGAACCATCCTAACTTGATCGTCGGAGCGTTCTCCTGGGAACTCCTCCCGGGAAGCGGCTGACGGCCTTTGTTCTTTGTGACCTTGCAGATACACCCAGGCAACCAAGAAGGTTTCATTCTAAGATAAGAAGCGGGGTCTTACCAGGAGTAAGGTTCCATCATTTGGCGCCATCCGTTTGTGAGACGAAGAACACAAACAAAAGCATGAAGTCAAGCATCAATGGCGTCCAACGGTAGCGAGGGACGACCGGTTAGTCCCATACATCCCATGGCGACGTTGGACGAAACGCCACCGCCTACAACGGCCAATAGACCAGTTTTGGGCGAAGGAAGTTCTACAATAGCCACCGAAAATTTTTTCGCAACCGTTGTCCCCTCAGCAAAGAGCAACTCCGGCGGAGCTACTTTCGCCCACACAACTTCAGACGCCACCATTCTTTGCTCCGCCGCTGCAACAAACGCGGACAGTCCACTCAACTACACCCCCATCGAACCACATCTTTAGCTTTTCACCGTCATTTGTAACATCCACATCGTTCCAAACGACTGGTGGACAAAGTTCTGCAACGCTATTACCACCATTGGCGCAAATCATGATGAACAGCCCACCACCCGTCTACCCAACGGTCGGAGCATGGACTGGACCGGCTATTCCCTCGAACAGCAGCCTGCAACAGCCGATAATGCTCAATCCTGTTACATCCATGCACCCTCTTTCCACTAGCCATCCCCTCCAGTTTCCATTCCAACCATACCCCTTTTATGGACCAAGCCCAACCTACCTTACGCCCCTACAGCACGGAATGAGTTCGCAATACCAACAAGGGACGTCAACTACTCCAAACCAGGATGGTTTTTCCCGGAGTGTAACATCTCCATTCGTTAAAGAGTTGTTGGATTACAAAATACCAAACACCATGAAGCTCCCAACGCTTAAAATGTACAATGGAACCACCGACCCAGACAACCATATTGACACGTATGAGTGGACGATGACATTGTTAAAGATTAATGAGAAGTTTTGGTGCACGTACTTCCCGACGACGCTTGATGGCAACGCCGGCACATGGTTCAAAACGCTACAACCAGGCAGCATTTCAAACTTCGCCTAGCTCAAATACCACTTCCTTACCAACTTCATGCAGCTACGTAAATACAAAGGCGATTCTCATTCGATTATAGGCTGCAAACAAAGGGAGGGGGAGACTGTCCGAGAATACTTCACAAGGTTCATAAACGCTACGCTGGATGTACCAGGGCATGACGAAGGGCTCATTGCTGGTGCTTTCACATGGGGACTCCTGCCTGGGCCCCTCTCGCAAAAACTCATGGGAAAGAAGCCTATAACACGAGCTGAGTTGAAAGAAAGAGTGGAGCGATACCTACGGCAGGAAGAGGGTGAGGCGGCTAAGCAGGCCTACTTGAAAGCTATGGAGACTAGACATCACCACCCGACCCACACGGACTTTCGGGGGGGGGAGACACTATAGCCAAGCAAGAAGACCGTCACCGCGCTTCCGACCATTTATCAAAGACGACAGACGGGATCGCCGCCCGGAAGTATATGCAGTGTCCGAGAAATAGCAACCAGCCAATCCGCCCAAGAGTCGGTACTGTGAATACCACAAAAGCAAAACGCATGATACAGCTAGCTGTTTGGTGCTAAAGAAGGAAATGGAGGAGAAACAACTTAAGGGAAACCTGGTGGAGGTGGCGCGAAGCCTATGCGACAAATTTGATGCTGAGAACGCCAAAGGTTCGCCCCACGAAGGAGTCCAACCCAAGGAGATATTCATGATACGCAGTAAAAGAAGTAGGGAAGAAGAACAAGGAGAGAAAATCATTGTTAAACTGCTAGCACGCACGCTCACATTCTCCATAAAGGACCCTCAGCCAGACGGTTGGAAGGGCGACAATCCTCTGATAATACAGGCATCCATCAAGGACGTGACTATCCATAGGGTCTATGTCGACACCGGGAGCTCAGCAGACATCATATATGAGAATTGTTTACGGCTCCTCCCGGATCGTTGGAAAGACAATTTGCAACCTACGACGGGTAGGCTGGTGGGATTCACTGGCCACAGCTTGTGGCCGTTGGGCACGATTCACCTCCCCTTAACAATCATTAGCCATGACAAGCAGCGGAAAAAGACCGCCCTGATAGACTTTGTAGTCATTCGGCACCCGGCGGAACACAACATCATATTGGGAAGGCCCGCCCTCCTGAAACTAGGGGCCGTACCTTCAACCATGCATGGGATCATGAAATTCGATACCCCAAAGGGTGAAGCCACGATTCTAGCTACTTCGCCTAGAGAATTGAGGTGCTATACGATTATGGAGCCAACAGAAATAGCCAAAGGGCCCAAGAGGCCCAGGGGTAGTCTGGCAAAGGAAATGAGGTAATCAATGAGGGATATCCCGATCAGCAAATCGATGTTGGAAGTGACCTCCCAAGCCACACAAGAAGAGCATTAGTTGACCTGCTCAAACGCTACAAACATGTATTTGCTTGGACCCCCACGTATATGGTGGGGGTAGAAAGGAAAGTCATCGAACATAAGTTGATGATCAAACCGGGGGTAAAAGAGGTTAAGCAGAAGAAAATAGTACAAGGAGGAGACCGTAACAGGGCAATCAATGCAGAAGTGGCCAAGTTGATGGAAGCCGGAATAGTAAGGGAGGCGACGTTCCCAACATGGATAGCAAACCCAGTTATGGTCCGTAAGCAAGACGGGTCGTGGCGCGTGTGCATCGACTTTTCTGATCTAAACAGGGCGTGCCCTAAAGATTGCTACCCACTCCCGGAAATCGATCAGAAGGTAGAGTTGCTACAAGGATACAATTTAAAATGCTTCTTGGACGCATACAAAGGGTATCACCAGATATTGATGAGCAAAGAAGACGAAGAGAAAACAACCTTCTATACAGACCATGGCACGTTCTGCTACACCAAGATGACCTTTGGGTTAAAAAACACGACGGCAACATACCAACGACTAGCTGACTCAATATTCGCCAAGCATATTGGAAGAATATTGAGGTATATGTAGACAATATGGTGATTAAGAGCCCAAATGAAGAAAAAATGTTGCAAGACATCGAAGAGACTTTCAAAACATTAGAGGTAACCAAAATGAAACTAAACCTATCCAAATGCACGTTCGGAGTGGAAGAAGGGCAATTCTTGGGTTATTATGTTACCAGACAACGCGTCCAGCCCAGCCCGACCAAGGTCGACGAGTTCATCGAGACGCCAACCCCAAGCTCTCTTAGAGATGCACAAGGTCTGAATGGGAAGCTCACGGCGCTAAGTAGGTTCATCTCAAAGTCTGCCGACAAGGCTATGCCACTGTTCCGCACCTTAAAGGGATGCATAAAAAAAAACTTCCAATGGACGAATGAGGCAGAGAAGGCACTCCAGAGAATCAAGGAGGCACTGCATAAGCTCCCAACACTGGCAACTCCCATCCCGGGAGAAACATTACAAGTGTATCTATCGACGTCAGGTGAAGCGATATCATCGGTATTGGCCGTAGAAAGGGAAGGGGAGTAGAGGCCAATATACTTTGTTAGCAGAGCATTGCAAGGACCAGAGCTCAACTACCCCACGCTGGAAAAACTGGTGCTAGCACTCATCTACGCTGCGAGACGGTTGAGGCGATACTTCCAGGCACATCAAATCGAGGTACTCACAAGCTACCCTATTAAATAGATATTGCTTAAGCCGGAGACGTCGGGTCGGCTGGCCAAGTGGGCAATTGAGCTGGGAGAGCACGACATAAACTACCGCCCAATAACAAGTATCAAAGGGCATGCATTGGCCGATTTCTTACTAGAAATTCCTGACAGAGGGAATTCGGCGAAAGAAAAGGTGTGGGTAGTTGAAGAGGCCCCTACCGTCAATGGTTCATGGACCCTGTACACGGACGGAGCATCCAGCAGGGAGGGCTCAGGGGCGGGTTTGATCCTGACTAGCCCAGAAGGAGAAGAGGTAACCTACGCCCTCCGTTTCGACTTCCATAAATCGAACAATGAGGCAGAATACGAGGCGCTGCTCGTAGGGCTGTGACTCGCCAAATAAATGGGTGCGAAAGCTGTAACAGCGCTAACCGACTCAAGGTTAGCGGTGAACCAAGTAAATGGGAGTTTTGAGGTGAGAGACCAAAGGATGGGAAGGTATGTAAAGATGGTAAAGAAACTGATTGAATCATTCGGCCAATTCACAATCAAGCAAATACCCAGAAGTGAGAATAAGAGGGCAGACGCTTTGAGAAAGCTAGCGTCCACTTGTTTTGACCACCTATCAAAGAAATTTTTAGTGGAGGTGCTTCGGGAGAGAAGCATTGACGAACAGCAGGTGAACGTCCTGACCTCCGCAGGACCCACATGGATGATGCTGTTCCGGGAATACCTCCAGAGAAGGGTGTTGCCGGACGACCATGAAGAAGCCAGAAAAATACGTATAAAGGCGCCTTCATACGCAATGATAAACGGAGAGCTGTACAAGAAGGGGTTCACGTCTCCATGGCTAAAATGTTTAGATCAAGCCAAGGGAAGAGAGACACCGCAGGAAGAACATTCAGGGCAGGTAGGCGCACACGAGGGAGCGAGGGCTTTGACAGGAAAGGTGCTACGAATGGGGGTGTACTGGCCAACGATACATTAAGACGCAGTAGAAGTAACCAAGAAATATGGGGAGTGTCAATCTAACGCCCCAGTCCAGGCGGAACCCCCGGCACCGCTAAGCAACATATCCAGCCCATGGCCTTTCTACCAGTGCGACATTGACATTGTGGGTCCATTCCCAGAGGCACCAGGGAAGCTGAAATATATGGTGGTAGCTATGGATTACTTCACAAAGTGGATTGAAGCCGAACCATTAGCATGCATATCTGGGAGGCACATGATAAAATTTGTGTGGAAAAACATCATGACAAGATTTGGAACACCTAGGGTTCTCATCAGTGACAATGGTTTGCAGTTCGCTGAGAACCCATTCAGAGAATGGTGCGCTGCCAAAGGGATAAGCCAACGCTTCACATCGGTGGCACACCCCCAAGCGAACGGTCAAACAGAGGTTTCCAACCGAACCATCGTCAATGGGATCAAAAAGAGGTTGGGCAAAGAAAAAGGGAATTAGGCAGAAGAGATACCAATAGTTCTATGGTCATACAGGACTACGCCACGAAAAAGCACAAGGGAAACCCCTTTCAGCTTGACATATGGGACCGAAGCCATGCTTCCCATGGAAGTGGACATGAATACGCTAAGGGTGGCCAACCAAGATGAGGAAAGCAATGTACAAGGCCTGAGGATAAACTTAGACATCCTGGAGGAGAAGCGCGAAGAGTCGGGAGTACGCCAAGCTGCATATAAACACGCAACAGAAAGATATTACAACCGAAGGGTAAAAGAGAAGGCTTTCAAAGTGGGCGAGTATGTTTTGAGGAAAAATGAGGCCAGTCGGGCACAACCTCATGGAAAGTTAGGCCCAACATGGGAAGACCCATACAGGGTCACAGAGGCAAACAGGAACGGGGCATATGTATTAGAGACGATGGAAGGAAGACCCATTCCAAGAACATGGAATGCTAGGAACTTGAAGAAATATTTCTTCTAAGAAATAGGAAAAATGAAACCCTAGGTGGTCGATATCCCATTAAAGATGTTGCACCTTAGAGGTACTTAGAGTACACTTATCCATGCTAAGTGACATGAGAATTGATACTCAGTGTATTCCTATATTTAAAGGCATGAGTTTAGTACTCGACATATATAAAATTTCATGCATGAGCGACATGAGCTTAATACTCAGTGTATTTCTTTTTTAAACAAAAAAAAACTAGCGGTTAAATAGTAATGCAGTTGATGATTTCTCATACTTAGTGTAATGATATCCAACGATTAAATGACGAGTGCTAAGCGCACTCAATATGAACACTTAGCGTGTCAATAATAGCAAACAAGGCAAAATATTTGGCACATCTTGAGCAATAGGCGATAAATGAATAAGCCAAGCACAAATCACAAAAGGAGATAATAGATAATGCTTAGTGCATATCAAACACATACATATAAAAGAGAAAACATTGTTCTGGGCAATTCAACCATTGCAAAGCAAAACACATAGACTAAACAAAACAAGGGAATATTATGGCCTCGAACCATCACCAACAGACTTATCACCAACCACAGCCCCCTCTACAACATCATCCGCACTCCCTTTCCCAGCCAAACCGTTAGAAACTTCGTTATCACCTGCCACCCCGTCAACACCGCCACCTCCAGCACCTGCTCGACCATCACCACTAGCACCGTAATCCTTACCATTTCCTCCCACACCAATGTCATTCACAAGCACCATTTCACGACTCGCAGCATCCTCAGGAGTGCCCTCTGAACCGAAAGAACACAACTCTCGTAAACCATTAATACCCACCTCTCCCAGACCCAACAGACCTGCGTGATCCATACTGGCAAAAGATAAGAGAGCATCACTCACGCTAACCACAGTCCTGACAGACAACGAACTAGCACTCGCCTCCCCACTTTCACCGCCACTTAAAGCTTTCTGGGCAGATTCAACCCCGGCTACATATGCAGCATGTCGAATGAGACTGATAGAATTGGTAAAGTCAGGATGCTCTATCAGCTTATCAACGATACGCACAACACCAATCTGCAGCAACCAATCCAAGTCTCAGCGAACAGCGCACACATCTACTTGCAGCGACGACACAAGCTTGTCACAGTCAACGACATCACGCTCGAGACTTTAAACTTAGATCATTAAGCCTTCATTCGTTTGGGTGAGAGAGTCAACCTTGGCCTCTAATACAACCCTAGCCTCATCAAGAACATTCTTCTCAGACGCCAATAGCTCACATTTCTTTTCAGAAGAGCGAAGATAATCACCAAGCTCATTCACACGACGCTCCAAGCTTGCCAAACGCGATCCACAGGTGGCATGCGAAGCCTCTATCTTGCCCAGGTGTGAATACACCGAGAACCTGCAACAAGATAAAACATCGCCTGTGCAGCAACATAAGCCATATTGGAAGCAAGGGCAGGATTACCCATCGCTCCCATATCCTCAATAGCAGCCGGGGGGAAGGCATGACGTGAGAATTCCAAAGCGTTGGCACGAAAAGACAAACAAGAACCGTCATGAAGATTCCAAGATGGCACAAATACTGTAGGCTTAGAAACATCGCCACCAGGTCCACTTTCACTGGAAGTCGTAACCGGCCCAGGAGGGCTGAATTCCTTCGCCGAGGAAAGCTTGGATGGAGCACACAAAATAGTTGGAGAAGGAACGGAAGAGAAATCCGGAATAACGGGCTGTTCTGTCGCCCTATTGACCCCCTCAGACTGTTGCACGTCATCATCGGGAATCACCACCACGCCAGCAGAGGTGGAGTTTACTGCCGTGGAACTCATCGAACTTAGCAGGCGAGAAAAGCTGCGCCTAGTATGCACCCTCTTGGGGGCGGGGGGGGAGCGCCAGTCACCGGCTCATCCATCGCCTGCATATCCTTCCGTTTCGCTTGCAATCGTCGAACGTCAGCAATAACACCCTCTTTGATGTCCTCATAGTCCTCCGGGGAAGAAGAAAAAACGCCGCCCGTTGGCATAACAGAAGAAATTGGGTGGGCAAACAACGGATCTCCCCCAGGCGCTGAGAAACCCGCTGGAGGGACTAAAGGAGTAGGAGTGTTGAGACGGTCTGCCCGACGAGGAGGGGGAAGATGCTCGAACAGATCCACCTCACGAAACTCCAGCTTTCCTCGATAGCGTTTACACAACACCTCATCCATGGATAAGGAGGACTCAACACCTAAAGAAAAACAGAACGAAATACAAGTCACAAAGGGGCGGCTGAAAAAAACACAGGAAAGAGAGAGAGAGAGAGAGAGAGAGAGAGGACGAATGCGACACTCACCATCAATAACAGAGTAGAACACCGCCATCTTGCCACGTTGCCTCCAGGAGGGGCTCATCCCTACCCTGGATAGGATCGCTTCGGAATAATCTTCAGCGGTTACTTGCACACTTTTCAGGTAATCGGCCACTTCCCGATTGTGAGGAAAAAGCTTAGTGATAGTATCGGCGAAAGTGTTGGCACGGTAACGGCCACTCCCAACCAGTTCCTGGTTCACCCATAACCACTTGTCTTGCCAATTCTTGGGGGTGCGCCCATCAAGAACTAAGGCATGCCCCCCTCGCCGGGCCAAAAAAGTGCACTTGTCGCCGGTAAGGCAGAACCGGAAAAAGAACCTGAAAACGAAATAGTCAGGAACATACCCATTTGCGCTACAAATCATCTCGAAGGCAACCACTTTGTTAACAACGTTAGGGGTCAACATCTGAAGACTACAACCGTCCTTCTGAAGAACCTCCTCTTGGAAATCCGTCAGAGGCAATCGTATGCCAGCATATAGGGTTTTTAGGAAAACCCTAATTTTTCCGCGGGGGGGGGGGGGGGGGGGGGGAGGAGATGCTAGAGCTAGCAGAGGGAAATTCCACACCCTCTAAGGAGGATAAACCATACATGACTTCCAACTTTCGATACTCGGCGGAAGAAGGGATGATTCCAGGGAGATTAGCCATAAAGAGGAAGAAGAATGAACACGACGAGAAAAGAAGAACAGAGGAGGCAAAAGAAACTGTGCGAACACCCTCTTAAAGGAAAATAAGAGGTGGGACATTTAAATGACTAATGTGATGATGTAACTGTCAAACAGTCACGTCACCATTAAAAACGGAGCGATGGATAAAGAAAAAAGCACGCGTCATTCAGTTAAGCCTAGAACGCCGTAACTAGCGCTGCAACACTACAACTCCTAGACTGGGGGACTTGATGGCGTGCCTAGGGTAGCACGACAGAGTTGCACCCAAGCCCTAGAGCCAAACACACCAGCCAGATCCGGCCCAGTAGGCTCAGCGCCCGCTGGCGCCCCCGGGAGCGGAACGCCCAGGCGAAAGGCTCGCGCCCGCCAAGTCATCGCTCTTCGCGCCAAGACAAAGTACGGCCAGGAGACAAGTAGTGGGATCAGAGCATTACCATCAAAGACAATGAGAGCGCTCTGACAGTGGGAGGCGCATGACCCTCCAATCAGCCCCTCTGATCCTGTCTCCCCGAAAAGCGATCCTGTCTGGTACGGACCAGGCAGGAGCGCTAGGTATAAAAGGGCGCATTCTCATGCTAGCAAGGTAAGCTCCTAAATCGATCTAAAGAGAACACAAAACAAACCCTAGAACCATCCTAACTTGATCGTCGGAGCATTCTCCCGGGAACTCCTCCTGGGAAGCGGCTGACGGCCTTTGATCTTTGTGACCTTGCAGATACACCCAGGCAAAAGGTTTCATTCTAAGATAAGAAGCGGGGTCTTACCAGGAGTAAGGTTCCATCACTATGCCAATCTAGTTGAGTTGATTATGCATATGAGTTCAACGAGTTCTCAATAGGTTGCATAAGGGCAAAAACCTTGTTCAATGAAAGTACATGGACTGACATGGGTGAGGTGCTAAATAACTTGGAAGCAATGGTGGGACCCTTGATGGCAAGAAATTAACAGTGAACAAGTTATGTCTATAAGAGTTTGAATATGTCACAAACATTATCTTTCGATTATGGTTATGGCAATTCGCATGGATAGGAACACATACACTATAAAAACCTAAGTGTCATAAGGTTTCTCTCCTTCATGAAAATGATTCTGAGGGAACGCTTTCACTAAGAGAGATTTTAATAAGATAGTGATTATGTAAATTGCATTCTCAAATTCGATTATGATTACGGCATCCCTCTTCGCAGTTCGAGTTGTGAGATTTGGAAATTAGTCTGAACATTTGGGACTTAGTAATATAAATTCTGAATTAGTTTAGACATACATGTAAGTTGTCTAACGAAAGGTGTAGAGTTTGAGAAGCTTAGATAAAGGCTTATTGAAGCACATCGTATTAGAAATATGAACTTTGAAGTCAACAAGTATTGTCTTTTAGAAGTCCAATTATTTTATGAATACGTCTCAAAGCTAGTGGGAGCATAAATGTTATGCGGTAATGGATATAATCATCATGTTAGTGGGTGCATGATTATTATTTTAAGTATTGCAAGTTGGCAATATTAATTATAGAAAAACAAAAGGTTTCATTTTGCAAAGTTGCAAGGGTTAAAAAGTTTTTTTTTTGCTATAATTAAGGGAGAGAATGTTATACTTCGTTTCCAATCTAAAAGCTTAGATCGAGAATTTTTTAATTGAATTTAGTCAAGGGTATATTTATTATTTGCATTCTCCAAGTTCGATTATGATTATAGCAGCCCTCTTCATAGTTCGAAATTTGAGAACACGACAAATAGAAATATTATGGCGGTATTATAGTAAGAAACTGGTAAAGTGTCATGTTTTTTCCTTATAAATCGTATCACATCCGCTTCGGATATAGGATCGATTGCATATGCTGTAATATTCGACTGTTCTAAAATTTTCCAAATGCCTAGGGCATTTAGAGGGAAAAAGGGAATAGAACCAGATTTGACTAAACTAATTAAACAATTATCAAAGACAATCTAAGGTTCGCCAAGGATTGGTCACTTGTGGATAGTTAGAAGTAAAGTCATGGATGGACCATATTGATATTATTATGAATAGATAAGATTTTATTTTAAATTAGTTGTCATATGGAAAATATGAAAATGTTTCCATATTGGGAGATTGGATATCGAGGATCAATGTATAGATTAGAAACTTTTATGCAAGAAGGATGTTCAAAGAAATGTACTTTAAATATGAGACTTCATAACTATGGAATTATCTTGTAACAATATCCAATAGAGCATTTTGTAATTTCACTGGCCGAGTCTTGGTGACTTTTGTGCCATAACATTACGAAATGACTGTTGTACAAAATGTTAGAATCTTACATATTCTAGTAGTGGCGAGAGTTTTGTATTCTTCCATTAATGGATTAGGAATTATGAAATGAGGGTGATTGAAAATATTATTCAATTATACTATTTCACAAAGTAAGGACCATAGGTAAACATAGTGTGCATACTAAGAGCATGGGACAACTGTTGTTATAATTCAAGTAAGAAGTTGATTACCCAAAACAACAAATAATGAGTAATTAATATGGTGATTAAATAAAATGTTTTATTTATACTCAAAGATTTGAGGCCATATAGAATTAGTACTATTCTTGTGTTTCACTTTGCATGTTTTGACTTCCCGAATAATAAGATTATTCAAACCCTTCACAATCGCTCATACTTTGGAAGTAGGTACGAATGAAGACTGTCATGAATCTGACTGTAGATTGTCTAAAGTGTTTTATACATAACAAAAGTTTGCTACAGGGTTCATGAGTGTTGCTCTAAGATTAGAGTATTGGATTAAACCCACGCTCACTTGGATCGCTTCATGGATTTTATCACGAGTGATTGGTGAGATGATAATATCATATATTCTTGAAACTGAGATATGTAAGTTGTATCTTGCGAGCCGGTTACACATTGATAATATGTAAACGCACCAGTAACTTGGTGCTATAAAACGTATTGTTGTGTGTAATTCGGTGAGTGAGTACAAGCGAGCATTGAGTTGAAGTTTATCCATTCCTTTTTCCCAAAGTGGGATAAAAGCGATATTTGTGGGCCCCTCGATGATTTAGTGATGACACCTAAGCACTTGGCCAAGCCGGAACTAAGTTGATGTGTTCAAGTGTAGTCTGTTGTCAGTCGTCGTAAATCGGAAATCGAGAAACAACACATAGACTGAGAGAATTATTTCAATCTATGTCTCACATCTATAAGATATCAAGAATGGAGGAATATATGATCCCTTTTCTAAAGGACACACTTCTGATAATATCAGAGTTGACAACGGCTTTTGAAAGCTACGATTGCTGATAAGGTTCTGAAGTCATACGCATAATAGTTATAAGACTTATCCAAGTGGGAGACTGTTGGATTAGTGTCTAAGTCCATAACTATTTTGGTATGTCCTTAACCCAATTGTGAGCATGGTCCTTTTGGGTTGCCTTCACACTGGTGACTAGACAAGACGATTGTTGAGGAGAGAGGCTGGTTTATTGTTAAGAATAATAAATTGGGGTATAAATATGATATGTTAATATATTATATGAATAATATATTAATTTGGAATCATATTATTTATTAGTATTTAATCAGAAATTAATTAGGAATTAATTTCAGGATTAAAGGAATTAATTAAAAGTATAGGGGTTGTTTTGTAATTAGTTGATAATTGAGACTTTGGGCTATTGGATCACCTTTATTAAGGCTTGAACGAAAATTCTAGAAGGATCTAGGAGTTTTTGTGCAAGGGCTTAAGGAAATGAGTCAATGGACTTGCTTAGGCCCTAAGCTAAGGGATTAGGGTTTCCACCTTGAAACCCTAGCTAGCCTCAAGTATAAATAGCACCCTAAGGCATTAGAATATGATCACCCCTTGGGAAAACCCTACTAAGGGCCAAATTTTGGAGCTTAGTACCTTTCCTCATCTCTCTCATATTCATCCTCTCACTCAAAGTGTGTTTGTAAGCCATTAGAGGTACTACACTTGTGGTATTTGCTTTCAAGAGCTAAGGAAACTCAAGGAATTAGTTGTTATTACTATATAACAACAAAATGTATGTATTCTATTCTCCTATGCCAATTTTGACAACAGTAGATACATGCTAGGTTTCCTTTTGTGTTCATAAAGTTGTATGACTAATAGTGAAAACATAGATCCGTATATATATATATATATATATATATATATATATATATATATATATATATATATATATATATATATCATTTTTGGAACATGAAATAGATTTGAGGAATCATTGAACGTCCAAATTTCTGAAGGACCAAAAATTGAATTTTTGGAAAAACAAGGGCCTTTTTGAATGTTTCATAAATATAAGTCTAAAATGAACATTTTAAAAGAAATGGGTCATTCTCAACAATTCACTTAGTTTTGAACTACTTATGATACCTTTTGACTAATATTGAGCCATTTTTGGATAATTGTGATTTAAAGTGGATTATTTTCAATAAACGAAAAATAGATCTAGTCAACGAGTACACCTATCATTATTTATTTAATAAATAATGGATTTCAACGATTTGCTCAAAATTTTGTTAGTATTCTAGTTAGACGAATCTTCACAGTATATATATATATATATATATATATATATATATATATATATATATATATATATATATATATATATATATATATAATAGTGTACGCTTAAAGTCCTGTAAGAGTTATAACCAGAGTCTCCTGGAGGGGGAGCGGGAATTTGTGTATAAATCTGTACGGGGTTGGCACCCCACACATTCGTTGTTCGCAACAATCAGACCGGCCAGTCTAGGGTGACAAATGTCTTAATCGAATATAGCGCCTGAAGAACGCATGGATAGGCACTCCATCATATTAGTATAGTTATAACAACTCACTTAGAATATAAGAATATGATTTTAGAAATTTACTCAAGTTACACCTTTCGATTAGAGACAACTATTGTTTGGATACTATAAACGAAGCTTTTCTCACACCAGTCTTAGGGTTTTAAGACCACTATTTTATTGTTTGGATACTATAGGGTTTTAAGACCACTATAAACTCACCAACTTTTTAGTTGACACTTTTCAAAACGACTTGTATTCTCAGGGATCTAGTAAGCAGGTAAGCACCATGAGCAAGGATTAGCGTCACTGCATTATGCTATTTCTACTTTTGTTATTTCATGTTTAACTTTTGATCAAAACATGTATTGTAAACAATGTAAGATTAATATTAATTTATGATGTTTGGAGTTGCTATGTTTCATTTATATTCAATTGTTATGATCCTGCACAATTAAGTCATCCGTCTCCGGACATTTCCGCCGTCTGGTCCGGGGGTGTGACACTAACGACATGATTTGGAGAGATCTAGAGAGAAAGCGGTGTGTAATCGGAATCCTGTGTACCGGACGATTAATCAATATATTGTGTGCATTAAAGATTAATTATCTTGTTCTTATTCATATTTATTTTGCATTATACACTTTGGTTGGGATTCCTAGCCATCAAAGTGAATCCGATTGATTTGCAAGAGAATTCGAGACTTACAAAAATGTAAGAGGATATTTAATTTCTCCTCAATTATAGATAACAAAAGTTGACGTGTATTCACCAGTTTTCAAGAATAATTATAATAAAATAATCAATCGAACACAATTGTGATTTGTGGCTCCTAGGATTGCAATGTTTTCGTCTCATCAAATTTTTATACGACAAAATATATCAAAAAAGTGTACGCAAAAAATTATATCTAATAGTCATTAACTTTTAAAGTTTTTATCTTTTACTAACATTCAATTATATATAATTACTAGGTTAAAACCCGTGGAACCCACGGGTGCTGTTTTTGAATTGAATTTAAAAATTAATTATTTAATAAAATATTATATCAATAATTCTGATAACTTATAAATTGTAATATTGAATATTTAAATAATTTTTTTTATTGGTAATTATTTAATTACTAACTAAATGGGAAGTATTTAATTAGGAATGAAGATTTTTGAAAACTATTTTTTTTTATTCATCATTCTAATTGGACATATGCAGATGATACAATACCAATGTGTGTAATGAAATTAACATAAAATACAACAATACGTAATTATAAAAAAATACAGTAATATGATGGATTAAGTGTGATTTCCTAAAATTGAATAAAACGACGTTACAAAAAAGTTGGCTACAAATTTCGAAAAACTTCCTTATAAACAACATTGGAAGTTTTATTTGTGAGTTTGCCATCTTTATCTAAAATTAATAATTTTAATCACTCTCTACTCTGAACTCTAGATAAGGCAACATACAATTGTCCATGTGAAAAAACTGGATCTTTCAGAAACAGACCAACCTTTGACAACGATTGTCCTTGACTTTTGTTAATAGTCATTGCAAAACATACAGCCAAAGGAAACTGTCTTCTTGTGAATTTGAAGGGAATCTTTTTTTCTGATGGAGTTAAAGACATTCTTGGAATAAAAGTCCGATTTCCAATATTAGTTCCAGTTATTATACGTGCCTCAATAACACGTTTGCCCAATGATAACACCTGTAGTCTTGTGCCATTACATAAGCCGTTTTTCTGATCAATATTTCTCAGTAACATTACTGGAACACCAATTTTTAAAACTAATTTATGATTTGGTAAACCGGATACTTTGAGTCCATTTAATACATCAGGAGAGTATAGATTTGCATCAAATTGATCATGGAGAAATTCGGATTCACATATGCAGTCTGAACTTAAATATTCAACTTGATCTCCTGGAAACTTCTTAAGTAAACGGTCGTTTATTTCCTGGACAACTTCATTTTTTGGAGCAAGTATCGCTCTTTCTTGGAAATAATTTATATCGCTATAGTACTCTAAAATTGAAGGATATACAAACTCAATTAAGGAACCTATAGGATCATGTGAATCATTAATGAGAATATCATCCGGAATATCGATAATCGTTTCACCATCGTTCGGACCACCAAGTTTTCCTTCTCCTATATCCAACAACCAATTTGCAAAATCTCTTATTTTTCCTATATCTGATTGATCCCTTCCAACAGTTAGCCTCATGTTTTTTGTTAATCTATGGACTTTGCAATGTTCCCATAAATATGAAGAACTCAAAGAAGCATTTACAATGTTCTGTCTACTGCCACCCGGCACAACAGGTAGAATTTGTCTAAAATCTCCTCCAAAGACAATAACTTTCCCTCCAAATGGAATATTTGAGATGGTTGAATTTACGCACCTTAATAAATCCTTCAAAGTTCGATCTAAAGCTTCAAATGCATGCTTATGGACCATAGGTGCTTCATCCCAAATTATCAAAGAGGTTTTCCTTATTAAGCTTGCCAACTCACCGTCTGGATTTATGTTACAAAAAGAATCCTCTGTAAGCTCAAATGGAATTATAAATCGAGAGTGTGTTGTTCTACCACCGGGCAATAATAAGGAAGCAATACCACTTGAAGCAACATTTAATACAATATTTCCTTCAGATCTAATTGCTGCAGATATTGTTTTCCATAAAAAAGTTTTACCCGTTCCACCATACCCGTAAACAAAGAAGACACCTCCTTTATTTTGTTGAATAGCACTCTTGATGTTTAGGAAAATGTTCCGTTGCTCATTTGTTAATGCAAGCAACATACGATCATAGTCATTCTTTATCACGGGAATGTCGTAATCTAGTTCCTCGGTGATAAGTCGATTGTTTGAAGAAGAAACGGATTCAACATCTGGGTATGGCATGTTTTTGAAGTTTTTGAGAGTAGAGTTGTTTCGAAGTAAAATTTGTTGTATTTCGAACAAAGTTAAGTTCTTAAGTTCATCTACTCCGAGAGACAATTCTGCACGAAAATATTAAATAATTAATAAAATACGTGGTTGATATTTAATAATTTCATTACTAATTATTTAATGGGTGTTGAAAAATAAAAATAAATTAATTTTAAAAAATAAGAAAAAATGTAATACCTGCTGATTTAAATCTTCGTCGTTGGCTATATAGAATTCCATCTGCCAAATATTCCCATGTATTTTCCCAAACGATCTCTGGTTTAGACATACTATTACACATCAACAATGTAGCAAATAAAAAGCGTAGATAAAAACCAGATCCAGAATGACTTGCTTCTTTAATTGCATCAATGTATTCCTTGTCATCATCTAATAGCCCGAGTGCATAACAGGCATCTCTAAAAGAAGAATGTGTTTCTCCATTTACCGTGCGAATTTCATCAAATGATGTTGGTCCTTTTACTTTATTTAAAAGAATCCTTAAGAAATATGCTTCACCTAGTTTAGGTGAAACTGAATGAATTCTACCGATGGCTTTTCCTACTTTCCTTCGCTTCCAAAACCTACCATTTAATATCCAAACAAACTTTGTAGGGAATTCAACATATGTGAGTTTTCGTGCTTCACTGTCGATTGCATTACACTCCATCCAAGTTGTGAACTTTGAAGCGGCAACAGAAGGTTTGTCAAGAACATCATCAATATCATCATCTTCGCCATATACAATCTGTTGTTGATTAGGAAGATGAAAAGGTAGTCTAACAACAGAAGGATATCTGCAATGAACATCATATCTAAAAATTCGCCATGATGCTTCACATGCTGATAAATATCTACAATCGTAATATTCAGCTATTTCATCGACCGCATCATTATTTTCACATTCATTGTTGGTTGGTACAACAACAACTGTAGCTCTATCAGGACCCTTATTTATGTATTTAAACAAATACTTTATAGAAGATCCCTGATTGCACCATTCAATATTAATATGTGCCTGATATCTTTTCAATAGATATTTGTTGTATGGAACAACATTTCTATTATCCAACCTTACACCTGATTTTTCTACAAAATGACCATCGTTTCTTCGCCTATATAACGGAAAACCATTCTGATCAACAGACGAATGATTAATGAATTGTTTTGGAAAGTTTTTAGAGCACTTTTTATCCACCATGCATGGACAATTCATATTTTCAGCTCCACATGGACCATGAATCATAAACTCATTTACAAGTGAATACAATTCAGGATCTTCAATTCTGTCTGGTATCTCTGCTGAAATTATTGGATCGATAAGTTCAACAGTTGGTAGCTTGTTGTCAGAATGCATGAATAGACATATATGACTATGCGGCAAACCTCTTTTTTGAAATTCAATGGTATAAACATCTGTAAAAGAATTTGACAAAAAATAAAAGAGAATGTGATTAGATATCAAAACATATTTAAAATATAATAATAAGATCATTGTTTTATAAAAAAATTAAAAATATAGTTTTAATTACATGCTTGAACTTTGCCGAAAATTTGATTCTCCCTTAAGTCTTTAATGAATGCATCAAGCTTGATCTTAAACAACCTACATAGTATATCAGGTCTGTCTTCTGGTTGAAGTGAAGTATCCTTAAGAAACCTTTTAATCTCAGGCCATTTGGGATTACACGTAAAGGTTATGAAGAAATCAGGATATCCAAACCATTTACATAGTGACATGGCATCCAAATAGTTTTGCAGCATATAGCGTGCACCTCCGGTAAAGGATGAAGGTAATATGACACGTTGGCCGACATTCGAGATATCAGTCGTTCCTTGAGCTTTTTGGTTACGTAAATTTTCATAAGAATCACATCTAAGAACATGTTGTTGCCTACGTATGTAGTACATTCTCTCCGTTTCCATCATAGTATAGTCATCTAACAGAAATTGTTGAAACAACCTTCTTGAATTAAGTATGAGAGAGAACGAATGATCTCTGTCTTGAATCCTATAAGCGAAATATTCTCTCATTGTACATTTCGCATGCTTGCTGTTGGTCGTAAATGACACACCTCTATGAAGAATGTCAACACTATAACCATCATCCCCATATGGAAATAGCAATGGATATTGGAGAGGAAGGTACGAAGGATGCAATTCACTGATACGTTGTAGACAACCATTTTTTGTTTGAACGACGATATCCCTCTTTTCGATTGAATCCGAAATGTCACCAATTATTAAAGCAGCAACCTCAGAAGCAGTCGGTAGGTTATATGTTCTTCCATCTTGCTCCCTTCTCCCAATAAGTCGTAATTTCATATCAACTTCTGGATTTTTTTGAAAAGTATCTCTTACCATTCTATAAGATCTAACCAAGACATTATTTGAATACAACATCACCTTAATATCTTTAACAATATCACTATCAGTTGATGTTGATTGATCTTTTTCACCACTAAAATAAAAAAATTTATACATAATATTAGTAATATATACATAATATATATATATATATATATATATATATATATATATATATATATATATATATAATAGATTATGAATAAGAAGTTTGAGAAAATACCGAAAACATCTTTGTCTATTTGTAATTTCGTTGTCAGTGTCATAAATGTATAACTGAGAGAATTTTGGTTCCGATCCTTTTGCTGGAAAAAGACTTCCAATACTATGATAATTTTGACCACCCAATCTGAAAATGTAAGGAGCGTTTCCTCTATTGATTGAAGAGTCAATTTTACCACCCATCGACGTGAAAGAAAACATTGAATTGTAACGTCGAATGTTTTTCATGAAGTGTTTGCTTTTTGAATCCATATTTCGAAACATTCTTTCATAAGTAGGGGGTGCATTCTTTAAGTCTGGAAGTTGAACTTTTCCGTAACCACAACATAATGAATAATCCGTGTTCCCATTTTCTTTACCTCTAATGGATTCATTTCTCCATAACTTTGCACGATATGTTTGACATACAACATCTTGATCACCATGATCCAAATATTTTGTAAAATAAAAGCGTTGAATAAAATATCAATGAATTTTATAATTATATAGAACATAGTATCTGAAATTTAAAATAAAAGCGTTGAATAAAATATCAATGAATTTTATAATTATATAGAACATTCAATTATATATAATTATTAGACTTATAAAGTCTACTTCTAGTATCATGACATGATATACATAACAATTAAATAGTACTTACGAAATTGTATTACGGAAAACCAACCAACATATTATTAACCAAACCAAAAAAATTGACAGTCAATATATTTGGTTGGCAGTACCATATCAATTAAGCAATCTTGGTAAGGTAATATTACAAAAGTTTGAATACCATGTTAATACCATACCAAAAATTCATATTATATATATATATATATATATATATATATATATATATATATATATATATATATATATAAAAGAAATCATATATTCCAATTAACAAATGTGTTTAGTGTTTGCAAGTTTTAAGAATATTATATAAATCATTTAGTGGCATTAGTCAATAGTTATTATGAGGTTAAAACACAAAGTTATAACGACTTTAGCTTTAATTCAATATAATTATTTTGTAAACTATAATAACTATGTAACTAATTTTTTTATGTAACTAATTTCTTTACTAAACTTAAAATGATTGGATGTCTTTGTTTATTTTTAATCTTACAATAAAAATTTAAAAGAAGTTGGTATATATCGTTATCAATTTGTACCAGTCAAATTTGTTGGTAGTAAAACATATTTGTATCAAATATACTTGATATGATACTGGTAGCAAATTTATGGTACCAACTATAACCAACTATAGTTGGTATGGTACACAGTTTAGGAAAAAAAAAAAAAAACGATATCGTACCAATTTCACCCCTACAATTAAACCAACTAAAGTACTAAACATATAGAACGACGAAACTATATTGAAGCTGGTAGCCGAAAAATGTGTCATCTATTTGTATGAATCTTTTTGGCAAACTTATTGTGAGCTTTTAACAGGTTTAAAATAACATAAAAGTTAAAAGTTAAAAACTCTTAAATACTTATAGTAGTTTTTGTATTTGAAGTTTTTTATTTAAATATTCGGTGTCAGGTCTTTTTATTATGCTTAGTGTCAAGTTACTTATTTGGGGGAAATGATTTTGGCGGATAACTAACTGTTGAGTTTGTTCTCATTTGGTCCCTTTCCTTTTTTTTTTGTACCCAATATCATCGAACTTGTTGTCTGTGTTCACCGTAACCCATTTGATCGGTTGTCACCTATGATAGTCGGTCAAAGGGTTATGGTGAATACAAACAACAAGTTCGATGATATATTGGGTACAAAAAAAAATCAAATAAGAACAAACTCAACAGTTGATTACCTTCCTAGCAATTTTTCCCAAAAAGTTAAATGAAATTAAAAATGCAAAAATATCAAATATTGCAACCTTATTCGGCCATAACGTACATGAAGTGCGTTTCAGATGGGTAGCTTCATCAATACATATGCTTATCGTGGTTGGCTGTCAACAACTCTCTGCAAAAGGATATGATTGTGTATGAGAGATATCTTTATTAGCATAAATGTTTACCTCGAGTTATATTATGGTGATGTGTCTTCAAAAGTTGCATTATCTTGAACATATTGATGTTGTATCTTATCCCATGAATTTGATCTTAAAGTCAAGTAAACTCAAAAATCACAGCACTACTGAATCCACTCGTTTGTAGACTTGTCCAGAATCCATGAGACGATAAATCATTTGATTGAAAATGTAAATGTAGTCATGAAATGCACATACTCAATCAAGATTCCCCTAATAAATATTCTAATGCATTACAAAATTGTACATGTATGAATAATATTCTTTCGTGGGTTATGTTTTGAAGAGAAACAATAATGAATCTCATAAAATCATTAATATGAGTAGGAGATGATGTGGGATTTTCTATAAATGAGTAAAGAGAAAATGACTAAGGAGGGTAACCAACTGTGAGTTTGTTCTCATTTGGTCTCTTTCCTTTTTTTGTACCCAATATACCATCAAACTTGTTGTTTGTGTTCACCATAAACTCTTTGACCGACTATCAGAAGTGATAGTCGGTCAAAAAGGTTATGGTGAACACAAACAAAAAGTTCGATGGTATATTGAGTACAAAAAATGGACCAAATGAGAACAAATTCAACAGTTAGTTACCTCCAGAGTCAATTTCCCTACTTATTTGTAGGGATGACAATGGATGACACGACACGACAAAAATATACGACAAGAAATGAAATTAAGACGAACCTGAAATTTGAATTCGTGTTCGTGTCAAGTGTAAAAAACACGACGTCATGTGGTGTCGTGTTCATGTTTAAAATTCGATACAAAACTGACACGCTTTAGCATTTGTTTGTCGTGTTTTCATGTTATATATGATTAAGTGTTAATTAAATAAACTATTTTTTATTTTATTTTGTTTTTGTCGTGTTGTGTCGTATTTGTCGTTGTTTAATCGATTCGTTTTCGTATTAGTTAAAAAAACACATCGTGTCATGTCGTGTCCATGTTACTTAAAACTTTATCATATTGTGTCAGATAAAAACACGATACGATGATCTGATTTGTCAACCCTACTTATTTGTGTCTTCAAATTTTTAACACTTTAGCAAGTTCTTGTACATTGGATCTCAACTAATAACTCGAGTAGAGTAATAAAGGCTTCAAACTGAAACAATGGGTAATGTAGAAGGGTGCAAATGTCAATTCAAGATTTCAAGGTAGTAACAATTAATTGGGTGGTTGTCCACTTGTATGGTCTTGCGTCAAGTCAAAATGTCAAGATGTTGACCTCGCTCGAGCGAAATTTCATAGATTCTAAGTTGAACTTTCGTTGATCAATCATCTTTCTCTTCGAATCTCTGGAGAGATTTTACAATTACTTTCTGCAAACGAGTAAGGAATTTATGTGTGTGTATATATTGCATTCCCAATCGACGGATTTTCAGCCTCAAACTCATTCGTTTCCCTTAAATTCATTCAGATTTACGCCCGGTAGATAGATCGAATTGCAGTTCTGATCTTTAAAGGTATTTTGTTAAGTTTACACTCGTAATCTCTTATCCTTTCGTTCTTAATCAATTCAAAATCGCTGCAAAAAACAAAACCGAAATTAATTTAACCATTCTGGTTGGGTTTCAATTCTTTTCTCTATTTAAATTCACTTGATTAGTTAACTGAGTTTTCTTGCTTTACAATCTTCTCAGGAAATCTGATCCACTCAAAAAACACAAATCAATCATGGGGTATCTTGATTCAGTGATATCATCCGCCAACCCAAATCTTCCCGGTTGTGGTGTTTCTCCGGTCACCGGAGGTGGTCTCAGCCAAGATTCAAAGTTTAGCTATGGCTACGCAAGCTCCCCCGGAAAGAGATCTTCAATGGAGGATTTTTACGAGACAAGAATTGAAGGTGTGAATGGAAAGAAAGTCGGTCTCTTCGGAGTCTTTGATGGCCATGGCGGAGCTCGAGCTGCAGAATTTGTGAAACACAATCTTTTCACCAATCTTCTCAAACATCCAAAGTTCATCTCCGACACCAAATCAGCCATAGCCGAAGCATACAGTGACACCGACAAAGAATTTTTAAAATCAGAAAACAATCAGATGAGAGATGCAGGATCAACCGCTTCCACTGCCATTATCGTTGGTACCCGTTTACTTGTAGCAAACGTGGGGGATTCCAGAGCTGTTATTTGCAGGGGTGGTAACGCGTATGCTGTTTCCAGAGATCATAAACCGGATCAAAGTGATGAACGAAGAAGGATTGAAGATGCTGGGGGTTTTGTTATGTGGGCAGGGACTTGGAGAGTTGGTGGTGTTCTTGCGGTTTCACGTGCTTTTGGTGATAGGTTATTGAAACAGTTTGTGGTTGCTGATCCGGAAATCGAAGAAGAAAAGATTGATGAGTCGCTTGAGTTTCTTATACTCGCTAGTGATGGACTTTGGGATGTCGTCACTAATGATGAAGCGGTTGCGATGATTAAACCGATTCAGAGCCCCGAAGACGCGGCAAAGATGCTGATGCAGGAAGCTTCAAAGAGAGGTAGTGCAGATAATATTACAGTAGTCGTTGTCCGTTTCTTGGATAGTCGTGATGCATAAAACTTTTTGAGCTCTTAGGTTTAGGATGTTTGACTGGGATTTGAACGATGTCAATAAACAAAAATTGAAATATTTTGTCTCACCTAAAACGATGGAATATGATGCATAAAACTTCATTGTCATATGTCCCTTAATTGCTTGGTTTTTTAAGGTTATGTAATTGAAAGGTGTGTGTATAATTCCACAATTGATTTATTTTCTCTTTATTACTTGTTTTTGGGTTGTAAATTCTTTACTGGCTTCTTGGTTACTCTTGTTCTCGTTTTGCACATATTTAAACATTTTTTCTTTTTTATTTGGATTCCTATATATTCTCTGTCAGCCAATCATTTATGTAGATGTAAAAGTTCCTCGAGGCTGTTCACTATTTTGTCATAGTCAATCTACTACCACAAACTTTTTTTGTTGTTCACTATTTTGTCATAGTCAATCTACTACCACAAACTTTTTTTGTCCATAAGCTTATTTATTTTGTAGAAGTTTTTGTGTTGTCGATAAATCGTTCCAAGTTTTGTGAATGGGTGTTATTTAATTTATTATTTACCTTTTATTTATATTCGAAAGAAAAATTATCAACCATAGTCAACATGTTAGAGGTAAATCACAATGTCTCCTGTCTAAGTATTGAACCTCACCATAGTTATGGACTCATCTGTTTACTAGGAGACAACCAAATTATTGTGTCGATGTTGTTAAGATATGAATTTTGGAACAAAATGGTGACAACATAGAGTAACAAATGCAACAAAAACCTCCTATGAACAATCCACAAAAAACAACAGTCATAAAAGTTTTTCCTATTTCTACATGGCTTCTAAATATACAAACTAAAAAAAAAATTGTATATACCCTTAATAAACATTAAAATATCAAATTTATCCAACCTAATACCTAAATATCATATTTATCCTTTTATAAACTTTTAAAATAGCATAGTTGTCCAAATATTATTTTTAACATTTTTTTAACCATTTAGTTTTATCAATTGACTATTATACCCCCCTATAAATTTAATATAAAATATCATGTATATCCTTAATAAACTTTCAAAATATCATATTACTCCAAATTATTATTTTGATCAATTTTAATAATTAAACATAAATATAAATCCTATCTAATATAAAATTTCTATTCCAAAAGTGAGACTATATACTATAAACATGATTATTTCTAAATTCTACTTATTATGTCAAACACTATATATCAATCTCGTTCATGTAATGGATTCTAACAGGAGAATTTTATCCTTATGAATGATAGGAAATAACAACTCCGTAACACCGATTCTCACATAATGGATTCGAACATTTATTCTTTATTATAATGATAGGAAATTTGGATTCTTTTTTGTGGGGCTCAAATAATACTTCAAAGAATCCTTGCATAACTATCCTCCTGAAATAACCTATTATTGGCAAATAATACTTCAAAAATACTTAAACTAATGAACCTCTGTATTTTTTTTCCCATAGGTTGATGATCTTCCATTTGATAGTGTACATGATCAACGAGGAACTAACCACCAATGAATGTAATTTTATTGAAGCAAAAACATCTACGATTCCCATCAGATTTTGAATCATTTCACTTTGGCAAACATCTAAAAATAATTGTGAATGATGTAGTTCCATATGATGTTTTTCATTTTCTTTATTAAAAACCTCATTGAAAGGTAGGCAAAAGAAATCATACAACACCCATATCATTCATCAGAGACTAATACCATGAATGAAGAACTCGTGCCCTCTATAAACAAGTGATCTGTTCTCACACCCTAACCACCATACATGACCCTGCAACTCCACAATCTCCTTCATTTCTGCCATTTCGTATACAAACTTAATAACCCTAAGAGCCCTATCTAACTTCTTCAATTCATGTCTTAACATTTTCTCTTCATCTGATATCAAAATCTTCCCAACACACAAATAACACTTGTTCCCAACATCACCCTCAGAAAACCAACAGCAAATATCAAGCTCAATGTCCCTAATACTTCCATAAAGATAATACAATAAAAGTGTGAACAAACATTTAGATGAATGACCCAAAGATTTAGTCAACTTCTTCTGGACTAAACTTTGTTGATGTCTCACCTCTTTGTATCCAATATTCTTATCCACCAAAACATCTTTTATCTGTGACAACCCTTCTTTCATGGTCTCAAGCTTTTTCACATAAAAGAAAAATCCCTCTTCATTCTTTAAACAGATCATCAAATCATTGATCATTTCAAGAAAATCTTCCCATTTAGCAGAAGGTGGCAGGTTTGCATCTTTTTTAAGTGTAAGTCGCATCCATGAAGTTGACTCGGGGTCATAAGACATGAAATCATCCAAGAACTTAAGACAGTTAACCACTATTTGTTGAGCCATTATGCATCCATAATCATTAACACTCATTTCAAATCTTAATTGATTTAGTATCTCCTCAAGGGCACCTGTCCATATTTGGTGCTGTGTAACCTGTGGACATATTGCAAGACGAACTAATTTCCTCTGTTGAGCAGACACGTCTAAGATGTCGCATACTTTTTTGAGAGAATTCAAGGTAAAAGTTTCCATATAAAGTGGCTTATCAACAGAGAGACATGGCGTACTTTCTGTAGATAATGCTTGCTTCATTGAGTCGTATCCAAGAAAGGCTGTGGCGATAGACTTGAATGTATGCATGCTCTGGAGAAGAAACTCGTCGTTCACAGTGCACTTGTCGTGGAGATTAACCAATTTTCCATTGATTAGGTCTAAATTCTTTAGCAATGGGGTCAGCTTGATTAGTTTTGGGAGGGCTTTTTCACGCCACTCGGAAGATTGAGGATCCAACCGTGATTCAGTGAAGGAGTGATAAGAGATTGCGTTAAGATTCACAACACCAGTTAACTTCTTGGTTCTGAGAGGACCTCCCTTTGGGACATGAAAATGGCTCCGTACGAGTTTAAATGCCTTCATTAGAATATAAGAAATTCACCACATCACGTGAACTCTAGTTGGGTAATTTCATCGAACAGTTGGTAGGCATCTGGTTCGAAGTGAGTCGTATGTACCTTTAACGGAGTATGCTTCAGAACTTTAGGAACCAGGAATCTACTCACTTATCCCATATCGACGTACGAAGATTAGTTTTATCTGCTCACGTATGAGTTCGTCGCCTTATTATTGCACCTAAAAGGGGATCAGCCCGTGTTTTATACTTATCTAATAAAAATACATCTCACATATAATAAAAACAAAACTGTTATTAATTAATTAATGGTTCAACACAAGAGATTTCGACTTATAGTCTATAGATAGACTTGAAATGATGGTTTTCCTTTTTATTTTTTCATATTTATTAAAAATGCATTTAACATTTTAACGGATTTAAAAAAAAAAAAAAAAAAAAAGTTTGGTTATCATGTACCGTTAACTAATATTGTTTATATGCTTAAAATTACCAAAAAGGCTTCCACCCGACCTTACTGAAAATCGTACCCGTTCTTTTCCGTTTTGCATCTTTGTGATACATAAATAACATAAATATAATGTATGATAAATTGATAATTGAGAATGTAACTAAGATAACTGAAAGCAGGAACCAAAATGAGATTCACATTTACAGAAACGAAAATCAGATTCACATTCATAGAAACTTGAGAACCAAATCAGTTACATCAAGTCACTTTCATGGCATTCATCAAAGTGGGTGTCCAGATTTCAGTTGGAGAAATAAGAATAGATTCCATCGCTGGGAGTCCAAGGTAACAGAAAGAATATGCGAATGTTCAAAACAGATGCATCAATTAACAGATACCAGAGAACCAAAATGGTTACAAAAAGCAGGGGAAACAACAGAAAACAGGTGGGAAATGTTAGAATAATGTCTTCGTTTTCGTTCTTGAAAGCTTCCTGTAAAGAAAAATTAGATGCAAACGATGTGGCTGAGGCTCGAGTTGGACTCGATTCCCTTAAACAGATTCGCCGTCTGTTCCCAGGGTACAACAACCTAAACAATATTGTGTACTGCCGGATATCACCACTTGCCTGAAAGAATGGCCGGAAGCAGGAGTTGCCTTCTTTTATAGTTGAATCGTGAAATGGAAACAAATCACTAATTGATTGAGCGTTTAATGGCAATAAATGTCATTAGTTACAGAATTCAAAACTGAGGGTAGCGTGCACCCGAGTTCTCAGAGCTACATTCGTGTCCGCAGGTCGCGCCCATGCACGAGTTCGGTGTTTTTGGTCTACGGAACCAAGATTTTCACCCCCCCCCCCTGCGCGTGGGTAGGAATTGTAGCATAACCATAGACACAAGCTTGTAAGCCTTCCATGCAATGAAGCTTATAAACTTTGTTGAGTTTGGTCTCTCCACCAATGTGGGACTCATTCCCACATTCCTCTCTTGTGCTAAACTTATTCTCAAATACCCATCTTTGAGTATCGATATCTCATTCACTTATACTCTATTTTGGACATATAATATATTGTTTCGAAGTTCTCGTGGAGGAGAACACAAGCCCACTTAGAGTTCGTTATATATACAACATATGTATATATTTATATATGTCCAAAGTTAGTAAAAAATATAAATATTTATACTAAATTTCCAACAATCCCCCACATGAATGGAGATCGATCTCTGTACATCCAATTTCCAGATGAAATTTTCAACAGTTGAATCCTGCATAGGATAGGTAGGTATTACCCTTTGAACCCTCCCTTAAGAAGTTACACTTAATCTCCTAGCAGTTAGTGGATCTCGATGTCTTTGAACTAAGCTGCCATTTATGTAGACGACAATGTAAATCTCACAGGACTCTCCCTGACAAGGTCATATCCTCGTAGACGTGTTCGTTTTTGGTCATGAACACTAACATGGTTCTGCAAGAGCTTTAGGAATTTTTTTGCCCCTATAATTCCCTTCGAAGTGACCCCACTTCTCTCTCACATAGGTGATTCCAAGAATCATTAAAAACCATATGTTTAGCCTAATTTTGTCACTACATAAAGGAATGGAATAGGAAGAGATGTTAACTCCCCTTTCAGTGACCTGCCCCACTCATATAATTAGGTTATCCTTTTGAACCCAGATCTTGGGATCTCCAGTCTTATGGGTAAGGTTTCCTTCATATGAATTTATTCATTCATGGGTTTTAGTCCCATTCCTCTTGACGGCTGATAAACTACATCTCTACTCAAGCCTTTTGTAAGCGGATCCGCAATGTTATCCTTTGACTTCACCCAGTCAACCGTGATAACCCCCGTAGAGATTAGTTGTCGTATCGTTTTATGTCTACGTCTAATGTGCTTTGATTTCCCATTATACATTGTACTTTGAGCTCTACCAATTGCCGATTGGTTATCACAATGTTTACATATGACCGTTACCAGCTTAGGCCATTCGGGAATGTCCTCTACAAATTGAGGTAGCCACTCCGCCTCTTCAACATAAATATCTAAGGCGATAAATTCAGATTCTATCGTGGATCTAGATATAACTGTTTGCTTGGATGATTTCCATGCTACAGCAACACCTCCAAGTGTAAACACATATCCACTTATAGATCTGGAATCTTTTATGTCAGATATCCAATTTGCATCTGTGTATCTTTCGATAACTGCTGGATGTCTGCCATAATGCAATCCATATTCTCGTGCGTATCTCACATACCCCAGCAACCTAGTAATACTCTTCCAGTGTTTAGAACTGGGTTTACTAGTGTATCTACTTAGTCTGCTCACAGCATATGCTAAGTCAGGTCTGGTACAACTAATTAGATACAATAGACTGCCAATAATTCTTGAATATTCCACTTGATTAACACTATCACCGCTATTTTTACGTAGATGTTGACTAGTGTCAATTGGAGTTCTAGCTATGCTAGTGTCTGCCTTAGCAAATTTTTCAAGAATTTTATCCACATAGTATGTTTGACTCAAAATCAAACCACTTTGGGTTCTTGTGATCTTCACTCCAAGAATCACATCTGCTATACCCATATCTTTCATATCGAACATGGATTTCAACATATCCTTTATGGATCTTATTATCTTGTCATCGCTACCAATGATAAGCATATCATCAACATACAAACACAAGATGACATAACCATGAGTGGTGTTTTTCACATAGATACACTTATTGCACTCATTGATTCTAAAGCCACTTTCCATCATGACTTGATCAAATTTTTGATGCCATTGTTTAGGAGCTTGTTTTAATCCACATAGAGACTTAACAAGTTTATAAACCTTGTTCTCTTGTCCTGAGGCAATGAATCCCTCAGGTTGCTCCATATAAATTTCTTCTTCCAACTCCCCATTTAGGAAAGCCTTTTTCACATCCATTTGATGAACTTGCAAGTTTTTGATAGCTGCAATGGCAAGAATTAATCTAACGGATGTTATCCGCGTTATCGGCGAATAAGTATCAAAGTAGTCCAGATCTTCCTTTTGTCTATAACCTTTGATTACTAGTCTTGCCTTGTATTTATCAATACTGCCATTAGGTTTCATCTTTCTCTTAAAAATCCAACGGTAACCTAGTGGCTTGCTACTTGGAGGTAGATCTACTAGTTCCCATGTATGATTTTGTAAGATAGATTCTACCTCATTTTTTATGGCTTCTTTCCATTGAGGTCCCTCAAAAGAAGTTACCGCCTCTTGGTAGGTTTTAGGTTCACTTTCCACCACATAGGTGAAAAAATCATCACCATATGATTTTTCAACTCTAGCCCTCTTACTTCTTTTGGGTTCTATCTCTTCCTCCTCGGATTGAGCTTGTTCTTCCTCTCGAACAAATTTGTTATTTGGTAAAGATGGGCTTTTAACTTCCTTGTTCAAACAGGGAAACACATCTTCAAAGAATGAAGCATTCCTTGATTCCATTATGGTATTCTTGTGTATTTCAGGATTCTTAGAATCATGCACAAGGAACCGATAAGCACTACTACTTTGTGCATAACCAATGAATACACAATCCACTGTTTTAGGCCCTAACTTTTGTACCTTAGGTGGTGGCACTACCACTTTAGCTAGGCACCCCCACACTCGTAATTACTTATATGATGGCTTTCTACCCATCTAAAGTTCATACGGTGTTTCATTCTTTTCTTTGTGAGGTATCTTATTTAAAAGATAGTTAGCTGAGAAAATAGCTTCCCCCGACATTGACTGGTTTACACCCGAACTAATTATCATGGCATTGACCATTTCTTTCAAGGTACAGTTCTTTCTTTCAGCAATTCCATTGGATTGAGGTGAATAGGGTGATGTGAATTCATGAGAATTCCATTTTTAGCACAAAAATCAGCATAGGGAGAAACATATTCCCCACCCGTATCACTTCTAACCACTTTAATTCTTTTGTTGAGTTTATTCTCAACTTCATTTTTGTACAAGACAAACTTGTCTATTGCTTCATCTTTACTCTTAAGTAAATATATGTAGCAATATTTCGTGCTATCATCGATGAATGTAATGAAGTATTTGTTCCCATCTAGTTTGTTTAGCTTCAACATATATGAGGCATTTGTGATTTGAGTCAATATTAAGTTTTGGTATGTATTCTAGTTTAATTAATCGCTTAATTGAATTGTAATTTACATGTCGTAAGCGACCATGCCAAACATTTGAACACTTAAACAAATAAGCAGAACTAGAACTTTCATTATTCATTTTGTTTGTCACCATTACATTCAATTTGAACATGCCATTCAAGGCATATCCTTTTCCCACAAACATAACATTTTTGGACAAAACAAACTTGTGCTACTCAAACACTAGCTTAACACCAAATTGATTTAACAAACCACCTAACACTAGATTCTTATGAAGTCCAGGAACATACAAAACATCCCTAAGCTTCACTTCTTTCCCCACAGTCATTTTTAGAATGACATCACCAACACCTTTGATATCTGCGGTAGCAGCATTTCCCATGTAGAGCTTTTCACCATTTTCAAATTCTTTATAGGTGTTGAAAACACTTTTGTCATGACACACATGACAAGTAGCTCCTGTGTCAATCCACCACTCCTTTGAATTTGTATTCATGAGATTCACTTTAGAAACCATAGCTATGAGATCAGTTATCATGGCCACCAACTCCATGTTATCATTCACCATGTTTTCTTGACGGTTTTCCCTCTTAGGTTGAGGGCACTTCGAAGCCTTGTGACCTGGTTGGCCACAGTTGTAGCACTTGAACTTCTTCTTGAAAGTTCCTGCCTTGGGGCCTAGGTTTTCGCCCTTTGCTTTCCCTTTGTGAGGTCCCTTGCCTTTGCTTTTGGAAGTTTGACCAGCTTCCACCATATGAACCTTAGAAGACTCAACTACACTGCCTTTCTTCAAGGCCATTCTATTGTCTTCTTCAATGCGAAGACGCACCACCAGTTCCTCCACAGACATCTCCTTTCGCTTATGCTTAAGGTAATTTTTGAAGTCTATCCAACTAGGAGGAAGCTTTTCAACCATTGATGCAACTTGGAATGATTCATTAAGATCCATCCCTTCTGCATTATTATCATGTATGATGACCTGAAGGTCTTGGACTTGACTCATAACAGATTTCGAGTCAACCATATTGTATTCCAAGAACTTAGCAACAACATGCTTCTTAGTTCCAGCATCTTCTGTCTTATACTTCCTTTCCAACGACACCCATAGTTCCTTAGTAGTTGCAACTTTACAATAAACATTATAAAGTGCATTTGTTAGCCCATTCAACACATAGTTGCGGCACAAAAATTCTGAATGCTTCCATGCATCCACTGCAGTTACGGATTGAGCATCAGCTTGCCCCTCAGCAATTACAGGAGCATTTTTTGTTGGGAACCGAGCCAAGTTCAGGGTGGTCAAGTAGCACAACATCTTCTGTTGCCACCTCTTGAAGTTAAGACCAGAAAATTTTTCAGGTCTTTCAGCATGATTAGCCATGATGTTTGGAACCGGTGCATTTGGGTTCACAACAGGGGTAACACCAACAGCAGGAGTTCCAGTACCAACAGGAGTTGCACACATTCTGAAAGAATCGAAATCACAATAATAAATATTAGTATAGAAAAAAAATCGATACAAACTCGATTTTAGAATAAAAGAACAGAAAACGAGAGTATTAGAACAAAGAATAAATCTGTATTAGAACAAAGAATAAAATCTGTTTAAGACTGTTAGAATAATGTCTTCGTTTTCGTCCTTGAAAGCTTCCTGTAAAGAAAAATTAGATGCAAACGATGTGGTTGAGGCTCGAGGTGGACTCGATTCCCTTAAACAGATTCGCCGTCTGTTTCCAGGGTACAACAGCCTAAACAATATTGTGTACTGCCGAATATCACCACTTGCCTGAAAGAATGGCCGGAAGCAGGAGTGCAGAGAAGGAAGAAGAAGAAGAGTAATTTCATTCGTGTGTCTGAATGAGAAGGAAAGGTCTTCTTTTATAGTTGAATCGTGAAATGGAAACAAATCACTAATTGATTGAGCGTTTAATGGCAATAAATGTCATTAATTATGCAATTAACGCATCTGTTACAGAATTCAAAAATAAGGACCAAAACTGTAAAGTTTAGCAAAAATGAGGGTAGCGCGTGCCTGAGTTTTCAGAGTTGCATTCGTGTCCGCAGGTCGCGCCCATGCACGAGTTCGGTGTTTTTGGTCTACAGAGCCAAGATTTGCACCCCCCCTTGCGCGCGAGTAGGAGTTGTAGCATAATTATAAACACAAGCTTGTAAGCCTTCCATGCAATGAATCTTATAAACTTTGTTGAGTTTGGTCTCTCCACTAATGTGGGACTCATTCCCACATTCCTCTCTTTTGCTAAACTTATTCTCAAATACCCATCTTTGAGTATCGATATCTCATTCACTTATACTCTATTTTGGACATATAATATATCGTTTTGAAGTCCTCGTGGAGGAGAACACAAACCCACTTAGAGTTCGTTATATATACAACATATTTATATATGTCCAAAGTTAGTAAAAAATATAAATATTTATACTGAATTTCCAACAAGAAATTGAAGAAGGATGAATCCAGCGAAATTTCTAGAAAGAGCGACAACAAAGAAAAAAAAAGATGAACGAATGGAGGAAGAAACGAACCTATAGTTGTTGGGTCGAAGGTCTCCGGTAATTGTGGAGTGCGGCGCTCCGGCCGGTGGCTTCACAAGAAAGAGACGATGGAGAAAAGCTTCACAGGAAAGAGACGTCTTTTGTTGTGTCGTTGTTTGTGTTCTGTATAAGGTGCATTAGGTTTTGGTTTTAGGTATATTGGTCAATTATTCAAAATAGTGACTGATCGTAAGTGTTAGTTTACATGAGATAATGGGAGAAGCAAACGATTGATCGTGGGGAAGAAGGGGACGAGTGAATTGAACCCTAATTTGCGCTAGGATGCGATGTAAACACTTTATAACGTGTGCCTTCTTATCCAGCGTCGTTGTGTTTCCAAACAGCCTGCATGCTAGACATAAATAACGGGTTTAGTTAACTTTAATATTGTTAATTTTCGCCGAATTATATTTTCTTTATTAATACCAGAGGTAATGTATTCTATTTTTTATTATACTAAATAATAATAATCCTCCCTAATAAATAAATAACTTTTTGCCACATATCATCTTCTCATTTATTTGGACACGTGTCATTTTCTAGAATTTTAGAATTTTCTATTTTCCACTTGTCATTTTATTGTATTTTTTATTTTATTAAATTAAAATTTCACATTTAATATCTCTATACCAATAAAAGAGTAGTTCTTTTGTCATGTATCATCATATTACACCTCTTAATTAATGTGTTGCCCTTTGTCAATCTATTAGTTTTCTATTTTAAATTTATTAGAAACCATCATTCATATGATGCTATTTGTCAATGTATTTATTCTCAATTTTAAAATTTAAATTTAAATTTTATATTATTGTTTTCATTAATTCACAAATAAAAAATGTCTAATATATATTAAAAATTAATTTTACATATTTATTTGAATCAACAATTATAATTTCATATAACTAATAAACACATCTCTTAATTAATAATTTATTTAAAATAATTGATTAATAATTTTGAGTTTTTACTATAAAAGTTTAATTAATTTTATAACCGTGGTTCCCACGGGTTATAAACTAGTAATGTAATATATATGTAAGGTATTTATTAGAAAGGGTTTATACATGTAATGTATTCAATACATTAAAGTCTCATTAATTTTAAAAATTCAATTTTTTTTTATAAATTCACACTTTTCAAATTATTAAAATTTTATATTTAATTTTAATCGTATCAATGGTACCACATATAAGTACACTAACGATACAACAACATCATGTTACCCAATAGACACACATGCCATTAACCATGTCATCAAACATTCCACTTACTTAAAAGATATAGAACACTTAGAGTCATATTAGCTAATAATAATTTCTATAACCTCTCTTAATAGTAATTAATATTACATAAATAGTTCATATAATATTTGTATTATAATTACCAAGACTACCATCATTCTTTTGCAACAATCCTTCAATATAGCACTACATACAATGAGTCCGTTATAAATTTTCATTTCTCTACTGACGATATTACAACCACTAAGGCTACCATCATAAACTAATAATTATATTCATTTTCATAATTGTACTTCTCTAAAACTTCTAAATACCCATTACTCGTTTATATTTATGAACATTATACAAGTATGGCGTTCAGACACTAAGTTTGTCATTGACTTACATTAACCAATATCAATCTATAAGTATAACGTTCAAACACTAAGTTTGTCATTGACATGTAATGATCTGATACCAAAATACAAGTATAACATTATGGGTTCCAATCCTAAACATAACAATACACAAAAAATCATACTATTGTATTTAACATGTAATCAACGCAATATAATAATAACATACATCTAGACAACATGTAACGTCCCGAAAATTTCAAAGAGAGTTTTCATTTTGGAAACAGGTTAACCAATTAAAACCTTTAACTTATAAACAATAAGTGACATTCATTTGTTTGAAACCATAATGTTATCAGAGTTGAATTACAAAACATAGGAAATCATTATCTCCAATGTGTGTGTACAATTCCAGCGAGCTCTTCTCACGAACAACTTGCAAAACATTATTATCCACAACTGTAAGCATAAAACTTAGTGAGATCCCCAATATACCACATATTCTATCATATATATACAATGCATCCACACAAAGACTTTGGTTATAGCGCCGATCTGCCAACTATCATATCGACATACATATAACGTACATAACAATCATATATGAAATAACGGGTCTACTCCAACCCTAAGTGAATGTTATGGGCCAAATCATAGTCTTACAGTGTAACGTCCGTAGATCCGGACTAGTCAATTTAGAAATAATAGGGATCGAAAACGATTTTTCGACAAAATATTATTTAGAATAAATAATCTTAACGAAGTTGTAGAATATGTCTCAAAGGTTCCATACATATAAAGAGCGCCAAAATCCGAGTTATAACGAATAAGTTATGACCCCTCGAAGTTTCGCGACGGAACCGGCACGACACCGGGGATATGTGAATAGTGAATTTATGATAGAGCGAATTTTGTACTTAGTTATCTAAATGAAAGTCGTAGAATATGTTAAGCTGAGAGCGTCCATAAAAAGAACGCCCAAATCTGACTTCGTATGAGGAAGTTATGATTTTTCTAAGATTTGGCTTAGTAGTGCACGACCCGAAACTCGAATTTTAGTTCGAGCGGTTGTTGGCTTACGCGACTTAAATGAGAGTTGAAGATCACATTAATAGGAACTCAACGGTAAAAAGACAGACGAAAACAGAGTTTTTATGAAGGAGTTATGAATTTTTCACGGTCATTTAACAGTCTAATCTTCTCGTACTCTTACATTTAAGATCGGTGGAGAATTAGCCGACGAAGTCAAAATGAAGTTGTAGATCTTATTTTTACCTACGCGTAGATATAAAGACGTCAAAAACGGAGCTCGTATGTGAAAGTTACGAATTTTAGAAGTCGAAAGTGTGTTGTGCGCAAATGGTGACGTGACACAATCTTGGCCATTGCTTTCTCCCCAAGTCTTGCCACCAGATGGTGACATGTGGCACCAAGTTCATCCATACTTCACCCTATAAATAGAACCTCTCTCACCCTCATTTTCTTCACACCTTCCCATTCTTTCTTCTCTTTACTCTCTCTAGAACCTCTCTCTAGCCCCGAAACCCCCCGAAAAGCGTAGGGAACCTCCCTAGCATGAGGTGGAAGCCCCCGAGTGCTCGACGACTCCGAGAAGAAGAGATTTTCGGCTCGGGAACGCTGCTCCAAGCAAAGCCTGGTTTTCTATAAAACCCGTGGTAATCGAGCTATGCCTACGCTATTTTTAATATAGCTATTATTTAATCATAGTAACATTATTAGGAACTTATAATAAGTACTTGGGCTATTATTATGGGTTATATAAGTATTGTTTAGCGCTTATATAATAGTAATAATAGCTAGACTATTAATTAGTCTCAGCGAATAATAGACTAAACTCTAGTGGTAATAATACTAGGTTTCGTCGAAGGAAATTATTTTTAAGAAGCGAAGCGCTGTTTGAGTTTGGAATCACCACCTTTTAAAGTGAGTGCATAGTTACTTTCATCTTACACATAGATATAAAATATTCTATATAAATTACGTATTATGTGTGCATATTATTTGAATATTTGTTGTCTATGCTGGATGAACGATTTTATACATGTTTTAAAAGATTTAAACGGTATATTTATTTTATATCTACAAATATGGTGCGGATAAAGCATGGGTAGATGAAATAGTTGGTGTTGTTGGATTAGTGTCTAAGCCCTATATTTGGTATGTACTTGATCCGGTTGAGCATGGTCCTTTTGGGTTGCCTTCACCAAAGCAACGTAACTATATTTTACCCTGAGAAGGATTTCCAGATATTGACTAAGTCTTATTGTGATTTTGATATCCGGGGAGACGTTGGAGCAGCTATTAGATATTCCTCACCATGATATTGCATAGACAGCTTTGCAAGGTGAGTTTTCCTCTAGTAGGAACGGGTCGAAGGCACCAATGTCAACCCATTTATGTATGTTAGTATATGTCAGGCTTAGGCTCGATGTCGGGGTTAGCTTGATGTAGCTTATATGTATCGGACTTCGGTTCAATGTCGGGGCAAGCCCGGTGAATGTTTGCATGCTTGATGTCTTCGTGATTCTTGCATGTACTTGTTTATGTGTTCTGGACTTCGATTCGATGTCGGGGCAAGCCCGAGGAAGGTTTAGCTTATGTGTGATGTGTTATGTGTTCCGAACTTCGGTCCGATGCCGAGGCAAGCCTGAGGAAGGTTTAGCTTATATGTTATGTGTTATGTGTTCCGGACTTCGATCCGATGTCGGGGCAAGCCCGAGGAAGCTTTATATGTTTATGTTTATGTTTATGTGTTATATGTTTTTTGCTATGTTATATGTGTACCGTACTTTAGCTCGATGTCGTGCAGGGCCCGATGTCGGACCACGGTTCGATGTTGGGTGGGACCCGATGCCGGATTTATCCGATGTCGGGCGGGGCCCGATGCAGTGGGCAAGGCCTAATATGTGCTATTATGTGTTATTGTATGGTATCTGGTAGTTTGGGGGAGCTCACTAAGTTTCGTGCTTACAGTTTTCAGTTTGATTTCAGGTACTTCAGCTAGCAAAGGGAAGAGCTCGGGATGATCGCATGACACACACCACAGTTTTGCTAGCTTGGGAGATTTACTCTGATATTTGATATGTTGACATATATTATGATATTTCGATATACATGGTTTATGATTTTATATTATCGTGATGATATTTATGGTTTTAATAATATTTTAAAAACGAAATTTTTGAACCGTATTTTTGGGATGTTTCATATTCCTTCATATATCGAAAGACTACACTGTCGTCCTATTACATGACTCTGAGATTATAAACTCTAACGACGATTGGTGACATATTTTCCGGGTTGTCACAACATACTTGATGTTGATCAGATATTAACACAAGTCCAAATCCTTCATCTAGCCCCAAATTTTCTTTTAGATTTTTCCAAAAACCGCTTCCAGTTTTCTTTGTCTTCCATACATACAACATCCCAAAACAATTAGGAATATTTGTTTCCATCCTTACCTATAATACATATCAACTCATCACCATAAAAATTGTTTAGGAAACATCCAATCAAGTTAATGAGTCTTTTACAACATGTCCTCTAATCCTTCTTTACTCCATTAAAACATATGTAAATCTTACTAAATGAGTTTTCCAATATAGCATTGAGTTCACAAAAAGTTTCACAGTTGATCCTTGGTTTGACCTTCTTATTTATCTCTTCACCATATGATTAGAGTTTTGCATAGTGTTTTATAATGGGACCTTTCATAAGTTGCAAATCATGTTTCTTGGCTCTCAAACACTTTCATACTTATCTGTACACCAAACTTCTTTTTTACTACTTTCTTAAGTAGTCTACACTTATGCTTGTTAACAAATTGTGTAATAAAGTGACTACCAATCCATATATAAGTAACAAGTGATCCTAATTTGAAATTTTTGGCACTATTATGCTCACTTTTAAGAGACTTTATTTAGAAAGATTCATGAACCCATAACCTAAAAGTGCATTGTCTATCACCACATTTCACTAACACCCTTTTATTAGCATTCCTCATATAACACAACTAGTAACCACCAGTAATTGCATAATTACATATCACATGTTTTAGTTGTTTAGGATCTTAAAACCTCATTCCTAAAACTAGCTTTTGTTTCTTCCGGTGAGTGCTTCATTGAAGGTGGTTGGAACATCATCTTCAAGGATATTGTCACCAATCTTTTCATTCTCTTACTTAGGTAAGGTTTCAAGGATAGTATTATTAAGCAAAGCTTACTTAAAAACGGGTCTTTATTGTTATTGAACAGGAGATGAGTAGATGACTGTTGTAATCATCTAGGTTAATGTCACCATTTTCATGGTCTTGTACTCCTTACAAGGTGCAACTAATTGGTTTATTGGTTGTATCAAGGACTTCGGTTTTGTCTTCTTCCAACCATTGCTACAAGTTAGTAGTACTAAAGTGGTCTATTTGCATAAGGATTACACAACCACTTTCATAACCAATGACTATGAAGTCGGCATAATCAAGGTGAATCTCTATTAACCTTAATACTTTAGGGAATTGAATCTCCAAGACAATAACAAAGGGGTAACCAGTTTACCCCTTTTATAATCTCAAAAGTGGATTTTAAACCCCATCAAACGATATTATTCCCCTAAAAAAGCCGGAAAAAAAATCATAAAACCAATTAAACTAATTCATAAAACTTGGATAACATTTTCCCAACACCAAATTAAGGTTTTGAGAACGGTGGGTACAAAAAAGAGAATTAAAAAAAGAAGCGTCTATAATTTTCTTCCGCTATTTCCGCCACGGCGCCATAGTTCTTCGTTGCTGAAGAATCTCCTCACTCAAGCAACGACCTGAATGGCATCGTCGTCGTTGACGTCTCCGGTAACGGAGGAGGAGCTAACCCTGACGGTGAAATGGAGCGGCAAGGAATACACCGTCAGAGTGTGCGCCGACGACTCCGTTGGCGAACTAAAACGACGCATATGCCAACTGACCAACGTACTCCCCAAACGTCAGAAACTTCTTTACCCTAAAATTGGATCCAAACTCGCAGATGATTCCACCCTTCTCTCCGGTCTACCCCTCAAATCTTCTCTCAAAATGACAATGATCGGGTAAACCTATAAGTGTTTGTCTATCTTCACGTAGTCCCAATTTCTTTCAGTTTCTTCATCAACAAATGAAGTTTTTGATTTGTCAATTATTTTCTGCATTTTTGTTTGTGCTGAAAGGAGTTGCAGGTTTAGCATGAGTGATTGGACCTTTAATTATGTGTCAACGAATAGTCCCAATTGTATGCGGTTGGCTGCATAAAAGTATATCTGTCTGTTTTTTCTGTGATGATTTCATTGAAAGCTTTCATCGCAAGGCCCTGAGCCTGAAGGGCCATCATCTTCGTAGTTACCGTATGCTATTGGCTCTTGACATGTGAACAAGAAAACCTGTCTTTAGTGGGATGCTTACTGACTTTCATACATGTGCTTCATGGAGAAAATACTAAGTTTAAAGATGATTGTGATCTGCTGATTGCTGTCAACCTTATTACTTCTCATAAACATGTTCTTGTAGTACTAAATATAAGTTAGTTAGCCTGTCCCATTCAGGATTTAAAGTGGCTGTCTCCTATAGAATGGAGCAAATTTAACAATTTATTGAGCAGTTTGTTTTCAATTTTGGTGATCCTTTTGTGTCAAGTTATCATAAGTCAGGTTTAACAATTGTTCATGTTCTGACATCAAGAATTCAAGATCCAGTGTTAATGAACATGAATTTGTAATCTTCAACTTACTTTGAAATATTTTAATTAGTGAATCTCAGTTTCTTGCCAGAAAAGGGTTTGAACATCTTGAATTGTTCTTCAATTTGAGCCACTACACTGTAAACATTTGTAATGTCCACTCTTATTCTAGAAAGTTATAGTGAATTAGTTATAGTTCTGTAAAACGTACTCTATGGTTTGTATATTGTCTTTCTACAGATGGAAAAGTGTTTTAGTTTACCCCTATGTTCTGATCTTTTTCTTGTTTGACTTATGAACATTTATAATACATGAATATGATTGATGCAGTACTGTTGAAGATGATATAATCGTGGATCCAGTTGATGCTCCAGAGATTGTTGATGATTTTGAAATCGGACAAGATGAAGCTGTTGACATTAAAGACAAAGAGGTCAACAAACAGAAACTAAGGAGACGTGTTAATCAATACAAGGTCATCATCATTTTAAGTTCCTTCTTTTCTTTCCCCATCAAGTAAAAAAGAAACAATATCTTAACCATAGTTAATGTGGGTTATAATTTCAAAGAATCCTTGCATAGAATTTGATTTTGATTATGATATGTGAAAGTGGATGTTTATTCATTTGTAGATTGAACTCCGAAATCCGTGTCGAAAGGGGAAGAAGCTTCTTGTGTTGGATATAGACTATACTCTCTTTGACCATCGGTCAACAGCAGAAAATCCACTTGAACTCATGCGCCCTTGTAACAACCTTAACTTTATCATTCTCACTTAAATAATTAAAAATAAATAAACAACCGAGTAACACTAACTTTCTAACACATGCAGATCTTCATGAGTTCTTATCAGCTGTTTATGCAGAGTATGACATCATCATATGGTCTGCAACAAGGTTAGGCTTAATTTTCTCAATCTTTTTTTAGCTTTGATGAATACCAATTATAAATCATTTTATTTTTCTTCAGCATGAAATGGGTGGAACTGAAAATGGGACAACTTGGAGTACTGAGTAATCCTGATTACAAAATTACTGCTCTTCTAGACCATTTAGCAATGATCACAGTTCAATCAGATAGTAGGGGAATCTTTGACTGCAAACCACTTGGCTTAATTTGGGCACATTTTCCTGAGGTTTGGTTTGCTTATTTTGTTTGAAACTTTAAAGGGTAATTTGGTCAGAACAAAAAGTGACATGTCTATAATATTTGGCTCTGCAGTTTTACAGTTCAAAGAATACAATAATGTTTGATGATCTACGGAGAAACTTTGTAATGAATCCACAGAATGGATTGACGATAAAGCCCTTCAGAAAAGCACATGCAAACAGAGACAATGACAGGGAACTAGTGAAGCTGACTCAGTATCTGCTTGCAATTGCTGACCTGGATGACATCAGCATTCTTGATCACAAAAAGTGGGAGTCATATGATGAGGCAAATGTCAAGCGAAGGCGTCACACGTGAGGTCAGCTTGTATCTTTCCTACGTTTCTTTTGGGGGGTATATTTGCCAAAAGTTTGTAGCTTTGAAAATTTATGCAAGTCTCTTTTTATTTTCCTCAAGTAGAGATATTTATTAAAATTGAACCTTGTTGGAGAGTGTATGTATGCAGATTTTTATTTATTTATGCCGATGCTCTTATAGTGCTGATTCCTTCAAATCTTCTGTCAAATGAAGAATTAAAAATAACCTAAAAAGTCAAAACCATAACACATAACGATAATGGTATGTTTGTTATCTGTGCTTTGTGCATGGATAACAAACATATTATAACGAGGATGAGAAGGTCATTTATGTCTTTTGCAAAAACAAAAGGTCAGCATGTCCCTCTTTTCATGTGGAACAAAAAATTACAATTATTAGTCATATTGATATAAGTCTTAGTTGAATTGTGTGTACATGGTGTAACCGGAGCTTTGATGTTGTTTCACCATTGTAATTAGAGCTTTGATATCGTTCCATTATATGATACTTCTTCTTACAAAGCAAGTTCATCATAATGTTTTTATTTCAAGATTATGTTTAATCTTAATACTTTTCACTACAATAACAAATTCCATAGCTAATTGATACAATTCCATAACCAATTTCATATCTACCTCTAATTGGGTTTTAGGTCAAATAAGTTTTCAAACTAATAGCATTTTCTCATTCAAAACATATTAAAAATGATTTTATGCAATGCACATTTATGCCATGAAGGCCACATAACACATAACAGTACATATAGCATCAATTATCTCAAAACATTTTTGAACATAGTTATAAATTACATGTATTTTGGGTATGTACTCAACTTCAATTTGTAGTAAAAGTTAACCGCAAGTCCCAAGTGATCCCACACCTTAATCATCACCTAATCAAAAGTTAATTATATAATTAGGCACTAATTAAATGTTTAATTATTGGATTGACATGAAATTCACTAGACATGTTTCGTAAGACCTTTAAAGGGTTAATGAATTGGAGTTGTGTTGCATAAGTTATAAGCAAAACCAAAAATATGTACAATAGCACAAAATGATAGTATTGGGATTACACTATGTCGTTGACTGTGTGAATTGTATGTCACACCCAAAACGACTCAAAAGCTCAAGAATGGCCACAAAACTTATCTAGTTCACTCTAAACACTTTCAAACCAGTGTCTAATGACTATTAGATATCTAAAAAGTCAACTTAAAAAAACTTATATACTTTCAAAATTATTTAAGCATCCTATTTGTGCATATCATGCTAGGATGAGTGTGACCGTAAGATCTGATCTCGGTATCAATTAGACAATTGTTTTGTTTATTTGTTGTCAGTAGATTTCTAGATAATCCTCATGTACACAAGTAGATGTTTGATATCCCTTGTGTGGCCTATGATGATGGCCCTTACTGACTGTTTGTGGATATAAGTGCAAAATTTGACCGTGACGTTAGTCATGAGCTCTTCATATCCAACCATCGAACTTTGTTTGTGATATTAGTGCAAAAGTTGGTACTATCGTATGTCGTATGTACTGAGCTTTACATGTCCGGTCTTTTTTTGTTGAGTTAGACTTATGAGATTGACAAAAGGGTGGGAGTAGTTGCATCGTATTTATTGGTTGATCTTGGTTTACCCTTTTTATGGAAATTGTTGGACTTATGCATCCCTTTGGAAATAACTTTGTTTAAAGTAAATCTTTTTGGCATATAAGACCATTGATTTGATTTGAGTTATTAAACCCTAAGTGTTCTTTGTGTTTTAAATATTTTTTGGAGGCTTGGTTCAAATAAGTTTGATTGACATCCTCTCCTTCTAAATGACCTAACCTGAGGTAACTTACTAGGCAAATTCATTGCTTAACATAGTTTGATGTGTGTTCAGATTAAAGACATTGGCTTCAGTTAAGGATTAGCTTGGACTTTAAGAAGGCCACAAAATGTGTGGTGAGCTGGAGACTTGTTTTTAGATGTTTACTGTTAGCAACCTCACTAGTTTTCAAAATTGATTAAGTTTACCTTTTTAGGACCAAATAGTTTTTACGCAAAACATTATTTTGAATCTTTTTGTGGGAATTTTTCCACAAAGGATTTTTCTTAAGTATAATTTCAATAGGCCCTAGCGAGGAGTGTTACGTATGATTAATAAATTAAAAAAATTTCAAGTTAAATGGTAAATGATAAATGATTTGTCTTAAACCATTTAGTTTATCATATATAGTATAAAATTCAACTTGTAATAAAAATGACATCATATAATAAAAATATTCAACTAACAATCATTAAATTTTCAATAGTCATATGAAAAGATTAATATTATTTTGTAATAGTTAATAAATTTGAATATTCAAATTAATATGGTAAAAATAAATATTTATCTATAGTTTTATACTTTTATATGTAAAGTTGAAGAGTGGCGAGAGTTTAAATTTTTATTAGCTACTTAATTGATTAACATTTTTTTTTGTAAAACATATTCAACTATCTTACTTAATAATCAATAATCACACTATAACACTATAAGTATGAAATATAGAAAAAGTTAATATTATATTGTAATAATTAATAAAATTAAAATGGTAAAAGATAAATGATTTATCGTGAAACTTTAGTTTGGATGAGTAACTCAAAAAGTGTAATTAATTAAATACATTATTTAAATAAAATAAATAGATTTAATTTTAAAAAGTAGTTATTTATATTGAGCCACACGCTTTATTTTTCTAATAATTTTTTCAAACTTTTCATTCATCTTTTTCTTATAATTTTTCTTAAATGACAGTTTAACTATAAATACTAAAATATAAGATTTAAGTATCTAATTGTACATTTCTTTCAAAATTTTAAACACCCAAATATATAAATAATTTTTTTATTTTAAAATCACAAATATAATACATAATAATAAAATATCAAAGTTTGTATTATATGGAGACGTATAGTATCATAATTGATCAATAACTAAAAAAGAATAATATCTTTATGAAACTTGTTTCAATATTTACATTTTACTCGTCCATAATATTTGTATCCTCGCTTTAAATCTATATATCTATATAGCAAAAACTATTAAGTTACTTTAATAACATATATAACAAACATAAAAATTAAAACTATGACATCGTAACATGATTGGAAACGTAGTAAAAAAAACTCAAATCAACACAATCTTTGTAATAACACAAAATCCATAAGTAAAAATTTCATTTTTAAATTCATCAAACCAAACATCACATGTCTCGAAATTATCCAAAATACAAACTATCAAAAAATATCAGAGTAAAAGAGATCATAAAATGCACAAACCATGAGGGGATGATGTGGTGCCATTATGTCGGGCCCTTCCTTTTCGAACCGGAAGTATCTGAAACCACATAAATAAAACTCCAAGCATAAGGTTTAGTGAGTTCCCCAAAGTACCACATACTAGACATATAAATGGGCCTAGCCCTAAGGTATATTCTAACCCAATACAAAAATATGGGCCTAGCCTTAGGGTATCTTTCAACCCATCTTATACTCGTGGGCCCATCTCTGGGGTCTATTTCAACCCAGATCATTAAAACATGTAAAAGTCACATAACAGCTAACATTCTACATAACAACATGGTGGGTCGGCATTGGTACCTTCGACCCACAAGCATAGTGAGAAAACTCACCTCGAACTGAAGATAACTGAACCGCACACTCGAGCTGCTGCAAACACTGCTCCTCACACTAAGCATAACCCAATAACAACCCTAATTAATAATCAAGGGTTAACCCACAAAAAAAGGTCTAAATCATATTTTTATCTTCCCAAGGGCAAAAGACCATTTTCCCCTTCCACTCACGACTCAACTAGCCAAAGTCCACAACTCCTAAAGACCCCAGACCCAAAAACATCCCAAAAGGTTTTTTGAGAGTACGCTCGACGTACTACTTGTTACACTTAGCGTACAGCTCGATCTCGAAAGGATCAGGTGCTTCAGCCTGTTACGCTCAGCATACACGAGGTTATAACCAACGTAAACCCTTGATGGCCAAAATCTCAATCTAGGTCTTAATACAATAAGGCTTAATGTCCAAAATTCATATCTAACCCTAACAAATGTCTAAAACTATAAAGTTGTGACCTTTATGTATTTGCATGGCTACAAGGGGTCCAAAATCCAACCTTAAGTCTTATTCATGACCAAAAAGCTTACTTGATCAATCATGCATGATTAGGAAAGATCAAAATCCCATTTTTATGAACCACAATGCTCTTAAATGAAAGGAAACACTCCTCATTAGGTTTGGAGTTGCTCAAAATCCCAAGATCCAAGGCTATGAAACCAATAATGAACAAATCTTACTATATAGTTAGATCTAAAGAAATAGGCACCAAGTATAGAGCTTTATACCTTATGAAGGTTGCTAGAGGTGTGTTAATCCCAGATCCACAAATGTTTTAGAGCTTCCAAGAGCACTCTAAAGATCTCCTTCCTTCAAGAATGGACACACAACACTCAAAAAACTCAAAATCTCACCAAGAGAGGTTAAGGTTTGCAAGGGGGGTCGTTTAGAAGATGGAGACTGAAGGTAAGGGAGGGTCTAAGGTCATAATGTTCTTTAAATATGGTCCAAACCTAAAAAATTAGGGTTTGCCCTCTACATGAGTACGCCCAACATACACATGCGTACACCTAGCATACTCGAGAAATCCGCGATCAATCATTTAATTGCCTACACCCGACATATCCATCTTGTACGCCCAACGTAGGGACCATTTTGCAAACTTTTTAAAGAAACAAACCACAAATAAAATATACCTAGAACACTGGTGTTACAACCTTTAAACATTTGTTCTTTCCACATGTTTTCTCTCTTACATTGTATGTCATTTAAAATGTGGCCAAAAAAGCGTAAACCAAACAAAAAACTTGAAAATTTTGTATTCCTCTTTCTATATATATTTTTTCTCATTTGATTTATATCCGTGTGTTTCTTAAATGATTGACATGTTTAGATTTTAAAAAAATAAATAAATAAATAAATAAACTACCAATCTTTTGATATTCTTTTAATTACACAATTTTAATTTTAATGCTAAATAAATATAAGATATATATTAAAAACTCATGAATAGAAAGATGATGGGATGAAAGTTTCAAATGAATATAATGCAAGAATGATAATTTGTCTTGAACCATATTCATTTAGATTACCTCTATTATAAAAATTTATAAAAATAAAAATTCTTACTATAATCTTACTGCATTCTCTCTTCTCTTTGTATGACATTATCTTACCATAATCCTATCGTATCCACTCTGTCCGGAAAATGGTATTATCTTGAAAACAAAATGCTACATCAAGAGTCTTAAAATTAACATTAAGAGATGAATAATCATTACAAAATGTTTGAAAGGAATCCCCAAATAAATGACAATTAGGAGGAAACAAACCACCCCATATTCCCATAGTTACCACTAGCTCCAGTGAGACCACTAGGCGCAAGTATGTTGCTAAATTAGCTTAACACAATAAAACCACCCACATACACATACACATAAACATACACATCCACATCCACATCCACATTCACATACACATACACATAAACAAGCACACATAACCTCCCAAAAAACAGGCAGAAAAAAGGTACCACCCAGGGGCCAGGGCCTCATCCCGCAAACAGTTTACCATTTGCTATAGAGCCGACATTTTGTTGGTCAGCTTCAGAATGAGATTAGTCAACTCAAAAGATACAACAAAAAACACGTTTGTTTTTCAGATGCGAAGTGGGCCCACTTCCTTGTTTTTCAAAGATAATTTTGAAAACTGAGATTCCACACTATCTCTACTGTTGGTTCGCTGATGCATAATAATCGACTCTTCGGATGCTGGTTGTTGCTGTTGTTTATACAGCCCTCTCAGCCTGCCAATCTCTCTCTCTAGAACTTCATGTTCCACTTTAAAAAAAAAAAAATTTGCTTCAGTGGATATATATAACTATAGCAAGTAGCAACTCAATACTTTAATAAGTCATCACATAAACAAAACCAGATAATCAGAGAAGATCCAGACCAATTATATTCATATTTTGCATGTTTAGAAACTTACAGTACTTGATAAGTTGCTCTTGAGCCAAATTCTCTAACCGCTGTTTCAGTGCTTTGTTCTCCATGTTCAGAATAAGACTTTGCTGGTTTAGAAACTTTAGTTGAGCAGATACCTCAGAGCCTTCTGCCTGCAATCACATCAAATATATATTAAGTACCTGTTTGAATTATAAAACAGCTATCAAATATCAATAAGACAATAACAAGTTTAGTTTGAATTATAATCCACCTGTAAAGCTTGTACATTCCTTTCCAATTCTGCTATGTATTGAAGCTTTCGCACCCGAGAACGTTGAGCAAATTGCCTGTTATTAGATTTGTTCATAAAAGTTAATAATCACCATAAATCCACGTCATCATCTTTAATCTATGTTATTACTTATTAGTGGAACATGTTACCAAAACCACTCATACAGATGGGGCCTGTTATCAAAAGCAGGAATACCAACTTGGAGCTTTTAGAAATATTGTTAAACTACATTTCCTTATTGGCACCAGAAAACAAGGATTATCATACATGCCATCTTGAAAAGGAAAGTAAAATATTTCAAACCAAAGGTAGGAAAGTAAAGGAGGCCAAATTATAAAAAAAAAAAAAAAAAGTTAGGACTTAATGGGGAATACCCCTTGTAATCCTTATCCCTTGATTTATCTATTAAGTCGTTCTTTCTACACTAAGTCAAAAAGAAATACTCATATTATATATATATATATATATATATATATATATATATATATATATATATATATATATATATATATATATATATATATATAGCTTACAAGATTAAGTTATGTCCCCATCAAGTCCATTAAGTCAAAAGGAAACAGCACCTCACTTCATTTATAATGAAACAACTCACTAAAAAGCTTTTGAAAGTAGAAAGGAGGAGAAATTGAAATTGTATTTGATGTACAAAGGTGTTAATTTCATATTTCAACTAGCAGAGTCGACTTGTAACACAGCAAACATGATTTACATTTCCTATTTTTTAATATTGTAAACTTCAGCATGCCCTAAATCCCAAAATGTAAAAAGGAGAAAGAGAATTTACTTACTGCTTAGCACGCTTAGTGTCTGTTTCTGATGCAGAACCCTTGTTATTAGATGAATCACTATGTGCATCTTGTGTACAAGATTCAACTGTGTCTTGCTTTTCGTTTGTTGGTGAGACAATCTTATTAACCTCTTGTGAGGCACCCGATGATGTAGAGTTTTGCAGAATAAATCCATCCCTAGAAGAATTTGCTGAATCCCAACCACGATTCTTGTTTTTTGTCATTGGATTATGTTCTACATAAAAAGATGCATTCCTAGCATCTTTATAAAGATCAAAGTCTTGAGATCCCCATGAAGGAGGAGATTGAGAATTCATGTTTCTCAATCTGTACTCAATTTGTGCAGCATGTTCTATGTTGGCATTAGCTGCTTCCATATATGTAAAAGAGTCACTTGATGAGCGACGATGACCTCTTCTTACAGGTGTTTCTGGTTCATCAAGAAGTTCATCCAGCCATGAAGGTTGTTCTTCTACTAGAAGGCTTTCAGAAGAAGTACGTTGATGATGATGATGATGATGATGATGATGATGTGAATTTACATTTCCGTCCCTGTACTTTGGTATCCCTTTTGGTCCACTTGCAGTGGTTGGAGTATAATCAGGATAAAATGGGGTAATGCTTGGAAATGGACTTTTAGGGGGAAGGGAATAGTGTTTTCCACTGTACATATTTCTTATTGTTGATGGTCCCTTGGAATTCTCCATAGCCAAATCACAAATTCCTGTAAAATAATTATGGCAAAAGCATATAAGAAACTAATATATTTGTATGGCAGAAATAACTAGTAATGGTGAATCATCTACAACCACCATAATCAAATTATCGTTTCTTACAGATGAGCTTAATAATTTAGTACCATTGAGGGGCGAAATCAGATTCAAACCAATTTCAGTTGATAATATTCATATTCATCATACCTTATAGTTTACACCTAAAATTTGCACCTTCTTTCTTCCTATTGTTTATCCTCCTAATAATTGGAAAAAGAACACTAATTAATTCTACGTAACCTACATTCTCTCAAAAAATCAATAACTTTCAAGCTAAAACGACACAAATTCAATCTTTCACGAGGAATTTACTTAGCTGATCATTACCTCTATTACGCAGAGAAGATTTTCAAATGCAATGTGATTTTCGGGAAGAAACGAGGATAGTAAACCAAATCGACTCGAATCGAAGCTCAACTTGCTGTTCTTCTTCTAGCAAGTGTTGATCATTAGGGTTTTCTTCCTCTTCGAACAGCTCTCACTATCTATGATCTATCTATCTCTATCTATCGTTGGAGCTGCTCTGCTCTGCTCCCCTCCTCTTTCTCTCTCTCTAAAATTCTTGAATTGTCGTCAATGTGGATTGGGTTGCAGCTGGTCGATGAATAATGAATAAGGCTTGCTTTTGACAGCCCAAATGAAACCAATTTTCTTTTCTTTTGTCGTTTTCAGGTTTTTGTTTATGAAAATATAATATCACATTAGAAAATAATATTTAACGAGAAATCAAATCTACAAATATAACTTTTTAACAAAAATCAGATAAAACGAGTACAATGAAAATGATAAATTAGACTTTCAGGGGTTTTAAAAATACAATTTGTTAGCTTTTTGTTGGTTTTTTTATGTTGATAAGAATTATTTTGGTCCAAGTCTTGAAATGGAACCAATAGCATGGAGATGTCCTTGTCATCACACCAATATATTAAGAAAGATTCACCAAACACAAGTATCACCAATGTTCAAGTTGGCCATGTACAGCTTCTGCCATTGGGGATGGGGTGGAGTGGGGTATGTAGGGTTGGAACATAACAAAAAAGGTAAAGGTATTAAATATTAAATATAAAAATAGATTTCTTTTACAAAGGTTTTAAAATTGGAATTATTTATTGGTTTAGTAAGATGGAATGTGGTTCGTTAGATTACAAAATTTGATGGATAATATGTAGAGAGGCTAATAACATAAAAAGTTTTTGTTTTTGGATTTAACCTTTTAATTTTAGCTACTATTAAAATAAAGGCACATATTTTTAGACACACCGACGAAGGTTTCTTGTGGCGTGAAATGTGACATGGCTGGCCAAGCTACTCATGAACACCGCCCCAAAGAAGCGTAGGTGTTTTGTGGCGTGACTCCCTCCACGGACGAAGACAACCAATGAATAAGCAGCTTTGCAAACGGTGATCAATGCCGTTTAATTCCATTTGTAGGTGAAGAAGACAACTTGAATTTCAGGATATGGCTTATTTGGTCCCTGGACTTTTCCAACGTGATAGATCCTACCCTAAATCCATATTAGTTAATCAAAAATGATTTCTGGGATTTACAATTCATACCCTTGAATTTATATATATATATATATATATATATATATATATATATATATATATATATATATATATATATAATGGTAACCATTTCCAATGGCTAGTGGTTTGATAATAAGTTTGTAGTGGAACTGACATAACGCTGAGATAGCATCACTTTTTGAGTGGATTAGGTGTGACGATACCACTTAGCTTGAAATGCAAATACAAGTCAAACAAGTGATACCCTTTACATTATAATAAAACCACTCATTTAAAAGAAACTATCAAACCAATATCTATTTTTTGTTTTGTTTTTTATTTTTTGAATTTTAGGGCTCGGTTTTATCGAAAAACGTTAATATATAAACAAAAATTATAATCTTTGTTATTTATAAAGAGACATCTATATCAATGTCAAACCGCAAATTCAGTATTTTATTGAACTATTTAGTTTCGTTTACTATAACTTAATTTTCATCTTTTGGTTTGAAAAATCGTTTGATTTTGATTTCTATAATTTCATACTTTTTTGTTGAAAAACCAAACTGTAAAATTTGGTTTGTAAGTGCAACTTTCATACAAACACATTCACCATTTATATAATATAATATAAAAACCATTAAACTTTTGGTGAAAAAAATATAGATACGAGACAAAAGTTAAATGATTTTTTCAACCCAAAAAAAAAAGTTGAAACTAAAACATAGAAACCTAAACCAACGTTTTTCAAAAAAAAAAAAAAAAAAAAAAAAAAAAAAAAAAAAACTGAACTTTATAGTTATAAATTTTGATATATTGATATTTTTTTGTTGAAAATAAACATCTATATCAATATATGTTGATGCCAAATCTTTTTTTCTTTTTTTTGAAAAGCCATTCAATTTCGATTTCTATGATTTTGTATCAATTTTTTTTTTTTGGTTGAAAAAACATTCCATTTTGGTCTCTATAATAAATTTTTTTTTTTTGGTTGAAAAAACATTCCATTTTGGTCTCTATAATATACTTTTAGTAGAAATATAGACTATATCATAGAACTATTCAATGTGTTTGTATGAAGTTGCGGTCACGAACAAAATTATAGAAACCAAATTTGGCAGTTTGGTTTTTAAAAAACCGAAAAGAAAATTGAAATCAAATGTTTTTTCAACTAAAAAAACAAAATTGAATTGTTTTTCAACCCAAACAATTTAAACTAAATCATACAAACTTGAACTTAATGATTGTCAAACAATAAACATTGAACTTTACGGTTTGACATTGACATACATCGATATAAATGTTTGTTTTTAGAGGGAAAAAAAAAAAAAGATGCGATGATGTTCGAAAAAAAAAAAAAAAAAAAAAAAAAAAAAAAAAAAAAAAAACTAAATTATGTTGATATTGTCGAGGTTTATAGTTAACACAGAGTCCTTAAACAAATTAGCTTGCAACTGAATTATTTGTTTCCGATATATACAAACTAAAAGCGGTTATTCGAAATTGCCCGAATCTAGCGAAACTTGAATGCTACCTTGAGAGTAGCATGGTCATTTGTGGCATGAATGCATTATTATTATTATTATTTAACTTATTGCACATCCACATGTATTGATGTATTTGTTTTAGATTGTTGGCACTCATTATGATTCCTCAAGTGGTCATCGGTTTTAAAGCTAATTAAAGCATGATTTATTAAAATTTGTTGCACCCGAAAGTACGTGTGCTAAGCGCGTATAATAAAGGGTCAAGTGGCTACATTTTGGTTGTTTGGGATTTTATAGCTTGGTTGGAAAGAATACCACTCTTTTCTTAATTTTGAGAATTAAAGAAACATGTTATGATATGGACAACATCATTTTCTTTATTTTAAGAAGTAATGAAAAATGCCTTGAGATTCATCCTAGTAATAGTAGGGTCATCCTTCATATAAGGTATGTCCAAAATAACTGAAACACATTCTACCCATTTGACCCGTTTTTTATTCGGGTAAATTGGATCGGATAGTTCGGTTATCAAATAACCCAAATTTACAATGGTTTGGGTAATAGGTAGAAATTTTAATTCGTGTATACCCGTTCTACCCAGATTGAATTTTCAAAATTATAATAGCTATATATTATGGATTTCTTTTCGCAATTGTATACAACAATGCAAAGATTTAAAAAAGAAAAAAAAAAAAAAAAAAAGCTAAATGTATTCTGACACCAACCATTTAACTATTTGCCATTCTTTTTTTTTTTCACCCCAACTCTTCTCATGTTAAAAATGACCAATATTATGAAAATGGTTTGTAAGGGTAAAATGATCATTTAGTTTCACTCAGCCGGTTTAATCAATCTCGAAAAGAAACAGACCTTATGACACATTCACCCGCTTTACCCATACAGTACTTATTGTAGGAAAAAAAAAAAAAAACAGCACATAAATATCATATCTTACAACCTGAAACATTTCTCCAAATAAATAATTACACAGTTCTAGCTTTCAGAGACATACCTTTTGTTGTTTTATTCTAACACCTTATCCCCTCATTCACATATATATATATATATATATATATATATATATATATATATATATATATATATATATATATATATATATATATATATATATATATATACTTTTCATTTCCATACCAACATAAAATAAAAACCAACCTTTTGTGTATATGCAAATATCCGGGACAACCAAAGACTAGAATAACGAAAATTGAACCCTGGTGTCATTACCAATATAAACAACCGCGTAAACTGGTAACAACTAACGACACATCTCCAGATTTACAAAGCGAAAAAAAAAAAAAAAAACATTCATTGTGCATTGAGCATTGAGCATGTAATGTAACTCGAGTACTTTCGTCAATTTTTCTACCTAATAACCTGATATCAGTATTACTATATCATTGAGGAACTGAAAAAACCAAATACCCATTATCCCAACGAACCCTAATCTCCTGTCCAACTTGCAGCCCTTTCCCTCTGATGATTTGACCCCATTTTCCAATAAGATTATAGTAACTCCCACGACACTTCAACTTCATTAAAAAAAGATCACCCGTGTCATAATCTCGTGCATTTACATTTATCTGAAGCTCGTTTCTTAACTGCTCTCGTGCTTGTGATGCCCAATACAAAAGAATATGATCTTCAATTGATTTCCCAGGTAATGTGAGGAAAGGATGGTTTGTATCCACATCAGATGAAGTTAGAGCCTTTTTAATTGGCCATTCTTCTTGATGATGATGATGTATCACTGGGATTGTTGTAGGGACCACAGTCTGTTCATAAGGGACAGAAAAATGAAGGCAGCCATTAGCCCATCTTATCTTGATCTCTTTCCCTACCCCTAGTCCCTTGCTACGGATAATCTTTCCCCATTTTCCTATTAGATTATAATAATTACCACGCCACCTCAGCTTCATGACGTATATATCCCCTGTATCAACATCGCGTGCATTCAAATTGACTTGTTCTTCGTTTCTCAAATGCTCTCTTTGTTGAGGCGTCCAATGGACAAGAATATGGTCTTCAACTGATCTTCTTGCTAAAGGGAGAAAAGGGTGGTTTGTGTCCACGTCAGATAGTGTTAAAACTTTTCTAATTGGCCATTGATCATGATGGGGTACAGGTGCAGGGATGATTTGCAATGGTGGAATAGCAAGAACTTGTTGTTGAGGGACTGAAAAGTGAAGGCATCCATTAAACCAACGGATTTTGATCTCTTTTCCAACATCGAGTCCTTTGCTGCGTACGATTCTTCCCCATTTGCCAATCAGATTGTAATAACTTCCACGCCATTTTAACTTCATTACATAAAGATCACCAGTGTCATCATCTTGAGCATTGATGGCTACTTGCTCTCTGTTGAGAAGGTGATCGCGCTCAAGCTGTGTTAGATGGACAAGGATGTAAGTCTCAACTGGCTGACGAGGGAGAGTCAGAAAGGGGTGAGTTATGTCAACGTCTGAAAGTGTGAGGGCCTTTCGGATTGGCCAATCATCTTGTACTTGTAATGCATTGTTGTGTCTAGAACGCCTCATGCCTGTGGACAGTGTAGAAAAAGAGAATAATTTGTTACGACTAAATAAACTTTGATCATACGGATTTTCATTATTCAGAGCACATATACATTGAAATTCACTAAAACCTTCCTCGGACACCTCTAGCAAAAATCAAGACAAGGATCATAACCAAGAATATAATAACATATGTAGCTTTCACTACAAAGACGACATGTAGATAGCATAAAATTAGCCGATCGGAAACCCTACAGAGCCTACATTTGTCACATAACAGAGTAAACAGTATGACACAGCAACAAGCAGCTTTCGATGTAAATCTCTTAAGCTTCCACGTTTCAAGTATAGGAAGCCCAAGTACGTGCAGCCAATTAATTGCAAGTTTAAACCACACAAAGAACATATATAGGGCTGGGGCTAGGGCTAGAGCTAGAGCTTCTGCATCTTACTTTCAATACTAAAAAAACAAACAGTTCAAAAGTAAAATAAAAATCGAGAAAACTGAAACCCAGCCTAATCAAGTAAGGGATTAGCTAAAAGTTTTGTACGAGAATTAAAGACAAATGAGCAAGAAAAGTAGTTGGAAACCCAAATTAAATATGATTTCGTACGAAGTAAGTAATAGTACCTGCGTTTGTCAGCGATGGGATTTGATCGGGAAAAACCCTAGAGAGAGAGTTAAGAGAAATTGGGGAAATTAAACATGTACAAGTAGAAGAGGAAGAAGATAATGGTTAATGGCGGCGTCGATTGTGTGGATGAGATTGGTAGAAGTGGAGATGGAGGTGGTGGTGGTGGTGATTTTGGTGTGGGGAGGGAAGGGAGGCTGTAGCTGAACTGGCAAAATATGGAGGCCAATTCGCGTGAAGACGGAGAATCATGTCTACCAAATGCTATAAATCTTCTTTTTAATTTTATATTTTTTCTCTTTTCCTTTTATTTTTCGATTTAGACCGATCTTCGTAAATTTTAGTTAATTTTTAAAAACATGTTACACTCTATATATTACATTATTTTTATATTTTATACCGTGGAAATTATAATTATAAAAATAATTAAATTTTTATAATAAAATTTATAATTATTAATAAATTGTTTTCAAATAATTATTAATTAAACATGATTTTGTAGAATTTTCAATATAAAAATACAATTAACTATCGACAATCATAATTGAAACTTATTTAAGACGAATTTAAATTTCTTCTAAAAAACAGGATCAAATAAATAATAATCTAACTTATTATCAAAATCAATAATTAAAAAAAAAAATTATATATGAGAAAATGACAAGGATTATTTTTATAGAGCATTTGAAAAAAATAAAAAACCCCGTAAATTATGAGAAAATGAAAATTGACACTAAGACCTTCCGATATACCGAGCACGAAAGGCTCTGTGGTTGAGGTGGCAACGAGAATCGTTCGTGCACACCACCCATATACACCGTTATCCTTTATCTTCGTTGTCGATTGTGGTGGGCAGGACGAAGGAGAACGTCTAATCATTCTCTTCTCCTCTCTCTGACTTCTTCTCCGACTCTTCTTTCTCTCTCTTCATGGTCGTGGTGAGTACCCCAGTTGTTTGGGTGGTTCGTGGTTGCTGATTTAGAAGCTCTTCACGACCCTTGCTCGTAGAGAGCATTACGGATGGCCTAATGGTTATTCTTTATTACTATAGAAAGATTATATTAATATGTAACAGGTTAAATCAATATCTCCAAAAAAATCTTTTACAAACTTCTAATTACCAATTACTAAGACAAAATTGCAAAATGGTCCATGTGATATGTATTTTTTCGAGATTTCAGTCCAAACCACAACTTTTTTGGATTGATCGGCCTTTTGAGGTAGTTTGTTTGTGATTTTGATCCCTTGGTAAATTGAAATGACTGTAATTCCCTTCTGATTTTTTTTATGTTTTTTCTATTTAATTAAAATGAAAAAGAAAATAAAAAATAAAGTTGGCCCTCTCTCTCTCTCTCTCTCTCTCTCTCTCTCTCTCTCTCTCTCTCTCTCTCTCTCTCTCTCTCTCTCTCTCTCTCTCTCCATTGACATTAAGAACATCTTCGTAAATATCCATCCATATACTTCATCTACTCCTTTCAGTCATTTTACCTTGCTTCCAACATTCACATTGTTTCAGAAATTCAAATCCATTGTTTCGGAAATTCAACCCCAATTACTCAGAACTCATAATTGATTTCATCGCCTTTCATACTCCTTCCTCGGATGTAAAAAGGGTTTTGGTGGGCCTTTAGAAAGTTAAGAGGGGTATTGGAAGACTGAGGAGTATCATATTAGGGCGGGTGATTGTGTGTGAAACCTACAACTCCATCTCTCATTCCTTTGTTGAAACTTCCAACTCAAATCGCCATCACTATCATGAATCCTAGCTTATGCCCCATCTATCACCATTTTTACATATCTGCTCTTTTTTCCTACCTTCATTCCATCATTAGAGAGTGTCACCTCAAACCTGCAACAAGATCGAAAAACCCACCATTCCCCCCATCTGAAAAAGAAAACCATTCGATCTAAAACCCTCAAGCCATGGGAAAAAAGACATGAAGAAACTGTAAATCAAGTGTATTATGTGTTCTACCCCCCATTTTAAACCAAATTCCAAGTGAAATTGGGAGGCACGGTTGTTGAGGCGTCTAACGGCGAAGAAGATTGATAGAGGTGTCTAATGGCGACGTTGGTGGCAAAAGCCGACGGCTATGAAAAGAGATCGACAATGGTTTTCGTTAACTGAGAGAGAAAGATGTTTAAGGGGAAGGAGAAGACAATAGGATGAGGTTGTGAGTTTTTTATTTTCAGAAAGTGGATGTGCGAGTGTTTTTGAGTTTCTAATGATCAAGTAACCCATTTCTTAAACGAGATCAAAGTGCTTTCTTCATATAAACATGTAAATATCATCTCTTTTATTGGCTTTTGTGATGAACATGATAAAAGAGCTTATAAACCTTTGGAACCGTAAATATGATTTTTGAAATATCATTTGGGGGTGTGGACCCCATTTTTACGATTTTGTCAATTACTAGACACATGAATAATTAATCATATTTACCATGTATTATAATCATTTTACATATAATCCCAAAGAAAATCATTTTAACTTTATATAAATCCAAACTGAAGATTTAAAAGAATATCTTCATAAATGACAACTATTTCGAAACGAAAACGGTGAAGTCAAAGTCAAAGACCAAATTTGATCCACAGTTTTGTTTTGGAATTTTTTTTTTCCAAAACCGACGGCGACATAAGAAACTGATTTAGGAGACACATGTTGACATTCTATCACATGCATTTTTTGATATAAAAGCATATAAAACAAAACCTAAACGTAATGTAATCATATGTTAATCTAATATAGGCAATTTCCTTCAAAACGCATATGATAAAAGATTGTAAATTACACCATAGAAAGTTCCATCGTATTATTAAAAACAGCATAATCGTACCCCCCCCCCCCCCCCCCACCAAAAAAAAAAAAAAAACTTTGCTGCTTCATCTTGTAAAAAGTCCATTCTTCAAGGGATATTTACGTTTCTTTGTTGGACATTTTGATCATCTTTCCTGCAAATCAAAGAATATATTATATAACACTTCTTCAACACATAGTTAAAAATAAGGAATGATTAATTAAAAGAGTAATTCATACTTTGAAAGCCTCTGCTTCTTCATAGTTGTCCCTCCTCTGGTCAGCCTGTGAAAATCTTGGATTTTCCCCATATCCATAACCACCCCGACCTCCTTGCCCATATTGACCAGTACCTCCTTGTCCGTATTGTCCAATACCGCCACCTCCTTGACCAAATTGTCCACCACCACTGCCTCCCTGTCCATATTGTCCAGTGCCGCCTTGACCATAATTGCCACCACCACCTCCTTGTCCATATTGTCCAGAGCCGCCTTGACCATAATTTCCACCACCACCACCTACTTGTCCGTATTGTCCTCCTGCGCCTTGATTATAACTTCCACCGCCTGGTTGTCCATACTGTCCTCCATAACCACCACCACCTCCACCTTGGCCATATTGTCCTTCCGTTGTTCCTTGTCTGTAGCTTCCACCACCTCCTTGGTTGTAACCTCTTTCAGGTTGCTTGAAAGTAGAGTTCCTCTGATCCATTTGAGGATAACCTGCCTGCTGCTTACTGGGGTCAACACTTCTCCCATCTCCTTGGTTGTAATTTGACTGATAAGAAGGCATGGGGCCTCTTCTATCTCCTGCATACTCACCCTGTCCTCCAGGCTGACCATTCTGCCCCATTCCACCTCTTGGAGGTCTATTGTAATCTCTATTTCGATCACTATACCTTCCTCCTTGTCTTCCATATTGTACAGGAGGTGGTCGTGGAATTATAGTTCCATTTATATACTTGTCTCCTGAAATTAATGCTCAAAAATCATTTTTTGTTCATCAAATTGTCATAACAAAGCTAGACCTTACCTCCATATTCTTTGTTTACAGGATCGATATATGAATCAGGCAGTATAAAAACAACCCCAGGTAAACCTGTTCAAGGAAGAGTGAGATCGTTTACATCAATGAACACCATCAACTATGAAAAGACATACCTTGAAACTGCTCGGAAACTTCCTCTGATACCTGGATCTGAAATCCATGGTAAATAGTTGTGCTGCAAGCATAGATTTTCTTCTTTGCCTCTTCCACGCTGAAATTAAAAAATATTAGACTAAGTAAATACGCCAAAACCCTAACTCGTAAAAGGATCATACTATAAGTGCACTTAAACACGCGATCAAAGGAAGATACGACCTTCCAAGGACTTTGGCGGCAGTTTGAACGTATGTTTCCACCATCTCTTCTGGAGATGGTTTCGGATCTTTAGGGAAATCCATGGTAATCAGCCAGTGCTCGTAATCGCATCCCTCGAATAGTACATCATCTGGACTGATCTGATCACCACCCGTGTCAACATTGTTGTGTCTAGGTCGAGAAGAAAAGGCCCTTGAAGAGATGAATTGGAAGGAAAGATTACTGGGCTTTGACTGATTGACATCAAATGTGCTAGGGTTTTGTTGAGCGGTAGAGGGGGAGAAACTTGGTGCGACGGATGGTAGGACGGAAAAGAAATTCTTAGGGTGATTGAAGATAGATGACGTGAGAGCGAGTGATCGCCGAAGTCGGAGAGCGTTCGCCGCCATCAGTGGTGGTGCAGAGCCAGAAATCGGGAGATAACTAGGGTTTATCCTTCAGGGTTTAACAGATTTTGAGACCATTCCCCGTCTATATACTCCATTTAAGGTTGAGTACATAAATGACCCTTGATCTACGCACATATTGCTTTTTTAGTACCCATACCTCAAAATAACTCGATTTTAGTTTCAGTATTGCAAATAGGATGGTAATGGTGTGGTTTTGAGTCAAAGGATTAATGAGTAACTAGAAGGGTTATCCGTGCGTTGCGCGGGGAGGAATGTGTTCATTTTGTGAGACAAATAATGAAGTAGATTGCATAAGATCATGCTACCAAAAGAAGTACAATTCTATATTTGAATAGATTTTCAAAAACAATGAAAATACAATCTTATATCAAGGTAGTTTTAAATGAAAGTAGAATGCAATCTACTACTAACAGAGAATAGAAAGCACATTGGTATATTTGTGTGTTTTGTATTAACACTTATGGGTTTGGAGATATATATATATATATATATATATATATATATATATATATATATATATATATATATATATATATGCAATCTTCCGTTTAAAAAGGACTATTATGCCCCTTAGTTCAATTCTTTTAGAATTTTATATCATTAACAAATTAGTTGGACCCATGAACCATCATCCCTATCCCTACCCCTTATTTAATAATAAAATAAACTGATGATAGGAACTAAAACGTTAAAAGAAACTCTAATAAGGACCAGAACAAAATATTTCTTTTGATATTTATACAAAAAAAACACCAAAAATACTGTAATTTATTGAAAAAATGTAATTAATGTACGTAACGATTGTTTCATGTACTCAAGCATACCAAGACAACTTATCATAGTTGACACAGGCCTAAAAGATTAAATGTAACACACTGAAAACATAAAAAGATATAAAAAATCAACAACTGAGAGAAGCTTAAAAAAATTGCATACAATGAATTGAAAATTGTAAATTTCTAAAAAGTTGATGAACAAAGATATGGGGTAAATAAAGATAGTTACTTGTTTCAATGTAAGGATCAACTATCTTTATTTAACCCAAACAAAAAAATGAATTGAAAACTGTAAATTTGTAATAAGTTGACTACTAACTGAGTTACCTTTATTTCTGAAATCAACTTATCAACATGCTCAGGTAGGAAAGACTAAATACATCAAAATGCATATTTGAAGAGTAAACATGTCAAAATCGTTCAGTGTACGAAAGAACTATAAGAATCTCACAATCTTTATTAGGGTATGGTTGTTACGTGAAAGTTGTTTAGTTATAAGAAATCATCACAAACATCACCGGATAATCAGCTTATGACGTTTATTGAGGCGAATTTCAACTTGCTTTGATCATTGCCTAATTTGATCGTGCTCCATAAATCATAAGCATTCCAATGAAAGTCCACCACTTTGTCCCTGAATTATATATAACAATTAGTTTTTGTAATCATATTGCGTTAACATTTTGACCAACCTTCAAGAATCATAATATAATGCAAAATATGTATAACGTCAACATAAAGTAAAACGAAACAAAAAAGGGTTTCATGCAAGAAAAAGCAATGTACCTTCACTTTTTTTACATGTTCATAATCCCAAATATTAAGACAACCATCCTCTGTTGAACTTCCAAACACAGAAGGCCTGTTTGGAGACCACTCCATAATACAAAGACTTCTAAATATAAAACACCAAAGCTTATAATTTAAAAGGAAAAGGGAAAAACAAATTTGCATAACACCAAAAAAACAATTGAATACTACTTGAACAAAAAATATAGTAGGAGGTTTGTGTTCTTCAAATTTATGAACAAGAGATCCAACTCCATCGGAAACCGAAACCCAATTCCTCCAATCAAACATACAAATTGAAAGGTGTCATGGAACGTATGGGGCTGTTCTGAACTCGTTCGACTCCATCGTCGCCGTCAGACGCCATGGATTCTACTGAACGGTGATTTTGGTTTTGTTCTTCGTCACACAAAATGGATGGCGCCAAATGATGCGACCTTGCTCCGGTGCTTTGGCGTGGTCCTGGGAAGTATTTGCAAGGTCACAAGAGAAAATCGTCGTCAGTCGCTTCCCAGGAGGAGACTCCCGGAAGAACGCTACGACGGTCAAGTTAGATGGTGTTTAGGGTATTTCTGATAGGAATAGCTTGGTGAAGAGTGCTTACCTTTAGCGCACCTGAATGCGTCCTTTTGTACTTAGTGACCCTTCTCGTCCCTACGAGACACGATCGCTTTTAGGAGACAAGGTCAGAGGCGCTGATTGGAGGGTTGTGCGCCTCGTTCTGTCAGAGTACTGCCATTGGCTTCGGCAATAATGCTTTGATCCTTCGCCTTGTTGCTTGACCGTATCCCTTGTCTTGATGTTAGGAGCGTCCCTAGCGGGCGCGAGCCTTTCGTCGGGGCACCCTAATCTTAGGGGCGTTGGCGGGCGCTGAGTCTGCTTTTCTTGGCTTGGCCAGGGCGCCAATTTTCATGGTCAGGTGTGACTCTTCCGTGTCGGCTTAGGCACGTCATCATATGGGTATCTTCGGGAAAAACTTACTTGAGCTCGGTCGGTCACACGCATCACACCCCTTGTTTTTTCTCAAACTCCTTGTTTTATATTTTAGAAAACTGTTTTCTTGTAAAAATATTTCAAACCCTCGATTTGAGTCCAGCCACCCCCGAATGTGTGCCCGAATCCCTCAAACCAGGACTCTGATACCAACTTGTAACATCCCAAAAATCCAGACCAATTTTTTTTTTGTTTTTAATGATATTACTTGTAAAATTGTTTGAGGAAAACATTACTGATATCACATCAAACCACAAAACCATAGTTACATGTCTCAAAAACCATAATGTCAAATAGTATAATGTCAGAGTACAATCCCAGGGTCATCAAATGCGGAATCATGTGTGTGTGATACGTTGCTACCCTACCAGCTCCTTCCCCTTAGATGATAAGGTACCTGAAACCAAAACATAAAACCGTAAGTACATAACTTAGTGAATTTCCCCATCATACCACATACCATACAACCATACATATTGCTGGGAAATTCTGGGGTGCCCGACCTACCCATGTCAAGCCATTATGGGGTGCTGACCTACCCATGTCAAGCCATTCTGAGGTGCTGAGCTACCCATGTCAGGCCATTCTGGGGTGCTTGCCTACCCTCCGGTCGATCTCACCCGGTCACAGGGACTATTTCACCCCCTAATACTATCACATAATAACATCTCATAATCTTGTTGTCATACATATCTGGCGTGTCCGACCTGGCCTTCGGTCCTAATGACCGAATCGGGGGACTATTCCTCTCCTACTATCACTATCAAATATAACATATCATAATAGCACATAGAACACGTCAAATAGTGGTAACCATACAATTATCAAGAAGACAATCATCGTAACTATAATCAAATACTAGTGGGTCGGCCTTGGTACCTTAGACCCACCTCTACTGGAAGGTAACTCACCTCGATGTCGTGTAGTGTCTGCACCGTCCTCGGTATGGAAATAAACTCTTATCGACTCCTCAATCCCTACACAACATCCTTTGTACATTACCATTTCATACTCATAACCCCTACAAGGGTAAACTCAAGTCAAAGTAAAGGTCAAAACCTTGGTCAAAGTCAACATCTGGTTGACTTGACTCGCCAAGTTGGTCCACCAACTTGTTGAGTACCTACATCCACAAAATTCTACAATCCCGTCCTTACTCGTGGAGTCTAGCAAGATCTTGATGAGTTCTCCTTCAACCAAACATCGGGACCTTCTTCAACTGACTTACCAAGTTCATCCTTGAACTCATCGAGTTCATCTTCATCCATATGAAGGCGTTTAGTCTATAACTCACCGAGTTCCCCTTGAACTTGCCGAGTCCGTATTCATTTGGTTGGGACATTGCCTTGAACTCGTTGAGATCCTCCTTGACATATATAGACATAAAAGTTCCACCAGTCAGTTCAGTACCTTTGGGTAGCAAATGCATACTTTCAGTTATACACGTACATTACTGGTAACTATAATAGGTATAGTTAGTAGATATTACTTACCATTCCAAGTACAAGAAATCACACAAGAGTTAGTTCATTCATGAGTCTATACTAATACATTACATATGAATAGATACGCTTACATGACTACGCTTACAATAATACGTTTACATAGATACACTTACATGAACATATTTACATTAATACGTTTAATAGATACGATTACATAGAATCTGTTACAAACGTTACGAGACTTACCATTCCACCCCCCAAGGTTGTTAGCTACAGTAGGGAAAATGATCATGGACGGGTGTCTACGCTTGTACCTTTTCGGTGAGTTTCCACGCCATGAATATCCTAGTGCAAAAGGATACATCTTTAGTTATTATATTATTTTCCGTCCTTTACTTTGTGACACATTCACATGAACGACGAGGTAGGGTATATTTGATATAGATAAACTATTTTCCTTATTACCTTTATATTGTGACTCATACACATAAACGACAAGGTAGACTATAACTTTTATAATAATAGGTAAACAGGGGAAAAACCGTCACATTTACAGTGATGCTTACTTACAAAACAGTCGGGTCTTGGTAGAAGACTACTTACAAAACAGTCGGGTATTGGTAGAAGACTACTTTCAAACAGTCGAGTCTTGGTAGAAGACTACTTTTATACTATTAGGAAATATAGGATTTTCTAGGGTTTTCAAACATTTACAAGTCTTTCCTTTATAGTTTTTACAAATCAAAGACACATAAATACTTATGAATTCACCAACTTTATTGTTGATAGTCGCTTTCAAAATAACTTGTATTCTCAGTTCACAAATAGACAGGTATGACGACCAGGTTTTGTGAAGACGGAGCAGTCAAGACTCGTCTTTTATTTTGAACATTCATGATGTTGTTTATGATATGAAAGAACACACATGTATTTAAAATTTTACTATTAATGCAATGGATGATGTTGTTGCTTGTTTACTACTTTACATTGTTGTGATACATTACATGACATCCTCCGCCCTAGAACGTATCTGTCGTTCTCGGTTTTGGGGTGTGACAGATTGGTACCAAAGCATTGTTTATAGTGAATTAAGTATATCAACCCATAAAAGATATACTAACTATAAATACAATGGGATTAAAAATACTCTGACCAAGAGTTTATACTTTTAAATAATAAAATATTTAACAAAGTATACGTGCCTGCATTCATACTAAAATCCGTGTCACAATGACAAGAACAAAAGTATTATGATTGTTGAATATCACAGGTAAGCTCGGGGATGTATGGTCAGTCTTGGGAGTGGCATAGCCTGATCAACTATATTGGTCCGAGGAGTGATTAGCACATGCCCAAGAATGGTTGTGATGTGTCAACAAGTCTAAAAACTTACCAACACTACCACAATGAGAACATTATAACATAACCTAAGTATGAGATACTATAGGAGTATTTTGTGTTACTATAATTACTTACTTGAGAACTAAAAGGGATCTTCATTACTAAGTTGATAGTTGCTAAGTGGATACACTAAGGTTATATGTAACTTGGATGTTATAGACTTAGAATTTGTGAAAATTTTGCTTTACCTCGGTTCCTTGTGAATTTGGAGTTAAGGTCACTTATTCGAAGGCCTATCTTGTTTCTATTACATATAACTGGTATGCACTTTACAAATAGTGATGTAACTAATGAATATTTTCTAATAATTATCTAGATAGTTCGTCTAATAGGTATTTCCTTATCCCAGTTCTCGCGTGGATCACATGGCTGGACTCCATTCCGACGGCAACCTGTACATTCCGAATGAAGTCAATGTTGGATGGTTTGGAGAAGAACCCAAGAATGATCATCTAATCCCTTTGAATGATCACCATGTTGAAGATCCTTTTGATATTGATAACTCCGAACCTGAGGTTGAGAACCTACCTCCGGTAGCTCCCATTCCAAATCCTAACCCTCGTCCGACTTTTCATGGCCCGATGCCTCCTTGGGTAGAATGCTTGGAAACTTGGAGCGAAGATCAAGATCAACCCATGTCGTTTAATGGAGACCAAAGCTTCTACAATGTAAACGAAGAGAGCTCAGCAGACAGAGTTCTACCAATCCTGATCCGTAGAGTTGCTCGAAACGAAATTCAGGGCAAGACGACTCTCCATTGTATCGCAGAGGTTGATACCAATGCAAGAATGCATACCATCTGTACTAATCGCCTCGAACCCACAAGTGAGAGATCTGAGAGAAACCAGGAGACCCTACTGCAAGCACTAGCTGAAACCCGATCCGAAGTCTGAAAACTCCGAGTACGCCAGAAGGTGTACGAAAGATACCTGCTTGATATAGAATGTCAACTAGCTGAACTAAGGGTGCACCATAGGGGTGAACGTTTCCAGTAGGAGATGCTTTACTTTCGTTCTTTGTTTAAAGAATTGTGTTCCTGTCTATGTTTTGTGTAGCACTTTGCTATATGACTACCTTGCACTGTAAGTACTTTTGGTTAAGTCTTTATGCTTTACTTAAGGGACCCTCGTGCTGCGTATACTTGTCTTTTGTAGTATACTTTGTTCGCAACAGTATTCCTGTAGTTACTCTAAAGTACTGTAACTCTGTTAAAAGTTGCACCGTTGTGTTTTTGGTCTGTAATGCCTTTACGTTCAAATATGGTGTCTTTACTTTCAAGTATGTCCGATATTGTCATACAACTTGAGTCAATTCGATTCGCACAATACCAGTTTCGTGCGCACATCTCTTTCTTCGAAATCGTCTTTCTAGCGAAGCCGTCATTCCAGAACACCAAAGTACTCATGCATAGAGTACCTCATATTTCTTATACTTTCCGAAGAAACCTCAGCAAACCTCCCCAAAGTACCACTCGTACAGTACGTCAAGTTCAAACCAAGGACCTTTACGGTTGATCTATCGTTGAAGAATGTATACATAGGGGTGGTATATAATCAAGGTTCTACACGTTTAGAATTGATGATTCCACTTTAACTTATTTTCCTTGTTGGGATGTGAGGTTAAAGAAGAATCATTTATTCGACTACCTTTTCAATCTTAATTATATACGACTCGTATACACGAGACTGTGATTGACGAACCATGTATGACTTCTAATATGAACTTCACGACAGAGACTGCCCAAGACTACGAGTAATTGCATCGCCATGCGAGCAAACTTAGCACCCCATACGACTGCTGTAACCCTATCGTACTACAATCTCACACCAACGGAGATACAAGAACCGTCTGGACAACTTAACGACTACCCAGCAATGGAATGGAAAGACCAAGCTTCTCACCCTGGAGAGCTCCGGTCTTGTTCTTCAAGAAGAAAGACGAATTGTTTCGTAGGTCCATCGACGTCAGAGACCTCGACAAGATTCCCATTAGAAATCATTACTCTCTGCCTCGCATAGATGAATCAGGTGACCAACCGCAAGGCACGATGTACCTTTCAGAAATGGACCTAAGATCCGAATATCACCAGTTACGAGTGTTAGTGAAGGATGTCTCGAGCACAATCTTCCAAACTTGATGCGGACACTACGAGTCCGTAATGATACCCCTCGGATAGGACCAATATGCCCGTAGTATTCATGAACTTAATGAATACGGTACGAGATTCTTACTTGGATCAGCTCGTCATTGTCCTTATAAATGACTTACTTATATACTCTCGTAGTAAGAAGGAAATCATAAAGAGCATCTACAACAAACCATGAAAACATTACGATATGAGAAGCGCTATGCGAAGTTCTCTAAATACGAGTTTTAGAATCGAAGAGTAGAATTCCTAAGACATGCTATTAGTGATGTGGGAATTCTTGAGGACCCTTCTAATAATCAAAACCATTGAGAAATTTTCATCACCGAAGACGCCGACGGGAAATTGCCCAATTCCAGGTCTCGCTGACCTACTGTCGTAGTTCATTTAGAACTCCTCGTTGACCTACGTACATTTTACGACTTTGACCCATAAGGGAGTGGCCCTTGACTGGGAAGAGAAACAAAAAAACCTTTGGGATTCCAAGTGATAAGCCAAATCCTTTTGGAAGTCTCACTTTGGGAAGGCTTGATACGCTTCGGAAAGCATGGGGAGCTAGATTCAAGATAGTTAGGACCCCCGATATTCTTGCCAGAATCGGTTATGTAACTCATAAACCCATCCTACACCGTGAGCTCAGTAATGTACATTTTACCCTTCACGTCTCGAACTTGAAAACGTACCTTTCCGTCAGGACTCTCGTAATCCCACTCGACGAGATCGAGATCAACGAGATCCTCACCTTCGTGGAAGAACCGTAGTGACCATCGATTGAAAGGTCAAGCGGACAAAGCAACGCCGCCTCCTATTAGTGAAGGTTCATTGGGATACCAACTGAAGACCCGAATTCACTTGTGAGCGTGAGAACCAATCGATTAGGAAGTATCCCCACTTCTTGTCTCGATTATTCATGCTTACTCCGTTACCTGAATCCTAATTTCGGGACGAATTTCCTTGTAACGGGGGGATGATGTGACAACCCAAAATTTCTATTTTGCATCAATATAGTTCCAAAAACTTCAAGAATTTGGATTTTACGGCCCAAATGGTATTTGGACCGTAAACCCTAGAGACTATATATATGGCACTTAGCCATTTTTCACACTTTTTCACCATTTCAAAGTTAGAACACAAATCCTCTCAAGTAGCATCCGACTTTTCCTCCTAGATCTTCAACTTGTAAGTGTTTCTAGCCTTATTAAGTTGATATATTACTTAATCTAGTGATCTAACACACTTTCATACGTGAAATCATTCCAAAATGATAGATCTTCAAGTTTCACCAAGAACACACACTAGTGTTCTTGGACTTTTAGCACCTTTTTATGCCTCTATCTTGTAAGTACTTCTATCCTATAGTACGTTAAGGCTTGATACACTTCTTTACATCAATAAAACACAAAGAAACACCAAGATCAAAGGTGTTTACGGTCCAAGAACACCTTGGACCATAAACCCTAATTTAGGGGCCAAAGTGACCCTAGTCCCTTCACAAGCTTTGGAAACTAGTCTAGACTCATTCCTTTATATGTTTAGGACTTGAAAACATCAAAATACGATTTTCCATAAGGGTTTACGGAAGTAAACCCAAAGGGAAATGGTCTTAGGGCCGTAAACTCCTCAAAGGAGGGAAATGGTGCCCTAATCTCTTCCAAAGGCTTAACCATCAAGTAGAAATGATTCTAAGGACTTGTAGAGCTTCAAAATAATACATGGTCAAATGAGAATGAGTTTACGACCGTAAAATCATGATTTTACGACCGTAAACTCAATGGGTGATGGTCACAAAACCGTAAACTCATTTAAAGGGGTTTCCTTGAACCGTAAACTCAATAACAATGTCCTACAACACTTAGATGCAATCCTTGGGACTTATAACACTTATATAAAGTGTTTAGAATGTCCTAGGATGTCTTAACTTTGTTTATTAGTTGTTTAAAGACTAATTGGATACATATATGTGTCATTCTATGTAACTAGGATCCTTATGTGTGCTCAAGTCTTCACTTGACACCTAACAATCTTGTTTCATCAGTTCATCCATACCACTCACTACAGGTGAGTTCATATCCCTTAATTAACCTTTTAAATGTTTCTAAATATTTTATAGGGGAGGGGGAATACAAGTTGAATCATGCTAGTTGTTATATCAATCACATGTGATTAATAACTAGCATGCAACTGGATTTACTATACGTTAACTGTTTTACCAAACAGATTTCTTCAAATGAATTTCATAAACGTTTTTACATGTTAAAAACTCTTTATGATTTACGTACCGTATGTTTCCTTTCAAACTCTGTTACAAATGTGTTTCAAACAAAGGTTTTCCTTATACTTAAACTGTCTTATCAAACAAAAGACTTTCAAATCGTTTTATAAAATGACATCAAGTCATCGTTTCTTAGTATTAAACGTTTCAAAGGTTTTACAAAACTTCTTTTATGCTTTTATATTGTCAAATTCATGCTTATTTATATCATGTATACATATATAGACATAAAAGTTCCACCAGTCAGTTCAGTACCTTTGGGTAGCAAATGCATACTTTTGGTTATACACGTACATTACTAGTAACTATAATAGGTATAGTTAGGAGATATTACTTACCATTCCAAGTACAAGAAATCACACAGTAGTCAGTTCATTCATGATTCTATACTAATACATTACATATGAATAGATACGCTTACATGAATACGCTTACAAGAACACGTTTACATAGATACACTTACATGTACATGTTTACATTAATACTTTTAATAGATACTATTACATAGAATCTATTACAAACATTACGAGACTTACCATTCCACCCCCAAGGTTGTTAGCTACAGTAAGGAAAATGATCATGGACGGGTGTCTACGGTTGTACCTTTCGGAGAGTTTCCATGCCATGAATATCCTAGTGCAAAAGGATACATCTTTAGTTATTATATTATTTTCCTTCCTTTACTTTGAGACACATTCACATGAACGACGAGGTAGGGTATATTTGATATAGATAAACTATTTTCCTTATTACCTTTATATTGTGACTCATACACATAAACCACAAGGTAGACTATAACTATTACAAAACAGTCGGGTCTTGGTAGAAGACCACTTACAAAACAGTCGGGTCTTGATAGAAGACTACTTTTAAAACAGTCGGGTCTTGACCTTGTCCTCCTCAGGACATCGGCTCGTACGAAATGCGTTGGCAACATCGGCCAACCATCTACTGCTAGCGATGGGGTCCCTGGCCCCATGATAATCTGGTGCCCGCAAGCCCTGAACTCCCGAAATGTCAAGGTACGCGCTCCCAACAGAGCCATCATCTCAGTACGGAAGGCTCCCAACCTCTCATCCAAAATCTCCAATATACCCTCCTTGACCGTGCTAAAGATCACAGGAGTCTGAGCTAGAATACTGCGCGTAACCTCGGCTCATATCAACTCTCTCATCCGCTCCTCGAGCTGCTCGGCCCCTAAACCCGAGCCCAATCCCTCACCGGCGCCTGATCCGCCCGCTGGTCCCTCTTGCACTGTCACCATACTGAAACATATAACATAACCATTATCAGAATATTGCTCACTGCTGCAAGACCAAACATACTCACTACCAGGTTCCCCGTCTTGTCTTGGCCTTCCCCGAATCGAGTACGGATCCTCTGCTTTCAGTAGTACGGGACCATACTACCTTCCACATCTATCCTTACTTTCCTCAAGAACTGCTTTGACTCCACCAGGTCCCTTTTATACTTCTACTGCTCCCAGCACTACCTCATCCTAGGCTTACCCTAGGAAAACCTCTAACTCAACTCAAACCAACCCTCAGCTGCTGAAGGTCCCCTTGTGATGCCAATTAGCCATCACCTGGATACCATCACATGTGACGAGGATCAGATAATCCTTCAAGTAGAGGACTCGTTCCTACAATGGTTGGACTCAAACAAGAGCTGCACAATAGGACCCAATCCAACACTCTGAGATTATTCAACCCTGATCACATGTGACGTGACGTATCCACCTAATGGCTAACTCTCATCACTCAGAATCCCACAAAGCACAAAGCAAGCAGCATTCAGACAAGGGAAAATCTAACCATTACATACTCGAGCAATCATGTCCACATAGCAAGAATCTGAACTAGCATGCAACACAACTCATAAACTCAGGCATAACCTAAACATGCTATCCTACTACTATCTATTCAGTATTATCATGCAGATCAAAAGCACATATAATAGGCACATAAGGCATCATCCCTAGATCCTTAGTCCTAATCTAGCATGTTGTTCTATTAACTGGTAATCAAAACATAGACTTGTATGGGTATTTTGGGGTACTTACTTGAGCTCGGTTGATTGCATGCACCACACCTCTTTTCTCTTTTCAAAGTTTTTATCTTTTTGAATTCTTCTTCTTCTTTTTTTTTTTTTTTGCTTTTCTAAAACTGTTTTCTTTCTCAAAACTCTCTTTTTACAAAACTGTCTTTTCATTTTGAAAAATTCTTTACCAATTCCTCAGTTTGAGTTCAGACACACCCGAGAGCATGTCTGAATCCCTCAAACCAAGGCTCTGATACCAACTTGTAACGACCAAAATTTAAGACCAAAAATTTCTTTTAATAAATCATCACTTAAAGTAAAGTCATCATTCCAAAACGCAATATGAGTATAAGTTTTCAAAACACATGTTCATTATCAGAGTAAACATTCTCAGGCTGTCTAATCTATGGTGTGTGCCATGCGATAACCTCGAGCCCTTCCCTCCGCTACCGGAAGTACCTGAAACCAAAACTGAAAACCGTAAGCACGAAGCTTAGTGAGTTCCCCACCCTACCACATACCATGCATAACCACATACTGCATATACTGGGCCACGCCCACTATCTTGGGCCTCGTCCCCTACCTCGGGCCTCGCCCGCAACAACGGCCCCGCCTGGCTTCGAGCCCCGCTCATATACAAATTTGTTTTACTTAGGCCTCGCCTGTCACAGGGCCTCGCCCGCCAACAAATAATAACACATAAACATTTCACAACACATAACTAACACATGCAACTGGTTCTGTCCTAAGGCATCGCCTATCCTGGGCCTCGCTCATGTCCTACTACTGATGAGTCATGGGACCCCGTCCACGGTCCTAATAGTAGTTAGGTACGGGCCTAGCCCACTCTCACTCCTGTTCTAGTTTGGGCCTCACCCCTATTCTGCTACTAATGAGGTATGGAACCCCATCCACACTCTGTTATTGGTGAGATACGGGACCTCGCCCACACTCACCTCCCTACCAGGCACATGCATGTATCACACAGATAACAAGTATAAACTATCATATAAATAATTATTGGGCACCCGCCCGTTATTATTGGACCTCGTCCTGAAAATCATACTAGCATACTGTGCCTAGGGCTAACCCCCGGGTGTTCTACTCGTAACTACATGGGCCGACATTGTGGGCTTAGACCCATTCACACAAAGGGAAACTCACCTGCACTGGCTGAACTTGCTGATGATCTCACTAGCTGCTGTCCGACAACTCACGGAACTCCTGCTCCCCTTGCTCCCCGAACTACCAATATCAATGCAACACTGAGTCTAACTGACCCCCGAAAGACAACCAAGTCAACCCTGGTCCAAGATCAAAGTCCTGGTCAAAGTCAACCTTCCAGGTCAACCCTACTCACCGAGTCCCCCTACTGACTCACCGAGTTCAAAATGATCAGATTCCTTCCATTCGCGACTTGACTCGCCGAGTCAGTCCATGACTCGCCGAGTCTACCGATTTCTGAGTCTTGACCTGTCCAACTCACTGAGTCTCCACCCAACTCAAAGGTTTTGGGGGTTTCGCGACCTGACTCGCTGAGTCCAAGAACAGACTCGCCGAGTACAAGGCAATCTTCATATGACTCGACAAGTTGTTCATCTTACTCGACGAGTTTCTCCACAACTTCATGCTACTCGCCGACTCCACTCAAAGGACTCGCCGAGTCCTTTCAGTTCTCCTTACATGCAGAGGACTTTTGAGTCATGCATGGACTCCAAACTGTAGATCTATCCTTCCCAAGCCTAATCCTTACGTAAAGTTGCAATCTTTACGTGTAGAGAAGGAGATCTAGGCAAAACATGCCAAAAACTAGGGTTTAAGGCCAAGGGGCTTCAAAATCGACTCAATGGCTGATACTTTATGTTTCTCCAGACCATAACACACTTGGATCTGAAGTAGCAACTCCAGATCCGACTTCTAACCCATAAGGGTGGCTAATCATGGCTTAAAAGCCCCAAAACTCACAACCAAAATTAGATCTAAGGGAAGGAAATGACTTAATACCTTCAATACTTCAGAAAGGTTCCACAAACTCCAGATCTGAACCAAATCCTTGAAGATTCACTGATTCCCCTCCTTCTTCTTCCTCCAAATTACCCAAAAATGGCTTGGAAGCTTGAATGCACAACAATGGAGGCTTAGGCTTTGTTTTCTGGACAAGGGAGGCTCTAAGGAACCCTAATGGAGAGAATAAGGAGCTTAAATAGCACCCAAAGTCCCAGACTTAAGGTTTTCCTCGCACAGACCAGACTCGCAGAGTCCACTTGGCCGACTTGCTGAGTTGGCCACTTACACCTTGACCCGGATCCCACTCGGACTCGCCGAGTCCCTCCTTGGACTCGCCGAGTCGACCCTTAAAATCAGGACTTTCTTTCCTTTCATGGCCTTTAAGACTTTGGGTGTTACAAATCTCCCCCACTTAAACTAAACTTCGTCCTCGAAGTTTGCTATGATCCACCGCCTGCGATCTGCCTCCAATACCCCTCCATTCATTCTAACACCAACTACCTAACTTTGCTGGCCTTCCGTTCAGTCATTCAGACTAATGTCAGTCCTTACCGATAATATTCTCGGGTGCATCCTGACCCTGGACATCCTGGAAACACCACTTACTCAACCGACAATCTTTCTGGTATTCTCCGAGTACTGCAACATAGGGGTGAACCCCTTCTTTCCTTGCGCGATTTCCTTATCTTCTCCATGCAACGCTCCATAACCATTTATCTCCTCTGCTACTGTGAAGACCCTGTCTTCACCCAATTCATTACTCCCGCTACTCTGTACGGGTCATCATTGCCAGTATCCACTTGACATTCTTTCTACTATCATTCGGTGTCGAGCACCCCACGATCGACTAACTAAATTCCACTATACTCTGCATTCCCGCACTGCTACTGACTATAAATCCTGTTATTCCTTATCTGGCTTCCGGATGAACTGAGACCATCCTGGTCCCTACCAACCTATTAATATCTGGATTACCGACTCTCACCGATTACTGACCTAGTACAACCACTAGTCGCACCCAACGATATTCGAAGATACTTCCGCCACTTATACTGCTCAATCTATTCTACCATGCTGGCAATACAATTTCCTGGGATCCCCTATCCCCTTATCTAAACACTAAGATCCTTACCAGGTCCCACCTATGCTGCTAAAACTCACGGGCCTCGCCCACGGGTCTCACCCAACCATACTACTGAGCAACCCTGCTCTCAGGGTTCACCTATACTGCTACCCTCATACGGGCCTCGCCCACGGGTCTCACCCGAATATATCCTAGAGCGGCCTCTTCCAAGGTCCCATCTCTCAATGGCTATACAGGAAACTCCTTACCATTCTCATCCATTCCCCATTTCTGATCCCTATCTGAACGCTAGGAGATATGGGCCTCGCCCCGACTCCACCAACGAAGCTACTACGGAATGCTACTGCTGCCCCGTAGTCTGACAAAACTTCCCACCACTGCCTGCTAGCGAATGCTACAGCCGCCCCGTAGTCTTACATCACTTTCCATCACTGACTGCTGCTGAAGAAAGCTGAGGCTCTCCCTCCACTCTTCCATGCTCTACATGCTGCTTCTGCCACAACAATGGAGGCTTAGGCTTCGTTTTCTGAACAAGGGAGGCTCTAAGGAACCCTAATGGAGAGAATAAGGAGCTTAAATAGCGCCCAAAGTCCCAGACTTAAGGTTTTCCTCGCACAGACCAGACTCGCCGAGTCCACTTGGACGACTCGCCGAGTTGGCCACTTACACCTTGACCCGGATCCCGCTCGGACTCGCCGAGTCCCTCCTTGGACTCGCCGAGTCTACCCGTAAAATCAGGACTTTCTTTCCTTTCATGGCCTTTAAGACTTTGGGTGTTACAGACCTCCTCCGCCCCAGAACGTTTCCGCCTTTCTCGGTTTTGGGGTGTGACACATGGCCATAAAGTTGGCACCTTTATGCCATGGGAAACCTCAATGGTTCCAAATCTGAAGTACAACTCCATGTATACACACAAATTCGAGTACATCTTCACTAAAGCTTAAGGTTTCGAGTTAGGGTTTCTCTGGGTTGGGAGGAATGAAGGGGGCTGGTTTGAGGCAGAATAAGTCGTTTAAATGGGTTGCAAACCCTAAATATTAGGGTTTCATCCAGACAGCTTCTACTCGTCGAGTTGGTCCCCCAACTCGTAGAGTAGGTCACTAAACCTCCCAGTCAAAATCGAGTCTACTCGAGGAGTTAGGCTTCCAACTCATCGAGTCCCAAAGCAAAACATTAAATTACTCGAATTCAGATACATACTAGGAACCAGGTGTTACAAATCTCCCCCACTTATTTTAAACTTCGTCCTTGAAGTCTGCTGCTGAATCCCAAAAAAAGCTCGGGGTAGTGCTCCATCATCTCGTCCTCTGACTCCTAAGTCCATTCCAAGCCCTTGTGTTGCCGTCATTGCACCTTCACCAGCTCCACCCTCTTGTTCCTCAGATCCCTCGTCTTCTTGTCGAGGGTAGCTACTGGTCGCTCAATGTAGTTCAGGCTGTCATCCACCTGAATATCCTCCAAATGCACCACTGCTGAATCGTCTACTAGGCATTTCCACAGTTGGGAGACGTGAAAAGTGTTCTGAATTTGACTGAGTTCAGCTAGTAGATCCAGCCTATACGCTACCTTTCCCACCCAGGCTATAATCCTGAAAGGTCCAATCTACCTGGGGCCTAACTTGCCCCGCTTCCTGAACCGAATGACGCCTTTCCATATGCCAATTAAACTAATAACCTACCATATAAACAAACACAACATGCATAATGATCTGTTAGTCTGAAGGGACCACTCACACGCCATCAGTTTATCTGGACCTCTCTCCGAGCCTTCGGCACGTCTGGACCACCTCTCGGGGCCTTCAACCTATCCGGACCGCTTTGTTGGGCCTTCAGACTGACTAGTATGCCCTAACCGGGTATGCAATCTATCCAATCCACCCTGGGTGTCTAGGCCTATAGTACAAAGTAGGACTTGCCTCAACCCATCCCCAAGCCAACAAACATGTGCACATAAATATCATACGCTAGTATGTATATAATAGTCAAACTGATATAACAGATCCCTAATCATAGCAACATCCTACAACCAAGATACCGACCTAACCGGTCAGTAACATATCATTATCCTATATACCAGGATCCTGACCTGACAGGTCACTAAGCATATCACCATTCTAACTACCAGGATGTAAATCAATAAACATATCATGCAAATAACCCGGATACAAATCCGAAAAGGGTCGACATTGGTGGCTTCGACCCTGTTAATATAGTGAGGACAACTCACCTCTTAAGTAGCTTGGAAATGATAGTATCAAACTCCTCTAGATACAACTCCAACTCTAACACCTACATCCACCAATGGTCCACTTCCATAAATTCCCAAATTACCAAAATACCCCTAGAAGTCGAACTAGTCAACCCTTGGTTAATGTCAAAGTCAATGGTAAGGTCAACAGTCCATGTTGACCCAACTCGACGAGTGCAGTTCACTGACTCGTCGAGTCCTTCCAGAACTCGAGAAATCGTGAAAATCCTAATTGACTCGCCAAGTTTCCAGACAACTCGTCGAGTCCATGTGTGTCCCAAAGTCAGGAAAAACCCTAACTAAGTCATCGAGTCCAAATACAACTCTAACTCCAACACATATCTTCCCTTGGTAGAGTTTTCCTACAATAATAACTACCACGCGAGTATTGACCGTCCTCCCTTCAATATACTATATGGGAGAAAGTGCAGGACCCCGATATGCTGGGGTGAGGTTCGACAGAGGGTCATTGGGAGTACCGAAGTGGTACTCAAGATGACAGAGGATCCAACAGGTTTGGAGCAGGCTTCAGACTGCTCAGAGTCATCATAAAAGTTATGCCAACAAGTGTCGTTCGGACCTGGAGTTCTAGGTCGGGGATATGGTTCTCCTGAAGGTGTCACCTTGGAAAGGTGTCATCCGATTTAGGAAGCGAGGCAAGTTGGGCCCTAGGCACATTGTGCCTTTCAGGGTTGCAGGTCGGGTAGGCAAGGTGGCGTATAGGTTGGATCTGCCAGCCGAGCTTAGCCAGATCCACAAAACTTTCCATGTCTCCCAATTGAGGAAGTGCTTGGTAGACGACTCAGCGGTGGTACCTCTAGAGGATATTCAAGTGGATGATAACCTGAACTACATCGAGCGGCCAGTAGTTATCCTCGACAGAAAGTCGAAGGATATAAGGAACAAGAGAGTCAAGCTGGTGAAGGTGCAATGGCAGCACCGCAAGGGCTTAGAATGGACTTAGGAGCTGGAGGACGAGATGAGAGAGCACTACCCCAAGTTATTCCAATATGCAGCAGACTTCGAGGACGAAGTCTAGAATTAGTGGGGGAGATTTGTAACACCCTGATCATGGTATGTATTTTTATATTAAGTTGTTCATTTTTTTTATGGACTCGACGAGTTGGAGGCCCAAACTCGTTGAGTGGAGTGGGAATGGAACGTGGGAATTAAGTTATCTAATCGATAATTCAGAATCCCCGACTTGACAAGTAGAGATGCCAGGGTGAAACCTTACTTTCAACGCTTTTCACCCTATTTAAACACCTTATATGGCTTCCTTTATAGCCTCCAACACCCTCAGACCATCCTCACGAAACCCTAATCGATTTTGAGCGTTCTTGAGCTCTTTGTGCCATTTTATGTGTGTTTTAATCTTGGGAAAAAAGAAGAGGCTTGGGAGATCGAGAGAAGGCAAGTAGATCCAGAAGTTTTGGTACAATTCCAACTTGTTTAAGGTAAAAAGCTTCAACCTTGACCATTTATCTCTTAGATCTCTAGTTAGGGCAAGTTTCTACCTTTTCTAAGCTTTAGTAGAGCAATTTTCGGGTTGTTGTGGTTCTAAGGGGGTATAACCTCATATCTTGAACCATTGAGGGTTCCCATGTCATAAAGGTGCCAACTTTATGGCCATGGGAGTCCCATGCACCTTGTAGACCTCATTTTTGGGTCTTTTAAGCTTGAAAACCCATGCATGAATGTAAAGTTTGTGACTTTATGTGTAATATGGACCCTAGGAGGTTTGATTTATGTTTTGGATGCATTTAGGTTGACTAAAATCGATTGAATAGTTTTGGGCATTGAGGGACTCGACGAGTCGCTCATACGACTCGGTGAGTCAGATCGCATTTTTCCCCAAACCTCGTATGATAACGAGCAATGTGTTGAGTTGAAAGAAGACTCAGCCAGTTGGATTTATTATGGACCTAAAGATCATGGAACTCAGCGAGTTCAAGAACAAACTCGACAAGTTCAAGACTAAGTCCTAACTGCATGAAGAAGAACTCGACGAGTTCATGGAGAACTCGGCGGGTACAGGACTAGACGTGTCAACTTGCATGAATCAAGACTCGATGAGTTCATGGATGAACTTGACGAGTCAGTTGTAGAAGGTCCCGATTCTGTACGAAGGAGAACTCTGTGCGTCCTTGAAGGAATTAGCGAGTAGGGTCGAGGATTTTAGCATTCTAAGTATTATGGAACTCAACAAGTTTATGGATAAACTCAGCGAGTTGACTCAGCCAAATGTTGACCTTGACCAAACGTTGGCTTTGACCAAGGTGCTGACATTGACTTTGACTTTGACCTGAGTTGACCCTTGAAAGTGGTTAAGAGTGTGAAATGGTAATTAAGGAAGATTGTTATGTGTAGGAGTTGAGAGGAGTTGATCCCGACATCGAGGACAGTTCAGACACTTCACGACATTGAGGTGAGTTACCTTCCAGTAAAAGTGGGTCGAAGGCACCAATGCCATCCCACTGGTAGTTGATTCTAGTTAAGATGATTGTGTTTATGATAATTGTCTGGTTTTCCACTACCTGTTATGTTTTATGTGCTAGAATGATATGATGTTATGTGATAGTGGAAGTAAGGGGAAAAGTCCCCATATCCGATCGATAGGACCAACGGGTAGGTCGGGAACCACGGTATGCGTGATAGCATGACCATGTTATGATTTTATGTGGTAGTAGTGGGGGTAAAACAGTCCCCATAACCAATTGAGATAAACCGGAGGGGTAGGTCAGACAACCCTGTAGGTCTGATAGGTGTAGGTTAGGAACCTTGGTATTCCTAGAAGGGGTAGGTTGAGCACCCCGGTATGCTCAGCAGGGTAGGTCGGGCACCCATATATGCATGAACATATGTGTTATGTATGGTATGTGGTATGATGGGGGAACTCAATAAGTTTCGTGCTTACAGTTTTCAATTTTGTTTTAGGTACCTTTTCAGCGAAGGGGAAGGAGCTGGCGAGGTAGCTGCACATCACACAAACATGATTTCCGCACTATGCCATTCTTGGGAATTGTACTATGATATTTTTACTATTTTTAGATATGGTTTTGAGACATGTAATTGTGGTTTGATGAAATGATATGGCTTGATGTCGTTTTCTTATAAATGTTTTCTAAATCGTTATATCAAAAATGAAATTTTTGGTCTCGAAAATTTGGGATGTTACAAGTAAAGGCAGTATTCGGAGCCATGATTCATCCAACTATCATTTCAGACAATGAGCTGACTTTCCTCACTGTACTTGCGGGTCGAAGGCACCAATGACGACCCAGTAGATTATGTATCATGGTTTAGGATGTTGTTATGTTGTAGTGATCTGTTAAGATCTGCATGTTTATCTATTTGTTGTTATCTGTTTGTTTGTTGCATATGTCGACATTATGCGGTTAGGTTGAGGCAATATTGCTCTGTACGGAAGCCAACAAACCTGAGAGCAATCTAGACATCAGTTGTAGGCCAGAAAGGGATAGCCAATCTTATGTTGTGGGCTCGGGAGCAATCCAGAAATGAGTTGTGGGCCTGAAGGGCAAGTCAGACTCATATTGTGGGCTCATGGATAATCCAGTTCGATGACTGTGGACCATGCGATTATATGTTGTATGGTGATATTTTGGGAAACTCACTAAGCTTTGGCTTCTGGTTTATGTGTTATGTTTCGGGTACTTCTAATGATGGGGCAATGCGAATGTTTGATCGTACACATCATTCAGTGATATATTTTGGAGATTTTATGATGCACTGATTTTAGGATATTTATATTTGTTACTTGGTTTCTTATGAATTTGGTTTTGATTGAAACAATGATTACAATTTATCAAGTGAAATCTCATTGGTGTCCCTAAATTATTGTTTATACAAATGTTTTCAAATGATTTGATGTCAATAATTTTATAGTTGTGGTTAACTTTTGAAACCGAATTATCAAGGGTTTTATGCAAAATCAGAAGTAACAAACATTTGAGTTGAGTTTAAAAAAAAGTTAAAAATAATCAATTTTCTTCAAGAACATAGGAGTTTGCGACGTTTTTTACAGCTAAAAAAGAACTATAGGGAAAAAAAATGACAGAATACACAAACTGAGAGCATTGGTTTGGGGATATGGAAGGAAAGAAAGAAGGACTTGGTAGAGAGAAATTTATCTTCGAGAAGAAAGTGTAGATGAGCAATAGCAATTGCATGCCGATCTTCTTCCGTTTCGTTGTTATATTCTTGAGATCTTCAAGACAAATTGGAGAATATTGTTATTGTTACCGATCCTTCACAACTTTCTGGTGGACCGAATCAAGAGATTTTAAAGGACCGAGTCTAACGTTTTAGAAGGGAAAATAAACATGCTAATTAAGGATTGAGGACCGATCTAACTTTGTACCAAATTAAAAAGTAAATCAAACACGCCTTAAATAGGAATGATCCATTAGGTTATTAATTTAGTTGGGATATGCTCATTAGACATATGGAATTCTTTATTTAGAGTTTTGATTTTTAGTCAAAGTCAATAAATAAACTAATATATATATATATATATATATATATATATATATATATATATATATATATATATATATATATATTATTTTTTCTTCCTGCTTATCTTTCTATCCATGTAAAATGATATTTATTATATTTGGATAAGATTAATGATATTTTAATATATTTATCATCATTTTAAATGGGTAGGAAGATATGTAGGAAGGAAAGTAGAAGGATATTTAATCTCTCTCTCTCTCTCTCTCTATATATATATATATATATATATATATATATATATATATATATATATATATATATATATATATATATATATATATATATATATATATATATATATTTGTATGGTTATGTTTTTAAGGTTAGTTTCTAACATAAAACCGCTCCAAATCAACTAGGATTGGTTTTTGCAAAATTAAAATATCATATTGTCGGTTTTGGTTTCTCGGTTTGGATTGTAATGGTTTTTTTGGATTTTTTTATTCAGTTATGTTTTTGCTCATCCCTACAAAAATCCGTTATGCATTATTTTTGGTATATAGTTTTAAGTATGTTGTATGGCTTCGAGAGTCCAAATCTACAAAGGCGAAGACTTCTTCATCAAGCTCTACGGGTTCGAAAATATGGATATATGTTGTATGACTTCTCTTATGGTTGGTTTTGGTTACCTCCAATGTGAAGTTTCGATTTATATATGTATAGTTGGACCTAAGAGCATATATAATGTATAGTTTAATGGGAGAGTTGAATAAGGTGACATGCCTAATTAACATTCAATAGATTAAACTCTATCATTGTAAGATGTTATGTTGTCATTCAATGGATATGAAGTTCAATAGTCATTGAACTCTTCAATGAGAAAAATGAAACTTTTAACTATTAAATATATAATGCATTGAACTCAATATTAATGTAAAATTGTATACTAAATAAAATAATGATGTATCAATCTATTAAACTCTAATAAATTTAATGCATTAAACTCTAATAAATTTAATGTATTATGGATGCCCTAATATGAGTGTTGTACATGTTATAATTACAAATAATATACTCTGTTATATATTTTAACTAGGTGTGAGACCCATGTATTACATGAGTTTAATTAAAAAAAATATAAAATTTTAACAATTTGAAAATTTTGAATTTATAAGAAAAATGAGAAAAATTTGAATTATTAAAATTAATAAGGCTTTAATGTATTGAATACATTACATATATAAATTTTTTTTAATAAATACTTTATATATATATATATATATATATATATATATATATATATATATATATATATATATATATATATATATATATATATATATTACCTTATACATTAAATGTGGAATTTCAATTTAATAAAATAAAAAATACAATATGATAAGTGGAAAATAGAAATTTTAAAAATTCTAGAAAATACCATGTATCCAAATGAATGAGAAGAGGATATGTAGCAAAAAAAACCTTGATCTATTATAGGAGATCAGTATGGTAATTAAATGTTGGGTGTGTCCTCTACCAAACTAACCGTTTATTAAAATCATCTACCAGTATTAAACTTGTTTGGTATGGAAGCACGGAAGGTACCTGTATTCCTCATAAAAATAGATGCAATTCCATTAATAAAATGTTGAACAATATTATTGTGTATAACATATATAAAATTAAAAATACTCAATTATGTATATAAAAAAAGAACAAATATGTTTAGTTTCATTAACCACTTTCTAAAATATAGTAAAATATTAACATAACCATTTTTGCATACGACATCACGGTTTCACCATTTTGAATTAGTGGGTGGCTATTTTTGTTATTATGCTAATTTTTTGCTATTTTTTAAAAAGTAATTAATAAGCTTACCATTTTTCTTCTTGTTTCTATAGCCGCTGCTTTTAACAGAAGATACGTGCATAATCGTGGATCATAGATAGTCCGAACCTCCTAGTCTCTAAATTATTCTTTATCATGATAATAATAATAAAAAAATTCTTAATATTTAGTACACATTCAAGGCACTAGATAGTTCCTGTAACCAGCGATTCTATATAAGATTAAAATACAACAAAAGTTATATAAAATATAACAAAATTTGACATTTTATCGAAGTTTACTTAAATTTAAAGACATAACATCTTCTTTTTGAAACACATCCACCACTTCCAAATTTATTAATCAAAACAAATCATATAAAAAAATTATCCAGTGAGCTCCTCCTCCTTGTGGGTCTCGATGGTGACGTCAGAGGTCGGATAAGCCACACAGGTGAGCACCCACCCTTCCTCCAACTGGTCGTCGTCGAGGAAGCTGCCGTCTGACTGGTCCAGGCTGCCGGAGACCACTTTCCCGGCGCAGGATGAGCAAGACCCAGCCCTGCATGAGTATGGCAGATCGATACCGACTTCCTCCATGGCGTGGTCAAGGATGTACACGTCATCAGGGCACTCGAACTCCTGGGTTCCTTCCGGGGTCACGAGGGTGACCTTGTATGTGGCCATCATGGTAACTCCGCCGCGGTTACGGATGCCGGTGTTGGATTTGAGTCCGAAGAGGGCTGCTGTTTTGTTGGAGGTGGAGAGAGAACGGATGGCGGTGGTGGGCTGTTGGCGGCGGAGGAAGGATGTGCTGGCCATGGTGCCGGTAAGAGACGCGGTTGCTGCTGCCATTGTGGTGGTGGTTGTGGTCAGAGAGACAGAGGGAGAGATGGAAGGGAGTAGAAGTAGTGAGAATGAGGATAGCAAGGAGGGCTTGTGGAAATAGTGTGTCTTGAGGATGAGATATCTGCCACGTGTCAGATTTTTGTGGTGTGCTTTATCATGTTATCACCATACGTCTATTTTTCACCAAGTTTCAATTTGTTTATTAGTATTATTTTAATAGTAAACATGATCTTGGATGGACTTTTCTATATGTGCTTGTGGCCTTTCATTTTATAAGCATAAACCATACAATATAACTTATTTTTAGGACGAATTGTCTAAAAAGTATTATAATTTAATAATTTGTGAATTTAATTTCGCCAATGAAACCACTTCATTTTTATAAATTTTCTTTTTCGGCCACTTTAAGATGCTATAAGATGTCGCATGTTAAAGTTTAAGATAATAACTCAAAAAATATATATATATTCCTTCATTTTTATATATTTGGAAACTGAGTTGTTTTTTCATTTACATTTAGCTCTTCAACTTGTTAAATTGTACATATTTAATCATTATGACTGGTTACTCTAAGTTAGCTGGTAAAAATGATTTAATAGGTGTAATATCCCGTTTATTTAATAAATAAATAGATAAAATTTATGAATGAATATGTAACATACAAGTTTTAAAATCGTGTTTTGTAATGAATAAAATTGTGAAATATTATGTAAAATTGAGTGTTGAGTTCTAACAAATAGTTTTTACTAGAAATGAAGTAAAACTATGTTTAAAATCACTCATAAAATATTGGAAGTCTTATGAGATTCCAGTTAAAAGCCAAATAATGAAATTCAGCGAAAATATGAAATTTTAAATAAGTAAAATTTTATTATTTGATGTTGTAGAGAATCTCTTTAGAAATTTGTAGGAGAAAACCTCGTCAAAATCCGAGTTATAACGAAGAAGTTATGACCAACCGAAGATCTGCGACAAAACTGGCACGGCGCTGAATGACGTAAAAAGTGAGTTTTTGATAAACTAATTTTTAGCCTTAGTAATCTAAATGAAAGTCGTAGTATTCGTTAAACCAAGAAATTCGATAAAAAGAACGCCAAAATCTGACTTTGTATGAGAAAGTTATGATTTTTCGAAGTTTCAACTTAGCAGTAGACAGCTAAAAACTCGAATTTTAGATCGAGCGATATTTTTGTCACACCCCCAAACCAGAACGGCGGAAACGTTCGGGGGCGGAGGACGTCATATTCAGTATCATAACAGTTCATAGAAAGGAAAGTACACACCACCATATATGTTAAAGTTTCCAAGATGTTTACATAATTGTATTCATTACATGTTCAAAAGATAAATACATAAACATCATTCAAAAGAAGTAATTAACGCCAGCGCGTTAATCCCAAAAGTTGATTCCCAAACCTGCTTAGCGGTTCCCTGAGAATACAAGTTATTTCAAAGAAAAAGTGTCAACAATTAAGTTGGTGAGTTCATAAGTAGTTTAGAAAAATTGGATGTCATTCCAAAATGGGTGTATATTTTCCAGAAAACGCAGCATTTCAAATGTAAAGAGTTGTGATTTGTTTTGTTGAAAGTGAATGTATTAAATCCAGAAAATCCCATATTTTCCCTAATAGTTGAGATACGAGTTGTTGTGTTTCCCAAGAAAAACCCTTATTTTCTTATAAAAGTATGAAATGCATATGAATGTTCGTGTTATAAGTTGTAAATAATTGCACCAGGAAAATCCCTTATTTTCCTAACATAAATGGCAGTCTCTAAGACCAAAACTTTGCAAGAAACCGACGTTCAAAAGTTGTGTCATAGTTTTATATAATAAAGCTATACGAAGATCGCATTTGTTAGATGAAGAATAGCTTTAATAGCTACTCGTTCATAAAAGCATAATACCATAATAATTGTATATCCGATGAGTTTTATAACCATACTAAACATAATATGCCTGTAACGACGTTCTTCAGGCGTCGCAACGTTATGACAACTGTCACCCCAAAAGACGGACTGTAGCTAACAGTCAGGGCGCGGGATCATGACTTCCCGTATAGATCTATACATATTTGACACGTTCTTCGAACGGGAGACTCTGGTTATAGACAGGACTTGCAGCATTACTTTCTAATAAAGAAAAGTAACGTTTGAAGATATACACGTCTCATGGATTCTCAACTAAGTCGGTATTAAAGTGATAGTTTTGTATGCAAAGTTTATCCTTTTTCACAATGTTTGACAAAGCAAAATCATAAGTTTTTAGAATGTATAAAAAGACTTAACAATGAAAGGTACTTTGAAATCATTATATACTTTGTATAATGTCTAATGCACACAAAGTATGACAAGAGTTTTCCATAATAGAAATAAGTTCCAAGTGATTTATTCGATAAAACAAGTGAAGTAAAACTTTATAAAATACACGATAATGATCGTATGTTTACTTGTATCCCCCCTAAAAGAGTATAAAAGCATTTAAATGTATTTAAAGTGTGTTTGAAAGGGGTATGAACTCACTTGAAAGTTTGAAGATAGCAAGATGGAAAACCGAGCAGAGTTTCGTCTCGGGAAATGGATTTTCCTCGGAAATCTCGGGATTCCTCGGGAGTAAAATCAACCTTCGGGACTTGCACAAAATGACCAGGGCTTCGGGGTAGTGCGAGCACGGAAAACGAGGTAAAACGCAAGCAAAAGGAGAGAGAATGGGCCATTTTCCCGGGAACCCTCGCATGCTATTTATAGGGGGGCCTGAGAGGCCTCGTACGCGGGGCGTACGCTCGTACGCAGCGCGTACACGTACGTCATGCGTGATCGAAGCCTCGACTGCCTCGGCCTCGGATGGGACGGCTCAGGCTGTCGGGTCGGATGGGACGGGCGGGTCGGGTGCCTCGCATAGGGCGACGTGGACGGTTTGAGGCCAAATTCCTCGGGTACGCGGGGCGTACAGGGGTACGCAGCGCGTACCTCGGATGAGGACGCTGACTCCCCTTCGGATAATACCGAAGTTTTAATAAAAATTATATATAAATTATTTATCAAACTTCGAAAATTCATATCTCCTTCATACGAACTCCGTTTTTGACGTTCTTTATATCCCCGCGAAGGTGAGACTACGATCTACAACTTTCATTTAGATTCCGTTGGCAAATTCCGGAATTATTTTTATTATTTATTTATTAAAATGACGTGATTAAGGAATTTCTTTAAAAATTCATAACTTATTCATACGATGTCCGATTTGAGCGTTCTTTTTATGCATGTTTGTAGTTTAACGATATCTACGACTTTCATTTAGACACCTAAGGTCAGAAAGTGTTTTATTGAAACTTTGCGTTTTTACGCAACTTCGTATTGCCGGTTTTTGTCGGAAAACTTAGAATGATCATAACTTCTTCGTTATAACTCGGATTTTTGTGTTATTTATATGTTTGGAAACCTTAAGACGATAACTACCACATAGTGTACTCCAAATAGAGTTTTTGAATACTTCATTTTTCGATGATATTCTAATTCTTTTCTCAAAGAGGTTACATGACTTGATTTTTACTGACTTGAAATAACGGGTTGTTACATCATCCCCTCGTTAGAGGGAATTTCGTTCCAAAATTTTAATACAAAAGAAGAGTCTTAGGGGCTGGGGAAGAGATGTGGATACTTCTGTTGCATTTGATCTTCTCGTTCCCACGTGAACTCAGGTCCCCTCTTAGCATTCCATCGGACCTTTACTATTGGAATGCGACTCTGTTTAGTTCGTTTAACTTCCCTATCCATGATCTCGACGGGTTCTTCCACAAAGTTAAGATTTTCATTTAGTTCGATCTCATCGAGTGGAATTACAAGTGTTTCGTCGGACAAACACTTCTTCAGGTTTGATACGTGGAATACTGGATGTACTTTGTTAAGCTCTATTGGAAGTCGGAGTTTGTAGGCTACTAGACCAAACCTTGAAATGATTTCGAAGGGTCCAATGTACCTAGGATTTAGCTTCCCATGCTTTCCAAAGAGTATCATTCCCTTCCAGGGTGAGACCTTCAGTAGTACCTGATCGCCAATCTGAAATTCCAAGGGTTTATGTCTTTTGTCGGCATAACTCTTTTGCCTATCCCTCGAGGATTTCTGTCGTTCTCGTATTTGCACGATCTTTTCAGTAGTTTCTCTGATGATCTCTGGACCAGTGAGGGTGCTATGAGGGACTAGACCTTTTGCTAGTTGTGTGTCGCCCACTTCCGTCCAGCACAGAGGTGATCTGCACTTACGGCCGTAAAGGGCTTCAAATGGAGCAGTATTGATACTAGTATGATAAATATTATTATAAGAGAACTCAACCAAAGGTAAGTGAACATCCCATGCTTTACCAAAGTCGATTACACATGCTCGCAACATGTCTTCCAAGGTTTGGATCGTTCTTTCGCTCTGTCTGTCAGTTTGGGGGTGGTAGGCTGTACTCATGTCCAATCTTGTTCCCATGGATTTTTGCAATGATTGCCAGAATCTAGACGTGAATCTGCTGTCTCTATCCGAGATGATATACATTGGCACTCCATGGAGTCGTACGATCTCTCGGATGTAGATTCTCGATAGCTTTTCCATTTTATCAGTTTCCTTGATCGGTAGGAAATGAGCGGACTTGGTTAATCTATCGACGATTACCCAAATAGTATCTTGGCCACCCTGAGTTTTGGGCAGTTTCATTATGAAGTCCATGGAAATCTGCTCCCATTTCCACTCAGGAATTTCAGGTTGTTGGAGTAGTCCTGAGGGTTTCTGGTGTTCTATTTTGATCTTGGCGCAAGTCAAACACTTGCTCACATATGTAGCGATCTATGCTTTCATGTTTGGCCACCAGTAGAGTTGTTTGAGATCTTGATACATCTTGTCTAACCCGGGGTGTACGGAGTATGGAGTCTTGTGTGCCTCGCTCATAACTACCTCTCTAAGTCCACCAAACTTGGGCGTCCATATTCAGTTCATGAGGTAGCGTGCTCCGTCACTCTTGATTTATAAATTCTTGTCCATTCCCCTAAGGGTCTCACCTGTCACGTTTTCGGGTTTCAGGGCCTCTATTTGAGCTTCCTTGACTTGTGTCGACAGGTGCGAATGGATTGACATGGCTAATGACTTCACTCTTCGGCCAGAGTACTCCTTACGACTAAGGGTATCTGCCACGACGTTAGCCTCTCCTGGATGATAGCGAATCTCACATTCGTAGTCGTTGAGCAATTCGACCCAACGTCGCTGTCTCATGTTCAACTCCTTCTGGTCGAAGATGTGTTGTAGGCTCTTGTGGTCTGTAAAGATAGTGCATTTGGTACCATATAGGTAGTGTATCCAGATTTTAAGAGCGAAGACCACCGCCCCAAGTTCTAAATCATGAGTGGTGTAATTGACCTCATACGTTTTCAGTTGTCGTGAGGCATATGCAATAACCTTTCCCCTCTGCATTAGTACACAGCCCAGCCCTTGCTTCGAAGCGTCGCAATACACCACAAAATCTTCGGTCCCTTCTGGGAGAGAAAGGATGGGTGCGCTGCAAAGGGCCTGTTTCAAAGTCTGAAATGCAGCATCTTGCTTTTCTCCCCAATTATAGGTCACACCTTTCTGAGTTAAGGCGGTAAGAGGCTTTGCGATGCTGGAGAAATTCTGGATGAACCTTCGGTAATAACCAGCAAGACCTAGAAATTGGCGAATTTCTGTTGGTGTAGTTGGCGCAGACCAGTTTTTGATAGCCTTGATTTTTGATGGATCCACGTGGATTCCTTCCTTGCTGACCACGTGACCGAGGAAGTCCACCTTTCTAATCCAAAATTCACATTTTGAGAATTTTGCATACAGTCTCTCAGTCCGTAACGTCTCTAAAACTTGCCTCAGATGTTGACCATGCTCTTCTTTATTCTTTGAATAAATGAGTATGTCGTCTATGAATACTATCACGAATTTATCCAAGAATGGACGACATACTCGATTCATTAGGTCCATGAATACGGCTGGGGCATTGGTTAGTCCGAACGGCATCACTACAAACTCGTAATGTCCGTATCGTGTTCGGAAGGCCGTCTTGGGAATATCACTCTCTAGGACTCGCAGCTGGTGATATCCCGACCTCAGATCGATCTTGGAGAAGTAGTTGGCTCCTTGGAGTTGGTCGAATAAGTCATCGATTCGGGGTAGGGGGTATCGGTTCTTGATGGTAAGTTTGTTGAGTTCTCGATAGTCGATGCACATTCTGAATGATCCATCCTTCTTTTTCACGAACAGTACGGGTGCTCCCCATGGCGAGAAGCTCGGCCTGATGAATCCTTTTCCAAGTAGTTCATTCAGTTGGCTGGATAGCTCTTGCATCTCTGTCGGGGTTAATCGATAGGGTGCTTTGGCTACTGGGGTAGCTCCGGGAACCAGATCGATTCGGAACTCAACTTGTCTCGCGGGTGGTATTCCTGGAAGGTCCTCGGGAAAAACGTCGGGAAAATCGCGTACGTCGGGCACACTCTTGATGTCTTGGACTTCGCGTTTCACATCTACAACATGTGCCAAGAACGCGTGACACTCCTTGCGTAGGCATTTCCGAGCTTGGATACTTGAGATGATACGAAGAGTGGTACTTGGTTTGTCGCCCAAGATAATGAAAGTTTCGCCGGTTGGCAGATTAAGGCGAACGGCCTTATCGTAACATAGAATGTCCGCATGATGAGAACTCAGCCAATCCATGCCAATGATGACATCGAAACTCTTAATCGAGACTGGCCTGAGGTTGATTGAAAAGGGATTATCGTTTAAAGTTAGGGTGCAGTTTAAGTATATCTCCTTAGTGCCTTCGGTTTTCCCGTTGGCCATTTCTACTATGAATGGTTCACTTAATGATTGTGGTATTGATTTTAGCAGGCCTTTAAAGTCGTGACTCACAAAACTCCTTTCCGCTCCACTATCAAACAAAATGCATGCATACGAGTTATCGAGAAGAAACGTACCCGTAACAACAGTAGGCTCCGCAATGGCTTCATCTTGTCCCATTGCGAAAACTCGGCCCCTTCCGCCGGTATTCCGGTTGTTTGCCTTTGGGCAGTCCCTGCGGTAGTGCCCCGTGTCTCCGCACTCAAAGCAGGCGCGGCTTACCCCGGTATTAGTAGTGGGGACGGATGGTTGGGTTGGCCCTTTGCAATAGCGGGTTGTATGTCCCTTCTTATTACACTTGGTGCATTAAAGATCATGGCAAGGACCATGGTGGTGGAAGTTGCATCGGTTGCACTTAGGAAGTTTCCCATTATATGAGCTTGTGGGGGCAGGGTTCACAAGTACAGTCATAGCGCGGGTCGCTATTACTTGGGGTTTTCCTGGAGATTTTGTCCCCTCCTTTTGTTCCAAGGCCTGCTCTGGCCCTGAGCCTCCCTAGGTGGATTTGCGGTTGCTGAAATGATACTGGGTTTTACTCCGTGGTCGATGAGTCGCTGAGCCAGGTGTTTAGCGCTGTTGTAGGTAACAGGGCCGGAAGCTAGGACATGCCCTTGAATCTGGGGTGACAACCCCCAAATGTACCTTTCAACCTTCTTTGATTCTGGGTTGACCATGGTAGGGCACAGTGCAGCGAGGTCGTTGAACCTAGCTGTGTAGGTGACTAGGTCAGACCCAGTCATTTTCAGATTCCAGAGCTCCTGCTCCAGCTTTTGCACTTCGCCCCATGGGCAGTATTCTTCCAGTAGTAGAACCTTTAGATCGTCCCAACTCATGGCGTTGGCGACAGTGAGCGTCACTGAATTCACATGGCTTTTCCACCAAGTGAGGGCTCGATCTACGAAAGTGCAAGCAGCGAACTTGACTTTGCTTGCTTCTAGGCATGAGCAGATCTCGAAGACCGTTTCGGTCTTCTCGAACCATTGCATTAGTGCAATGACTCCCCCAGTTCCATTAAAAGTTTTTGGCTTAGCGTTAGAGAACTCCTTGTAAGTACATTCTCTTCCTTGGCCATGACCAATGCCATGATTTGGATGATTCGTGTTGCTTCCCGCCCCTCCATTTCCGTGAGAGTTTATTTGCGAGAGGGCTGCAGTTACTACTGCTGTGATAGCAGCCTGGACCATGGCTGGATCATAAGCTGGTGGTGGAGGTGGTGGTGGTACCGTACCCGGCCTGGGCCTTAGGTTTGGACGAGGAGGCATCGTGCTGCCAAAAGAAAAAAAATATGGAAAAATTTATAAGTTTTGGCAGTTCAGAGTTGAATGATATTGAGTTAACTTCTAATAGTTCTAAGAAGTTGGGTTTGACTGACACAATGTTTTGAGCTTGAAAGTAAAGTTTGAATAGATGTACCAATGAATCGAACGAATTGCGCATGATTAACAGCAACAAGAAAAAGGGTATACCCTTATATATATTAAACATATAGTTGTGTTACAGCGGGGTCTAGACAAAAGTTCTTGGCCTTTCTAAAGGCCTCCGATTACAGAACAATTTAAAGAAAATAATACTTTTATCCGAAGTCCTAATTTATAACAAAATTTTGAAAGTCGGGGTGCGCTTTGCATTTGGAGCTCGACTCCGTGTCGGACTGCTTTGACTCCATGAGGCGTCTATCAAACGCAGCTTGTTGTTCTCTTAATTCTGCAAAGGCCGCATTTGCTTGTGCTTGAAATGCTTCAGCGCGAATGTGGATGTCGTTCTGCAACAACTCTAGGCGGTTGATATCGGCCGTGTGGATTTGTACTTCCACATTTACCTCTCGGATTCGGTTGGCTTGCACTCCGGATTGATAGCACTGGTTGGCGAGTTTGCCAACCATGACCGGAAGTGCTCGGTCGGCTGATCCCCCGCCTCTCACATCATAGAAGTCTCGGCACATGCCGTAGGGATGGCGTAAGCTTTGTTGTTGGCTCCAATGATGGAGGTGACTTCCCCACACTGGAGTGGGTCCTTGGAAATTCCTCACGTGGTCGGGAGATTGTGGGATTGGTGGATTTATAATTTCTGGCTCCGAATCCGTGCCAGAGTCATCCCCTCCCTCCAACTCTATAGGCTCTTCGTCTTCTTCAGGATCTTCTTCGATCCACCCTCCATTACCTTGGTTGGGGTAGTAGGGGTCATTGGGGTGATGAAATCCCGCCATTTAGACTGTACGAGAATAGAGTTAAAAGTTTACTATAAGCTAGAGCACATGAAACTTACCCTTAAGTTTAATGGTTGACGGCACTCGAATACTCCCTCAGTATTCATTAGCGATATGCTTTTGGTAAGTTTTAAATTTGTTGTCCATTGCAGACACTCCTTGGCATACGTTAGTCGGCTCTTGGACAAATATAGTTGATCAGGCTATATTCTTCCCAGTTCCGATTACATGTCCCAAGGCGTACCTGTACTGCACAACTTATTTATAATACTTCTAAAGTTATTTACTATGAAAATGTTATTAGTATAAATGAGTGCATGCTTACCTTAAAACTAATTAGGTTTACTTTCAAAAGTATGAATTTTTCTCAGAGTGTTTTTGCCCAGTTGAGTTTATAGTTGTATATCAAAAAGGAATGGTTTTGATATACTTAATTCCCTATAAACAAAGCTCTGATACCAATCTGTCACACCCCCAAACCAGAACGGCGGAAACGTTCGGGGGCGGAGGACGTCATATTCAGTATCATAACAGTTCATAGAAAGGAAAGTACACACCACCATATATATTAAAGTTTCCAAGATGTTTACATAATTGTATTCATTACATGTTCAAAAGATAAATACATAAACATCATTCAAAAGAAGTAATTAACGCCAGCGCGTTAATCCCAAAAGTTGATTCCCAAACCTGCTTAGCGGTTCCCTGAGAATAAAAGTTATTTCAAAGAAAAAGTGTCAACAATTAAGTTGGTGAGTTCATAAGTAGTTTAGAAAAATTGGATGTCATTCCAAAATGGGTGTATATTTTCCAGAAAACGCAGCATTTCAAATGTAAAGAGTTGTGATTTGTTTTGTTGAAAGTGAATGTATTAAATCCAGAAAATCCCATATTTTCCCTAATGGTTGAGATACGAGTTGTTGTGTTTTCCAAGAAAAACCCTTATTTTCTTATAAAAGTATGAAATGCATATGAATGTTCGTGTTATAAGTTGTAAATAATTGCACCAGGAAAATCCCTTATTTTCCTAACATAAATGGCAGTCTCTAAGACCAAAACTTTGCAAGAAACCGACGTTCAAAAGTTGTGTCATAGTTTTATAGAATAAAGCTATACGAAGATCGCATTTGTTAGATGAAGAATAGCTTTAATAGCTACTCGTTCATAAAAGCATAATACCATAATAATTGTATATCCGATGAGTTTTATAACCATACTAAACATAATATGCCTGTAACGACGTTCTTCAGGCGTCGCAGCGTTATGACAACTGTCACCCCAAAAGACGGACTGTAGCTAACAGTCAGGGCGCGGGATCATGACTTCCCGTATAGATCTATACACATTTGACACGTTCTCCGAACGGGAGACTCTGGTTATAGACAGGACTTGCAGCATTACTTTCTAATAAAGAAAAGTAACGTTTGAAGATATACACGTCTCATGGATTCTCAACTAAGTCGGTATTAAAGTGATAGTTTTGTATGCAAAGTTTATCCTTTTTCACAATGTTTGACAAAGCAAAATCATAAGTTTTTAGAATGTATAAAAAGACTTAACAATGAAAGGTACTTTGAAATCATTATATACTTTGTATAATGTCTAATGCACACAAAGTATGACAAGAGTTTTCCATAATAGAAATAAGTTCCAAGTGATTTATTCGATAAAACAAGTGAAGTAAAACTTTATAAAATACACGATAATGACCGTATGTTTACTTGTATCCCCCCTAAAAGAGTATAAAAGCATTTAAATGTATTTAAAGTGTGTTTGAAAGGGGTATGAACTCACTTGAAAGTTTGAAGATAGCAAGGTGGAAAACCGGGCAGAGTTTCATCTCGGGAAATGGATTTTCCTCGGAAATCTCGGGATTCCTCGGGAGTAAAATCGACCTTCGGGACTTGCACAAAATGACCAGGGCTTCGGGGTAGTGCGAGCACGGAAAACGAGGTAAAACGCAAGCAAAAGGAGAGAGAATGGGCCATTTTCCCGGGAACCCTCGCATGCTATTTATAGGGGGGCCTGAGAGGCCTCGTACGCGGGGCGTACGCTCATACGCAGCGCGTACGCGTACGTCATGCGTGATCGAAGCCTCGACTGCCTCGGCCTCGGATGGGACGGCTCAGGCTGTCGGGTCAGATGGGACGGGCGGGTTGGGTGCCTCGCATAGGGCGACGTGGACGGTTTGAGGCCAAGTTCCTCGGGTATGCGGGGCGTACAGGGGTACGCAGCGCGTACCTCGGATGAGGACGCTGACTCCCCTTCGGATAATACCGAAGTTTTAATAAAAATTATATATAAATTATTTATCAAACTTCGAAAATTCATATCTCCTTCATACGAACTCCGTTTTTGACGTTCTTTATATCCCCGCGAAGGTGAGACTACGATCTACAACTTTCATTTAGATTCCGTTGGAAAATTCCGGAATTATTTTTATTATTTATTTATTAAAATGACGTGATTAAGGAATTTCTTTAAAAATTCATAACTTATTCATACGATGTCCGATTTGAGCGTTCTTTTTATGCATGTTTGTAGTTTAACGATATCTACGACTTTCATTTAGACACCTAAGGTCGGAAAGTGTTTTATTGAAACTTTGCGTTTTTACGCAACTTCGTATTGCCGGTTTTTGTCGGAAAACTTAGAATGATCATAACTTCTTCGTTATAAGTCGGATTTTTGTGTTATTTATATGTTTGGAAACCTTAAGACGATAACTACCACATAGTGTACTCCAAATAGAGTTTTTGAATACTTCATTTTTCGATGATATTCTAATTCTTTTCTCAAAGAGGTTACAGGACTCGATTTTTACTGACTTGAAATAACGGGTTGTTACAATTTTACCAATACATCCTAAACAAGAATCGAAGGTCTCGTAATATGTAGTACAACGGTAAAAAGTCTGACGAAAACAGATGTCGGATGAAGAAGTTATGATTTTTTAACGGATTTTCCTGTTCCGGTCTGTTAAAAATAATAATATTAAAATTAAATTCAAAATTAGCCGACGAAGTCTAAACGAAAGTTGTAGAGCGTAATTCTAGCTACGCGTGCATATAAAGAACATCCAAAACGGAGCTCATATGCAAAAGTTATGGATTTTAGAAGTTCGGGCACGAAAATCGAAAATTTTCGCATGAAAATTTTCGAAAACTGAGCTTCGTGCTTACAGTTTTCAGTTTTGGTTTCAGGTACTTCGGTGTTCAAAAGAGGAGTTCGGGATGATTGCAATGCACACAACATTTGTTATAGCTTAGGATGTTTTTACTCTGATATAATTGATAGATGTTATAATATTTCAAGATACACTACTTATGGCTGTATATGATGTTTAATATTATGGTTTTCTTAATGATTTAAAATGAAAATTTTGGATTGTATTTTTGGGATGTTACAATAGGATAATATATTTCTCACTTTGTACATATTTAGTCCTTAATATTTATGTACACCTTTAGTCCTTAATATATATATTTTTGTGATATAATCCATTTTTGTTATTGTACTCATTCAGTTCGTATGAATAATTTCGTTAGGTTTTTCTCACATCTTACGTGAGACAATCATTAATGAGGTGTTTGGGGTTTTTGATGCTTATGTTCATCGTGATCTAGACTACTTGCTTGTTTAGGTAATGTGTTCTGAAAGTCATAACTTCTTCATACATCTCGGATTTTAATTATTTTTATATTCATGCGTTCGTATTTTAGTCTACTAACTCTTTTGTTTACATTATTCCCGTTAAAAAATAACATATTTTTACTTACTATAGTTATATCCATATGTTTTTTTATGGATGCCTTTTTTATATATATAAAACTGTAAGTAAAAATATAATTACATTTTAACGGGAGTAATCTTAACAAAAGTTGTAGTAAACTCAAAAAACGAACACGTGGATATAAAAATTATTAAAATCTGATATTGTATGAAGAAGTTACGACGTTTAGAACACAAGATTTAAGCCAAACCACAAGACCTATGCAACCAAGCAGTTGAGATCGTGATATACATAATCATTAACAACCCCAAGCACATCATCAATGATTGTTACACGTAAGATGTAATGAGAAAAACCTAAAACAATCATTCATAAGTACTGAATGACTACAAAAACAAAAAAGATTTATATTGAAACAAAAAAATGAAGGACTAAATGTGTACAAATATATTAATGACTAAACGTGTACAAAATAAGAAATATATTACTCTACTAAGTCATTTTCCTGGCTAACCTGGAGTAACCGGTTATAAGGACAAAATGTGTTTTAACAAGTTTAAGGGGTAAATGTGGATGAAAAAAACACTCAGTGATCAAATGTGTATAAATCGAAAAATATATTACCGTTTTAAGTCATTATCCCTAAAGTTTATTATAATACGAGGAAATTACTAATCCAGCCTAAAACACTAATTACTTATCTAAAAATAGCCAAAAAAAACACATTAGCCAAAAGTAGCCCACGAAATAGTAGATTGGACAAGGTTGACTACGGTCAACGGTAGAAAACTACTCTTTCGTGGCAATGAACTATTATTTCCCGGCTCGTCTACTCTTTCGCGACTCATTGGTCCATAGTATATAATGAAATTTTTTTCAGATTAGGTTATTTTGATTATTGGTTTCTTGATTTTACCTACTTTTTTCTCTTAATTGAACACCCGGAGAACAACGAGGTATGTCTATTTTTTATCAAAATTTTACCGTACCGGTGATTATGAATAGTTTTTGTATATGAGGATAATTTTTTTAAAAGCGAAAAAAAATTTTAAATCGTAGATTTCATACGAAACCTACGGTGTACAAGTGCACAATATATATATATATATATATATATATATATATATATATATATATATATATATATATATATATATATATATATATATATATATATATATATATATATTATGATTTCATGATTTTTTTTTTCAAAAAACTTAAAAAAAAATTAACGAAATCATAGGTTTTTGGAAAACCTACGATGTATAATCAATTAAGGCACAGTTTGTGCATTAAAAGGCTGTACACCGTAGGTTTCCTTAAACCTACGATTTTTTTATTTTTTTTCGGGTTTTTTTTTTTTGGAAACCGTAGATTCTTGAGAGAAAATCGTAGGTTTCCAATAAACCTACGATTTTTACAAGTTCAAAATGATTTTTTTTATAATTATCACCAAATAGTAGACCATTTGGTGAAACAGTAGTTCATTCTAATTACCTATGGTTTTACGTGCTACTTTAGGATAATTCCTAGTTTTTGGCTAAAAATGATTAATTACTTACTTAATTAGGCTAGATTTAGTAATTGTCTCTATAATATTTTCTTTTTCAAAGTTGAGTCTTTAACGGTTGCAGGTGAAAGTATCGTAATAAACTTTAATATTGAATTTTTCGTTTAAATCTTTAATTTTTGATGTAATAATTTTAATATAGCAGGTCAAAATGATCGCTTTATAAAATTATTTGGTGGCAATGAAATTAACATATCATAAATATAATCAAGATATAGTGATTTTTTATATATTTTATCGTACTTGTAAGGGATATTATGTAAGATGTTAGATATCATCTTGTATATATTATTTAAGATGATATTATTTAAGATGTTAGATACCTTCCATAGGCCAACGCAACTTGCACATCAAACACTTCATAGTCCAGAGCTGACAAAAGAGGAAAATAAATAAATATAAAATAAAAATAAAATAAAATACTTATCAGATTCGTGGACTAAGCCAAGCCCAAACTGGGAATCGAGTTAAAAGCTTTGGTGAGAATTTGGTCTTTATAGTTACGGAATAGAACTAATTAAAGTCATTAACTTTTCGGAATAAATTTTTTGGAACTGTTCACGTATGACCATTATGACCTGCTGTAGAAGGTTGCATCTGGCTACAGTGGGTCATAATAGTTATATATGAACACTTTCAACAAATTCATTACCTAAATGTGTAAAAAAAAAAAAATAGTAACTCAAATATATAAAAAAACCAAAAGTAAGAGTAAATTACACGATGGTCCCTGTGGTTTGGGAAAATTTGTATGTTAGGTCCCTAACTTTTTTTTTCTTCAATTCGGATGGATCCTACTGTTTATTTTTGTTGCGTTTGGTCTATGTATTACCTAAAAAAACTATTGTGCCATTATTAATTTAATTTTTTTCAAGTAATTTTCTTATTTATGTATTTTTTTTATATGTTAAAAAAACTAATAGATCTCATATATCTGTATCTCCTCACCATCTCATCTCTCATCATCCTCAACTTCTATTTTGTTTTCCATCTTTAGTGACATCGACGCCTTCACCATCCATCCTTTTTTGATCCTTCAACTCTAGCGAACCAATACCACAACCCACTAAAGTGAAGAGACAATGGGTTATGGTGTTTGTTCATCAGAGTTGAAGGACCAAAAAAGAAAAGGATGGTGAAGACTTCCATGTCACTAAAGTTGGAAAAAAAAATAGAAGTTGAAGATGATGAGAGATGGGATGGTGACCGGTGGGACCCAATTTAAATTTCTCAAATGTGATTTCAAGTTTACGGTGAGGAGATTAAAAAATGTGGGGTCTATTAATTTTTTTTAAACATGTAAAAACAAATACATAAATAAGAAAATTAATTAAAAAATTAAAGTAATAAGGGCACAATAGTCTTTTTAGGTAAGACAAGGACTAAGCGCATAACAAAATAAATAGTAGGGACCATCTGAGTTAAAAAATAAGTTAGGTACCAAATGCACAAATTTCCCTAAACTATAGGGACCATTCGTATAATTTACTCTTACTTTTGATTTTGTTCATATTTAGGTAGCTATTTTTTTTGTACACATCTATGTAACAAACTTATTGAGAGTGTTCACATATAATCATTATGACGTGCTGTAGCTGGACATAACCTGCTACAGCAGGTCATAATGGTCATATGTGAACAGTTCCAAAAAGTTTGTTACCTAGATGTGTACAAAAAAAAGATAGGTACCTATATGTGAACAACCCAAAAAGTTAATTACTTTAATAAGTCATATTCCCTTGTATTTACTAGTATGGGTACTTTGTATTAAAGCATCAGCGTGTTTCCCTTTTGAAGGCGAAACATATTAATAGAAATTCTTTTATGTTTTATGTGAAGCATTACAATCCTAAATAGTAATATATTGAAGGCGAAACATTCTAATAGAAATTCTTTTATGTTTTATGTGAAGCATTACATTCCTAAATAGCAATATATCGAATAAAGTTTCTTTCAGACCCTAAGATGTGGTACCAGATATTATAGCAACCACATTTCTATCTTCTGCCGTATAGACGTTGTATAGATGTTATGTCAATTTTACCATGTAAAATGTGGTTTTGCCACACACTAGATGTGGGAATTATGACAATTTTTTAAATTTATAAAACAATTTATATTTAATAAAAAACATAAACCTCACTACTTAAAAATATAAATATAAATATAATTTTTTTTATCTAACATCCAAAATATGGTCCCAAAATTTTCAATTTTAATAACAGATAAAATAGTATTTCTCAATATCATTCAAACATTCAAATAAAAACCAATGTATCAATTGTCATAAAATCAGAGTAAAGCATCATAAGCGGGGATGCAATCATCCCAAGCTCTTTCCTTTACAGCAGAAGTACCTGAAACATAAAATGAAAACGCTAAGCACAAAGCTTCATTAGTTCCCCCAAAATACCACATAACAAACATACAATGAACATACATTGGGCCCCGCCTGGTCATCGAGCTGAGCTCGGTAGTAAATCAGGCCCCACCCAACATACATATAACATATATCAAATAAACACATACATATGCAACATAGATACATAGCATACAAACAGTTGTTGGGCCCCGACCGACATCGGACCTTAGCCCGGAAAGCATATAAATACTTACACATGCAAGAGTCACGATGACAGCTAGCATACTAACATAGCATAAACATGGGCTGACATTGGTGCTTTCGACGCGCTAAACCCAATGAGGGAACTCATCTTGAAAAGTGAATCTCTCAGAAAGAAATCTCCAGATGTCGTCCAGACGACTCCCGAGTGATAGGTGCATTTTATGCACCTATTTTGCATGTTTATTTCCATCTTTTTATAGCATTCTACTTTATAATTCTTGCATTTAGTTGATTATTAGGGCAATTGCATATTTCATTAAGAGTGCCTGGTACTTCACTATTTTTGATTTATTTTGTAGGCACTATGGAGAATGGAACGTGGAGCTTGGATGCATGGATGTTTGGAGCATAGAGCTTTGGAACATGAAGAGAAGATGAACTGGTTATTCCATGCCAGAAAACATGAAGATGGAGCCAACAGTGAAGACTTTTTGGAATTTTAGCAAAATGCATGGGCCATGCCAAAAATGCATGGTCAAGACAAATGGTCATGCCAAAAACACATGGGTAAAAGGCATGGCCATGCCAAAAATGCATGGCCTTATGGCAAGTCACGTGAACTTTAATTAAAAGAGTAGAAGAATGTCATTTGAAGAGAAGAACGGTTTTGGGAGTAGTTTCTGGCGATCTAGGCCAATTTTGGGAGAATTCTTGGAGCTTTTGAGAAGACTTAATCATTGCAAACATTTGGATTTCACTTTTGTAAGGATTAAACATTCCAATTCCATCTTATTCTTGTTTGATTTGTTCTTAGCCATGTGTGGCTAAGAAACCCTAGTTTCTAGTTCTTGTTCAAAAAAATGTTGATTGCTTGACTTGAAGCATATGATTTGATGTTTGATTTGTGATTCTATTCTAGTGATTATGTTTTTGTTTAAACTAGAATCCTTGAATTTGATTTGTGTTTGATTGGCCACTTTCATGAATTGAATTTTTGTGCAGTTAATTAACTTTTAGGGCACCTAATCGTTCTATTGAGTTAATAATTGGTAACAAGCAATAAGTTTTCTTATTGTAAAACATATATCACATGTTTTCACACTTCCGAGCGTATGAGAAGAAATGAACATTGTTGGGAAGCTTGTACAAAACTTAATGCAGTTTTTCAATACAATCTAAGAGCGTGTTTAGGTTGAATTAGTAAAGCTAGGTCTAATCAAAGAGCGTGTTTTGGTTAGATAATTTGGCAAGCGAGAGTTATTAGAGCGTGTTAATATCTTTCAGTACCAACATAGAATAGCAATCTTGAATTAGATCAAGTCATAATCAAGTTGAACAACAACATTGAGAACTAGAACTAGAACCATTCAATCAATTTGTTTACAAATCTATTTCATTTTGTGCATGCTTTTAAAGTAGATTGTTATTTAGTTATTTACTTTTGCAAACAAACCCCCTCTTTGTGACCAAAGTACCTTGTGCAAAAAGGTATAGACTTTTGTCCCGTGTCTCTGTGGTTCGACCCTGCTTGCCTTGTACTACTTTTTAGTGCATTAAAGCAGTGTATTTGGAGTCTATTGTACCCCTTTTATTTGTTGGGTCTGACACGCCTAACAAATTGGAGAAGGTTGTCAAGGAAGAAGTAGAAGTGGAGAAGGTTGTCAAGGAAGAAGTAGAAGTGGAGAAGGTTGTCAAGGAAGAAGTAGAAATTGAGAAGGATGACATGGAAGTTGTAGAGGAGTTGGAGGTTGACAAAAAAGAGGCTAAGCCGTCCACTACTAATGAGAAACTCCTTTCACTGGTAGACCAACTACAAGAGCCGAAAACGATAAATTTGTTGGAACCTTCAAGGGATATGTACTCCGAGAAGGAAGACACCCAACCAGTCCTCAAATCGACCACCTTATCAAAGAAGGAAGATTTAACCACCTTACTGGACAAGTACAAGAAAGGGGTCGGCTGGACGATTGTTGTCATTAAGGGTCCAACATGGTTCCCACGCAAAAAGAAAGTCAAGTACAAGATACTTGTTCCATTGAAGGAGGCAACGAAAAGTTCAATGAGTTGGAAAGCCCCAACATTCAAAGAATAACATATTCCAAGGGCCAAGTCGAGCCAAAGACTTGAAACAAGGGCGGCTAATCGAGAGGCAACTCGGGGAGTATTTTCTTTCCATTCTTCTTTTATTTACTTTATTTTGTTGTGTTGCAATGTTTTTTTTAGTCTTTTTAGAGTTCTAAACAAAAACTATCTAAAAGATTGAGAGGGAGTCATGTGTTAAAAAAATGTTTGTGTGAGGTTAACAGTAAAAATAAATAAAAATAATAATAATAAAAAAACCCTTGAATTTTTTAGGTTAACAGAAAAGAAAAGCATGGGCATGTGAAATTGGCATGGGCAAGACTCAAAAACACATGGCCTAATTTTTTGACCATGCGTGATGACGAGGATTTCAAAAGAAAAAAAAATTCTGCATGGGCCATGCTAAAAAATGCACGGGCAAGGACAAAAACGCATGGGCTGAAACTCACGGCTTAATGCAAAAACTCAGGGGTCATGCTAAAAACACATGGGTTGGACTAAAAACACACGGCCTAGCTTGGACCATGTGTTTTGTGTCCTTCTTCCACCTCACAACTCACAACCGTGCACTCTCTCCTCCTAAACACTCATAAACTTTTGACTTTCATCAATCAATCCAACATTAAAGCTCAAAGGTTTGTTGTTTTAAGTTCCTAACTCCATCTTCTTCTTCATCTAGGTAGAATTCCCTCCATGAAAGTGTACAAAATCGAATCTTGCATAAAACCCTAGTTTTTTTTCTTTGTAAATTTTGACTTGATTCTTGTATTAGGTTTCAAAATTCTTTTGTAGGGTTTCAAGAGCAAGCTTGGGGAAGTATTTTGTAAAGAAGAATGGAAGCTTTTACCTCCGTTTGTGCATTCCACCATTGAAGAGCTCAACTTTTTCTTGAGGTTGAAGATGAAGTGAAAAAAAGTCAAGCACACATTACAAATTCAAGCATTTGAATGGTACATTCCTTCCATATCTCAAGTTTGATGCATGAATCCTAAGATTGTTTGACTAGAATTGTTGAGAATTCGTTCATATGCTCTATATAGTTAAACATTCATGGTCATTAGGTTGCCCTTCCCTCTCCGAGCATCGAGGACGATGCTTGATCTTAAGCTTGGGGAGGGGTCTTTGTACATTAGGTTCTAGTTTCTATATTAGGTTCTTTGTACATTAGGTTCTAGTTTCCATATTAGGTTCTAGTTTCCACATGCATTTCATCAAAAAAAAAATCAAAAAAGATTTTATTTTTCTTATTTTCATTTTTTTCATGCATTCATTTCAAAACATACAAAAAAAAAATTCAATCTAAAGAAACCTGATCTTCTTGAATAAGTTGAAGTGGTAAATTAGTCGTGGCTTGAGATTAGAACTTGTTCGTTTTTCAAAAAAAAAATCTTGATACGATTTGATCACGCACGAACACGTCTCCCGAAGCCACTCATGCAAAACAAAAAATGATAAAGTTATCAACACCGCATCATAAAGACAGATATAGTTTAGCCCTTGGAACACACGATCGGTCTTATGAGTTATTGCTCATTCATATCCAAACTCCAAATTCAAAAGAGTCATAAAATGAATATAAAATTTCAGTGACTCGAATCCTTCAGCGCTCTAAAAAGTATTTTCTACCTACTCCCTTCTAAATACCCTGCTTGGGGACATTGTTTCCAACTATACCTACGGGTCTTTTCACATTTACATCAGTCCCAACAATAGGAAGAGTCAAGGTCGAAAAATAAAAATAAAAATAAAAATAAAAAATAAAATTAAAATTAAAAAAAGGATAAAAAATTAAATAAATAAATAAAAATATTATTAAGTTAATCTATGACCTTTGGGGCTCGAATAAGTAAACCCCGAGGGGTGTTCTACACCTAATTGCCTAAAGCAAATTTGTTTGGGACTGATTGGGTTGAAAGTTCGCTACACGGGTTCCATAGAAAGTCATGAACTTAATAATAACAAATAAAGCTAATCTGTGGCCTTTGAGGTTCGGGCAAGTAAACCCGAGGGATCTCTTTAAATCTAGCACACTAAGGTCATCTGATTTGGATGTGTTGGTTGGAAGCCCGTTACATGGATTTCAAAGAAAGCCATGAGCTTTATTTGTAGAAAATTATAATTAGATAGTTTATATATATATATATATATATATATATATATATATATATATATATATATATATATATATATTTATATTTTAATTGAATAATGTGTTTGAAAAAAAAATGTTTGGCTGTAAACATTGGGATTGACTGTAAACCACTTTGACTGGTGTAAGTGGTTTGAAACATGTAACCAATCTGGGTAAATATTAGGGAATTTTTAGAAAATATTTTTTTTAGAAAAAGATTGTTGTTAGTCAACAAATAGCTGGAGTCGGTCATTGTCATGCTTTGTAAAATGAAAATGATTGAGCATATTTTGCATCACATGTTTTCACAAGAGTAAGACCACAATTTGTTCCATGTGCTAACCCAATACCTGTAAAAGTGAACAAGTGTTGTAACTTCTGATTTTGTTGAGTTGCATTAGGGAATGGCTAAAAACCTTGTTTTACATGTTATATATCTTTGTGGGGTTAATGTCAAGTCATCTCAAGACCCGACAGGTACACCTTCGACTGTATGACATAATGAGGTTAATTGGATTGAATATGTTCGTTTTGTTTTGTTTATTGCATTAATGTTTGAAAAAAAAATCTTTTTGTACATATGTTATTTTCATTAGTTCTTCTTTTATTGCATGCATGCACTCTTAATTCCATTTAGTCCTTTTCGTTCCTTCCATTCTTTTCATCTTGGTTTCTTTTTAGTCACCTGTCGTCTTCTCTAGGTTGATTCTCGATTTCGTTCTTTCTTGAGGACAAGAAAGGTCTAAGCTTGGGGAGGTTTGATAGGTGCATTTTATGCACCTATTTTGCATGTTTATTTCCATCTTTTTATAGCATTCTACTTTATAATTCTTGCATTTAGTTGATTATTAGGGCAATTGCATATTTCATTAAGAGTGCCTGGTACTTCACTATTTTTGATTTATTTTGTAGGCACTATGGAGAATGGAACGTGGAGCTTGGATGCATGGATGTTTGGAGCATAGAGCTTTGGAACATGAAGAGAAGATGAACTGGTTATTCCATGCCAGAAAACATGAAGATGGAGCCAACAGTGAAGACTTTTTGGAATTTTAGCAAAATGCATGGGCCATGCCAAAAATGCATGGTCAAGACAAATGGTCATGCCAAAAACACATGGGTAAAAGGCATGGCCATGCCAAAAATGCATGGCCTTATGGCAAGTCACGTGAACTTTAATTAAAAGAGTAGAAGAATGTCATTTGAAGAGAAGAACGGTTTTGGGAGTAGTTTCTGGCGATCTAGGCCAATTTTGGGAGAATTCTTGGAGCTTTTGAGAAGACTTAATCATTGCAAACATTTGGATTTCACTTTTGTAAGGATTAAACATTCCAATTCCATCTTATTCTTGTTTGATTTGTTCTTAGCCATGTGTGGCTAAGAAACCCTAGTTTCTAGTTCTTGTTCAAAAAAATGTTGATTGCTTGACTTGAAGCATATGATTTGATGTTTGATTTGTGATTCTATTCTAGTGATTATGTTTTTGTTTAAACTAGAATCCTTGAATTTGATTTGTGTTTGATTGGCCACTTTCATGAATTGAATTTTTGTGCAGTTAATTAACTTTTAGGGCACCTAATCGTTCTATTGAGTTAATAATTGGTAACAAGCAATAAGTTTTCTTATTGTAAAACATATATCACATGTTTTCACACTTCCGAGCGTATGAGAAGAAATGAACATTGTTGGGAAGCTTGTACAAAACTTAATGCAGTTTTTCAATACAATCTAAGAGCGTGTTTAGGTTGAATTAGTAAAGCTAGGTCTAATCAAAGAGCGTGTTTTGGTTAGATAATTTGGCAAGCGAGAGTTATTAGAGCGTGTTAATATCTTTCAGTACCAACATAGAATAGCAATCTTGAATTAGATCAAGTCATAATCAAGTTGAACAACAACATTGAGAACTAGAACTAGAACCATTCAATCAATTTGTTTACAAATCTATTTCATTTTGTGCATGCTTTTAAAGTAGATTGTTATTTAGTTATTTACTTTTGCAAACAAACCCCCTCTTTGTGACCAAAGTACCTTGTGCAAAAAGGTATAGACTTTTGTCCCGTGTCTCTGTGGTTCGACCCTGCTTGCCTTGTACTACTTTTTAGTGCATTAAAGCAGTGTATTTGGAGTCTATTGTACCCCTTTTATTTGTTGGGTCTGACACGCCTAACACCGAGCTATCAATGCAAAATAAAAATCAATCAAGATCTAATAATCCATCATAGGATAAAATGACCGTTTTACCCCTGGCTAAACTTGGCTAATGACTAAGGCCCAAAATCATAACATAAAGGTTCATCACTAGATAATCTTCCAAAGCCCACTAATGGTCCGATTTTCCAAAGTGGGCCCAAATTCCTCTAATGGAATTTACCCAAAGCCCAAACATAAGCATAGCACAAAACCTGATTTCATATGGTCTACTAATGCCTAAAGCAACAAAGTCAAAGAAGATGGCCCAAAGAAAGCCCACTGTTGATCGAATGTTGGGTGTCCCTTTGTGGAAAGTTGGGAGTTCATCAACAGTTAACAGATCGCGAGTCCCAGCCCGAACGTTGGGCATTCCTCGACCCAGAATTGGGCGTTCGCACCCTGAACCCCAAAAGTGCTTATTATGCACTTAATACCTAAAGCCACACAACCAGAACTAGATCCAAGACCTAAAGATTATCTAGAACCATTAAGTCACTGACTTGGTGACTTCGCATGCCCCAAAAGGTCCGAACTTTAAGGTATATAATCCTACTTCCATAAAAAGGGCTTAAGCTCATGCATGGAACTTTTACAACTCTAAAGATGCAAACTTTCTGACTCTAAAACATCATAAACACCAAGAGAAACAACTCAAAGCTTCTAGTGTGATCATAACTTCAAGATCTCAACAATAGGACCAAAAAGGGATCAAAATCCATAAAAACTTAGATCTAAGCTTCTAGTGACCAAGGTTTGAGCTTTATACCTTAAATGTACAGGAAATAGAGTAGAGAACCAAGATCTAGAAGCTCTAACTTGAACCACCACCTTGCACCAAGCTTCTCTTCATAGAATAAGCTTAAAACACACCCTAAAACACACATAATGAGCTCACAATACACAAGGAGGCTCTAGGGTTTCTAGATTTAGGGATTGAGGATATGGAGGATGGAAATAAGGCCAACACCTGGGACTTAAGGTGTTTAAATAGGTCTTAAACCCCCAAAATTTGGGTTCGAGATCTTCGCGTGAACGCCCTGCATTCCCCAAGGTGACATCTTCAGGAGGACCATGTGACACCTTTAGGAGGACTATGTCTCCTACCTGAAACACCATGTCCGACTATCGCCTGTCGGCATAACTCTTCGGCCGACTCTGAGTTGTCTGGAGTATGCTCCGGACCTGCTGAATCAACTTAGTGGTCTTGAGTACCACTTTGGTACTCACCATGACCCATTGACAGACCTCACCCCAACAAATCGGGGTCCTGTATTTACTCCCGTAGAGCATCTCGAAAGGTGGTCTATCAATGCTAGTGTGATAACTGTTGTTATACAAAAATTCCGCTAAGGGAAGATATGTATCCCAACTCCCACCAAAATCCAACACACATACACGCAACATGTCCTCAAGAGTCTGGATGGTCTGCTCACTCTGCCCATCCATCTGCGGATGAAGTGTTGTACTGAAATGTAGACGAGTGCCCATCTCGTCATAAAACTGCTTTCAAAACCTGGAAGTTAAATGAACATCCCAATCTGAAACCACTGATACTGGCACCCCACGACGTGCCACCACATCCTGGACGTAAGTATCGACTAACTTCTCTGCAGAACTACTCTCCTGGATCAGGATGAAATGTGTGCTCTTGGTCAATTGATCCATGATGACCCAAATAGAATGCACTCCGCACGCAGTCCTGTGAAGCTTCGTGATAAAATCCATAGTGATGTCTTCCCATTTCCATACGGGTATCTCCAATGACTGCATCTTGCCCTGAGATCGTTGATGCTTGGCCTAGATCTTCCTGCAGGTCAAGCACCACTCAACATACCAAGCTACATCCCGCTTCATTCAGGGCCACCAATAGTCAGGATGAAGATCCCTATACATCTTCGTCGCCCCGGGATGGATGGAGAACCTCAACTTGTGGCCCTCCTCCATAAGAACCTGGCCAACACCACCCCAATACATAACCCATACGTGCCTATGCAGGGTCAACAATCCACGACTATCATAATCGAAGGAAGCCACCTGATCCACAATCTGATCGCTCTTGTGGTGCTCTTACTTCATAGCCTCAACCTGTGTCTCACAAATCTACTCCAACAACGGAGTAACCACGGTCATCCTCAAGCATAGATCTCGGATCGGAGCCTTGACCACCATGCGGCTGAGAGCATCGGCTACCACATTGACCTTCCACAAGTGGTACATGATCTCACAATCATAATCCTTCACCACATCCAACCAACTACGCTGCCACATGTTCAGGTTCAGTAGATCCATCAAATACCTCAGGCTCTTGTGGTCCGTGTAAATAGTACAACGGACCCCATAGAGGTAATGTCACCAAATCTTGAGGGCAAAAACCAACACCCCCAGCTCTTAATCATGCGTCAGATAATTCACCTCATAATGCTTCAACTGCATCGAAGTGTAAATGATCACGCGACCCCGCTGCATCAAAACTACACCTAAACTCGAGATCGAAGCATCGCAATAAATCAGGTAGTCATCAACACCCTACGACAGAGTCAGAATCGGCGCCTCACACAATCGTTGCCTAAGAGTCTAGAAAGTTGCCTATTGATCAGGCCCCCAGCAAAATTTCACCAACTTCTTGGTCAGCCGAGTCAATAGAACAGTGACCTTGGAGAAATCCTGGATGAATATCCTATAGTAACCCGCCAGACCAAGTAATCTCCAAATCTCAAATGGAGACCTCGGAACCTCCCACTGCATCACGGCCTCAACCTTGGCCAGATCGACAAGAATACCCTTCTGATTGACAAGGTGCCCCAGGAACTGCACCTTACGCAACCAGAACTCGTACTTGGAGAACTTTGAAAAAAGTGTCTCCCTCCTCAAGGTCTCAAGCACCTCTCTCACGTGCTCCTCATGCTCCTCCTGCATCTTGGAATACACCAAGATATCATCAATAAAGACTATAGCATACCGCTCCAACATTGGTCTGCATATGTTGTTCATGAGATCCATGAACACGGCAGGAGCATTGGTGAGCCCAAATAGCATCACCACGAACTCATAATGACTATACCGAGTCCGAAAAGCTGTCTTTTGCACATCCTCATCCCTGACTCGCATATGATGGTAACCCGATCGTAGATCAATCTTGGAGAACCAAGATGCATCCTGAAGTTAGTCAAAAAGATTATCAATCCTCAGGATAGGATAACGGTTCTTCACCATTACGATATACATCCGATGGGACCCGCCATTCTTCTTAACAAATAGAATCGGGACTCCCTAAGGAAAACTACTGGCCTGATAAATTCCTTGTCTAATAGCTCCTGTAGCTGTGTAGACAACTCCTGCATCTCGGGAGGATCCAATCGATATGGTGCTTTGGCTATCAGAGTCGCACTGAATCAAGTCAATCCTGAACTCCACCTGCCTCTCTGGAGGAAAACACGTCCGGATACTTCCGCAAAATTGACAGATCGCCCAAGGTCGCCTTACCCAAATCCCGGGTATCCATAACATAAGCGACAAAACCCAAACATCCCTGATGAAGATAGCAGCTGGCTCTCGTTGTTGAACACATAATCGTCCCATGTTGTGGTCTCTCACCCTGAATCACTAACTCTCCCCCACTTAGGGTCTAAACCCGTACTAACTGCAACTCAGAGATGATCACCACACCATTAGAGCTCAACAATCCATGCCCACAATGACCTTGTTCCCACGTAGACAAATGGGAATCGGATCAACCGGGTACCGCTCACTGAACAATTGAAGGGTACAATCCCGATGGATCCTCGCGACCCTGACCATCCTATCATCAGAAATCTCCACATCCGAAGGATGATCCAGCTCCCCTGGAGCTCTAGCAAATCTCTTGCTAAGCGCAATAGATACAAAAGATCGGGTATCCCTCGAATCAAATAATACCAAGGCAGAGATATTGTTCACGAGGAACGATCCTAAAACAAAACACATAAACATAAGCAATAAATTAATATAAATAGAGAGATAAGGAGAAGATACATACCAGTTACAACATCGGTAGTTGCACGCGCCTCCTCCGCCATCAGTTGGAAAGCCTTCCTCTTCGCTGTTGGTGCATCTTCCCGGCCTTGAAGACCGTCAGTAATCATAAATGTCGCAGGGGAAGGTGCTAACATCGGTCCTACCACAACTAATCTCGGACAATGGGCCTTCTTGTGGCCACTCTGATTGCACTGAAAGCAAATCAGATCAGATACCGGAGTGATGGGCATGGTAGCAGTACAATCTCTACTTCTATCACCTATTCGGCCGCCCTTGAAGCAGCCATAACCACCTCCTCTGCATGTCCCCTCATGTAACTTGTTGTGCATGCCGTAGTGGCTACGACCATGCTAGGTTTTCAGCCTATAATTAGATACCTTGGGCCTCTTTCATGAAACGTCAACACTTGATGCAAAATATGGCTTCCTCTTCCTTTCCATCTCCAGGTCAATCTTCTCTCCTTATCCCTAGGTATCATGTCTTCCAATGTCCTGCAGCTAGATCGGCTCACAAACTCCCGAATGTCACTACTCAACATCTCGTGGTATTGGGCCTTCTTCATATCCTTGTCTGCCACACTATGCGGAACTAGAAGTGCCCTCTCCCTCAACATGGAGGTATCTCGGCCACTGTCTCAGTATTCTAACGGAGATCCTAGAACTCTCGCGCCAACTTTTTCACCTCAATCACTAATGCAAACTCGGCTCGGAATCAGGTCGAGAAATCACTCCAGATCATCGAATCAATAACATCATCTCTTATAGCATGCCCTACCTCCTCCCACCAATCACGTGCTCTGTCCTTCAGGAGGCAGGAAGCTTGTATGAACTTGTCCCTCTCGGAACAACGACTGGTACGAAAGGCGTTGGCAACATCTGCCAACCACATGTTGCTCGTAATAGGTTCCCCAACCACATGATAGTATGGTGCTCGACATGCTTGAAACTCCTTGAAAGTCAAAGAGCGCGTCCCGATCCAAGCGACAATCTCAGCGCGAAAGGCGCTCAATCTCTCATCAAGAATCTCCAGATACCCTCCTTGACTGTGCCAAAGATCACATGAGTCTGATTAAGGATACTGCATGTAATCTCAGGCGAGATGGACTCCCCCATCTGATCATAAAGTTGCTCAGCTGAAGAACCTGATCCTGAATCCTCCCCAACACCGGAACTGCCCATTGGCCTGCCTCGCAATACCACCATACTAAAAATAAACCATAAAATTATCAGAATAAGCATCAATGCACACATCATGGAAATCATAATTATACAAGCTCCCTGGCTTCATTGCATCCCTCCTTGAATCGAGTACGGATCCTCTACTTCCAGTAGTATGAGCCTATAATACCTTCCATATTTATCTGTACTTTCATCAAGAAGTGCATTAACTTAGCCAAGTTACTCTATACCCAATAGTTTCCTCACAGATAAGGCTCCCAACACTAAATCTCATCCTAGGTTTTTCCTAGGGCAAACTCTACACCACTATCCTCCATCAGCTATAGAAGGAACTCACGCTAACCTGCTCTAACTAGCTCACGAATACAATTTCATATTATAAAAACTAGATAATTCTTCGAATGAGAGGTCTCTCACTACAATGGTTGGACTCAAACAAGAGTTGTGTAATAGAGTTAAACCTAACCTTCTAAAATTATTTAGTTTATATAATATGTAACTTAGCATATTCACTTACTAACAAGCTGAAATTAGCAAGATGTAACATCCCGACTATCAGGTATTATATTTATATATTTATTTTTGGGATGTAATGAGTGACTTGACAAGTTGTATGTCCGACTCGCTGAGTAAAGTTTATTTGAGCATGTGGGTTTAATGACCGACTTGACGAGTCAGAGAGTTGACTCACCGAGTTGGCATTGTGAGGTGAAATCCTAAATCTCCAGGGTTGGGGCCTATTTACGAGACCTTACGTCCTCATTTCCGCCTCACAAGCTGCCCAACACCCTGCATGAAACCCTAGACATTTATAGTGAGCTAAAAGAACTGTAGAGCTAGTCTTTGAGTATTCTAGTGGATATTTTGAGGAAAATATGAGCTTATCCAACAAGGAACGAGGAGAAATTGTTGGATCTAGTTCTATATCGACCATAGCTTTTGTGGAAGGTAAAAAGCCTACACCTTTCTCATCTTATTGGTTAGATCTCAAGATTATGGAAGTTAGGGCTTTTACCACCTTTTATTGGGACATTGAGTGCATTGAGTCTATCAAGAAGCCTAGACTTCAGATCTTGACCTTGTAAGGTCCATAGAGTCCAAAGGTCCCAACTTTATTCAGCCATATAAGATTTATTGTGCTTAAACACCCTTGTTAGAGTTGTATTGGCATTTTCTAGCAAAATATGCCATGCATGAACGTAAAGATCGAAACTTAACATGACATTCGAGCATTAGGAGCTTAGATCTAGGGTGTGGAGTAGTAGATTTGCCTTAAAATGCCAGAATGAGAATTTAGATTGAAGAGACTCATCGAGTCAACGAGTTGACTTGACGAGTCGGCTAGGGTTTTCCCCGATGAGTCTGGACAAGGGTGACTTGGCGAATTGATGAGACAAATCGACGAGTTAAGTTGGGTTTTGGCGACAGTCTGAGGAACAGTGGGGACTCAACGAGTCACATAGGTGCACTCGGCGAGCTGGGTCAACATGGGCAATTGACTCGAGTGTTGACTTTTGTTGACTTTAGGGTTGGGTAAAGACATGGTTTATAGGGGAGCATGGAAGGGTAAAATGGTCTTTTACCCATATAAAGATTTAGAAAGAGTTTAGCATGTGTTATATGTCACTGTGATCTTTATGAGTTAATCAGAGATGCTTATTTCGTGTAGGCGGAGATTAGGCTGTTCGAGGGGTATCCAATTTTCTTTGCTTACTTACGAGGTGAGTCTTCTCACTATACTTACCATGAGTGGTATCTATGTGTGACCGGAGGGTCTCTTGTGCTTATTTGAGTTACATCATATTATGCATTTTGTCTGTGTGATATAAATGCTATATTCTGTGTTGTACTGAGATAGGACCGGAGGGTCCAAACTGTGTTTTGGGACCGGAGTGTTCCACTAAGACAGGACTGGAGGGTCCAATTTGAGTTGTGAGGCCGGAGGGTCCTCACTGGGATGCACAACCGAAGGGTCCACACCGAGACACATGAGACCGAAGGGTCCATGCCGAGTTATAGTTATAAGAGCCATATTATTTGTGTATGTGGTACTTTGGGGAACTCACTACGTTTGTGCTTACCGTGTTGTGTGATATGTGTTTCAGGTACTTCTTAGGACCGCGGGAAGGTGCCGACATGATTGTACACACCTATTCGAGACTTTGTTGAGGATTATTGGACTTGACTTTTATTTGTGTATTTGTGTTGACATTTGAGATACTTGTGGTTTTATGAAATATAGTTTTATGTGTTTTAAAAATGAAAATCTTGGTTTGAAAATTTACAGTGTTACAAGTTGGTATCAGAGCCTTGGTTTGAGGGATTCGGATGTATCTTTGGGTATGTATGGACTCAAACTGAGGATTTGAGAATTTTTTTAAAAAGAAATGATTTTTCTAAAGCAGGTAAAAGTTTCTAAGAGAAAAATGAGAAGGAGTAGTGTGTACAATCAGTCAGACCCCAAACGGTGATTTTTCCAAAATACCCTTATTTATTTGTGTTATGAGATATTTATGAGATGTTAGACATGCATGCTAAAGGATAGGCTAGGTATTTCATATTTAGGGCTAGAGTTACCTGATTTGTGATGCCTTAGCCTAGGAGTTGTTGTTATCTTTTATTTTCCTTGAGTATATGTTGAGTAGGAGTATTTAGTAGGAATCACTTAGAGAGAATTCTGAGTCGAGGGATAATCTAAGAGAGATACCTAAATGAGTATATGAGTGGTCTAGTGATATAGTAGTTTGATACCCACGAGAGGTAGGGTTGCCTGAGTTCGGTAATGCCATTAAAGTTGCAGATAGAGCGAGTGGAGTTGTATGCTAGAGTTATTTTATGTGATTGGTGGAGGTGATTTGATTCCCGAATGTTGCTTGCTTTGTGCTTTGTGGAACTCTTAATGATGGGAGACAAATACTAAGTGAATATGATGATATATAGGAGGTAGATGACTGGCATCATGAGGAGTTCTTCAACAGCTGACGATAGAGAAGTGTGAGGACCTAAGAAGAGCCTAGGGAGTGACCTTAGTCAAACGAGTAAGCTGATAAGGGAGAGTACTCGCTGGAGAGCGAACATTTGTAATGAGATTGGTGATCAATGAGGTTGGGAAACTACTTAGGAAATCTGGGACGATCTGTGTGGAAGGTATGGGTAGATGTGGAAGGTAGTATGGGCCCGTACTACTGAAAGCAAAGGACCCATACTCGAAACATGTAGAATTCCAAAGGTTCTAAGTAGCAGATTGAGGGGAGGTAACATAATTGGAGTATCATGATTAGTAGCAGACTGATAGGAAATAACATGGGTTAAGTACCACGATTGGTAGTCGTTAGTGATTATGTCCTTACCAGTTGTCTCGTTGTGGTTGTTCGAACTGAGAACTGATGTGATAGGGTGTGGGGCCAGAGGGCCATGTCGGGCGAGCTTTAATGGAACGTACCTTGAGAGGGATGTTGAATTAGGTTTCTAAATATTTTACTAGTGAGATGCCAGTTAGAGGCACAAGACTCAGGGATGAGTAGAGATGATGCTTTGTAGAGGATTGTGATCTGAGATGAGCAATCAGCCGATAGTTGAGATGTCACTTTATGTGACAAGAGTTGCATTATTTCCGTTTCATGCGAGGAGCAAAAGAGATAACGAGCTTTCAGTTTCCGCGTTTGGAGGTAAACCCCGTGGGGTAACATATGGTTGTGGCCTTTTCACCAGAGTATTTGGGCAGTATGTCTGCTGCGAGGTATCCCTTATACTATGAGAGAGTCACCAGTATGGACTGAGATGGATGAGGATATGGGGATACTGATGGGTTTTGTTCATAAGACATCCTATGTGCTCATACAAACCCTAATGCTTGGATCTAGGTTTCTCTATTGTACATGCTTTGAATCCAAGACTATAAACCCTAATTCTAGCATATGGAAATCGATATTAACATATAACTAGTTTAAGATATTACCTTGATTGTTATGTAGCAATAACAATCCCAGATCTCCTTGATTTGACTTTGGAATGCTTAGAGTCACAAGTGTCACTCCTCTAATGGCTTACAAACACCAAGAGCAAATGGAGAAGGTATAAAGAGAGAGGAGAGAGGTTAGAATTCGTCCTTAGGACTTCTTGGGAATAAGTACACAAATTCTAAGGCCTTAGGGTCTTTATATAGGTGTAGAGATAGGGTTTCAGTCATTATCCTTATCTAGTTGCTTATCCACAAAGCAACCATAAGATAAGCCTTGAAAATCCCTTATCCTTTATCCTTTGGACGATTTCAAGGATCCTTATCTCCTTGAATTCGTTCAACCCATATTTATGATAACCATTACCATATTTTGTAACTATCACATAATTACAATTCAGCCCCTCTAGTTTAATTAATTTCACTTGATCACAAAATTAATTCCTAATTAATTATTGACCAATATTAATTAAACAAATATGATTTCTCCTTTAATATATTATTCTTATAACATATTAATAAATCATAATAACCTCTCTCTCTTTATTTATTTCTCTAATCAAGTTGCTTTGGTGAAGGCAACCCAAAAGGACCATGCACCATCGGGTCAAGTACATACCAAAATAGTTATGGACTTAGACACTAATCCAACAGATACCCTCGTCAAATATAGTAAGGTATAATCAGTAGCAATTTCGGGTCATCAAGAGGAATATATCGAGACAATGGCCCTCGTGGTTTACATCGGACATCGACTATGCAAGTGACATCTCTTGCTTCTATAATGATCCACGTGATGGAATATTGGTTGAGGGATCAGGGATGGGATGTGTGATAGTGCATTCCTGTCAGACGGAGGGTCACGTCTACTTTGGAACAATTGATATGCTTAGTAGTGTGTCAGTATGGGATTTTGGTGACTAGGGGCAGTCACGTTGGAAAATTTCCAGGGATTTTATATGAGAGTTGGGATATTTGGAGTTGCATGGTCTTTAGCGGAAGATCATCGAATGTTATGTGGTGGAATTCAAGAGTGAGTGTGTTGTACCTGGTGAACTGGTCCGCGGTGCAGTCTGTTGGTATGCCAATTGGCGATGCTTCGAACCCTAAGTAGGGGAGAACTGGGGTATTATGTTGGGTGGATCAGGGATTTATTTCAAGTTGTGGTTTAGGGGTTTGGGTTATGGGGATCCACCGTGCGGATATTTGAGACTTGGGTAGTGGCGGGCAAGGCCAGATACAGAGCGAGATGATGCATGTGTACGTGTTCAAGAAAGGATGAGTGTATCCATGGCAAGCGGACATTGATCATGGAAATTTATTGAGGCCTGGATTCAATTGTCGAAGTACCAGTTCGATGTATGGATTGTAATCTGCACTTCGGGAAGGGCAGCAGATGTTTTAACGTTTGACAGCCAATTTCAGAGTCGGTATGAGTATTCTCGCACGGGAGTTGTTCAGTGCAGAATGGGAGTTAGGATTATTGTCAACGTGTTCTCGTTCATTGGCGACTCCTCTATGTTTCAACCATGAGATTGGGGTATTTCGAGGTTACGAGTTATGTGAAAGGGAGATCAGTGGTAGTAACAAGATGTTGTGAGAGTCTGAGACAATGCATCGCAGTATCCGAGTGTGACGCCATGAGTGGAAGATCAATGGGTGAGGCAAGACATCATGGGATTTTGGGATGTTGCATTTGGGTATCCGAGGTTTAAGCCCTACATTGTTGGATCAATATGAGATATGGGTTTTTCAGATGACAAGTGGAAAACCTAGCAACTATATTTTTGAGTAATAGGTCATCAGTTAGTTGTCATCAGACGGAGATTCTCTAGGGATGTAATTATCCTAAGACAAGGCGCCTTGTCTACAAGAAGTCACCTCAAGAGTAGTGATGCATAATTGGGGTAGGTGTGTGCACCTATCTACATTAGAATGCGGAGCATGAGTTAGTGTACGCAGAATGGTGATGACCTGAGGATGAGTTTGTGGGGTGATAAGAGAGAGTGTTGTAAGACTACAAGGAGCCGTAGAACCCATGAGTCCGTAAGAGAGAGTATTGTAATAACACGGGGAGTCGTAATATTCAGTAGTCAGTGAGTGAGTGTTGTGATACTACGGGGAGCTGTAGTACTCAGTGGTTAGTGAGAAGGACTCGTGATACTACGGGAAGCCGTAGTACTCACTAGTCAGCAAGAGAGAATTGTGATACTGCGGAAAGCCGTAGTATTTACTAGTCAGCGATAAGGAGTCGTGATACTGCAGGGAGTTGTAGTACTCACTAGTCAGTGATCAAGCATTGTGATATTACAGGGAGTCATATTATTCACTTGTCAGAGCATGACGTTGAGGAGTTCATAGGCTTCGGTAGCCTTACCAAATGAGACATCGGGAACCTGGCAGCTACACCAGGGGTGACACTGGGGACTTTATGATGGTCGGGAATCGTTATATCCCGAGTTGAAGAGGGGTTATCACAATCAGAAGGAATTAGATAGATGGTGTGTGCATGAATTTATGAATCTCAAGTCATGAGTTGAGTATCATATTGGAAGTGAGTGGTTCTAATTTTTGTTGTTGAATCAGACTCTCAAGCTTGAGTTTGGATTAATTTGTGTATTGAGTAGTCGGGATGAGATTTTGCATTCATAGATAGGTTTCATATTGAGTGGTATTGATTTCTCTCTTATGTCTTAGACCTGAGTAGGTCAGTTCATTGGTATAGGAAGGACCACGAGATGTTTGGAACCGTTGAGTAGTAGATGATAGAGGTCGGAGGTGAGGCGACTTCAGATAGGGTTGTAGTGTTCGCTGGAGGTAAAGCGAATTTCGTGACTTGTGTGTCACGATGGTCCGAGATAGTTACTAGGATAGGAAAGCCTATAAATTCGTTTTATTGGGTGTGCAATGGATAGTCCTTGGAGGTTCAACTGTTGGGTCTGGAGCCAACCTAGTGCTCCGTGTTGGAAGGGATATGAGAAAGGAAGATGGGGCTTATGTTCAAAGAGGCCTGAGGGTATTGTTGAGCGGGCATGATCATTTTCTTCTGTTGAGAACAGAGTATTGAGGTTCATTTTGATCAGGTGGGTTCTGATAGCAGTGCAGTTGATGGGTCCCTGGTAGGATGTGACCATTTTCGTTCCATGGAGTACGATCTGGATCGACTGTTATGGCAGGTATGAGTGTTCAGAAGTTGTTATGGTCATCAGTTACATCAAGATAGTCAGAGCTGGAAGTATGATTTTGAGTTTGGCCATTCGATGAGCGAATGACTTGATGATATCTTGCATGAATGGTCGTACAGGGAGTTAGACTACTAGAGTTTCCAGGTTCGGAAGACTTAGAACTGGAACCGCAACGGCAGAGTTATCCTTCCTTTTTTAGGACAGGGAGTTCTTGTATGGGTTCAGGTGTCTTGGGAGAGAGATTGTTGCATGACATGAGTTGGTAGTGGTGTCATTGGGGGATACTCAGGTTGGTGACTGCCTGAGCTATATTAAGAGGCCGATTACGATTTTGGATAAGTAAAGACCCTGAGGAATAAGGAGGTGTGCCTAGTTAAGGTGCATTGGGAGCACCGCAGAGGATCCGAGTAGACTTAGGAGCCATAGTCTGAGATGCAAGAGCAATACCCCAAGTTGTTTTTGGAGGTTGAATTCGAGGGCGAAGTCTGATTCTAGTGGGGGAGAATTGTAACATCCCGACTCTCAAATATTATATTTATATATTTATATATTTATTTTTGGGATTTAATGAGTGACTCGACGAGTTGTATGCCCTACTCGTTGAGTAGAGTTGGTGTGAGCACGTGGGTTTAATGACCGACTCGACGAGTCAGAGAGTCAACTCGCCGAAATGGCACTGTGAGGTGAAACCCTAGATCTCTGGGGTTGCAGCCTATTTAAGAGAACTTATGTCCTCATTTCCGCCTCACAAGTTGCCCAACTCCCCTGTATGAAACCCTAAACATTTATAGTGAGCTAAGAGAATTATAGAGCTAATCTTTGAGTATTATAGTGCATCTTTTGAGGAGAAAATGAGATTATCCAGCAAGGAACGAGGAGAAACTGTTGGATCTAGTGCTATATCGACCAGAGCTTCCGTGGAAGGTAAAAAGCCTACACCTTTCTCATCTTATTGGTTAGATCTCATGATTATGGAAGTCAGGGCTTTTACCATATTTTATTGGGACATTGAGTGCATTGAGTCTATTAGGAGGCCTAGACTTCACATCTGGACGTTGTAAGGTCCATAGAGTCCAAAGGTCCCAACTTTATTCATCCATATAAGAGTTATTGTGCTAAAACACCCTTGTTAGAGTTGTATTGGAATTTTGGAGAAAAATATGTCATGCATGAACGTAAAGATCGAAACTTTACATGACATTCGAGCATTAGGAGCCTAGATCTAGGGTGTGGAGTAGTAGATCTACCTTAAAACTTCTGAATGAGAATTCAGACTGAAGGGACTCGGCGAGTCAACGAGCTGACTTGACGAGTCGGCTAGGGTTTTCCTCAATGAGTCTGGACAAGGGTGACTCGGCGAGTTGATGAGACAAATCGACGAGTTAAGTTGGGTTTTCGCGACATTCTGAGGAACAGTGGGGACTCGACGAGTCACATAGGTGCACTCAGCGAGTTGGGTCAACATGGGCAGTTGACTCGAGTGTTGACTTATGTTGACTTTAGGGTTCGGTCAAGGCAGGGTTTATGGGGGGGCATGGAGGGGTAAAATAGTCTTTTACCCATCTCATCTCCATGTCAATCTTCTCTCCCTAGCCCTCACTATCATGTCTTATATTATCCTGCAGCTAGAATTGCTCACGAACTGCCGAATGTCACTACTGAACATCTTGTGGTATTGGGCCGTCTTCATATCCTTGTCTACCACATTATGTGGAACTAAAAGTTCCCTCTCCCTAAACACGACAGTGATCTTGGCCACTGTCTCAGTATTCTGACGGAGATCCTAGAACTCTCGCGCCAACTTTTTCACCTCAATCACTAATGCAAACTCGGCTCGGAATCAGGTCGAGAAATCACTCCAGATCATCGAATCAATAACATCATCTCTTATAGCATGCCCTACCTCCTCCCACCAATCACGTGCTCTGTCCTTCAGGAGGCAGGAAGCTAGTTTGAACTTGTCCCTCTCGGAACAACGACTGGTACGAAAGGCGTTGGCAACATCTGCCAACCACATGTTGCTCGTAATAGGTTCCCCAACCACATGATAGTATGGTGCTCGACATGCTTGAAACTCCTTGAAATTCAAAGAGCGTGTCCCTATCAAAGCGACAATCTCAGCGCGAAAGGCGCTCAATCTCTCATCAAGAATCTCCAGATACCCTCCTTGACTGTGCCAAAGATCACATGAGTCTGATTAAGGATACTGCACGTAATCTCAGGCGAGATGGACTCCCCCATCTGATCATAAAGTTGCTCAGCTGAAGAACCTGATCCTGAATCCTCCCCAACACCGGAACTGCCCATTGGCCTACCTCGCAATACCACCATACTAAAAATAAACCATAAAATTATCAGAATAAGCATCAATGCACACATCATGGAAATCATAATTATACAAGCTCCCTGGCTTCATTGCATCCCTCCTTGAATCGAGTACGGATCCTCTACTTCCAGTAGTATGAGCCTATAATACCTTCCATATTTATCTGTACTTTCATCAAGAAGTGCATTAACTTAGCCAAGTTACTCTATACCCAATAGTTTCCTCACAGATAAGGCTCCCAACACTAAATCTCATCCTAGGTTTTTCCTAGGGCAAACTCTACACCACTATCCTCCATCAGCTATAGAAGGAACTCACGCTAACCTGCTCTAACTAGCTCACGAATACAATTTCATATTATAAAAACTAGATAATTCTTCGAATGAGAGGTCTCTCACTACAATGGTTGGACTCAAACAAGAGTTGTGTAATAGAGTTAAACCTAACCTTCTAAAATTATTTAGTTTTCATAATATGTAACTTAGCATATTCACTTACTAACAAGCTGAAATTAGCAAGATGTAACATCCCGACTATCAGGTATTATATTTATATATTTATTTTTTGGATTTAATGGGTGTCGCGACGAGTTGTATGCCCGAATCGTCGAGTAGAGTTGGTTTGAGCACATGGGTTTAATGACCGACTCGACGAATCAGAGAGTCGACTCTTCGAGTTGGCGCTGTGAGGTGAAACCCTAAATCACCGGGGTGGGGCCTATTTAAGAGAACTTATGTCCTCATTTCTCCTTCACCAGCTGCCCAGATCCCATGTGTGAAACCCCAAATGTTTGTAGTGAGCTTAGAGAATCATAGAGCTAATCTTTGAGTATTCTAATGCATCTTTTGAGAAGAAGAGGAGATTATCCCACAAGGAACAAGGAGAAACTATTGGATCTGGTGCTATATCGACCAGAGCTTCTGTGGAAGGTAAAAAGCCTACACCTTTCACATCTTATTGGTTAGATCTCATGATTATGGAAGTTAGGGCTTTTACCACCTTTTATCGGGACATTGAGTGCATTTAGTCTACCTGGAGGCCTAGACTTCAGTTATGGACCTTGTGAGGTCCATAGAGTCCTGAGGTCCAATATTTATTAAGCCATATAAGACTTATTGTGCTTAAACACCCTTGTTAGAGTTGTATTGGCATTTTGGAGCAAAATATGCCATGCATGAACTTAAAGATCGAAACCTAACGTGACATTCGAGCATTAGGAGCCTAGATCTAGGGTGTGGAGTAGTAGATCTACCTTAAAACGTCTGAATGAGAATTCAGACTAAAGGGACTCACCGAGTCAACGAGCTAACTTGACGAGTCGGCTAGGGTTTTCCCCGATGAATCTGGACAAGGGTGACTCAGCGAGTTGATGAGACAACTCGATGGGTTAAGTTGGGTTTTCACGACATTCTGAGGAATAGCAGGGACTCGGCGAGTCACATAGGTTCACTCGGTGAGTTGGGTCATCATGGGCATTTGACTTGAGTGTTGACTTCTGTTGACTTTAGGGTTGGGTCAAGATAGGGTTTTTGGGGCGCCATGTAGGGGTAAAATGGGCTTTTACCCATCTAAAGAGTTAGAAAGAGTTTAGCATGAGTTATATGTCATTGTGATCTTTATGAGTTAATTAGAGATGCTTATTACGTGTAGGCGGAGATTAGGCTGTTCGAGGGGTATCCGGTTTTCTTTGCTTACTTACGAGGTGAGTCTTCTCACTATACTTACCATGAGTGGTTTCTATGTGTGAACGGAGGGTCTTTTGTGCTTATTTGAGTTATGTCATATTACATTTTTTGGGTGATATAAATGTTATATTTTGTGTTGTACTGAGATAGGACCGGAGGGTCCAAACCGAATTGTGGGATCGGAGGGTTCCACCGAGACAGGACCGAAGGGTCCAAACCGAGCTGTGAGACCGGAGGGTCCTCACTGAGACACAGAGGCGCATGAGACCGGAGGTTTAATGTAGAGTTATAGCCATGAGAGGCTTATAATTTGTGTATGTGTTATGTGATATGTGTTTCAGGTACTTCTTAGGATCGCGGGAGGGCACCAACATGATTGTACACACCTGTTCGAGACTTTATTGAGGATTCTAGAATTTGACATTTATTTGTGGATTTATGTTGACATTTGAGACACTTGTGATTTTATGAAATATAATGTATGAGTTTTATGTTTTTTAAAAATGAAAAATGTGGTTTGAAAATTTACGGTGTTACACAAGAACTCCTAAAAGCACAAAGCTAGCAACATTTGGGCATCAAGTAATCAGAACAGAGCATAACCTAATCAGGCCACCTTATTACTAACTGATTAATACTAGCATGCAAATCTATAAGCTCAAAAAGCAGGCATACAAGGCATCTCTCCTAGATCCTTAGCCTAATCTAGCATGCGATTCACAGATTCACAATTCAAAATGTAGCATAACATGTACGGGTATTTTGGGATAACTTACTTGAGCTCGGTTGATTGCATGCACCATACCGTTTTTCTCTTTTAGAAATTCTTTTTATAAAAATGTTATTCTGTTGAAAAATTCTACAAAGTCCTTAGTTTGAGTCCAGACACACCCGAAAGTGTGTCCGAATCCTTCAAGCCAAGGCTCTGATACCAACTTGTAACATCCAAAATATGGTACCAAAAATTTCATTTTTAATAACAGCTAAAATACTATTTCCTGATATCATCCAACTTTCAAATAAAAACCAATGTATTAGTTGTCATAAAATCAGAGTAAAACATCATAAGTGGAATTTCAATGGTGTGTGCGATGCAATCATCCCAAACTCATTCCTTTACTACCAGAAGTACCTGAAGCATAAACTGAAAATGGTAAGCGCAAATCTTAGTGAGTTCTCTCAAAATACCACATAACAAACATACATTGGGCCCCATCCGGTCATCGGGCCTCACCGGGTCATCAAGTTGAGCTCGGAAGTAAATTGGGCCCCACCCAACATGCATATAACATATATATAAAATAAACACATACACATGGAACATAGATACATAGCATACAAACAGTCATCGGGCCCCGCCCGACATCGAACCTTAGTCCGGAAAGAATATACACACTTACACATGCAAGATTAAAGAAGACAGCTAGCATACTAACATAGCATAAACATGGGCTGATATTGGTGCCTTCGACCTGCTAAACCCAGTGAGGAAAATCACCTTGAAAAGTTGAATCTCTCAAAAAGAAGTCTCCAGATGTCATCCAGATGACTACCGAGCTATCAATGCAAAATAAAAATCAATCAAGATCCAATAATCCATCTTAGGGTAAAATGACCATTTTACCCCTGGCTAAACTTGGCTAATGACTAAGGCCCAAAATCATAACATAAATTTCCATCACTAGATAATCTTCCAAAGCCCACCAATGGCCCATTTATGGTCCGATTTTCCAAATTGGGCTCAAATTCTTCTAATGGGCTTTACCTTAAGCCCAAACATAAGCATAGCCCAAAACCTGATTTCATATGGTCCACTAAATCCTAAAGCAACAAATTCCAAAAAGATGGCCTAAGGAAAGCCCATTGTTGATCGAACGTTGGGCATTCATTAATAGTTAACAGATCGCATGTCCCAACCTGAATGTTGGGCGTTCCTCGACCCAACGCTGGGCGTTCGCACACTGAAGCCCAAAAGTACTTATTAAGCACTTAATGTCTAAAGCCACACGACCAGAACTAGATCCAAGACGTTAAGATCGTCTAGAACCGTGAAGTCACTGACTTGGTGACTTTGCAATCCCTAAAAGGTCCCAACTTCAAGGTATAACATCCTACTTCCATAAAAAGGGCTTAATCTCATGCATGGGACTTTTACAACTCTAAAGATGCAAACTTTTTGACTCTAAAACATCATACACACCAAGAGAAATAACTCAAAGCTTCTGGAGTGATCATAACTTCAAGATCTCAACCATGGGATCAAAAAGGGACCAAAATCCATAAAAACATAGATCTAAGGTTCTAGTGAGCAAGGTTTGAGCTTTATACCTTAGATGCGCTGGAAATGGAGCAGAGAACCAAGATCTAGAAGCTCCAAATTGAACCACCACCTTGCACCAAGCTTGTCTTCCTTGAATGAGCTTAAAACACACTCCAAAACACACACATTGAGCTTACAATACACAAGGAGGCTCTAGGGTTTCGAGATTTAGGGCTTGAGGCTATGGAGGCTGGAAATGAGACCAACACTTAGGACTTGAGGTGCTTAAATACGTCTTAAACCCTAAAAATGTAGGTTTGAGCTCTACGCGTGAACACCCCGCATTTGAGATATGCCTCTAGAAGTCCAAAATTGGCAAGAATGGTCCCTCCTTCCCCCAAAACTTGCAAAACAAGGCCAAAAAGCGATAACTTAATATAAAGGGGACCAAAAATGAATAATATCTGGATTGAGGTGGCCAAACTGTGGGTGCTACCGCACCCACACCCTCTAGTCTTATTTGTATGCTTTTTTGCATTTTTTTTATTATTTATGAATTTTATTAGTCTATTATGATATTTTATCAACCCAAAGCACAAAACATAATAGAAGGGTAAAGTGGTCATATTCAACATTTAACATACTTGGTCAAATGCGTAATAAAATAATAGGGTTTCATTCAGACATGGATTTAATCAGAGCCTCAAACCTAATTAGGCCTCTAACTTAGCCAAAAACTATCAAACAACCCTTTAGTCTTTAGCAAAAAGTCTTTATCTCTGAATGTTTAATTTCCATTTGTGCACTAGATGAAAAAAATCAAAGAAAATAGTTCCATGAATCTCTTTAGTTCTTGTTAATAGCGTAGGATATTTCCCATATCAATTTGGTTGTATCAATTTGGTGCTTTCATTTTTGTTTTCAATTCCTCCTCGCCATGACAACAATTCGGATTAATAATCTCACCCTTCAAGAATAGTTCGAAACCTCAATAAAATCTCTAACGCCATGTCCACCTAAAATCCCCCTCCTATATTTTGAAGATACCAACCCTTTAGATTGGCGTCTTTAAGCCAACAATTATTTTGAGTATTCTATTCCGTTGACGCAATGACTTTCCCTGATGGTTTTTTACTTTATTAGATACGTTTTCAGTTAGTACAAACATCTCATGAACTATCCTTTTATTGGCACATGGTCGAAGTTTTTATCAATGCTTGGAACTTAGTTTTGGCTTTCCTACCTACGAAAATCACCATGCCACCCTATTAAAACTCAAGCAAACAACCACATTATACATGTAACGTCCCGATTTTCAGAATAAAATTTTTATTTTTGAATGGGCATAAAAACTCATTTTCATAAATGTATATTCAAATTGAAACTATTTGTTCATAAATTGAATCCATAAATAAGATTTACAAAGAAAAGTGGCACGGGATCTCAAAACATTAAACTGTTAATGTGTGTACAGTCATGAATTTTCGTTCCTACGAACTGTTAAAGTACTTGAAAAACATTTAATTCATAACTATAAGACAAAGCTTACCGAGTTCCCCAAAATGCCTCACACAACAATACAAATACAATGCATGCACACAAGCCTTACAACGTAAAGCTGGACCGCCGCTTGGACTTCCAGCACAAAGTTCGACCACCCATGGGCCTACAAATCTCAGATCTAACTCTTATAAGTGACTTAACGGATAAATTTTCCAACTTTATTCATTCCATGGTTCAAAACCAAGATCTAGACTTTAATTCTCAAAGGGTCAAAGAATGCATATTTAATGTCTTAATCTAATAATTCCAAGTCTTCCACTTTCATATCTGAATCAACATGATGTCTAAATGGATAAAGGCCACAAACTTTGAGATCTTCCAACTTTATCCATAATCCATTATAAGGCCAACTTTATTCATTATAAGGCCATAAACTTTCAAGATCAAAAACTCTAAGTTGAGAAATGGCAAAAAAAAAAAAAAAAAAAAAAAAAAAAACCATTTTTTATGCTTGGAGTATAGACAGCTTTTGTATGCACTCTCTGCTCCACCAAATGACCATATATCATCCTAAACATTGTAACGACCAAAAATTTCAATAAATTTGCAACTTTTCAAAACACCCCAATTTCTTTAAGTTTTTACAAAAAGGTTTTCAATACATTTATTATCAGAGTATTCCCAGAACCATAACATAAAACATAAACACGAGGAGCGGTACGATCACGCCTTTGCCTTGCCACGGTCTCCTGAAGAACCTGAAAAACATTAAACCACAACTGTAAGCCCGAAAGCTTAGTGAGATACCCCCAAAATACCAACCACATATACCATACACACATAACATGTTATATCATAACAACTCACAGAACAACCATGCATATCGGGTCTACTATGTGACTGGTCCACCGTATCGGGCCTTCAGTCCACCGGGTCCACCTCTGAGTCTAGTCATGTCCCTTGAGTCTGCAGTGTGTTTGGTCCGCCCGCACCGGGCCTTCAACCCACCTGGTCCACTCTCTGAGTCTACAGTATGACTGGTCCGCCCGTATCGGGCCTTCAATCATCTTGGTCCACTCTCCGAGCCTCGGCACGTCTGGTCTGCCCTCGTGGGGCCTACATCCTATCCGGACCGCTCGTTGGGCCTTCGGAATAACCGGTCCGCCCTGGGTATGTTGGCCTACAGCACAAAGCTAGTCCCGCCTCAACCCAACCCCAATCAAACAACCGTGTGCACATAAACATACAATCATGTAACAATTCACATTCAATAAAACCGATCTAGCAAATCACGTATCATAACATACTCTAAACAGGATACCGACCTAACAGGTCAGTAGCATATACCATCCTAATACCCGGATGCAAACATAACAAGGCAACAACATAACAACGATACCCAGATTACAATCCAATAAAGGGCCGGCCTTGGTGTCTTAGACCCTGTTGATATAGTGAGGATAACTCACCTCGCGATTGCCGAAACTCTGAACTGAAGAAGCAGATTCCCGAATCACCGACTCACCGAAAATCCCGAACTAGCCATCATAACGAAAAAATCATTAGGCCAAACATACATCCACTTATTGGGCCAAGGCCAAAGTCCAAATCTCCTACAAAGCCCAATATTGGCGTAATTTACTAAATTGGGCCCTCCTCACCAAATGGGCCTAGATCCAAGGTCCATAATATAATTGGGCCCAAAATACTCTATCCATACTATTTAATCAAGGTCCAATCTTATTAGCCCAATGACAGCCCAAACCAACAAAGCCCAAACTTAAAATGCCACAGAGGGGTACGCTGGGTGTACCCTTCTTGGTACGCTGGGCGTACAACAATGCTCGCAAAATGGGATCGGGGAACTGGCCCGCTACGTTGTGCGTACTCCCATGTTACGCGGGGCGTAACCTCATGGTTCAACAAATCCATGCAACCGCTTAATGGCTTAAGCTATTAAGCCCAAACTTCAGATCCTTAGGCCAAATATGATTAGGATTCATAAAGTATCAAACTTTATCACCTGGGACATCCATAAAGCTCTTAATCCAAGGTCTTAAACTATTAAGACCTACTTATCTCACACATAGAACAACCTCAACCCTTGGGACCTCATTTTTCTCACTCAAGACCTCTCCTAAGGTATGAAAGGACAGATAATCTTGACCAACTCGAAACATTCAACAAGATGAGGACTTTTGGGACAAGAATGGTGTCAAAGCTTTCCAACACATAGATCTACACAATATGAATGTCAAGCATGAAGCTTTATACCTCAAATAGGCTCCAAAGGATGATGTCTTTCCAGATCTATAAGCTCCAACCGTTCCTCTCCTTCCTGGACAACTTCTCCTTTCTTCCTTTATGCTTTCCTTTGCAGATCCAAGCTTTCCAAGACCAAACACACCCAACCAAGGAGGTGGGATGGCTATCTAGGGTTTTCTGAGGTTAAGAGAGTGATTATGGAGGCTAAGGAGGAAGCCTTTATGTTCTTTATATAGTGGTTGCCTTAAAATTAGGGTTTTGGGGATTCTGAGAGTACGTTGGGCGTCCCTCTAGTACGTTGGGCGTACTCAACCATGCACCCGCGTTTCTTTCCCCCACTACACTGGGCGTACCCAACATGATCCCTTTTCCATGCATGGTCTTCCCTTTTCCACTTTTCCCATTAAGCTATAATCGATATTATCTTCGAAATGTCGTAACTCCTCTACTCTAAACCCGCTCCCGATAAACTTTACATTCACACAAGGGTGGCGAGAAGCCCTATGCTTCTATCAACACGCACACCAGTCCAAACCTTCTCGGATAAAACCCATTTCCCGAAAAAGGACCAAAATTACCCTACCTCTTAAATCTCAGGGACTCATAATTAAATACTTTAAGAACGGGGCGTTACAAACATTAATCAAAATCTCAAGAGATTTACAAAATATATGAAACAAGACACCAAGGGACCAAAACTCATTAAAATGGACTAAAACTCCCGACATTCATAGAGCTAAAGATAAAACTATTGCGTTTTGAGCATAACATCATTCCTATGGTGTAAATGCAACCCTAATTGCTTTAGATCTAGGTTTTTCTAATTTGAACATACAACTATGAATACCAAAGCAATAACCCTATGACTAGCATACATATATTGAAAATCATATATGATTAGGGTTAGGATCTTTACCACTCTTGTTATGTAGCAATAACAAGATCAATCCTTCTTGATCTTGACTTCTGAAAGCCTAGTGCCCCAAGTGTTGCACCTCTAATGGAGTCACAAACACCCAATGCAACAAGATGACTTAGGAGAGAAGAAGAATTCAGCTAGAGCAACTTAAAGAAGCATAAGGCCGAATTCCTTAGACTAGAGGGGTTTATATAGCTGAGGCTATTAGGGTTTCAAGGTGGAAACCCTAATTTCCTTGCTTAGGCAACAAGTAGCCCATGAACTCCTTCCTTAGAATCCATGGACGAAATCTTAAGGGCTTCCCCATAAATTTCGTCCACTCCACTCTATGGAGTCCATCAGCCCAATTATGTAACTATCAATGATTTACATAACAGTCCCTAATTATTTAATCAGTCTCTTTGACCACCAAATTAATTTCTGATCAATACTAATTAAATAATATCATTTCCAGATAATATAATAATCTTGTAATATATTAATAAAACCATTTTAAGTACTAATTTATTATTAATATAATAAATTCTACTCTCGCTCCTCTTGTCATCCTATCAAGTTGCATGAGTGAAGGCAACCCAAAAGGACCATGCTCATAATCAAATCAAGCACATACCAAAGATAGTTATGGGCTTAGACACCTAATCCAATAGTCTCCCACTTGGATAAGTCTAATAACTATTATTGTGTACGACTTCAAAATCTGATTAGCAATCATAACTTTCAAAAGCCGTTGTTGAACTCTGATCTTATCAACAACGCGTCCTTTAGATAAGGGATCATATATTCCTCCATTCTAGATATCGTATGAACTGAGACATAGATTATAATCATTCCCTCTGTTCATGTGTTGTTTCCCGATTTCCGATTTATGGCAACTAACAACATACTACAATTGAACACATCAACGTAGTCCAGGCTTGGCCACGCACTTAGGGTGTCATCACTAATTCATCGCGGGGCCCACAAATATCTCTTTTATCTAACATTGAGTAAAAGGAACGGATAAACGTTGACCCATATGATTGCACTATTTACTCATCAAATCACACAAAACAATATGTTTTATAACATCAAGTTACCGATGCATTTACGCATGCCTACTTGTAAACAACAACTCATATCTCTCCGTTTTAAGAATAAAAGATATTATCATCTCACAATCACTCGTGATAAAATCCATGAAGTGATTCACGTGAGCGCCGGTTTAATCCAATACTCAAATCTTATTTCAGGAGCACTCATGAACACTGCAACAAACTTTTGTTATGTCTAAACGCTATAGAAAATCTACAGTCGGATTCATGACAGTCTTACCTCATTACCTACTTCCAAAATATGATTGAATGCAGATGTTTGAATAACCTAGTTATTCGAGAAGTCAAGACATGCAAAGTGAAACACAAGAATAATCGAATCCAATATGGCCTCAAACTTTTAAGTATAAATAAAACACTAATTATTTAATCACCATATTGATTACACATTATTCATTGGATAATGTTTCGAGTAATCAAGTTAATACTTGAATTTAAACAATAGTCATCCCATGCTCCAAGCATGCACACTACGTTCACTTATGGTCCTCACTTTGTGACATGACACGAACTTGAAACAAAATTAGCAGGTCTTAGTAAGAGATTTCGACATGTTTAAGTAAACGAGTTGACATAGCACGATAGGAAGATTACTCAAATATGACCCGCTTAATTATATATCATTTTTATAAATTTCATATTTTTATAAATATATTATATATTATAGAATTGTACTTGGTCAAAATCAAATTTTAAAGGGTAAATTACACCAATCATCCCTCGTGCACATGCCAAAAAACATGTTCAGTCCCTATTTTCAAAAATTAACTTTGACCGTTCCTCATTTGTTTAAAACTTGCACACTTCATCCTTGATATGCTTTTTCTTGCGAATGTAGTATGTGCCTCATTTGATATGACGATAATAACCTTGGATATTTATTTTTTAATTATCTAATATTATTTACTATTATTTATAAATTAACAAATAAAAAAACTCTCTGTAAACTCTATCTCTCTCAGTTACTATGGAAAATATCACTACCTCCTCTGATAGATCTCTCACTCTCTCTTCCCATTCTTCTTTGATACCTGCTCTCATATTTTCCAAGCCATCCACCCCTTCACTTCAAAACCCTCACGCTATTGTCACTAATCGGACATTAAAGAGTAACCCAAAACACACACATGTGTTCTGATACGATACCGACAAAGAGGCCAAGTGAGATGGAGATATAGCACGATACCGAGAAAGAAATAGGTTGAATGAGACGGACTCGATGAAAGCAAAAAAGGAGACCATAGGAAATGGGTGAGATGGAGATGTAGCACGATAAGACGGAGAAATACTTGATTTTGATTTTAATTTTGAGTTTCCTCCTTCTTCATTGTCATCGAATCTAGAAATTGAAACTGATGTAGGTTTTCATTTTGATTTTAAGGTTCGTTTCAGGTTTGGTTTGATTTTATTTCGTGGATTTGTCTTGGACTTAATTTCAGTCGGTTACTTGTTTCAATTTTGAAGATGAAGATAGGTTGGTACTTTGAATGCAGTGAGATGTTGTGAACTTGTGATTGTGATTGTTTCTGGGTCTCCTTTGTGTTGATTCAATATCGTCAGTATTTCAAGGTTTCAAAGATTGAATTATCGTTTCGATGTCGATGGTTATGGTTCAGAGAAATAACTTTTGATTAGAGCAGTGTATGGATCGATTTGATTATTAGGTTTCACCACTAAGAAGATAGATTGAAATTGGTAGTTTCGATGGTCGTTGAGGCAGAAGGAGAGAACAAAGATAAGGATGGTGGTTTGGGGTCTGATTTTGTTACACTAATTTGGGGTTTGGATGGTTAATGGGAACGGGTGAGAAGAGGGAGACGAAGGTAAAAGAAAATTGGGGAAAAGGAAGGAAATGTGTTTGCGGTGATAGGTTGTGGTGTCGGAGGTGGTGACGTTGATATGTGGTGGTGTCGGAGGAGTCAGTGATGATAGGTGGTGGTGGTGTCTAGTTGTAGAAATAAGGAGTGAACGGGAGGGGGAGATATTTGTTTACCCTTGTTTTATTATTATTATTATTATTACTATTATTATTATTATTATTATTATTATTATTATTATTATTATTATTATTATTATTGAAACTGATAAAGAAATAAAAAAAATAAAAAAGGAAACTACTAAGGGTTAGTCTTTTCATATCAATAGGGATGATGCGTGCAAGTATAAAACACATAAGGGACCGTCTTGGTTAATTTTTTTAAATAAGAACTGAATGTGTTTTTTGGCACCTGCACGAGGACGATTGATGTAATTTACCCAAATTTAAAATTAAAATTCAAACTTTGAAAATGACTTACTTTTTACTCATCCTCACCACCTATCTCATTTGCTCTCCAATTTTAACTTTTTCATTTCTAACTTCCAAACTTACTATGAATTTGGGTAAATTACACCAATCGTCCCTCGTGCATGTTCTCAAAAGCATGTTTAGTCCTTATTTTCAAAAATTAACTCGGACCATCCCTCATGTCGTTAAAAGTTGCACGCTTCGTCCCTAACAAATTATTGTGTTGTGGTTTTAGTCCTTGTCGGATCTGAAATGACTATAATGCCCTTTGTGCATTTGTTTTCCATTAACTTTAATGTTATTATTATTATTAGTAATTTAAAAAAGAAAAAAAGGCCCCTGTCCTACCTTCCCACCCACCTCATCGTCTCCTCTATCGATATTTCTCTTCCTCTCGTCTCTAACCTCTTCCAAGAAACCCAAAACCACCATCCTTAAACCATCACCGACAACTACTCCCTCCGACGGCCACTCCCTCAGGTGGCTATTCCAATCATCGTCCCTAACCTCCAATGAAACTTCTCTCTACATCCATCAAAGTCTGAAGCCACTTACAACATCGTCATCGCCACTTGAAAATGTCGATCTCTACCTGTAAGCCATCGTCACCACTTCTTCGCCGGAAACCCTAGCACCTGAAAACCATCCTTGTCTTCGAACCATTGTCTTAGAGAGAGTATCTTTGCACCATTGTCTCATATCTACACCATCATCTAACAGATCGTCAGCTCCTTGAGTTTCGAGACAAAGAGGAAGGAAAGGGAGGGGAACGACGACGTCTGGTGGAAGAAGAACAATGTCCGAATAGATCACATCAACTCTCCTCACTGAAACAAATTTTGGGATTTTTTTTTTCAAACAAGTTTGGGGAGAAACCAACCGGAGTTCCAGGTTTCATAGCAATGGTGTCCGACCACAGTGTTTCTCATATCCTTTCATCTCTCTTCTTCGTTTAACTGATTTGTAGATCTAGGGTATGGATTTGGGTTTTATTTTAGGGTTTAATTCCAGGTTTATTTTTTATTTTTGGAGATGAATGGTGGTGTTTGTCGGAGTTAGCTGGTGGCCGGAGGTGGCTGGTGTCAGAAGTGACTAGTTGTAGGAGGTCGTTGATGGTGAGAAGGTTCGAAACCAATTTAAGTGGAATTTCCATTTTCTAAAAATTATACTTAACAAAAAAAATAGTATATAAATTATAAACAAATGAAAAATAAATGAAAAAGAAAAAGAAAAGGGCAAGATAGTCATTTTATATCTGCGAGGGATGAAGCATGTAACTTTTAACCAAATGAGGGACGGTCCGAGTTAATTTTTGAAAATAGGGACCAAACGTGCTTTTGGATACATACACGAGGGACAATTGGTGTAATTTACCCTATGAATTTTATCATTTCATATCCCAAATCAAATGTTTCACTTCTTTCTTTTCGCCTTCATGTCTCCTACTTTTCAAAGTGGCCCCAATACTTGTTTGGTAGATAGTTTAACATTTCCACGGATCAACAAAGTTGAATTAAAACGTATCGCATCACAAGTCATACAAACTCTAGAGTTATACAACTATGAGACAAATATTATCGGATTTAATTTTGAGATTATTTATAATCCACGCAAATTTAATAAAGTGACCATTGCCCTAAGTCACATGGAGGAATCTAACGTGCTCGGTGTTTATGTCACATACCCCACATGGTTTGAGGAGTTACGCTTGTTCTACAATTCCAATAATGAACATAAATTGCTTACTACCTTGTTTGGTAAAACACAATACTAGCGACACTTTCTAGTTCCGTGACGAATTACTCTACAACAACCTATTTTATATTCCCGACAGATCAACCATCCGCTACAAACTGTTGTATGAATACCATTCCACCATTTTGGTGACCATTCATGTATCACACCTAGACCCGGCAAAACCTGACATTACACGAACTTGAAACAAAATGAACAGATCTCAGTAAGAGATTTCGACATGTTTAAGTAAACGAGTTGATATAGCACAATAGGAAGATGACTCAAATATAACTCACTTAATTATATATCATTTTTATAAATTTTATTTTTATAAATATATTATATATTATAGATTTATAGTTGATCAAACTTAAAATTTAAAATTAAATTTCAAACTTTGAAAAGACTTACTTTTTACATATCCTCACCTCATGTTTCCTTTGCTCTCCAATTTTAACTTTTTCATTTCTAACTTATAAAGTTACTATGAATTTTCTCATTTCACATCCCAACTCCAATGTTTCAATGTTTCAGTTGTTTCTTTTCGCCTTCATGTCTCCTACTTTTCAATCGTTAAAATGTTTCAACCCATCATCACACAACATATTTATAAGGTCTAAACCTCAGGCACCAACCAACACAAACACCAAAAAAAAAAAATTAGAATATCAACATGCTGGTTTATTTAAGGGACCTTGGCCTTCATATCATTTAGTTTCACACTCTTGACATAAAAAATAAAAAATAATAAATAAAAAAAAAAAGATAAAATCACATAAATATCACTAAAACAAGGAAGATGATGTCTAATTTTGAGGCTTATAACCGATGATCATAAAAGAAATAAAAAATAAAAACAGAGTTAAGAGCGTTAAACTTTTTGAAATCGCCTATGAATAAGAAGAATACAATAGAACATGTATATAACAACTTGTTCAACAATCTTCAACTCAACCATGCTACCCCCATCCCCTTTGTGTTGATGATAAGAAAACAATAGCATTGCATTTTTCTACATTCCTTTCCTTCCCATGAAAACTAATTCTCCTGAAAGCATAGCTTACATATATATAATCAATATCCCCATTTAGACCCTTGATTTGGTATCCACACATTAAACTACAAAACCGGGGAAATCTTTCCTTCCATCAATCAATCAATCGCACTTGATATTTCGGTAGATCCGTCTCACAAACAGATTCGACCCCAAATACCCAACCGCTCCTGCAAATATCATCAACCAAGATTCAACAACACTTGATAAAAAAAAAAAAATACATCAAGCCGTAAGTCATATAAGTTTTAAAAAAATACTGACCACAGAGGATTCCTAAACCGAGACAGAACATGGCCGTGTATCCAAAGTAGAAGCTGGTTTGGAAGAATCCCGACATCTTAGTCTTGACAGAGTAGTAATATATGGAATACAAGTATACGTAAATAGCCGTAGAGGCTGCTGAAAAGAATGAAGTCCACTGCCAGTGGTAATTCTCCGCATTCAGCAGAAAATACGTTCCCACAATCGTCACACAAACAGTCACAATCACAAGAATGATGAACACAAGCAGCATAAACCCATAAACATAGTACACCTGCCAAAACATATATTATAAATATAATAATCATTTAGTGACATGTTATGTTATAAATTATAAATATCGTTACTTACCTTGTAATTCCAGAAGGATGTGAAGACGAAGTACATTTCGATGAAAATGCTGCCGAAGGGTAGGAGGCCTCCCATTATTGAGACTACTGAGGGTGTGAGGTACCATTTTTTGTCGGGAATCGGGCGGGGGATGGTTTTAACACGACACGGGTTGTTTGGGGCCCCGCTCCAGTTCCTTCCCACAACTGTGCCGAGAAGAGCGAGTGGGAAAGAGATGAAAGCCCAAATGACGAAAACGACCACCATTGTGCCGAATGGGATTGCGGCTAGAGACCCGTAAAATATAGCAATTGTGTTTAAGACGAACCCGATTCCAAAGCATAACAACGGGAAAAGTGATGCTGTTAGGATCATTGATTTTATCCAATTTTTCCCTGCAATTAATAATAAAAGTAATCAAAATATTTGCCAGTTGGGCTGTTAAAGTAAAAACTCAAAAATGAATATAGAATCTGTTTTGGAGATTAAATTAAATAATGAATGATACTTACCACCATGGCGGGAGTACATGCCACCACTGACGTATCCAGAGACAAATGATGTGAGGGCATAACAAACTATAAATGTTGTCACAATTGCTCCTCTCCTGATAACAAAAAAAACAAATTTACGCTTACAACATGACAACATTCATCATCATCACCACACCTTATCAGGATTAAGGCAAGCAAGTCTTTGTTTTCTGAAATGGAAAAAACCAAGTAATAGCATTGCACTTTCATTTATCTGTGTAGTGCAACATTTTACTTCTGTTTGTTTCTATTACAGCATTGCACTTGTATTTCTTTTCTTATTAAGGCCTTGTACTTTGAAATATCTATCCAGTTATAGCATTGAAGTTCGGTTTCTTTTTTCTTGTTATGGCTGACTTTATTATGCTTTGAAAGATCTATCCGATTATAGTAGTGAAAATTACTTTGAATTTAAATGCTATTGCTATAATCAGCTAGATTTTTAAAACAACACAATGCTGTAATAGTACGAGTGAAAGTGCTTGTAACATTTTGCTCTTATTAAGCATTATACTTTAAAAGATCTACACAGTTATAGCATTGTGCTTTAAATTTTTTCTTATTTGAGAAATCTATCCATCCATTTGTATAAGGGAAAAAGGTTATGTATTTGAATGACCTATAATTGGATAGAATTTCATAGTACAATGTCATAATAGACATAAATGAAAGTTTGTTGCTATTTCTAGCATTTAACACTTTGTGAAATAAATGTATTCAAGTGTGGAAATCTGATGACAAGCTTTGTGTTTGTTGCTATTTCTAGCATTTAACACTTTCTGAAATAAATGTATTCAAGTGTGGAAATCTGATGACAAGCTTTGTGTTTGTTGCTATTTCTAGCATTTAACACTTTCTGAAATAAATGTATTCAAGTGTGGAAATCTGATGACAAGCTTTGTAGGGCCATTTTCAACAGTGATGATGAAGAGCGCATTCATGTCTTTTGCATAGACAAGATCCAGTTCAAAGTCAATCGCATCATAACCTGTTATGTCATATCATGTGATGCATAAGAATAACGTACCCAATATATAATGTTGCAACAATTGCAAACAAGATAACAAGAAGAATCAATAGTGCCAATTGAGCACCAGTTCCAACAACTGCTGACAACAAAACCAAATTGCGAGGTGGCCTGAAAACATCTCCATGAACAAGCTTCCAACCGGATTCCTCACTTACATCTCTTTCCTGAAAACCAAACACTTCAATAGCCCGTATATAACTTCATTGCAATAACTTAACAAACTCATTATTACACATTACCAGACTCTCCAGATCATCATCTTCCCGAGCATACTTTGCATAGTCATTTCTAAGAGTCCGCATCAGGATCATTGAAACCAATCCAGTCAAGAAGATAACCATCATGAATGAATTGAATATGGAAAACCAATGAATCTGCAGTGACGCAAAAAGACAATTATACCCCCGTGAGTGGAACTTAAAACATGAGTTATAGACTTATAGTGTAGACTTATTTTGTTCACCTGATGCTCAAAAAAGTGGTAATCCAGGTAAACATCAAATCGGCGTGCAAATGTGATGTTGGTTTCTGTCCATTTGACTGAGTAAGTCATGTCTAGAGTTTTCCCAACTTCCAAGGGTTTTGGGTTCTCTTGAGTGAGGTTGACATGAATGATCTGCAATAACAAAAAATCATGATGTAAAAATATTAAAACGGTGTGACAATGAGAACCTTTTATAGTGTAAAAGTTCATATATGATTAAAAACTGGAGACCTGGTCTTTGTTGTATTGTAGAGTGATATTCTTATGTGTGAATATCATATGCTTGTTATCACTGTTCCTATCAGAATGTAGCTCACCAACAAATCCTATAGGGCCAACAATAGTTCCACGATAACAAAAAAAAATGGGATTAAAATACTAGTTATAAAATAAAGTGAAGACAAAAGGGTTTGGTAGATGCATACCCCATAATGGAAGATCATCTGAATTTGTGTTCCAATGCAGCAGAGACCAAAGAAATTGAAATCACAAAGAAAATGAGGGAGAAATAAGAATGTGGGGGAAGAAAAGTGTGATTCAAGTACAAAAGAAAGAAGAAAAGACTAGAAGGTGTACCCATGAAAAACTCAAACCAATAGTTATTGTCAATAGCTTCCTTAAAGTGCTTAACATTTGCTTCATCGAGTTTAAGCGCACAAATTGTAGTCTTCTCCACATTCTCTGCCAAATGCCAAATCATATATCATATATGTTATGTGCCATTTGATTTCATAAAGCTATAATTTACAAGAAACAGTGACAACATACTTTGGAACTTGATTTCAAATTGGCTGTCAATAAGCTCATTTCCACCCAATACTTCACCCAAACCACCCCACTTATGCCCAGGATTACCATGGCGACGACAAAATGGAAGGCTGTAATAGTTGTATGTTTCTTGTGGATTATTGTAAGGCCCGACTTTATTCACCCAAAGGGTAATTGCTTCATCTGGTTGATACTGTAAAAGAAAAGAATAAGAATGTCAAAAACAGCCAAGTAGAAGAATGTGTTGTACAATAAATACATTGAATATGGCCCCAAAGGATCTATCATAATTTGTATGCAAAATAAACAAGACCCCTCAAGGAAAATTCTAGTTAAAAGGATAACGTAAAGAACAATATTAGCAATTTAGCCTAACCAATAACTCCTCTCACGCCAATGCATGAACCCTTAGAAGAAAAACTATTACAGAGTCATTAGTTCACATGATCAACCTTTGAGTAACAACCACGCACACAGCCAATCTTCAACAATTCATTCTGTCCTTTCCAACCAAAGCGTCTAAATGTTATGTAATTATGTTCAGTTGATTTTTCCTGAACGTCAATCCATCTGTTACCCCACTAGTATTGTAACAAACTTCTTAAAACGCAAATACCAATTTTTAGCGTATAGACCTATCGCACTCTCATCGAGAGTCTAGAGAAGTGGCAATTCTAGACGCTGGAGTTATCATCAACCTGCAGCTTATGCTTCCAATTACAATTAGTAGTGGATAAAGACTCCATATGTCCCGCAGCTACATACTAGGTGCATGTGGCTGAATCGTATTAAAATGTCAAAAAGATAAACGCGTAACAGAAAAACTAATAGCGATCTAAACCCTAACAATATACAAACCTCAATTCGTGAGCTATATTGCTTTCACCAAACAAATCAAATACCCGTACAAAGATCTAATGGGAAATTGCAAAATACTAGCATTCAAAATCAATGATCTACCAGATTGAATACTCACTGTCAACAAAAATAAAAGTTAGGGTTGCGGCGTTACTTAACCTTGTGATCATACTCGGAAGCGAACACCGGTGAAGAGATAAGGAAAAATGAAGAGATGAAGAGGGCAGCGGCGAGATAAGAGGAGGGGGGAGATCGGACGGCGGGCCACATCGTGATCGCCGGCGAAAGGATTTGGATCTAACGGCGATTGCTGAGAAAAAAAAGGGGAAATTTTATGGCAAATGACTTCGTTTGTTTGTTTGTATGTTGGATCGGTGAGAGGGTCACTTTTTTCTCAATGGTTTTAGACTTTGCGAACCAAGTCAGTCAACAATTGATACGATAAATAAATACTTAATAAAAAGTCATGTTTGGTACCTTCCTTCTTAAGTTTTATGTATTGTTTATGCATATTATAGAAAAAAAAACAAAAAAAACAAAAAACAAATTTAAATTTAATTAAGATATTGTATTTAAAAATCAATATTTAGAAGATCAGGTTAAAATTTCATAAAAATTTGACAATGTAATAATATATGTAGAGATGAGCAGTTTGTCCCAAATCCCGCTCCCGTACCGGAACCGGTACCGAATTTAAAAATATGGGACGGTACTTAGTACTCCAAATACATGAAATTCAGGAATCGGTACCGGTACTAGTACCGAGTACCGGTACCGGTGATGTTAATTCAGTTCGGTACTCGGGATTAGCTTTTGATCAAATTCGGTATTCGGGAAATCGGGAACGAGACGGGTCGGTACCGGTTCCGTCTCACGCTCATCCCTAAATATATGTAAGACAAAATGGCAAATTAAGTTAATTCTGCCGATCAATTTTCAAAAAAATAACCAAAGATTAAACAAATCATCCAAATAGCCATAATTTTTGCAGGCCACCATAATTTTTGGTTATTTTCAAAAAAAAAAAAAAATTGACCCAAATAACCACAATTTTTGTAGGCTACCACCCATAAAAATCTAGATAGTTTGTAGTTTTTTTGGGATCTTTTCATTGATGAACACCTACAAAAAATTTAATTTTGTTGGTGTTGACCTGCGAAAATTTGTCCAAAATCTATTTTTCAGGGGAAAAACATATATTTTCATGTCTAGTGGACTACAAAAATCATAGTTCTTACTCTGAAAATTAGAATATGTACTACAAAAATATGTACATTGTACTAAATGCTTATTTTAAAACATGACATTTTGTAATATCCTGTTCTGAAAGTATCCGTTATTGGATTTTAGAGCCCAAGGCTAGGGGCGTTTCGGTCGCTTATAGGCCTTGAGTTTTATTAGAGAAGGTTTCGGGTCGGGGTGTGTTGCTAAAAGCGTAGGGCTTCTCGCCACCTTTTCATGGATATAAAGTCGTCGGAAACAGACTCATAATGAAGGAGTTGTATACTATGAAGATGTTGTCACTATTAGTCCCTAATAAAGAATTGTGGCAAAGCTGTAACGCCTCGATTCTCATGTATTGTTTGAATAAGATTTATTGGGTTAATCTCTACTCGACGAGTTGGTTAACCTACTCGTCGAGTAGCAGCGAGGTGGGATCGCGTGTTAAGTGACCTACTTGACGAGTCCATATTGGGACTCGGCGAGTGGGAGTTAGCAGATGAAACCCTAAATCCCGGGGTTTGCACATCTATTTAAAGGAACCTCAGTCTCTTTTGGCCTCTTTGCATTCTTTGAGAGCCCCTTAAAACCCTAATACGCGTGTGTGTGTGTGCGCCCATTGTGTGTTTGAAGCTTGAAAAGAGGATCTTTAGAGAGAGAAGGCTTAGATGAGAAGGAGATTGGAGCAAGTAGAGTGTGGGAATCAACTCTTATCTCAGTTATCATCTTTTGGAGGTAACCACATCGCCTTTTCCTTGTGAATCTCTTCTATTGGTTGAGTTTTAGGGTTTTTGGTGAGATAATAAGTTGGAAAGATGAGATATGGGCTAGATATGAGGTTGTAACTTCAGATCTGGACCCTCCTTGGATTCTAGAAGCATAAAGTTTCAGTTTTGGTCATGATTAAGGTCCCTCTTGAGCATGAAGTTCCGTTAAAAACTTAAAATAGGCATTTAGAGCCTTTATAGCCATGCATGCACGTAAAGTTTGCAACTTTACGTGATAAGCATGCCCTAGAGGCTTGGATCTGTGATTTGGAGCCGCTGCATGGCTCAAATAAGTCTGTATGGAAAAAGGTCTGAATGGACTCAGCGAGTCGCAAGGTTGACTCAGCGAGTCACATGAAGATGGCTGTGAACTCGACCAGTTGGATGAACAACTCGGCGAGTCCGATGAAGATTGCCATAAACTCGACGAGTTGAAGAACAACTCGGCGAGTCGGATAAGTTTTCTCTAGGATATGTATGCGTGTGTATCCGTCGAGTTTTCCTCCTTGCCACTCGACGAGTGGCAAGGAGGAAAACTCGACGGGTGGCCTTAAAGTTTGATCGAGAATCAAAGTAACTCGATGAGTCACCCCAATGACCCGACGAGTTGGAAAGTGCTTCAAGGAACTCGGCGAGTTAAGGTCAACATGGACTGTTGACCTTGATTGATGACTTTGACTTTGACCATGGGTTGACTAGTGGGTTATGGAGTACCTTATAAGGTTAAGGACTAATGAGTATGTTGTACTATGATAATAGGTGGTGGAGCCTGTTTCAAGTGGTCCGAGAGTTGGAGTTTACCTTTCGAGCCGACATCTGCGAGGTGAGTTATCCTCACTGTATCGATAGGGTCTACGGCACCAAGGCTGGCCCTTTAATTGTTATTGTTATGGTATGCTACATGTGGTTATGATCTGTTAGATCAAAATCAGGGTAGACAATATGTTATGCTTTTATGATCCGTAGGGATTAGATTCAGACATACTGTAGGCCCGGTAGGGCGGTCCAGTCAGGCTGATGTCCCAGTATGCATGTTGATTGATTGATTATTCCTGATATGGTATTGTCAGTGTGGTATTAGTATTTTGGGGTAGCTCACTAAGCCCTCGGGCTTACAGTTTTCAGTTTATTGTTTCAGGTACTTCAGGAGATCATGGAAAGCCGAAGGCGTGACCGTACCGCTCCTCATCCTTATGTTATGATTTTTGGGACACTCTGATGGAAAATAATTTGAAAACATTTTGTAAACAATGCTATTTGGTTTTTATTTATGATTGAAAAAGTTTAAATTTTGCGTAAAATTTATGGTTGTTACAAGTTGGTATCAGAGCCTTGGTTTGAGTGAATTGGAGGAACACTCGTGTGAATCTAGTCTCTAATCAAGGAGATTTTTGGAAAGTAAGTTTTAAAATGGTTTTCAAAATAAAGGATGGGGGTGTAGAGGGTACGATCAGTCGGAGCCTGTAAGTAATCCCCAAAATACCATACATTTATTTGATATTTTGATATGTTAGAACAGCATGCAAGTGCTAGGCTAGGGATCTTCGAGAATCGCATGATAGACTTGCATGATTATATGATGCCTATTAGCCTAGGGTTTCTTGTATGTGGAATTGACATCATAATTATAGATGTTTAGTGTATGCATCACGGTTGTGCATAATAAAGATCTTATAGCCTGAGAATGTTGATTCGGCTTTCGGGTAGGATTGGATATTCGAAAGTCTTGGGTCCAGCGTTATGTGCAGCTAGCATGCACTAGCACTGCAGGGGATGATGGAAGTTTCATGGATGTATGAGTCATGAGAAGTGGTGAGACTAGATGCAAGATAGTTGATATTCCTCTAGAAGTGAGGGTTGAGCGCATTTCTATGTTGATGATATTGTTAGGGTGTTGTGATGATACTTGAGACAAATATGGGTAGGGTGGAAGGTAGTATGTGCCCGTACTACTGAAAGCACAGGACTCATACGCGTAGCAAGGAAATCCCAACCCCTAGGGTTTTGGGTTTTGGTCTCCCGACATTATGTTATTTATCTGATGACTTGTATATATATTTCAGTATAATGGTGACGAGACGTGTTGCTTCGGGATCCGGATCCGGATCAGGATCAGGATCAAGATCAGGATCGGGGTTGGGAGACGGAGGGTTGGAGGTGCCGGTAGCACCTAAGCCCGTGGTTCAAATAGGGACCAAGGAGTTGGATGCCAGGATCGGGGAGATCATGCACGACGAGATTGCTGCTGCGTTCCGAGTGCAGCTACCAGAGATATTTGGGTCGATTAAGATCGCGATGGTTGAGTACTTTAATGAGCGATATGCAGCTCTAGCAGAGACAGCTGTCGTTGCATCCACTTCGACTGTAACTGCGACAGTGGTTGGAGGAGGATCCGGTAAAGCTTTCCAGTACCGGGACTTCGATAATACGAATCCCCCGACATTTGATGGTACACAGGATGCGATCAGGGCTATGCGGTGGTTGTCTCACGTGGAGGGTTGTTTCTTCACGTGCTCATGTCCTGCTGACCAGAAGGTTAGGTGTGCTCTAAACCTGCTTAGGCTCGGGGAAAAGGACTGGTGGAGATTGATGACAGGTTCATCTTTTGATGATCAGCGGGCTACTATTACTTGGGAGCAGTTTCGAGATATGTTTTGCACTTGCTATGTTCCACGCGTGGAATGGGAGCGACTTGCTCAGGAGTTTTTGACATTGAGATAGGATTGGGAGTCTGTGATGGAGATCACCCGGATGTTCACTGAGAGGGCTATGTTTTGACCGGAGTTTGCATCAGAGCAGTCTCAGATGACTCGTTATCTGAGTATGCTAAAGACAGATATACGACAGTTTGTGGCTACACAACATTGTGATACCCTCCTGGACCTTCAGGAAGCCGCGAGGCGGCGTGAGTTGGATATAGAGTTGCAACTGAAGGAGCAACGTCAGGCACCGACACAGTCTCAGTCGGTACCTAAGCGGTCTAAGACCGCTGATACACGATCTAGGGGTCATCAGAGCCACACTTGTGGAAAGTGTGGCAAGGCTCATTCGGGGGGTTTGTCGAGCAGGAGGTGGGTGCCACAAATGTGGCAAGGAGGGGCACTATGTGAGGGATTGTTGTCAGTCCGCCCCCCAGCAGATATGAGGATTTGTTACCATTATCATCAGGTTGGTCATGTGAAGACCAACTGTCTGCAGCTCGCCGCCAAACCGGCGTAGGGTTCCGCGCCCGCTACTGTGAGGATTGGAGATGGGAGGCCAGTCAAGGTGGAGCCTCTGAAGGCTAAGGGACGCGCCTTCCAGCTCACGACCAAGGAGGCCAAGAAGCACCGGATGTGGTTGTTGGTACGCTTCTATTCTTTGTCTCGGTTATTGTATTTGTGTTATGCTTATTGATCATACCTGTGATCAGGTACGTTTTTAGTGAATTCTTTGCCCACTTTGGTATTATTTGACTCGGGGGCGAGTCGATAGTTTGTATCTCAGACCTTCTCTAGAGGGTTCAGTGTGCCAATAGATGATCTTGAGTGTCTGTTGCGAGTTTCGATCGCCAACGAGCACAGGGTTTCTGCTTCATCGATCTACCGGGGATACAAGTTGGAGATTTTCGGGTTGTCCTACCCGATAGATTTGATTCCTATCCCCATGGGGGAAGTGTGCGTGATTGTAGGGATGGATTGGCTTAGCCGTTTTGGCTCCATGATTGACTGTGAAGGACAACGGGTGGTGGTTCGAACCCCAAGTGAGGGAGAACTTGTAGTATATGGTGAGGGCACCAGGTTGGGATCAGGGTTTTGTTCAGCAGCCAAGGCTCGACAGTATATTTAGCATGCGTGTACCCGTTATTTAGAGTACGTGGTGATTACGCGGGTCAGGGAGCAACCCTCAATTTCAGAGGTTCCCGTGATCAGAGAGTTTGTTGACGTGTTTCCGGAGGAGTTACCCGGAGTGCCTCTGGAGAGGCAGGTTGAGTTCAGGATTGATCTAGTGCCACGTGTGGCCCCTATCACTAAGGCGCCTTATCAACTGGCACCACCAGAGATGCAGGAGGTGTCATCTCAGTTGTAGGAACTGTTGGGTAAGTTGCAGGAACTGTTGGGTAAGAAGTTTATGCGTCCGAGTAGTTCACCCTGGGGAGCACCGATCCTTTTCGTCAGGAAGAAGGACGGTTCGCACAGGATGTGCATTGACTATAGGGAGCTGAACAAGTTAACAGTGAAGAACCGTTACCCGCTCTCGAGGATAGATGATCTTTTCGATCAGCTGCAGGGTACAACTTGGTTTTCCAAGATTGATTTGAGATCAGGATATCACCAGGTCAGGGTGAGGAAGGAGGATGTGAATAAGACCGCGTTTCGGACTCGTTATGGTTACGAGTTTGTGGTGATGCCGTTTGGGCTCACCAACGCGCCAGCAATGTTCATGGATCTGACGAACTGAGTTTGCAGACTGATGCTCGATCGCTCGGTCATTGTGTCCATAGATAATATCTTGGTGTATTCCAATACTCGAGAGCAGCATAAGGAGCATCTTAGGGAGCTGCTGGAGGTTCTGAGGCAAGAACGGTTGTATGCCAAGTTCTCGAAATGCAAGTTTTGGTTACGAGAGGTCCAGTTCCTCGGACATCTCGTTAACCAGGAGGGGATTTTGGTCGATCCGGCTAAGGTGGAGGAGGTTATGCAATGGGAGACTCTGAAATCTCCCTCAAACATCAGGAGTTTCTTGGGTTAAGCAGGGTATTATCGGAGATTCATTCGTGATTTCTCCAAGATTGTCATACCCCTCACTCGTCTAACAAGGAAGGGGTGGATTTCCGGTGGGGCCCTGAGCAGCAGAGGGCATTTGAGACCCTTCGGCGATGTTTATGTGAGGCGTCGGTGTTGACACTCCCCGAGGGAGTTGAGGATTTTGTGGTATTTTGTGATGCGTTCATCACATGCTTAAGGGTAGTCCTCATGCAGAGGGGACGAGTGATAGCCTACGCATCATGGCAGCTGAAGCCGCATGAGACGAGATACCCTACGCACGATCTTGAGTTGGGAGCAGTGGTTTTCTCTCTCAAGATTTGGAGGCACTATCTGTACGGGGTCCGTTGTACTATATACACGGATCACAAGAGTTTGAGACATATCATGGATCAGCCGAACCTGAACATGAGGCAGCGCAGGTGGATGGATGTGGTCAAGGACTATGATTCTGAGATCCTTTATCATCCTGGTAAAGCGAACGTGGTTGCGGATGCTCTGAGCCGCAAGTCAACTGGGTCCTCGACCCCAGACAGGTGTATGAGGATAGCGGTGGATTCCCTGCTGGTAGGTTTGGTCAGGGATGCTCAGATTGAGGGTATGAGACCAGAGAACTGGAATATTAAGAGGACTAAGGGCGAAAGTGTTTGGTTTGTTCAGGATAGTCGCGGGTTGTTGACCCGTTACGGTCGGGTTTGGGTTCCGATGTCCGGAGGGGTCCGACAGACAGTGATGGAGGAGGCTTATAAGTCTTGTTTTTCGATTCACCCGGGAGCCACCAAGATGTACCGTGATTTTAGTTCGAGTTATTGGTAGCCTGGGATGAAGCGAGATATAGCTTGGTTTATTAAGAGGACCTTGACCTGTAGGATGGTCAAGGCCAAGCATCAGAGGCCGCATGGTCAGCTTTAGCCTCTGGGGATTCCCATGTGGAAATGGAAACAGATCGTGATGGATTTCATCACGAAGTTGTCGAAGACGGCAAGGGGGTTCGATGCTATATGGGTCATCATGGATCGATTGACCAATAGTTCCTATTTCCTAGCCATACTGGAGAGTTCTTCGGCAGAGAAGTTGGTCGACCTGTATGTCAGAGAGATTGTCTCTCACCATGGGGTTCCAGTTTCTATCGTTTCCGACCGACATGTCAGGTTTACTTCCTATTGTTGGAAGAAGTTCCACGAGGAACTGAGTACGAGACTCCATTTTAGCACGACGTTCCATCCGTAGACTGATGGGCAGAGTAAGCGGACCATTCAGACCCTCGAGGACATGTTGTGGGCGTGCGTCATTGATTTTGGTGGGAGTTGGGATTCCTACCTACCGCTTACTGAATTCGCCTACAATAACAACTATCATTCCAGTATTGGCACCCCGCCTTTCGAGCTGTTATATGGGCGGAAGTGTAGGACCCCAGTCTGCTGGGGTGACGTTGGGCACAGGGTGATGGGTCAGACAGAGGTAGTTCTGCAAACTACTGAGATGAGACAATAGATTAGAAAACGATTGCAGACCACTCAGAGCCGGTAGAAAAGTTATGTTGATCGACGCCGATCTGAGCTGGAATTTCAGGTGGGTGACATGGTTCTTCTGAAGGTCTCACCCTGGAAGGGTGTGATCCGCTTCAGGAAGAAGGGAAAATTGGGTCACCGTTGCATTGGGCCGTTCAGGATTGTTGCCAGGGTTGGCAGGGTAGCTTATAGGCTAGAGCTTCAAGAGGAGCTTAGTTGGATCCACAACACATTTCATGTTTTGCAATTGCGAAAATGCATTATGGACCAGGAGGCAGTGGTATCATTGGATGATATTCAGGTCGATGAACGCCTGAACTATGTGGAGAGGCTTGTGGCTATTTTGGAAAGGAAGAAGAAGATTTTGTGGAACAACGAAATACCTTTAGTAAAGGTACAATTGGAACATCGGAAGGGATCCGAGTGGATATGGGAGCCGGAGGCAGAGATGCGCGAGCATTACCCGACATTGTTTATTCCAGCAAACTTCGAGGACGAAGTCTAGTTCAAGTGGGGGAGAGTTGTAACGCCCCGATCCTCAAGTATTGTTTAAATAAGATTTATTGGGTTGAGCTCTACTCGACGAGTTGGTTGACCTACTCGTCGAGTAGCAGCGAGGTGGGATCGCGTGTTAAGTGACCTGCTCGACGAGTCCATATTGGGACTCGGCGAGTGGGAGTTAGCAGATGAAACCTTAAATTCGGGGGTTTGCACATCTATTTAAAGGAGCCTCAGTCTCCTTTGGCCTCTTTGCAGTCTTTAAGAGCCCCTTAAAGCCTTAATACGCGTGTGTGTGTGCCCATTGTGTGTTTGAAGCTTGAAAAGAGGATCTTTAGAGGGAGAAGGCTTGGATGAGAAGGAGATTGGAGCAAGTAGAGTGTGGGAATCAACTATTATCTCAATTATCATCTTTTGGAGGTAACCACATCGCCTTTTCCTTGTGAATCTCTTCTATTGGTTGAGTTTTAGGGTTTTTGGTGAGATAATAAGTTGGAAAGATGAGCTATGGGCTAGATATGAGGTTGTAACTTCAGATCTGGACCCTCCTTGGATTCTAGAAGCATAAAGTTTCAGTTTTGGTCATGATTAAGGTCCCTCTTGAGCATGAAGTTCCGTTAAAAACTTAAAATAGGCATTTAGAGCCTTTATAGCCATGCATGCACGTAAAGTTTGCAACTTTACGTGATAAGCATGCCCTAGAGGCTTGGATCTGTGATTTGGAGCCGCTGCATGGCTCAAAATAAGTTTGTATGGAAAAAGGACTGAATGGACTCGGCGAGTCGCAAAGTTGACTCGGCGAGTCACATGAAGATGGTCGTGAACTCGACGAGTTGGATGAACAACTCGGCGAGTCCGATGAAGATTGTCATAAACTCGATGAGTTGAAGAACAACTCGACGAGTCATATGAATTTTCTCCAGGATATGTATGCGTGTGTATCCGTCGAGTTGGAAGGAGGAAAACTCGATGGGTGGCCTTAAATTTTGATCGAGAATCGAAGGAACTCGTCGAGTCACCCCAATGACCTGACGAGTTGGAAAGTGCTTCAAGGAACTCGACGAGTAGCCGAGGGTACTCAGCGAGTTAAGGTTAACATGGACTGTTGACCTTGACTGAGGACTTTGACTTTGACCAGGGGTTGACTAGTGGGTTATGGAGTACATTATAAGGTTGAGGACTTATGAGTATGTTGTACTATGATAATAGGTGGTGGAGCCTGTGTCAAGTGATCCGAGAGTTGGAGTTTACCTTTCGAGCCGACATCTGCGAGGTGAGTTATCCTCGCTATATCGATAGGGTCTACGATACCAAGGCCGACCCTTTAATTGTTATTGTTATGGTACGCTACATGTGGTTATGATCTGTTAGATCGGAATCAGGGTAGACAGTATGTTATGCTTTTATGATCCGTAGGGATTGGTATGTTAGTGACCTGCTAGGTCGGTACTCTAATTACAAGAGAATTTTATGATTGATGATCAATGAGATAGATATGTTTGATGTTTGTATATGCCAGTATATGATAGTAGACGCACATGGTTATTTGCTTGTGGTTTGGTTGAGGCGGTCCTGCTTTGTGTTGAAGGCCAATATACCCCATGAGCGGTCCGGGGAGACTCTAGGATCACGTGGCGCACCAGTCATGCCGAAGGCTTGGGATAGATTCAGACTGACTGTAGGCTCGGTAAGGCGGTCCAGTTAGGCCGATGGCCCAATATGCATGTTGATTGATTGATTACTCCTAATATGGTATTGTTAGTGTGGTATTGGTATTTTGGGGGTAGCTACAGTTTTCAGTTTATTGTTTCAAGTACTTCAGGAGATCATGGAAAGACGAAGGCGTGACTGTACCGCTCCTCATCCTTATGTTGTGATTTTTGGGACACTCAAATGGAAAAATGATTTGAAAACATTTTGTAAACAATGCTATTTGGTTTTTATTAATGATTGAAAAAGTTTAAATTTGGCGTAAAATTTATGGATGTTACAATTTATACTTTTATAAAAATATCATAATATTTTAAAGTATACTTGTACGAAAATGTTACGTCAGAGAATTTTAGTCCTATTGTATTTATAGTTTGTATATCTTATGTGGTTTGATATACTTAGTTCGCTATAAACAATACTCTGATACCAATCTGTCACACCCCCAAACCAGGATGGCGGAAACGTCTGGGGCTGGATGACTTTCATATGTCGTATCATAACAATTGATTAATAGTAAATAAAGCAAACATAACCATCATATATATATATATATATATATATATATATATATATATAATTGAAAAGGTTACGTCATTGTAGGTATTACATGTTTCAAAAGCCAGTTACAATATGATGACAAAAGATTTGTTTGATGCCTTAGCATCCCATCCTCAAAAGTTGTTTGTTACATGTTTAACTGATTCCCGGAGAAAGAAGTTGTTTGAAAACGTGTCAACATTTAAGTTGGTGAGTTCATATGAAAAAAGTAAGCCTTTTCGTGAAAAAAAAATCGTGTTGTTTCCAGAAAATCTGATATTTTCTAATAAACGAGATGTAAGGCGTTCACTTGTAAAATGATAGCGTTTATTCAAGAAAATCCAATATTTTCTATAAAACGAATCATAGTCTTAAATGTTCCAATACCGAAATGTACTAGTGTTTTCCATAATGAAAGTAGTGATATGTAGTTTTATTCACGTATAAAACCGTTTGAAGAAATGCGTTTTCGTGTGAAATGTACGTATAGTCGTTACTCCATATGAGTTTTTATAACTGTGTTTTTAAGATGCGGGACCTGCCTCGTCGTTCTTCAGGTGCCGAGATATTTATGACATTTGTCACCCATAACCTGCCAGACTGACTGTAGCTAGTAGTCAGGGTGTGGGCTCATCAGTCCCGTATAGATTTGTACACAAGTATCACGCTCTCGTATCGGATATTCGGTTATAAATACAAGACTTTCGTGTATACCTCAGTTAGGTACGATGAAGATAATATCTCACAAATTTATTCAACGAGTGTACGTTTTTTGAAATGAAAACGTTTGTATATGAAATTTGATGGGTTTTAGTCATAAGAACATCCTATGTGCTCATACAAACCCTAATGCTTGGATCTAGGTTTCTCTATTGTACATGCAATTTATCTAAGGCTATAAACCCTAATTCTAGCATACAAGTTATCATATTAACATAAGAATGGGTTTAAGACATTACCTTGATTGTTATGTAGCAATAACAATCCAATTCCTCCTTGTATTGACTTTAGAAAGCTTATAGCCACAAATGTCACTCCTCTATTGGTTCACAAACACCAAGAACAAGAGGATGAAGAGGAGAGAGGATCGAGGCTACCCTAAAACGTGTGAAACCCTAGAAGGATGCTTAGCCACGTTTTTGGGTCATAAGGGATGTATATATATTTAGGCTATTAGGGTTATGTAACAAGGAAACCCTAAATTGGATGCTTAAGCCCTAAGCAACCCATAGATTCCTTTCCTTAAGGCCTTGGACGATTTCCTCATGGGCTTTCCCATAGATATCGTCCACTCCTTAATATAAGGCAATCCATAGCCCAAATTGCAATTATCTTATAATTACAGTTCCAGTCTCTTAAATTTAATTAATCTCTTCTAGTCACAAAACTAATTACCAATTAATTATTGACTAATATTAATTAAACAGTATGATTTCTCCTTTAATATATTATTCTCATAGTATATTAATAAGTCATATTTAATCCTTTCTCTCCATAATTCATCCTATCAAGTTGCTTTGGTGAAGGCAACCCAAAAGGACCATGCACCATCGGGTCAAGTACATACCAAAATAGTTATGGACTTAGACACTAATCCAAAAGTCTCCCACTTGAATAAGTCTAATAACTATTCTGTGTATGACTTCAGATCCTGATTTGCAATCGTAGCTTTACAAAGCCGCTGTCAACTCTGATCCTATCATATACGCGTGTCCTTTAGATAAGGGATCATATATTCTTCCATTCTAGATATCATATGAGATATGATTTCAAATCATTCTCTTTGTACTATTTCTCGACTTCCGATTTATGACGACTGACTAATTGAACAAATCAAATTAGCCCTAGCTCGGCCGAGCATTTATGTTTGTCATCACTAAACCATTGAGGGGACCAAAGATATTGCTTTTATCCTATTTGGGATAAAAGGAATGGATAAACTTTGATTTAATGCTCGCTTTCACTTACTCACCGAATCACACACAACAATATGTTTTATGACACCAAGTTACTGGTGTGTTTACATATTATCAATGTGCAACCGATTAGCAAGATACAACTCACACATCTCGGTTTCAAGAATATAAGATGTTATCGTCTCACCAATCACTCGTGATACAATCCATGGAGTAATCCAAGTGAGCGTGGGTTTGATCCAATGCTCAAATTCATATTCATAAGCACTCATGAACGTTGCAGCAAACATTTGCTTATGTCTAACACTCTTTAGACAATCCACACACCAATTCATGATAGTCTTCATTCATACCTACTTCCTACATATGAACGGTTGTGGCCCGTTAGAATAATTTGACTGTTTTTAATCAATTAAATTATTCAGGAAGTCAAAACATGCAAAGTGAAACACATGAATAATACTAATCCCATATGGCCTCAACCCTTTGAGCATAAATAAAACACATTTTATTTATCACCATATCGATTACTCATTATTTGTCGTTTCGGGTAATCAACTTCATACTTGAATTATTACACTTGTCCCATGCTCTTTCGCATGCACACAATGTTTACCTATGGTTCTTACTTTGTGAAATAGATCAAATTGAACACATTTTCAATCATTCTCATTTTACAACTCCAAATCCATTTTATAAATGTAAGAATATCAATTCTTTCCACTTATAGAATATGCTAGATTCTAACATTTTATGCAACGATCCTTTTGTAATATCACTGCACCAAAGTCACAAAGACTATTGCCAATGAAATTACAAAGTCCTCTATCGGAGATTGTTACAAGACAATTCCATAGATGTGATGTCTCTCATTCAAAGTACATTCCTTTGAACATCCTTTTGCATAAAAAAAGTTTATAATCTAGACATAGATTTTCAATATTCAATTCCCAATATGGAAAACTTTCCATACTTAACATATGACAACTCATTCTCAATAGAATCTTATCTATATAATAATGTCGATATGGTCCATCCAATACTATACTTCCAACTACTCACAAGCAACCAATCCTAGGCGAACTTTGGATTGTCCTTTGATAGTTGTTTAATTATTTTGGTCAAAAACCGATTCTAGTCCTTTTTCCCTCTAAATGCGCTAAACATTTGGAAAATTTTAGAATGGTCAAATATTATAGCATTCCCAATCGATCCTGTACCCGAAGCGTATGAGACACGATGCAAAATGTCTTACTTAAAGATTTGATACTTTATCAATCTTTTGCCATAATGTTTTATTTGCTATGTTCTCAAAATTCGAATTGTGAAGAGAAATGTCGTAATCATAATCGAAATTTTAAGAACACACTATGTACTTTTGACTAAATTTATTAATATTCCACAACCTAAGCCTTTAGATTTAAAATGAAGCATTATATGCTCTCCCTTAATTATAGCACAACAACTATTCCATCCTTACAACTTTGCAAATAATGACTCTTGTTTTCTATAATTAATATTGCCAACTTGCATTACTTTCCTTAATAATCATACAATCATAACACTTATGCTCCCACTATCATGATGATTATTATAAAACATAATACTTATGCTCCCACTAGCTTCGACATGTATTCATAAACATCTTAACTTTCAGAAAACAATACTTATATAATTTCTTAAGTACATGTTTCTAATACTTAGTACTTTGATAATCTTTTATCAAAGCTTCTCAAACTTATACACCTTTGCCTTAGATAGTTCATATGTGTATCTAAACAATTAAGACTAATTGCCAAACCTCACAACTCAAATCATGGAAAGGGATACCGTAACCATAATCGAATTTGAGAATGCAATTTTACAATCACTATCTTTTTTAAAATCTTTCTTAGTGAAAGCATTTCCTCACAATCATTTTCATGAAGGAGGAAATCTTATGACACTTAGATTTAAACGGCGTATGTGTTCTTATCCATGTGAATTTGTTAAAACCAAAGTTTACGACAAATTCAAACTCATATGGACCGAACTTTCTTAATCTTGATTTCTTGCCTTATGGTAGCACAGCTGCCCACCATGTCTTCCAAGTAGTTAACCAGTTCACCTTTGCCTATCAAAATACTTTCCATTGATCAAGGTCCTTGCCTTTTATGCATTCAAACGAGAACTCATATGCACAATTAACTCAATTGGAATGGCATAGAAAACAAAATAGTGTCAACACGCTAGGTTGTAAACCTCAACTCGTGTGCTAGTGATGATCGATAAGGTTTATTTGATTTGTTCTTGAAACATTTCAAGACCATTAAGACTCCCACTGACTCCTTGACATATAAGATTCTCTTGTCAATAAACATTTATTGACAAACAAATATTCAAGAGTTAGTGTGGTTTTCATCAAAACACTTCGTAAATAGGTCCTAGTTGGTCTTTGTCTTATCCAAGACATCACAACTTTCCTCATTTGATGAATGTTATAAACCTTCTTATTACTCAATGTCACGGTCTTAACTCTAAGACTTGTTTTGGAACGAAGTATGATTGACTTCATGATTTAACCATTTCTTCAATTCTTGATTCCTCTTCTCAAACATACAATTGTACTAAGACTTACTTAGAGGATCAATTGAGATATGGTTCTTAATCATTAAGACCTATCATGAAACATAATAAAAGGTACTCTCTCTTCTTCTTAGAATAGAGAAACTTTTATCTTTCTGCCTACTTGATTCCTTTTATTCGTTTTGCTTATTGACTTAAACTTTTACAATCAATTCAAAATTACACTTAATCTTACAAGTGTAATCATATTTGCTAAACTTTTAGTAAATCATGACGAATATCTTTGTTACTCTTGCGGTGGACTTGATCAACACATAACCTTGTGTACTCGATCTCCCAGTCCTTCACTTGACCTTTTGTCAACGAATTAGTCTAATTTCCAAATATGAAACTTCTCATTCATCATGCAATACTTGTTGTATGATTCCAAGTCTCTATCCAATTGAAACTTGGGCGAAGAGGAACTTTCCTTATTTGGTAAATTCTTGACATTTCCACAAATAACATAATTAAGAATCACATCCATTTGTTGTAAATATACAAACATCAATTTTTCATAACGATTTCATTGCAAGGAAATAAATAAATAAATGAGTCAAACAAAATTTATTTTATTTATAAAAGCAGCGGAAAACATTTGTCCTTACAATGCAAAATCAAGTGAAAAACTATGTAATAAATATTTCTAACAGCTCTATCTAAGCTCGAAATCTAATCTTCGAATCCATGCGATCGAGATCCATTTCTTTGTGATTAGACTCATCTTGCTATTTCATTAAGCTTCCTATCCTTTCATCGATCTTGCAAAACATTCAAATGCAATCTTATCACATTATGTATTAAGAATCAATGAATAGGAACTTAACGAAGTTAGATAGTGGATTTTACCAGAAGCGCAACCATACACTTTGACTCTCCCATCTTCTGGACTCTTCAGGATCTTTGGGCAGACTTGTATCCAACGCCCTTTCTTTTGGCAGCAAACGCATGTCGGTTCTCCTAGAACTTCCTCATAAGCATGGTCGGTTGACTTTCCCAACAAATACGCTCCATTGCTTCGCCAAATCATTTCCGATTCAGCAGCAATGAGTATGTAAGTTAGGTCAATGAGGTTTTCGTCATGATCCATCATATAATAATTTCTTTTGAACTCATTATGTAACTCAGGAAGTGACTGCAAAACCCAATTCACAGCCAACTCATCTGGGAATGACACACCCAACATTATCAACCTATCAATGTGTGATTTCATTCCTAGAACGTGGGCACACACGGGTTTACCATCTTCATGTTTCATTTCCAATAGGGCTTTAGTGATATTGAACCTTTCAATTCTTCGATCTTGTGGGTTAGGGAGAACAATTGGAGGAGGTGGAGGAATTCAAGCATGATTTCTTATCCCTTGATCGAATCGTGGAATACCATCTTCATGTGGAATGCTTGTTCCACGGGATTTGGGAAGATCATAGTTGTCGAACTTAGACATCTACAAAACGGGAGAAACAAATTCAAGTTAGTTGATTGATTGAGTCCTTAGTAAATCACCCAAATGAGATACTAAGGTTAGGACCCAACACAATATTCCACAACTCGGGAGAGGGATGCCGTAACCCTAATTGCAGAATATTTGAAGGTAAATGAATGACGATTCACTAATTTCCACCATGAAAACGAAAAAGAAATTTAAGTTTTAAACCTATGAAAACTCCTAGATCTTTTGAGATTCATTGAACATTTCAATGGCATGTTTAAATCTCGATATGCCCCTCTTGTTTGTGAATGGGATGCCGAGGATCACAAAGCGGGTGTGAATAACCATGCAAACTTACATGGTGCCCTCACATGTTACAGTCACCTATTCGATGTGCCGGTAAACCACACATGCTCCACCGAACTATGACAAACATTGAGTCACCCTTTGCTACCTTTGCTTAGAACCATTTATTGTGCCGGTAAACCACACACGCTCCACTAACGTCTTCCCAAGGGCACAAAGTGTAATTTCATGGAATTGCATCAATTCACTTTGCCTAAGTAACTAAGATTGGGAATTTGTAAAAACATTTAGTTACTTTTGTATTTCATTATACTTATAATGGAAGGTTTCGTCCTATCCTACCCGTTCGGCTAACGACCCTCCGCTAGTCAAGAGTGCGGTGGGTAAGAGTGGATACCCATTCAATCACCATTTTATAGGCAATATCCTTAAACACCCCTTATAGACCAGCTTCGTGAATGAGGCCTACTAACGGTAAGACTGACTTTTACTCATACATATATATAATGTTAGACTTTTAATGTTATATATAGTATAGGGTGTATTTTACACTTTGAAAATACTAGGTGGTCAAATTTAATAATTATACATTTAATTCAATTAAATTGTATACCTAAACTTTTATGGATTTATTAAACCTCTTTTAATTATACACCTTAATTAATTAATAAAACCATAAGGGTGTGATTTGAACTTTTCAAAACATTACTAGGGTTTTAGAATTTAACATTCCTAATTAAACCTTTTAATCAACTTTTAAATTCCAAAACTTGAGGGCAAGTTTTGAAACCTTTTTCAAAACATTAGGGTTTCAACTATTTAAATTTCAAAACAACAAAACTTTTGGGTTCAAATTTAAACTATAAAACCTAAAGGGGAAAATATAAAACTTTTCATAACAGCAAGGATCAAATAACAAAATAATCTTAATTAACATTTAATCACATAATTATCCATATTTGATTTATTTAATGATTTCTTGCAAAACAATTTACCAATTTAATCAAAATAATTAATCAATTATCACATAAGGAAACATATATTTTATTAATTGATAAATATCTTCAATTAGATCAAGAATATACTCAAATATATCAAAAAACGGATTTATATTGATATAATATGATAAGGCAAGTATCCTCAAGCAAAAACAGCATGAAATCCCGTTTTTCCCTCTTTCTGACCGACTGACTCGTCGAGTCAGGCATGGACTCGTCGAGTCAGCATGGACTCGGCGAGTTCATCTATAGACTCGACGAGTTCAACCCCCAGAATCCCAAAATTTCGATTTTTAAGCTTGAACAAACAAACAAAGCATCAATACAATAGAAACCAAACCTGACTCTGATACCACTGATGGGTTTTAGTCATAAGAACATCCTATGTGCTCATACAAACCCTAATGCTTGGATCTAGGTTTCTCTATTGTACATGCAATTTATCCAAGACTATAAACCCTAATTCTAGCATACAAGTGATCATATTAACATAAGAATGGGTTTAAGACATTACCTTGATTGTTATGTAGCAATAACAATCCAATTCCTCCTTGTATTGACTTTAGAAAGCTTAGAGCCACAAATGTCACTCCTCTAATGGTTCACAAACACCAAGAGCAAGAGGATGAAGAGGAGAGAGGATGGAGGCTACCCTAAAACGTGTGAAACCCTAGAAGGATGCTTAGCCACGTTTTTGGGTCATAAAGGATGTATATATAGTTAGGCTATTAGGGTTATCTAACAAGGAAACCCTAAATTGGATGCTTAAGCCCTAAGCAACCCATAGATTCCTTTCCTTAAGGCCTTGGACGATTTCCTCATGGGCTTTCCCATAGAATTCATCCACTCCTTAATATAAGGCAATCCATAGCCCAAATTGCAATTATCTTATAATTACAGTTCCAATCCCTTAAGTTTAATTAATCTCTTTTAGTCACAAAACTAATTACCAATTAATTATTGACTAATATTAATTAAACAATATGATTTCTTCTTTAATATATTATTCTCATAATATATTAATAAATCATATTTAATCATTTCTCTCCATAATTCATCCTATCAAGTTGCTTTGGTGAATGCAACCCAAAAGGACCATGCACCATCGGGTCAAGTACATACCAAAATAGTTATGGACTTAGACACTAATCTAACAAAATTATCCCTACTTTCCAGGATAATATTGAAAATGCCATGAAACAATTATATATATACTTTATATAATTTTGCCCTTTGATCACAGGGTACAAATGGGTAAAGTTTTGTGAACTTTGTCTATAACGTGTTAATAATGTACGTTCTGTAATATATATATATTCATAAGAATAATGAAAAGTAAATTTGTAATCGTTTTTCATATCTTTATGTTTTTATCCAACACGTTGTATATAAAAATATATAGATTGGTAGCAAAACCGTTTCACGTATTTAACACTTTTCGTAAAAAATAGTAAAGTAACATATTTAAAATGTTTGTGTTAGAACGAAAATATCATTGCGTGTTACTTGTATCCCCCCTCCCTAAAACATAGAAAAAGTTTTGAAAATGTAAGGGTATGAACTCACCTTATATGCACTCGCGGTTAGATAACGAGATAAAAACGGTGACTTCGAGCTAGAACACGGGAAGCTAGTCGTATCACAATATTGTGTATAAATTAATTGAAATATCAAATAAAGTGTGGTATAAAATCACTAGATTAATTGAAGATACTTTAATCTTAAGGAACAATTGATGATTCGAAGTCTTCCTGAAATTTGTTTGATGAAGGACTTTAGAAAGAAAATGGTGGTTTGCTTTTGAGAGAATTATGAATGGTACTAACTGTGAAGTGTTTGAGAGTGGATTCCAAATTCTTACATATATATATATATATATATATATATATATATATATATATATATATATATATATATGGAAAGGATAAGGTGATGGTAAGTTTATATTGGTAAATGTAATTAATCTTCTTGGACAAACAATCTATAGATCAAGTGGCACTAAAATATCTAATTATTAATGAATATTTCGGCCTTAGTGGGAGAGTTTTTGGTCTATCATGACTGAAATCCTTCATATATACCCACAAGAAGATGATTTCGGTCCTAATGGACCTGTAGCATGAGATTTCGGTTCCATACGGTGGAGTTTTCGGCCTTAATGGGCTTTAGACTTTTGTTTTCGGTCCTAGAGTGTTTTCATGAGGTGATTTCGGTCCTATATGGCCGAAAACTCAAAGATAGTGGACCCAAAATTGAAAATATTCAAACAATGTGTGTTATTTGATTTTTGTTGGCCCTTTTTACTCCTAATGTCTTGTTAACTTGTATTAGCTTATTTCCACATGGTTTTCCCATTTATATTAACATATATAAATTATGTGAGCATGATTATATATATATATATATATATATATATATATATATATATAAACATGCCCTCATGGCTAATGGTGATTTCACGTAACTAGTTTACATTGTGGTTTTCACTTATACATGGTACATTTTTTTGACTTGGTTTGTCTCTAAGTTTGCGAGTTGTCACAACTCCCTCCAGGATCTATCACAACATGGAAAAAGATGTGCGAATAATTCATTGATCAGTTTTGCCCACCATAAAAAATAACAAAGTTTAAGAAAGCCATTGCAAACTTCGAACAACAAGGAGGCGAGTCACTCTATGAGGCGTGGGAAAGATATGAAGGTTTTTTGAGGAAATGCCCTCATAATGACCTAAACATTCAACAATAAGTCTCTATATTCTATGATGGAGTGAATGTGACAACCAGACAGCTCCTTGAGTCACAAGGACCACTCACGAAGAAGGCACCCGCAGTTATTAAAGAATTGATTTAAGAATCCTCTAAGCATTGTAGAGAATATCATAACCCAAGGAATGACTCAACTCGAGGGGCGGTGAACTCAGTTTCTTATAACATGGCGGTAATGATGACTAAATTGGAGAGCATAAATCGTAGGACGACAAAGATGGCCCAATCCATCCACACCATCTGAATGAGATATGATAATTGTAGCGGGCCCCACCTTGCTAAAGATTATGACCTTAACGAGAATGGGAACCAGAAAGCACAAGTTTTTTATTCGAGTGTCGATAGGTTTGATGATGATTGGAGGAAACCGAAAAAAGGAATGTCTACCATATGATGAGTATAAGAAAGAAAAGGAGGAAAAGTATAGGAAAAATATGAGAGGGTTCTATGAAAAGGAAGATTCGGTGCAAGAGAAGATTGATTTTAAAGCCATGCTTTCACGTTTTGCGAGTGTATCCAAGAAAAGACATGATGAAGTTGATGCTGCTATAAGGGAGCAACAAAGCATGATGAAAAAGCACCAAATTATGATGAAGGATCAACAAGCTCTACTTCGAAATCAGCAGGCCTCAATCCTTAACATATAGAAGCAACTCGCACAGCTAGCGAAACAATGCAACGAAAGAACATCGGACGGACTTCCTAGCAACATCGAGAAGAATCCGAGAACAACTCATATTAATGCAATAACAGCAAATGAGAAAATTTTCAATCCTATGGCTCCAATCCATAATGAAGATCCAAGTGTGTTCCAGAAATACAGAGAAGATACTCAAAAATCGCAAACAAAGGAATAACTCGACGAGTTTAGAAACATAACTCGACGCTTTGTGCACCTGATGAAAAAAATAATCCTCCTTTTAAACTGTACTAGCCTCCTTTGCCAATCCCAAGTCGAGCCATACAAGATAACAAAATGAAAGAATACAAAAAGTCTTTAGATCACTAGGCCATCCAAGTTAACATCCCATTCCTTGAAGCAATAAGACAAATTCCCAAATAAGCAAGATTCCTCAAAGAACTCATCACAAATAGAAGGAAGATGGAGGATGTCTAAAAGATAGTTTTAAATGAAATTTGTTCAACCGCTATGATGAATGAACTACCAGAAAAGATGGGCGATCCGGGAAGTATAACGTTGCCATGCCAATTTGGAAATTCAACTACTACTTAAGCATTGGCTGATTCGGGGGCTAGTGTAAACCTAATGCCATATTCCTTCTTCAAGAAGTTGAACCTTCCAGAACCAAAGCCCATCCATATGGCAGTCCATCTAGCTAACAAAACAATATCATATCCAGGGGGAATTTGCAAGGATCTTCTAGTTAAGGTTGATAATTGGTATTTCCAGTTGACTTTATACTATTGGATTTGGAAGAGGACCATAAGGTTCCAATTATTCTTGTAAGAACGTTTCTAAACACCGATTGTGCTATAGTGGATGTACGAGAGTCCAAAATTACTCTCCGGGTGGGAGATGAGTCGGTCACTTTTGGAGTCGATCAAGTAGGAAAACATTCATAATCCAGTGATGGTGCGATCTCCTTGGTGGATACAATTGACAGATTTTTAGAAAAGGAAATAACGCTTTGGCAAGAAAACAATTCAGATGAATTCACATTCTATGTAGAGGAGGACATTGGTGCTAAAAGAGACCTACAAGAATTGGAGAAACTAATTGAGGAAAGTGAAGGTGATGAAGATGTAATCAATTTGAAGACACAAACTCGGCATGTTTCGACAAATATTCGCAATATGGTGAAGACAAATAAGATAACAATAAGGAGAGTTTGGAGAAACAAGAGATTACCAAGGCTTGGAATGACAAAAAGAATAACTCTCCCATTGGCTTGCAATCAGAAAAAATGGAAGAATTTAAGCCAACACCAAAAAAAAAAAACAAACCAAACCTCGAGCCTTAGTATCTACTACTTTTGAAGTCTTTTTGTAACATCCCAAAATCGAGACCCAAAATTTTTTGTTTTAAAGTATATTACTTGTAAAATAGTTAACGGAAAACAACATTTAAAATCCTTTCAAACATAAAGTCACAATCACAAGTCTCAAAACCATATTAGTAAATAGTATAATATCAGAGTACAATCCTAGGTTTCTCAAATGCAGAATATCATGTGTGAATGTGTGATGCAACGCTACCCCGCTGGCTCATTCCCCTTAGGTGAAGAGGTACCTGAAACCAAAACTAAAAATTGTAAGCACAAAGCTTAGTGAGTTCCCCCATCATACTTATACCAAATAATGCATATTATTCGGTATCTTTCAACTGGTAACTATCGGGCACAGCCAGAAGCTGGACCCCTCCTTAATATCTTTCAACCGGTAACCGGGAAATAACCTCCCGTTCGGTATCTTTCAACCAGTAATTAGGAGCTACCCTCTCATTCAATATCTTACAACTGGTAACTGGTGACTATTTCACCGCTAATACATATCAAACACAGTAAACATATCAAGCATAATAATCATATCGGGCACAATAATCATATATTATATCAACACTAGATAATTATCACAAAAACAATCATCTATCCAATACTTTTACTTGTGGGCCGACATTGTGGCCGTAGACCCACTCCTACTAGGAGAAAACTCACCTCAAAGTCGTGTAGTGTTTGCACTGATCTCGGTATGAAAACCAACTCTCCTCGAATCCTCAATCCATACACAACAACTTTTCTAACATATCAATTCGTACTCGTAACCCTTACAAGGGTCAACTCAAGTCTAAGCCAAAGTCAAGATCAACACCTTGCCCAATGGTCAATCATATGGTCAAAGTCAACATTTGGTTGACTCGACTCGCCGAGTTGGTCCCCCAACTCGTCGAGTACCCATATCCATAAAATGCCATAATCGCGTCCCTACTCGTCGAGTCTAGCATGAGCTCGACGAGTTCGCCTTCAACAACACATCAGACCATCTTCAACCGACTCACCGAGTTCGTCCTTGAACTCGTCGAATTCATATTCATATATAAGAAGGTGTTCAGTCTATGACTCACCGAGTTCCCCTTGAACTCGCCGAGTCCGTCTTCATGTGGTTGGGACATTGCCTTGAACTTGTCGAGTCTGTTCATCCACTCATCGAGTTCTATGATTTCCAGGTCCCTAGCGAGCCTAAACAACTGATGTACCTTCAATCTTAGCATCTGGTCCATCAACAGAAAGAATTTGTTGGAAAATACGCACCGACTCACCGAGTCCCATGAACGACTCATCGAGTCCCTATTTGTCAAAAACTATATTGTCGATTATAATGGATCTTAACGCATCAAAACCATAGATCTGGCCTCATAGTGTCCATTTTAAACGTAAAGCTACAAACTTGATGTCCCTACATGGGGCCTTTGGCTCAAAAGTCCATAAAAAGAGGTCTACAAGATGCATGGGTCTCCCATGGCCATAAAGTTGGCACCTTTATGCCATGGGAACCCTGAAGAGTTCCACATTTGAAGCACAAACCCACTTATACACCCAATCTTGAATATTACTTCACTAAGGCTTAGAAAAATGTAGACAATAGCCCTAAATCAAGATCTAAGCAATGAATAGCCAAGGTTTTAGCTTTATACCTCAAATAAGCTGGAAATTTGCCCAAAACTCTGGATCTTCTTGCTTCATCTTGATCTCACAAGCTTCCTTCTCTTCCTTAAACTTAAACCACACAAAAATGGCACCACAAAGCTCAAGAACTCTAATAAACGACTAGAGTTTCTAGTTAGGGTTTTCTCTGGGTTGGGAGGGACGATGGGGGCTGGGTTAGGGTGTTATAAGGTGTTTAAATAGGGTGCAAACCCATATATCAAGGTTTCATCCAGACAGTCCTACTCGCCGAGCCGGTCTCCCGACTCGTCGAGTAGGTCACTTAACGCCCCGATCAAAAGTCAAGTCTACTCGAAGAGTTGGGCATCCAACTCGCTGAGTCCCAGAGTAAATTACAAAATTACTTGAATTTAAATACGTATCAGGAACTGGGTGTTACACTTTTACCTTTCAACCACCCGATCCCCAAGTTTATGAAGAAAGTGAGTCAGAAACTATGATTTCAAGTGATGATGAGGGTATGAGTGAAAAGGATGTTGAAATAGACGAGATGGAAATGGAACTGGTGGGATAACAAAAAGAAGAAGAGAAGACAAAGTTTGTAATAATAGGTAAGGGAAAAAAGCGTAAGCATGAAGAAAATGCCACTCAAAAGAAAAATGAGAACTTGAAAAAGGCATACACAAGGAAAGTGTTATCTTATAAAATAAGTTGGAAAGTGAAAAAGGTGAAGGAGGAAGTTCCATCAGAGGGAGCTGCTACAACGTAGAGCTGGAAGGAGTCCAGCTCAAGACTCTTCAAAAAGAAGTGCTTACAGGAGACAACCCGTTGTTTGAGTTTGCTTTCTTTTACCTTTTCTTTTCTTTTATTTTTAGTCTTTTATTTCCTTTATTTTTGAGTATTTTGTTAGGATTTTTGCTTTAAGTCTTCTAATTTGCTTAAAATATTGCTTGAGGACAAGCAAAGTTTGAGTGTGGGGTGTGATGAAATTTTTGTGAGAAAATCCAAAAAATTTTCAATCAGAGCCTAAAACTCGCCGAGTTCTTTTATAGACTCAACGAGTCCTTTCAAAATTTCGCGATTTTTACTCAGGCACCGTCTCTACTCGACGAGTTTGGGGTCCGAACTCGACTAGTGAGTAGCGAGTACCCGGTTTATGTGAGGAATACTCATATTGTGTAAATCATACTTTTATTAAAATTTACAACAAAATAGATGAATATAAATAATTAATTATCTCATTAAGAAAATCAAAATTCACGAGTTTGGCCGAGTTGAGTGAGTTTGACCGCCTTGGTCTGAGTTTGACAAAGTTAGGACCGATTATGCTTTTTTAACCAATTTTCAGAAAATCGCTTTAGCATATACTCGATTTAGAGTACTTGGCTGGATAGGTCGAGTTTTACGGCACTGGTTTTAGCAATGGATTTAACATACACTTTTCTCACATTTTTCGTTACATTCATTGGATGAACATTACCATTTCTCTAATTGGGATTCATATCACTTGATTAATGATTAAAGCTTGTAAGAAAACCCTTTGTCTTGTTGAATGTTTACATTGAATAAGACGAATGGTTTTTTAGAGGATGTGTAGTAAAAAGACGAGGACAAAGGCTTCATTAATATGATATGATGATGAGACAAGATGAGATGGCAGGTCTATTTTTATGGGCTCAGTTAACGTCTCAAATAACACATAAAAAAATGACCATACACATAAATTTTTGAAACCATAGAGCCAAACATATAATGTTTATCAATGTTCTAAATAATGTTAGGCGTGACTTGGCGTCAATATCAAACATCAAGTTTTTCTGAGTATTGGCGAACTACGTGGTTTGTAAGACGTGACATAAGACCACAATTTTGTATATAATAAATATTTTTATATGTATTTTCAATTATTATTCATTTTTATACATATATATGAGTTAAAACGATGTTTTGGTAAAACTTAACGGTATGTACAAACTTTGAAGTAATGACGCGTCAATACGAAGTCATAATGATCTTTTTTAGAAGTTTATCATCATTGTCTTCCGAGTGTTAATTGTTAAATATGGTATAATTTATGGATCAATCATGTAATTGTATGTAACTTTAATTTATTTATTTTAAATAGTCTTACATCTGGCATATACCTTATGATTTTCTGTTTCTCTGTCCCAAATAAAATCTTGATTTTGATCGTCTCTCTCACACACACAGAAACACATTCCTTTTTCGCTGCTGGGTTGCATGTTCTTTCTTTCTCTCTCCATACTTTCCTTAAATCCTCCGCAATCTCACGTCTTTTTCACCAAATTCCTCTCTTTACAGCAAAACCCATATTAATAACACCCTCCGTCATCTTCCTCACTGTTAATTCACCCTAATTGCCAGCTACAAGACCAGGGTTTTCGCTTTTGCTATAGAAGAAAGGAATCGGATTCAAGCACAGTTGTTTTTATCTCTTGCTCAAACTCTCTAAGTATCCCGATCGCAAAACCTTAGATTCCTAATTTAGTCGAAAGTTGCAGCATAGTTCCGTCTTTCTCTCTCTTAGGGTTTGAATTTTGTTAGGCGTAATTAGGGCTTATGGAGGTTTAGAATTGAAGGAAAGCACCACTGTTCTTCTTTCCTCTACTATCTCTCTTGCTTTGTTTCTTTAGATTAGTAGAAAACAATGGAGAAGTACGAGCTTGTAAAGGATATAGGATCTGGGAACTTCGGAGTTGCGAGGTTGATGAGGAACAAAGTTACCAAAGAGCTTGTTGCTATGAAATATATAGAAAGAGGACACAAGGTATATACGATTTTCCCCATATCTATAGTCTTAATTTTACTCAATTTGACTGTCATCTTATTCCAAGATGCTTGTTTTCTTACCTGCAAACTACTATTCGCTAATTGCAAGAATTTTTGTTCCGTTTTAATTGTAGATTGATGAGAATGTCGCTAGAGAAATCATCAATCATAGATCCCTCCGACATCCAAACATAATTCGATTTAGAGAGGTAATCTTATCCTATTGTGTTTTTTCTACTCATAAAGATGGTATCCTTTTCATCACACCATGGATTGTATTTTACGTGATATCTGTGGTACATAATAGGTAGTACTCACCCCCACCCACCTTGCTATTGTGATGGAGTATGCTGCAGGCGGGGAGCTTTTTGAGAGGATTTGCAATGCTGGAAGATTCAGTGAAGACGAGGTCATAAAAATATAACAAGTGAAAACAAATTTCTTTTACCTTCCTCACTTCATTGATATTATCCATCAATATTTCAGGCTAGATACTTCTTCCAACAGCTTATATCAGGAGTTCACTACTGCCATTTCATGGTAAAATTATATTTGCAGTTTTACTTTTCCATATGAGTTCAGTTTTATCAAGTTGTGCATCAAATATTGTGCAGCAAATCTGCCATAGAGATTTGAAGCTTGAAAACACTCTTTTAGATGGAAGCCCTGCTCCACGCTTGAAAATTTGTGATTTTGGCTACTCAAAGGTATTCAATTCATCATGTAACCATGGTTAGGCTTAACCAGATGCTAATGGTTTCAGTTGTTGTTTATGCAGTCATCACTCCTGCACTCCAGACCCAAATCCACAGTGGGCACCCCTGCATACATTGCTCCTGAGGTTCTTTCTCGTAGAGAATATGATGGAAAGGTAAAGCATCTGACATCTGTGTATAATTGTTGATGATTTACATATTTTTTTCAAAGTTTTACAATTAGACTTGAAAATACAATGTTTTTGGGGTTTGCAAACTTTTGTTTTGTGGTGTTTAGACAGCAGATGTTTGGTCTTGTGGAGTGACACTTTACGTGATGCTGGTGGGAGCATACCCTTTTGAAGATCAAGAAGATCCTAAAAATTTCAGAAAGACAATTCAAGTTAGTTTTTTATTTTACTTTCTTTAGCATAAGGTTTCTTTCTTCTTGAGTCCTAACAGACTTTGACCTTTGACTTTCCTTTTTTTATTCAGCGAATTATGGCTGTTCAATACAAAATCCCAGACTATGTTCATATATCTCAAGATTGTAGACATCTTCTTTCTCGGATATTTGTTGCCAATGCATCAAGGGTATGTAATTTGTATACTTTGAGTTTCTCAACATAAGAAAAAAGGCTTAAATGCAAGAAACAGTGACATATGTATTGGTTTTGTTGCAGAGAATTACCCTAAAAGAAATCAAAAGCCATCCATGGTTTGTCAAGAATTTGCCTCGGGAACTAACAGAAGCAGCACAAACTGCATATTATCGAAAGGAAAACCCGACATTTTCTCCACAAAGTGTAGAAGAAATCATGAAGATTGTGGAGGAAGCAAGATCACCTCCACCAGTTTCCCGATCACTTGGAGGGTATGGATGGGGGGATGATGATGAAGATGATGATGATAAAGAAGAGGGAGGAGAAGCAGAAGATGAAGGGGAAGATGAGTATGATAAGAGAGTCAAAGAAGCTCATGAAAGTGGAGAAATTGGTCCCATTTGAAATTCATCTTTAAAGAGAGAGAGAGGATTTGTGTAAAAATGGAGGTTAAATAATGGAAGTAAGTCTGTAAATTTGTGTGGTATTATTATTATTTATGTCAAATAGTTGGTGTGTGAGAGGACATGTGAGTATGGTTTGGTTTCAAGTTTCAGGGATTGACTTATTGACTTCTTTTTGGTAAAGATTTATTATTATATTCTACATGTTTGATGTTTAGTTTAATGGTTATGTTTTTGTAAATTACATGTAGTTGTGTGGAAAAACCAAGCTGTTTGTTTATTTTTGACTTAATAAGTTCTCAATCATCTAATCTAGACAACTATATATAGTTTTATTTATCTATTTAGGTTTTGTTTGATAGTTAATGATGCGACTTAGGGGCTATTTGTTTATTTTTGACTTAATATGATTCATTTTCAATATTGGTTGATTCATCTTTTCTTTTGTAATTATTTCCTTGTATTACTAGTTTATTCATCTTCAGTTTTGGTTAGATTTGTTGGATTTTGTGAATTTGTTCCTTTATTTCTGGCGATTAGCTTTTATTTTTTGCATTATGTGAATTGGCTTCAATCCCTTCATGTCTATATATATATGGTTTTGCAAAGGATTTAATTTAATAAAGATTTGCTTTTTTCACACTTGTCATAATTATTTGTGATTAAAGCTTCGTGAATTGTTATGGACTTGATCTGTAATCATAGGTTGTGAAAAAGAAATAGTTTATTATCGTCGATTGGTTTATCTTCATTGTTTTCTATTAATCTTTTTGTCATTATTCACATTTGATTTGGGTCCACATTAATGCACAAGCAATTTTTCAATTTGGTTACACCTTACATGTGACTTCTTCATTGTTGGCTTCTATATTTTTGTTCTTATTAGGTTAAAATGTTTTTTTTTTTTTTTTTTTTTTTTTTTTTTTTTCATTCAACATATATTTTCAACAATTTTACCAAACAAATATTAAAATATTCAAGACATCTTAATGGTTCAATAATAAATTATTCACTTTCTACCAAGCAAACTCTTAGTGAATAAGAGAAAATAAAAAAGAAACAATATTGTACATTTTTTTTGTTCTCAATAAACGTAAATTTATTTTTTTGGCGAGTGTTTATGAAAACATGTAATTTTGTTTCTAAACTGATGACATTTATTTTTGTTCAAGATATGAATATCCTTGAGGCAGAAAGATTCCATTTATTTTGTTAACTTTCATCGGATGGTTTGGAATTTATTTGCAAATAAAGTTATATCATTTTTGGTAACTTTATTCTATTGATACTTTAATAGCCATAGCAAGAGACATAGGCATATGAATATACGATGTTAATAAACGTAAAATTATTTTTTTGGCAAGTATTTATGAAAACTTGTAATTTTGTTTCTAAACTGATTTTTTTTGGAACCGGTTTATTTTTGTTCATGATATGAATGTCCTTGAGGCAAAAAGATTCCATTTATTTTTGTTAACTTTCATTGGATGGTTTGGAAATTATTTGCAAATGAAGTTATATAATTTTTGGTAACTTTATTCTATTGATACTTTGATAGCCATAACGATAGACATAGGCATATAAATAAACTAGGCGAATGTCCGCGCGTTGCGCAGAAACGCCTATATAGTTGAAGTTTTTACAAATATATGATTTTTTGAATATAACAATAATGTTGTTGTTAAATTTGATATAATAATTTATATATACTAAATTTATATAATATATTGATTATTTTGAATTATATGATAATATATACATTTATTATAACTTTAAAGTCTCAATCGTTTGAATGACTTCTACCCGCAAGTTATACATGAATAAAATTAAATATAATATATGATTTAATGTTATTTATAGTTGTTTTTATTGTTAATTAATTTTTTAAAATTTATTTTCTTAATGGTTTAATTTCTATCATTATAATTATTTAAAACATCAAACATTGTTTTTTTATTTTAAAGCTAACAATATAATCATTTATATAGAGTTATTTTTAACTATTGTTATTGTAAGTTATTTTAAGCTACTTATTTGGAAACTTTTAACGATTATAAAAATATATTTAAGAAGTATTTTAGCTAAATTGAAATTACAATTTAGTTTTTGTTTTTATCACTACAATTTATCACTTTTAACTATTTACAAAATATTCTTTAGTTTTTTTAAATGGAACTGAAATTTATATTTGAGTTGACATTGTAATACGCAGAAACATCTATATAGTTGAAACCTTTACAAATATATATATTTTAAAATATAACATTAACGTTGTTGTTAAATTTGATATAATAATTCATATATTAATTTGATATAATATATTGTCTATTTTGAATTATATGATAATATATAAATCTATTATAACGTCATAATCTCAATCGTTTGAATGACATTTACGCGCGAGTTACACATCAATAAAATTAAATATTATATATGGTTTAATATTATTTATAGTTGTTATTTTTAACTAATTTTTTAAAATATATTTGCTTAATGTTTTAATTTCTATCATTATAATTATTTAAAACACCAAACATTATTTTTTGATTTTAAAGGTAACAATATAATATTTATATAGAGTTATTTTTAACTATTGTTATTATAAGTTATTTTAACCTACTTATTTGAAATTTTTTAACGATTATATAAATATATTTAGGAAATATTTTAGTTAAACTGATATTACAATTTAGTTTTTTGCATTTATCACTTTTAACTATTTACAATATATTATTTGGTTTTTTTAGTGGAACTGAAATTTATATTTAAGTTGACACTGTAATGTTATATTTAAATTAACAATTTAAGTATTTTATCCAAACTGTTCAAAAATTGTAGCTTTAAATTGATAATGGTTTACATGCAGCAACATTTTAAATATAATAAATTAAGTATAAATGTTAAAATTTAAAGCCATAACTTTATAAATATAAGTAAAGATATTATTTTAAAATTGAAATTTAGTCTATTTATGATTACACTTTAGGTTTGATATTTATTTAACCTTATTAACCAACTTACAATCATTATTAGAAAGACACTACAATTTATCATTTTTAACTATTTATAAAATAATCTTTAGGTTGTTTAAGTTAAATAAAATTTATATTTAAGTTGAGCCTATAATGTTATATTTTAATTAATAATGTAAGTATTTTATAAAAATTGTTCAAAAATTATACCTTTAAAATGATAACGGTTTACATCCAACAATATATTAAAACTAATAAATTAAGTATAATATGTTAAAAGTTAAAAAATTATAAGTAGAATTAAAGATATTATTTTAATATTGAAATTTAATTTATATATGAATACACTTTGATTTGATATTTATTTAATCTAATTACCAAATTATAATTATTATTATAAATAAATTGAAAAGTCATGGAAGTTTCAAATGAATATGATGAAAGGAAAAAAGAATGAGGGTTTCAAATATATGAGGTTCAAAAAAAAAAAATTATTATGTATGATATACAATGTTAACATGATTCTTTTACAAATAAATTATTTTGAATCACGATAACTTCCAAAATAAATTAAATATTACATATTTTATAGGCAAGTATATGATAAAAAAGAGCACATCTTGCTCTTAAAAAAAACAATATTTTCTGTTTTGTTCAATGAAAGCGAAGGTTCCTTCTTATCGACATTTCTTTGCTAATATATCTATTCACAATTTCAATTTTCACATAGTACTGTTTATTACAAAATAATTATATATATGATTGTGGGTGTAGGTTTTCTTGAAACATCCTTTACAAAGAACCAAAGAGGTATTTAGATATTTGATAATTGATACATTACAATATGAGATGTTACATTTATCCAGTAAGTATTGTTTTGATCCAGTCAACTACCAGCATGGCTACATGAGATGATTTGGTCGTATGTGACATCGTGACGTCATCTTCAGTCCGCTGTGCTTTCTATACTTGAATAACCATCGGCGCCGTCGACATACAAATTAAACAAAGATGTTTTATATATTTTTTACTTTATTTATATGTTGTATTATTATATTCTTATTTTTTAATACTATATCATAGTTTTAGTTTTTCATGTTATATAATACAATGAAGTTCATTGATAAATAAAGATGTTAAACTTCAGGATACATATTAATAAGTTTTCGCGATCGAAATATCAATAGCAGTCACATACGTTATTTGAAATAACGGTTATCACAGATTCACGGTAGTATAGCGGTTTTTTAATATTATGTGTAATTTATATTATATAATTATATAGAGTTTATATATATTATGGTATTAATACTATATAGAGTTCTTATTATATCATATACAAAACATCACAAAAAAACATATATATATATATATATATATATATATATATATATATATATATATATATATATATATATAATATTCAAATATAGTAATATGGAAACTAAAAAGTATCAATGCGTCATTGCAACTAAGTTATTCGTGGTTTTTAAGTACATAAAGAGACGACAAATATAAGTTGTTATTTGTTGCTTTGTAGTCTGTAATTAATTAGATTTATTATTTGGATTTATTAAAACAAAAGTATAGTGAACAAATTAAAAAAATATAGATTTAATATTGAAATAACCCACAATTGGTTTTTTCTTTGTAAAAGTAGTCCAATGTGTATGAAATTGTAAAAACAGGTGCAACTTTGCTATAGCGCATATGAGATTCGTGGTAAATAGCGGTCAATAGTGCCGCTAATAGCGCAACTGTTATTCGTAAATGCTATTTCAAAATAGCAGTTCAATAACATCGCAAAACGCTATAACGCTGCTATAGCGCTCTATTGATAACGTAGGATACATAAGATATCTATATGTCGTGTTCTCGTACACTAGTTGCCATATTGTAGATGTGTATTTCTGTAAAACTTCTTTGAAACTTTGCATCCCACCTCGTTTCAAAACCCTAGCCTGCTATGGAAAATGTAGGACTATACAACCTCTCATACACTCATATCAATGGTCATGTAGCTATACATATACAAGCGAGCATGAGTTTTTTTTCTTCTTATTTTCATCAATCCAAGTCTTATAATCACATATAAACTCACTATGGACACTCTCAATGATTTATGAGGGACATAAAACATAGAAACATTGTTAATTTTATCATTTTTATATAACTATTTACTTTAATGTCATCTATTATAATATTTTTGACTAAACGTATATTAAAGCATTCAAAACATAATAGAATGGACGATTTTAAAGAATGTCTCAATTTATTTATTTTGTTGTGAAACCTGTTGAAATGAATGTTTCTTCAAGATTAACATTGGGGTATAGTCTGTACGGACAAGGGTTGGAGTAACAATTGAGATAAAGTGGTGCTTGAAGACTTGTATGTGTTGCATTAAAGATGTGCAAATGATAGATTCAGATGTGAAGGTGTAAAAAGTGTAAAGGTTGATAAATTTCTGGACTACAACTCGCTTTGCTTGAACTAAAGAAACACATGGGTTTTCTTGACCCGATTTCTCATCTTGTACAACGAGTCAACGACCCGAAATATATATATATATATATATATATATATATATATATATATATATATATATATATATATATATATATATATATATATATTCAGGTTCATTTGAGATCATTCTAATTTTATGAGACCGTGATACCAAATCTAAAAATAATTTTAAAATGCAAAATAAATGGAAAAATCCAAAAATTCTTTTTTTAAATATTATTTTCGGAACTTGAATTAACTAAAAAAAATAAAAAAAAGTTCCGTTTTTTTTTTTTGAAAAATAAGTGAAATATTCTAATAGAATATTACACTGGCATATTCTAAAAAATAATTTTAAAATGCAGAATAAATGGAAAAATCTAAAAATTCTTTTTTTAAATATTATTTTCGGAGTACTTGTGATGTTGATTATTGGGAACTGATTACTGCTAGAGATTGTTATATGACGGAATCATACAAATATAGGTTCAAATGGAGGTGTAGATGTAGTATGGACGATTTTACCATTGCTAATGATTTAGTCAATAATAATCATAAATTCGTGTCCTTTATGATGTTGGTTGTAGATTGATGAACATTATTATGGACTATTTCTTCTTGTTTTATATATATATATATATATATATATATATATATATATATATATATATATATATATATATATATATATATATATATATATATATATATGAGAAATCTCCAGAAAAGTCCCAAAATTTTAATCCAATTTATGAAAAAGTCCCAAAATAAATTTTATTTACAGAAAAACATAGAATACCGTTTAAAACTTCGAAAAAACCCTTTTCGGCCGGTTTCGCAGATTTTGCCGGTATTCTGTCATTTTTCGTTAGTTTGCTCAAAATTTTGGGACTTTTCCAAAAATTACATAATAACCAAAATATTGGGACTTTTTTGAAAATTACCATGAAATTAATGGATATTATTATTAACAAATCTTTTATAAATTACATAATAACCAAAATATTGGTGGCCTAAGTACTCCTCTATTGTTTCCTGACCACTCAAACTCTCTACGTTCTTCCTATGCATTATTGTGGGTATGATGGTGAGATGAAGTTAGTTAGCATTCCTCTAATGTTGGTGTTCTTCTTATGTTGTTTAACCTAACTACCAACCAACATTCATACCTTACATGTTAACAATCATCGGCTAACACACGTCTATAAAATATGAAAAGTGAACCCTGAATGATAATTTATATGGAAACAAGTGAAGGGTGATTATTTATTTAAATTGTCATTCAAAGTTTACTTTTCACTCTCGATAAATGTGTGTAATTTTATGTTTGTTACCGGATAATGTTTGGAGGTTAGGTGGTAGTTAGCTTAAAGAACATAATGAAAGATTTATATGTTCATGTAATGATATTTTCTAATAACACATGATTATATAGCATCATGCTTAATAGCAAGTAGACACTTATTGATTGTGTATTAATAAATATTATCAACTCTTGTATTGGTCACGCCTAATAGAGTACTTCTCACTATGACACCCACAACGATACATATGAAGAACATAGATACTTTGAAGTGGTCAACAAACAATTGAAAAGTACATAATTGACCATTCTATTTCTAGAAATTAACAACAAATGTATTTCCTTTGTTTATAATAAAAAAATATTTTTTATGTTTATAAATGATTTGTTAATAATAATATCCATTAATTCCATAGTAATTTTCAAAAAAGTCCCAATATTTTTGGTTATCGGGTAATTTTCAGAAAAATCCTAATATTTTGAGCAAACTAACGAAAAAGGACAGAATACCGGCTAAATCTACGAAACCGGCCAAAAAGGGTTTTTTTCGAAGTTTTAGCCGGTATTCTGTGCTTTTCTGTAAACAAAAATTACTTTATGACTTTTTCATAAATTGGACTAAAATTTTAGGACTTTTCTGGAGATTTCCCTATAAAAAAACAATAAACTATTCTAATAAAATCCTAAATTATATATCCAGAAAAGTCCCGATATTTTGGGTAAATTTTTAATAAAATCCTAAATTTTATTTTTTGAATAAAAAAGTCCGGATTTTTTCACCTTTTGAATTGAAATGCCCAAGAAACCGGCTAATTTATTAACTTTAGCCCTTTTTGACCTGTTTAGCAGGTCATGGGATCAAATTGATAATTTTTTGAAAATAACAGGATTTTTTTGCAGATTTTGTCAAAATTTTTATATAATGTATAAACATATTTTTTTACATATCTATATCAATTTTTACGTATTTGTGTATTTTTTATGTTTTTATATGTATATATTTATGTGTTTTTATGTATTTTAAATGTAAAGACGTATTTTTTTACTTATTTATATGTATTTTAAACCATTTTACATATTTTTTTATGTATTTTTATGTGTAATTTTTTATGTATTATGTATTTTTACGTATTTATGTATTTTTAAGCTTTTTATATAGATGTTTATGTATTTTAAATGTATAAACATATTTTTTACGTATTTACATCTATTTTTAAGTATTTTATATATTTTTTATGTATTACGTATTTATGTATTCTTTTAAGTGTTTTATATAGATGTTTTTGTATATTTATGTATTTTAAATGTATAGACGTATTGTTTTACGTATTTATATGTATTTTTTTTTAACTATTTTACATATTTTTTGTGTTTTTTTATGTATTATGTATTTATATGTATTTTTGTGTATTTATGTATTCTTTTAGTTTTCTTATATAGATGTTGATGTATTTTTATGTATATTAAATGTTTAATTGTATTATTTTTACATGTTTATATATTTTTTCCGTAAAAATAATACACTTTAACATTTAATGTACATAAAAATACATAAACATCTATATAAGAAAACTAAAAAAATACATAAATACGCCAAAATATATATAAATACATAATATATAAAATATATATAAATACATAATATATAAAAAAACACATATAAACAAAAAAAATATATGTAAAGTACTTAAAACATACATATAAATACGTAAAACAATATGTTTATACATTTAAAATACATAAATATATAAAAACATCTATATAAAAAACTTTAAAAAAATATATAAATACATAATACATAAAAGATATGTAAAATACTTAAAATAGATATAAATACATAAAAAAATACGTTTATACACTTAAAATACATAAACATCTATATAAAAAGCTTTAAAAAATACATAAATACGTAAAAATATATAGAAATACATATAAATACATAATATATAAAACATAACACATAAAAATACATAAAAAAATATGTAAAATGGTTAAAAATACATATAAATAAGTAAAGAATACGTTTATACATTTAAAATACATAAAAATACGTAAATATATACTTATAAAAATATAAAAAAAATACAAAAATACGTAAAAATAGATATAGATATGTAAAAAATATATTTATACATTATATAAAATTTTTGACGAAATCTACAAAAAAATCATTTTATTTTCGAAAAATTAATAATTTGGTCTCATTACTTGCTGAAGAAGTCAAAAAGGACTAAAGTGAATAAATTAGTCGGTTTCTTGGGCTTTTCTATTCAAAATGCGGAAAAGTCAGTATTTTTTATTCAAAAAATAAAATTTATGACTTTATTAAAAATTTACCCAAAATATCGGGACTTTTTTGGATGTATATATATATATATATATATATATATATATATATATATATATATATATATATATATATATATATATATATATATATATGAAGAGTTCTTGTTGGAGATTTATGATGGCATTGGACCATTTTACCCCCAATTATTAACGAATTGTTGCTACTTGGTTATATGCATATAAAAAAGTATGTGCATATGTATAACAATAAGTATATGCATATGTAAATGCATATTCATAAGTGTATATATATATATATATATATATATATATATATATATATATATATATAAATAAGTACATACATATGTATAAGAATAAGTATATGCATAAGACAATTAAATACATACAATATGCTTATGTATATGCATATGCATAAGAATAAGTATATAACATATGCATATGCATATAAATAACTATATGCATATGGATATGAATATACATAAATATATATATATATATATATATATATATATATATATATATATATATATATATATATATAAGAATAAGTATACGACATACGCATATTTATAAGTATATAGATATTCATATGAATATGCATAAAAATAAGTATATATGTATATGCATATGCGTAAGAATAAATATATGACATACGCATATTTATAAGTATATTCATATGCATGTTTATAAGTATATTCATATTCATAAGTAGGGGTGAGCATAATAACCGAAAAAACTGAACCAAAACCAAATTAACCGATAAAACCCAACCATATTGACCAAACCATTTTTAAAACCGATGGTTCGGTTTGGTTATGGTTTTATAAATTAACTGAACCAATAAACTTATATATATATATATATATATATATATATATATATATATATATATATATATATATATATATAATATACATTATATATAAAATAATATAGTTCAACTTATTCAAGTGTAATTTTTTTTAAATAATCATTAATGCAAACTTATTAGTAGACATGATTAAGGAACTAAACCATCTATGGTTGCACACACACAGACACAGGCAATTAGCAATCACACATTGTGCTAAGAAAATTGATTAATTTGGTAATTCTTAATTCTACAATTTGTAAATTTTTAGCAGAGTTGATTGGAGGTCACATTCAAATACAAAAGTTATATGTTTTAGTTTATTATTTGAAGATTTCAAAAGCTTACAAAAATTATTGGTCCAATATTTTTTTGTATTCTTTTTTCATTTATTATAGCAATATACTTTTATTTTGTATCATTTTTGAACGTTATGGTTAACCAATATTAACCATTAATCAAAACCATTAACCATAACCACTGGATACCAAAACACATTAACCAATAGTATTGGTTATGATTCGTTTTGTTCAATAACCGAAGCAAACCGCCTATACACACTCCTACTCATAAATATATGTATATGCATATAAATAAGTATAAGCAGGTTCATATGTGCATATTAATGTATACACGTTCTAAACTGTATATACATACACATATGTATTTGCATATAACATGTGTGTGACATCCAAATTTTAGGTCAAAGACTGTGGATGATTGATTCACAGTAAATCTTTTTGTAATTTGATTCGTTGAGTTTTAGTGCATATTTTGTAAAATAAATGAGTTCAATTCAACTATTAAAGCTACCAGATGATATCTTATTTCCAAATGTGTAAACTGACAAAAGAATTAAATAGCTCAAACTGAAACCCTAGTTAATGCGCCTGAAAAAATTGAAATTTCGTATTAAGCAGTTATGAGCAAAGCAAACATTTTTACCTAATAGTAAATGTTCCATTGTTTCCAAAAATATAAAGAACGTCCAAAACGGAGTTTGTATGCAAAAGATACGACAATTATAAGAAAACAAACAAGTAAAACACTAATTTTCTTTAAACTGCTAAAACGAATTTTGGGTGGTGATTTGAGCAAGTTTTTGTTATGCATGCTTATTTGGTGACTACCATGTGCAGCCAAGTGGGAAAGTAAAGATTGTTAGTGATTTTGTTGATGATAGGGTTGAATGGAAGTGTTGAATCCATTGATGCAGTGTGGCTTCATGGTTCTAAAGATGAAAATTAGATCCATTATGCAGTGTGGCTTCATGGTTCTAAAGATGAAAATTAGATCCATTATTGGAGACCCACCAAAGAAAATGACCAAAGTCTTGTAGATCTACCAAATACAATGGAACCCAGCTAAACCTACGATAACAGGTAACTAATATGTACAGGTAAGTATCTTACCCTTTTAAATCATTTTCCCCTCTACTCTATGTTTATTTTTAAATCAAGTGACTAATAATAATTTTAAAAGTTTAATAAATTTGTTATATTTTCTCTTTAATTATCTTACTAATAACTAATAACATTAGTATATTTGCAATGTATTATTATGTTTAAGATCGGTGGGTGTGGTGCAACATTTTAATACACTTTTGGTTTGTCACGTTAGCACTACATCATTTCCTCCACCCCTTCACCCTTCAAAACTGATAGGAAATGGTACCAAACCTCACCATACTTTTTTTTAATTAAACAAAATATGATTTAATAAAATGCAATTATATAAAAATACTAAAAGGAAATATTTCATTAATTAAAAAAATACATACTAAAAAAGACATAAAAAACATAATTGAAGCACGACATTATAGTACGTCACACCTAATATTCGTCAAACATCATCATAATCCTCAACTGAATCATCTACAAACATGTCCAATTCGTCATATGTATCGTCGAACAAATCATCGACGACATGACATATCCCACCAAATTAGCACAAAGGTTGTGGTGTCCAACTCGGTCGTACACTTCCCCTATATTCTCCGTGTATTCAAGTGTACCAATACCCACCCCTTCGAATGTTGTTAAATTTACATTTTCATTGTAATGTCAAATCGCTTTTCCTTCATTTTCTATAATCATATTATGCAATATGATGCATGTATACGTCGTGCTATTTATTTTTCTTTGCTCGAATGATCGTGCAATATTGAGAGTATCTGCCAATGTATTTTAGAACACAAAAGGTTCGCTCGATATGCTTTTTAACTGATTCTTGGGAGACTTAAACTTGAATTTCTTTTCGTCGTTTGAACATGAGAATGATTTCACAAATGTAGTTAAGTCGAGATATATCACATCCATGAGGTAATATCCACACTCATATGATGTTCCATTTGTTTGAAGCAATACATCATACGATTTTCCAATGTAAATATCATTGAATATGGATAATTGGTCTAGAACATTGATGTCGTTGTTGACACCCGATGAACCAAAAATGCATGTCATATCCAAGAATCATACGATGCCATTGCTTTTATCACCTCACATAAATCGACCACACTATGCACACCCCCAATGCATACAAATCAATACTACCAAGCATTCCATGTGTAACAACGTAAATTTTCAAAACAAATTTTCATTTTTATAACATAACATATTCCATAAACTGACCACAAACTCAAGTGTATCAAATATTATCCCAATGAAACATATCCCAAAATCTCAAATACATAACACATATTACTCTATCAATGTGTGCAAATCATGTAGGTGCCTTCCCGCGATCCTCGCTGGTACCTGAAACACATATCACATAACACGGTAAGCATAAATGCTTAGTGAGTTCCCCAAAATACCACATACAACACATAAGCCTCTCGAGGCTATAAGACCCTTCGGTCAATGTGTCTCAGTGGGACCCTCCAGTCCTGTAGCTCGTTGGACCCTCTGGTCCGGTCTAAATCGTTAGACCCTCCGGTCTGGTCTATATGAGGACCCTTTGGCCTCGTAATTCGTTGGAACCTCCGGTCCGGTCTAATATCACATAGCATACATAAATCACAAAACACATAATCTCAAGTAAGCACATAACACGTAAGGCCTTACGGTCTACACATAGATACCGCTTTAGGTAATGTATAGTGAGAAGACTCACCTCGTAAGATGTCTAGAAAACTCTCGTGCTCGAATCCCCGATCTAGCCTCCGCCTATCAAAATGATAACATCTCTAATCAATACACTCCTAACATACTCCTCTCTAAGAATGGGTAGAAGACTATTCTACCCCTCCCTGACCTATTTTTAAATCAATTTGACCAACCCTAAGGTCAACTGAAGTCAACTTAATCAATGGTCCAACTTTGACCAGACTTGTTGAGTGCACTTGAGTGACTCGGCGAGTCCATGCGTGTCCTCTGAATTCTCCTATGGCCTTACTTGATTTGTCGAGTTAACCTTTCACTCGACGGGTTACCATTGATCACGAATCGCGGGGCAACCCGATCCGACTCATCGAGTCCTCTTATGGACTCGACGAGTTTCCTCCATGGCAACACTAATTTGACTTTCTGAGGTCATATCTGATTCTCTAACCTATAGATCTGACCTTCTAACACCCAAAAGTCATGTAAAGGTTTAATCTTTATGTCCATGCACCACACATCAAGCCCCATTTGATGAAATAACTCTTAAAATGACAACCTAGATTCAAAACTCCAATGGGACTACATAAAGTTGGATGATTTGGACTCTCTGGACCTAAAAGGGTCCAAATTTATAACACAAACTTGCAAGAGGGGTTTAAGGCATCCAAAACCCCAAAAATGAAATGATTCAAGCCCTAACCCCAATAATGGAATCTACACAATAAGGAAGACAAGGGTTCAATTTGGTACCTCAGAATGAAGCTCTTTGCTTCAATAACTTATAACCACAACCTCCTCTTGTCCTTCTTGCTGTAGCTCTTCTCCTCTCTTGCAAAATCACACCAAAAAGCTCAAGATGGCTCTTTCTCTTACTCTACACACTCAAACTCGCCAGGGTTCTCTCTTATGGGAAGGTAGCCGCAAATGAAGGCCATAAGTGCCTTTAAATAGGGATCAGGCCCAAAGATTTAGGGTTTCTGTCAACAACGCGGACTCGTCGAGTCGACTTATCGAGTCCATTCATTAATCTGAGTCATCAGTCGCGATCCTACTCAACGAGTTTAGGCGTCAACTCATCGAGTCCCCCTTCTTAACTCAAAAGTAAATACTTAAATTATGATACCTGGAAATTCAGATGTTACACCAGGTAGGGGTGAGCATTATAATCGGGTACCTGTTTTCGGAACCGAAACCGCCTCGAAACTGCCGGTTCCGAAACTGGAACCGTCTTATGCGGTTTCGGTTCCGGTTCTTATTTTTTTGGAACCGCTACCCGCTGGGTACCCGCCAGAACCTGTTTTATATATATATATATATATATATATATATATATATATATATATATATATATATATATATATATATATATATATATATATATATAGTATTGTATGTTATGTTCTACCTTTGATGCTGATTACTAATACTCATTATACATTACAGTAAGACACTAGAAAAGTAATTTTTAAAATTTTAATATATAAAATTAAAAACATAGTAAATAACTTGTAATATTCTACACGACTATGTTTTGTTCACAGTTAACGATTTTTTTTGGACTTCATTTATGTAGTTTATGTACATGACATTGAATAGAATGATAATAGTTATAGACTTATAAACTAAAAACCAACCGTAACTTAGGATATATACAACGCAGATATGTATATATTTTTTGATTTTAAACATCATTTTATGATATTTATAATTTAAAAGGTAAGCCATGAAGTTATAATTTTTTCATAATGTAATTTTTTATTTCTTAAAAATAAGACGTCAGGTACTCGGAATCAGAACCGGTTTCGGCGGTTCCAAATACTTAGGAACTGATGCAACCAATTCCAAAATTACAGGATTCGCCAGATCCGGTTGTAAAATTAGACGATTTTTTCTGGACTTCATTTATGTTGTTTATGTACATGACATTGAATTGAATGATAATAGTTATAGACTTATAAACTAAAAACCAACTGTAACTTAGGATATATAGAACGCAGATATGTATATATTTTTTGATTTTAAACATCATTTTATAATATTTATAATTTAAAAGGTAAGCCATGAAGTTATATTTTTTTCATAATGTAATTTTTTATTTCTTAAAAATAAAACGTTAGGTACTCGGAATCGGAACCGATTCCGGCGGTTCCGAATCTTTAGGAACCGATGCAACCAATTCCAAAATTACAGGAATTGCCAAATCCGGTTGTAAAATTAGACGAGTACCCACCTTTGATCATCCTTAACTGTAGGGAACCCATGTTTGTTTTCATGTGTCGTATACAGTTTGTTGATGTCACTAATTGTAGGTTTGAGTAAATAACGACCACAATAGTAAATAATCACAAATTTAGCAAACTTGTATAAACATTCTCGTGTCGTTTACTCCGACATCCTCAAATATTAATCACACGAGTCTCGTCCCATTTAAAATGCTAGTGGACGAATTACAACTATATATATATATATATATTTTTTGAATTTTAGATAAATCTTTCTGGCCTTTGCATCAAACCTTTACTAAAAATATGGAAATCGATTTTTCATGTCATCAACAATGTGTAGAAATAATTATTTCCTCATTCGGAACCGACATATGAATTTGTTGGATTAAACTTCATCATGTTAAAGTAGTAATTCATAAGTTGGTTGTGCCCGAGGTCATGGTTTTTTTTTTTCCGTAAATAAGGATTTCTAATTTTTGAACGTGAGCTTTCGATTTCATTTTCTTGTAGATAAAGCAACGATGTTTGCATAACATCCCTGCTAAATGTCGATTCCCTCAACACCAAAGTGTCCGGCGAAGTGGGTGACGATGTAGATATTTTTGAATCGTAAATATAAAGAATATAAATGTAAGCTTAATAACATCCACAAACCAAAAAGAAAACCGTGCAACACACTTCTGTTGTGTAGTGGTTTTACCGCACACGATTGTGTTCATCGTACTATCATTGTAACATTTCATCCGGCTTCATGTGCGGTTTCTCCCACTCCCACTCCGATCGGTCTAATATATTTTGTTATATTTGAAATAGTTTTTATAATAAAACACTTTAGGGCTTAGGCTATGTGAAGCATTTTTCATCTAAAATTGTTATTTTTAAATGATTTTTAAACAAATTTGAATTTTGAACAAATGAGTAGCTCAATCTTTCCATGGTGTTCGGTCCTCACTTTCATCAAAATTTGAAAACAAAAGAAAGCGGGAAATCAGGGCCTGGTTCAAACAGCGCTCTTTCGTCATAACCGCCGCCGCCAGCCACCGCCACAGCCACAGCCACCATTCTGTTGTTCATCCCCAGATTCTATTCATCGATCAGTTCTGTATGTCGAATGGTAGCTTCTTACTTCCATTTTCGTTTTGATTGTGTATAAAATCCATCTTCGGTTGTATTTAAGACAAGGTATTGTGTAAGTTATCTGCTGATGTTGCCGTTTCCTGTCTATTACTGTCAAATGGATTGATATCTAATAAGCCAGTTTCTCTTTTGGGATTACGTGAAATGGGCAACGATTTGAAGCTTTATCATCTGTGGCTTTTCGACTCTGGTGAAGAATTCTTTTCTAGTTGTCAGTTGACACTATCCATGTTTTTGCATTTATAATATGAATTTTTAAGATACATTTATCGTTCTTACTGTCCATGCTGTCAGTTGATGTTCCAAATTGGCATAAATTTTTATCTAATTTTGCTTTTGGATGTGATTTACAAGCAGGGGAGTTACTCATTGATTGATGAACTTGCCAATAAGTGACCTAGGATAACAACATGAAGTAAGAAAAGTAACCCTAGTTCTTTCTCCCCTTTTGTTTTTTGCTTTAAGATTAACTTTTTTTGTTTGTTTGTTTACTCTTTGTGGTTGATATTCAGTAGCAGAAACGGTGGTGGAGATTCTATAGGTTTTGACAAGGCAATGAGACATAATTGGTCTCAACATGCTAAATACTTGAGCCAAGATAAGATTTTGAAATCCAACTTCCTCATCTCATTGTCAACACAAAAACTTTCTGTTGAAGAAGCAAAGGCTGCAATTGCAAGGTGTGTTTTTCAGCCATGGCTATGTTGTTTACTTTCTTGACTACCTACTTATGTACTCTCTCTCTCTCTCTCTCTTTTTATCTAGTATTCTTTTAATTATAGTAGATGCCAACTCTCTAAACCATGCTGTCAAAGTGGCTTATAAAAACTTAAAAATTTGGTTATTTTAATCCTTCATCTTTGTGAATTATTTATTATGGACAGAGTGTATTCCTTTTAAAGCCCTTAATCACTCTGTTTTTTTTTTTTTTTTTTTTTAAGAAGATTGTTTGTACTCTCTAATATTCTTATAAGGTCATATCAAGTTTGAGATCCCACCGTTTTTTTTTCTTTGTTCCAGATCATTCTCTTGTAAAGTTCAGAATGTTACAAAGGCACACAATCCACAAGTCGAAAAGGTAAGACATATTTTAATGCTGTATTATCATGTGTATTTCTTTTCTATACTTAGAGTAACTATATGGTGATTTATAGTTCCCTGTTTTTAATATGGGAAGCATTTAGTGTTTCTTTAATTTCCTACTTCATTGTTCTTTTATCCTTCTTGCATCGTGTAAAGTTAAAGCTTCTCTTTACTTGCATTATATGATCTTGGACTGTTTCAAAAACAGCAGTTATTCCATTTTTTAAGTATTTACTGATAAAATGGATCTTTTTTATTATATGAACTTCTGACAGGCTTGGCAAGCTCTTTCCAACCTCAAGTTGTCTTCTAGAAGTTATATAAAACCTGGTAAAAGCCTGCAAGTGGCAAAAGATGGTTATTCAGTTTCTTTTCAAGATGATAAAAAAGCTTCTCAACAATGTTCCTCTGATGGGAAAAACAAATTTACAGCACCTACATGGGAAGACCAAAATTCTAATGAAAATCATGTTGAACATAGCAATCCTGATCAAACACTCAATCCTTCTGCAACAGTTACCACTTCTGTCACTGAAACTAAAAGGGCTGAAACATTGCAGAATGGGGGTTATGAGTCATATTCCACAAGTGCTTGTGGAAATGATATAAGTGGCATAAACAGGAATCATGCAAAAAATTGGAGCCATATACATGGGCTTCAGGAGATTGATGATGAGGATACTTTTCAGGTAATTTGTGGTATCAACAAGATTCTAACCAAATGCTGAATTCCTTATAATTGTTATAAGATAACCTTTTAGTAGAGTAATGTTGTAAAGATGCTAAGAAAAATAAACGTTGAGTTTATATTTACATGTTATATGTGTAATAATATTATATTGCTCTCATCATCAATCAATTTCAAATTGCAGAATTTGGATGTGGATCAAACACTTACTGAACACTTCCAATCATCCTGCAGAATTCAGAAATCAATCTCAAATTCTCCACCCTTCACCCCAGCTGCAAGTAATAGTATTGTAGCATGTGAGGACATAAGTTTACCTCCAGAACTGGATATAGACTGTGGTCATGGTTTTAAGGCATGTAATTTCAAACATTATATGAACAAATATGACATTATTATATGAAATGTCTCATTGTTTACTCATGGTTTTAAGGCATGCAACTTCCAAAATTGTTTCAGCTAGGAACTTGCCCAGAAGCTGCAACCCATTTGCAAGATATGAAGGATATGCTTATTTCCATATCAAATGATCTCATTGACAATGATAATGAATTGAACTCTGATCAATTAGAGACTCTTCGTCAAGATAGGTAATCCCCCATTTTTGTTTAAAAAAAAAAGAATAATGAAATTGTACTTTTGGGTGTCTGATATATGTTTGAATGATGTAATTATAGGCTGCAACTAAAAAAGCAAATCCAACAGCTCAAACAATATTGTTCTTCTATTTTGATGGATGATGAAGGATGCAAATCAAAATTTTCTGCATATTCAAGTGTTAGAGATTTGAAGTATCAAACACCATTAGCATTTACCTCAAGGGTTGATCCTGTTAGACTTGATGATCAGTTTTACATGCATAATAAATGGGACCCACCATCAATATCATGTTCCTCAGTGGGTAATTTTGGCAATTTTTCAACTCCTGTGGAGAGGGAACTGTATGTTCGAAAGAATGTCAAAGTTAATTATATTGATGGTTCAGATGACAAGAAATGGAGCAAGAAAGATTTTTCATGGACCAAAAAGCTGGAGGTTTGTGGCATTGTCATTTAGTATTTATTTTTCACTTTTGCATGTTTTTGAATTTAATGGTGATAATTAATGGTTTGATCATTGCTGATTATGCTCTCAGGCTAATAACAAGAAAGTGTTTGGGAATCATTCATTTCGTCCCAACCAAAGAGAAGTGATTAATGCAACAATGAGTGGAAATGATGTTTTTGTCTTAATGCCAACTGGAGGTGGAAAAAGTCTCACATATCAGGTACTACATGCCATTTTTTTTAATGATTTTGGATGCTTATAGCTTTATTTAATTAATTTCCCACAAATGTTAAGAGCCTGGTTTAAAGAAGTGTTTTTTTTTATGTCCTTTGTGTTGAGTTTAAATGTGTCTTGCACCCTTTTGTTGCAGCTACCTGCTCTTATATGTCCAGGTGTCACATTGGTGATCTCACCTCTTGTTTCTCTAATCCAAGATCAAATAATGCATTTATTGCAGGTATGTAAATGTTGGTATTTCTTAACCTATGAACATTTTCATATTTATCTATTATATAGTGAACATCGAATCTTGTGTTTGGATACAATAAAAGGCAAATATACCTGCTGCTTATTTAAGTTCAAATATGGAGTGGACCAAACAACAAGACATTCTCAGAGATCTTTGCTCAGGGCATTGTAGTTACAAACTGTTATATGTCACTCCAGAAAAAGTAGCAAAGTGAGTGCTTATTTTTATTCTTTTAGCTATTTCTTTTATTATGTTGCTAACTTTTTTAGTGACTTGATATGTGAGTGCAGAAGTGATGCTTTATTGAGACAATTAGAGAATTTATATGCACGAGAATTGCTAGATAGAATCGTGATTGATGAAGCACATTGTGTAAGCCAATGGGGACATGATTTCAGACCAGATTACCAGGTTTTTATATGTTACAAATTGGTTCAAAACTTTGTGGTTTTTCTAGGTTCTTATGTAACAATGTTTCTATGTACTATGTACAGAGTCTAGGTATTTTGAAACAGAAGTTTCCGAATATACCCCTGTTGGCATTAACTGCTACTGCCACAGCCAGTGTCAAAGAAGATGTCGTGCAGGCTCTTGGTCTTGTTGACTGTATTATTTTCAGACAAAGTTTCAACCGCCCAAATTTAAGGTATTATTTGAATATAATTATAATGGGATTTTCACTTAAAATGGAAACATGTCAATATTTCAGGTTTTCAGTTATACCAAAAACGAAAAAATGTATGGAGGATATTGACAAGTTCATTAAGGAGAATCATTTTGATGAATGTGGAATCATTTATTGTCTTTCAAGGATGGACTGTGAGAAAGTTGCTAAAAAGTTGCAGGTTTCTTCTTTTTTGTTCTGTTGTCTTTCTTTATTGTTTATTGATGAAGTAAGCCACTTGTGATTTTTAGGGTTTATGGTGTTGCTTTTCTTTCAGGAATTTGGGCACAAAGCTGCATTTTACCATGCTAGTATGGATCCAGATGAACGTGCATCTATTCAAAAGATGTGGAGTAAAGATGAGGTTAATATAATATGTGCAACTGTGGCATTTGGAATGGGTATGATTTATGAAATGTGATCTAGTCTTTGCTTTAAAAGTAATTAAAAATAATGTTATAGTTTTATACAACATGATTATTTCAGGTATAAATAAACCGGATGTTCGATTTGTCATTCATCATTCTCTTCCTAAATCCATTGAAGGCTACCATCAGGTACCTTTTGTGATCACATTCTACTTTAAAAAATCTATGTATTTTAGATGATATTTTTTTTATAACTTGTAGACTTTTCAAAGTACAATTCAATTGCTATTTCTTGCTTCTCATGGAACACTTTGTTGTAGGAATGTGGGCGTGCAGGTAGAGATGGACAACATTCTTCTTGCATACTGTATTATAGTTATAGTGATTATGTAAGTCATTATCAATTTGTTGTTTCTTTTTTATACTTAATGCATAAAGAAAGAATAAACTTTCCCTCATTTTCATTTTCTCAAATATCTTTTAAACTGTTGTGAAGATTCGGGTCAAACATATGCTTAGTCATGGATCCATAGAACAGAGTTCTTTTGCATCTCGTTCAAGTACTTTAAATTCTGGAAGAGTACTGGAAACAAATACAGAGAACCTTTTGCGCATGGTAATTAATTCTGATATTTCTTTTATCGACTTTGATAATTGATATGATCATATCATCATAATTCATACAAACAAAGAGTATCGAAATCTATAGAATAAAACCACTTGTTATTTTACTCAGGTCAGTTACTGTGAGAACGAAGTTGATTGTCGACGTTTTCTACAACTTGTTCATTTTGGAGAAAAATTCGATCCTTTAAGCTGCAAGAAAACATGTGATAACTGTTCGAAGACGCATACTCTCGTAGACAAAGATGTTACGCAAATAGCAAAACATCTGGTTATGATTTTATAAAATCTATTTTTCTAACATGGCGTTCGTTGTATGACTATTTGCTGAAATTACTTTGTTAATTTGCAGGTTGAATTAGTGAAATCAGTCCGACAAGAGTTCTCAGGAACTTATATCTTGGAAGTCTACAAGGGTTCCATGAACCAAATTGTAATTCATTCTTTCTGTTTTCATAATTTATTCGTTTTATAATCTGCAACATTGTCACTTTGACAAATATCAAAATTTAGGTCAAGAAGAATCAACACGATACCTTAAGGTTACATGGAGCTGGAAAAAATGTAGCAAAAGGAGAAGCATCACGTGTGCTACGTCATCTTGTTATCGAGGAGATCCTTTTAGAGGATATTAAGAAAAGCGATCTCTATGGATCTGTTTCATCAATTTTAAAAGTATGGTTTTTCATTTTTCATTACTCTGTTTTTCAAATTTATCGATAATTGGATAGTATGTAAGTTTTTTGATTTTAATTGTGTTTAGGTAAATGAAAAGAAAGCGTGCAATTTACTTGAAGGTCGGGAGACCATAATGTTAAGGTAAATACATTTTCTATTTTTTATTTTTTGTTTTTGGGATTGGTTTACTTTCAGGATATTATGCTACTTGTAGGTTTCCATCCGTTGTTAAAGTATCCAAGTCTACGACTACTACTCCAGCAAAGGGCTTCTTAACATCATCAAAACAAACTCCATCAAGATTAGATACTCCTGTTCAATCTCAACCAGAAGTAGACTCGGTATACTCTTAATTTTAGGGTTTATAGATAATGCAGCTTTTGTGTTGTGTAACATGATGTTTAATTAAAGCAAAACTTAACAATTATATTTCCCTTTTGTTGTAGAATCTTTCAACTAAATTGTATGGTGCTTTGCGAGAGCTTCGAACTCTTCTTGTTAAGGAGGCAGGGGAAGGGGTGATGGCATATCATATTTTTGGGTGAGTTGCTATGGATTTGTATCCAAAATTTATTTTATTGAAATCAATATCCAATTTTGAAATATCTTTTTTTTTTTGATGATAAGGTTTTTTTTTTTTCTTCATGGTCTAGGAATGCTACGTTGCAAAGTATCAGCAGAAGGGTCCCTAGAACTAAAGAAGAGCTTCTTGAGATTAATGGCATTGGCAAGTAAGTAGTGCTCTGTCTTTTCTACAATTATTGTAGAAAAGAAAAGTAATAACTTAATGGAGTCCTTGACTTTTTCTATTTAGTTCATTATGTCAAAAAGAAACTAACATTTTTGGTGGATAATAACAATGGTAACCTAACACAGGGCAAAAGTAAGCAAGTATGGGGATAGAGTACTGGTGACCATTGAGATTACCCTCAATGAGTACTATAATTCCAATATAAACCAACACATCAGCATCAATGGTGAAAGTGATAGCATCAATTCTCCAAAGAGAATAGATGCAATAAAGAGTTGTTCAGGCCATGATGATGACTTCGTTTATAAGGAACCAGATTCCACAAATGGTCTTGAGATTGTTGATTATCCTGATGATGATGAATCTACATGGAGGCTTTGAGCAATTCGTGTTGCTCTATTATGGTGTATTTACTTTTTCTTCTTCGGTTGTTTTATAAATTATCTACACTTTTTCTTGACCTGATGTTTAATTATTTCTTTACTCTTTTTGCTAGAACTTTAGGTGTTTGGTTATTCAAGGTAAAGATTACTTTTAATATTCTGTGAAAAAAAGGGTGAAAACGTTTTTCAGTTGTGTTTTTCTTATATACATCACAACAGTTCACATACAGGGAATAAATAGCCTAAACAAGGAAAGAGATAATCTACTCTAATTACATAATTAAGAGCTAAAAATACATCTAAAATAATGACAATCACAAAGATAATTTTGGTGAATGTATATCAATCATTCCCAACTTGGATACATTTGAATCAAAACTTATTCTCCGTAATGGTTTTGTAAGAATCTCAGCTTCTTGATTGGTTGAAGGAACATATGAGAGTTTTATCTTTCCAGTTTCAATCTCCGACTTGATGAAATTCCTATCAATACGAACATGTTTCATATGATGATGCTTTATAGGATTATGGACATTTGCAATCACTTGTTGGCTATCACTGTACAGGTGTAATTGACCATTAGCCTCAACTTTCAATTCCATTAGTAATATGTCTAACCATATTAACTCACAAAGTCCTTGTGCAATAGTTCGATACTTTGCTTCAACATTACTTTTTGACGTCACTGATTGCTTTTTGCTTCTTCAAGTGACCACGTTTCCCCAAAACTTTGTACAATACCTTGTTGATTTGCTATCCGACCAATTTGCATTAACAAATCCCTTAATCTTTAGTTTCCCGCTTTTTTTTATAGAGCATTCCCTTTTCAGGTGTTCCCTTCAGATATCTAAGAATTTGATCAACTGCATTGTGATGGCGAATAGTTGGAGCATGCATGAATCAACTTACTTGGCTAACAATGTTTGGCCTAGCTAGTGATAGATAGATCAGTTTTCACACTACTCATTGGTATCTTTCTCTGTTTGTTGGAGGGTCTTCTTCGATCAACTTTTGCGTCCGATTCTTTTCCATTGGAGTAGTTGCTGGTCGACAACCAAGCTTACCTGTCTCTTGTAGGAGGTCTTAGGATACATTTTCTTTGTGAAATGAACATGCCATCTTTGCTTCTAGCAATATTCATTCCAAGAAAATATTGTAATTTTCCTAAATCCTTGACTTTGAATTCTAATTACAATAGTTGTTTTAGGTTGTTGATCTCGTCGATATCATCTCCGGTGATTATCGGCATATACAATCAAGATACATCGTTTTTTTGTTCTTTGATTCTTTGACAAACAGAGTGTGATCTACTTGTCCTTAGCGATATCCAAAATTCACAATAACCGTGCTGAAATGAGTAAACCTCGGGAGATTGCTTTAACCTGTATAAAGCCTTTTTTAGTTTGCAAACTGATCCTATTTTTTCTTTGTGCTTGAACCCATGGGTAGCTTCATGTAGACCTTCTCTTATAGTATACTGTTTTAGAAAACATTTGATACATCTATTTGATGTAATCTCCTAATGAAGATTGGTTGTAATGGATAATAATACTCTTATAGAATTTAGCTTTGCGATAGGGGCGAATGCCTCTTCATAATCAATTTCATATATTTGAGTATATCCTCAAGCAACCAAACGGGATTTGTATCTTTCAATAATTCCATTCTTGTAGTGTATACTCGAGCAACCAGACGGGTTATGTATCTTTCAATAATCCCATTCTTGCCGACTTTCACTGTAAAGATCCATTTACAGCCTACTAGTTTCTTTCTTGTAGGCATATCAACAACTTCCCACGTCTTGTTTTCATTTAATGCTTTTAGTTCTTCAAAGACCGCTTCTTTCCACTTTGGGTCGTTTAAAGCCTCATTAATGTTTAAAAGAATGGTGGTATCATCAAGTTGAGCTGTTGAGATACAAAGGCCCTATGATTGTTAGATAACCAATCACAGGACAAGTGTTTTGAAATAGGATGTTGAGTACAAGATCTTACCCCCATTCGGATTGCAATAGGAGCATCAAGATCATCCCCTTTGGATTTTTCTTGTTGCAATTCTTGTGAAGGATCTGAAGTTGGTTCTGATGGTTGGTTTTGAAGGGATTCTGGCATTTGTTTAGGGATGATATTTTCTGCCACCAGAGATACAGATGGTGATATCGACTCAGAGATGGGCAACACTAGAAGAGAAATAGATAGATCCCAATGATTTTCTTCATTCAAATTCTCCTCCTGAAGAGAATCATAGGAGTAAAATGGCTGATTTTCTAGAAATGTGACATCATAAGATGTACATAACCTTTTTGTAAAGGGGTTGAAACATATGTACCCTTTTTGGGTATACAAGTAACCTACACATACACATGTTGTTGATTTTGGATCAAGTGGTAGGACTAATATTGTGAACAAATGCTGAACCAAAAACTTTTGGAGGAAGATAATTAATTACTCTAGAATTAGGAAAGGCTTTTTGAAGAACATTGATTAATGTATGTAATTCTAAAGGTTTTGAGGGAAGTCGATTTATAAGATAGGAAGCAGTTAGGATTTGATTCTCCCCAAAAAGATTGTGTTATATGACTAGAGAACATGATTGAACGTGACACCTCAAAAAGATGCCCGTTTTTACTCTCGGCAATCCCATTTTGTTGAGGACTTAGATGCACACGAACTCTGAAGTGAAATACCATTTTCTGAGAGGTAGCTTCCTAGATAATACCAAAATAACCGATATAAAAAAAGCATCATCACTAAACATCTTTTTTATTCATGCCCTTTACATACACGGATTTAGTAGCAAATTTACACATACCTCCTCCCTTACACTATTTACTACCACATTTTCTACACAAATCATGTACTTAAAAATCCCACACCACTGACCATGTTTATATATGTACAAATCACAAACCAAACAACACAACTACTCACAGTCACACATTCTCAACCAACTTATCATACCACGCTCCATGAACACTCCCACTCACACTCGCCATCACCCCCAACACCTTCCCAACCTCCACCACTCTATCAGTAAGAACCACCGCCGCCACCTGCCGGAGTGCCATCTCCGCCAATCTCCTCCCATGGTTGCCGCCAAGCAACACCCCTCTGGTGGCCAAATACACCGCCCTAGACACCTTCACAAACACAGAGTCATCAGCCTGTACACTTTTTCTCAACATTCTAGCCATCACAAGTCTTCTTGATTCGGCTTTTGTTACATCATTGGACTTATCGAATTTGTCTGCGGTTTTGTTTAGAACTTGAACAATTTCTTCAAGCCCCGCGTTTTCCATGGTGTCTAGGATCTGTAAAAGCTCTGTTGAACATTTTTGTATTGTGGCTTCCATCTCTTCGGGTGTTGATATCATTTGCTCCATTACAAGTGTTTGTCGAAGAACTAGTATGCTGTAAGAATGAACCCAAAGGATTAGAGTAAAAAATATTGGGTCAAAAGTACAAAACACGTTCAGGAGGGTAGAATGGTCATTTACCTGGTAGCAGTGACAATGATCTTCTGAAGTTGGGCCTGAACAACCCTCAGCCTGAGAAAGTTGAGCTTCAATGTTTCGGGCAACTCCTCTTGAGTCACACCATAAACATCATTCACCAGCTTCAGCAAACCGAGTCTCACTAACAAATCACGCTTTTCTCCCTTGCACTCTGAGTATTGATTATCTGAGTAATAAAATAAATTAGAAAAAAAAAGTAGATCTATAAATTGAAATGAAGCCTTATAAATCAAAATACATTACCTGCAGCATCAGCATCTGTTATAGAATTAGAAACAGAGGATGAAGTTTGCAATCCATTAGAGAAGCTTCCACCAGTTCTAAGAGCAGTAGAAGGAACAACCACCTCCTTCTGTGAAGGTAAAGCTTCAAGGGTCTGTTTGTGGTCACTCCATTCCTGATTATAGGTTGACCCTAATGAAGAAAGCCATCTGAAAGTCAATGGAAGGCAAGTCAACGCATCCGATGGTTGACCAAATCGCTTTGCAAATGCTTTTCCTAAATACTCCAAACCAGCGGGCCCTTTTAGTAATGGTTCCATTATCTTTATACGGGCACTGCTAATTTCTTGCTTCAGCACCTAAAAAACAGAAATTAAATATTTAATTTTTTTTTTTATGGAAAGTAGATTGCTATTTTTTTTTGTATTGAGGTAGAAAAGATACCTGTATTTGCTCGAGGACAAAGCGTAAGCCTTTAACCAGTGCTATGGCATGTGAATGGTTAGAATTGTCTTTTTGGCATATATCGGCTAGTTCTTGTAAAACTTTTTGGTGGGATTCTTTAAGATTGTTTTCATTTGCTGGAGCTGAAAGTTTCTGTAGGCTGACTAAAGCAAACTCCATAATTTTCCCTAGATACTCCATGTCTAAACTTCCAGAATTCAACAACTGTAAAGATGGGGATAAAAAAATCAATGAGATTTCTAAAAGATAAAGAAAACAAACTAAAAAAAGTAAAGAAAGAAACTCAAAGAACAAGTCTACCTGTGAAAGAATAACAACATCAATTGTTTCAATGATTTCTTGTTTCCAACTCTGAGGAGCCATCTCACAAAGTTCATCCCTCACTTCCTTCATCAATTCCACCACGCGATCGTAATTGTCCTGATGAATGGAATCTGCGATTCCATCCCAGAAAGCCTTTTCCATTGTTTGTCGTACCTTTATCATTGTCTGGTCCTCATCACTAGCATTCAAACTGTTGGCAGATGAATAGTGTTGCCCATGAACAAATTCATTCACAATCAACTCATTCTCCATGCTCACAGAATGATTATTAGCACCAGAGGGGCCCACATCTTTTTGTAGTGGTTTGGAAGCCTCATCTTGGAATAGGGAACGGACTACACGGCTAGGCTCTTCATCACTTCTGTTCCTTTTGTCTGAGTCAGCATTGTATGGGTGTATATGTGGCACTGGTGAACCAACAGGGCTACCATTCTCCTTTGCTTCAAAGTATTTTGTTCGTGTATCAGAAAGAGCATTCCTCATGCGTTCTATTCCTGCATCTCCACTCAGGTGCATTACCCTTTCCCTCAATAGTTGTTGATCTTCTGTAACCTGCAACAAATAGCAACATACTTTCATTCATTTCTATTACAGCATTATAGAACTCAACTTCTTTACAAGGATTCAGGAAAGTAGTAGAACCTGTTTCTGAATAGCTTTCATATCATGTGTAAGATCAGCATTATCTCCTTCAGGTGTAAGTTTGCATTTTTGCATCATGGAAATTTCCATCTGACATGCAGCCCTCACCAAATCCTCCTCTAAAGATTCAGCATCCTTCACCTTCCACACCACAAAGCTATTCAGATACGCACACCATGCAGAATCAAAAGCTTCAAGCTGTGATCTGAATGTGCTTCTAGTGTTTGATTCTTGATGTCTATCTAATATTATATTAATCAACAACTCGAATTCTTGGATAAATTTCTTTGCAGAATTGGCTAAAGCAGTCTCACGCTCCCCTTGCCCACTAAAAACCGCATCAGGATGACCAAGAATCATGTATGCACATAGGACTATTCTGACTTGGTACCTTGATAACTTCACGGGTGACTTTGGGGCAGCTCGGGCAGCCACTGGTTTCTTTGCGTGTCTACTCCGGGCAGCAGCAGCACTTCTGGGGGTGGTGTTTCTCCTGCTAGGTGAAGCTACCCGTTTAAGAAGGTGATCAATGTCATCCTGACCATGGGAGTTGATGCTAGATGAAGTGCCTTTCATAGCTTTGTAACGAATCTCCAGCCTTTCAAGTAAAGATTTTGTAGTCTGGAGTGTGGAGGGAGTTTCAATAAGAAGTGCAAACTGCTCAAATGGCATTGACTTTACATGATCCTCATTGATGTTTAAAACAGAGTAACTTTTGACCAAGTCAAAGGTGGTTCCTTTTTTAAGAAATTTCCTCCAGCACCTTGCTAATTTTCTAGAAAGATTATCAGCTTGATTCTGCATTTTCTTGGACCAATTTGCACCTATAGTATTGTGTAGCCTGGCTCTTTGCATTAGGTATTCTGCTCTCTGTCTCTTTGCCTGTAATATACAGCAGGAAATAAGTTCATATTTGAGATGTAGAAAAAGGGTATCAAGGAAAAGTAAAAGTAAAAAAGACGAGCATACCCTTTGTAGTTTATCTTCCAAAGTTTCCCTCAATCTCCTCCTCTCAAACTCTCGCTGCTGAGAGACCAACTTGGCTACCTTTCTTACTTGTAAAAGCCTAGCATGTGCTTTTTCCATGTCAGCTTCAAGTAATCCCAATCTTTTCTGTTCAGCAGCTGCCCTTTTTTGACAAATAGCAGCACAAACACGCTCTTTATACTTACTCTCTCTTGCAATCCTTCTTATAAGAGATTCTGATGTCCTTTCCCTTAATGTGGCCCTTCTTTGTCTGTATGCTTTCAAGATTCTCATTCTGTTTGTTTCTGCTTGCCTTACTCTTAACTCCACTTTTGTACCAAGTTCTTGACATTCTTTCTTCACACGCACTTTTACTCCAGTTCTTGCTGCTTGCCTTAACTGATCAAGCTTTGCTAGACGCAACTGGGCTTTTGCCAAGATGCTAGACCTGATAATTTTGAACAATAAAGAAATCAATTAATGATGATTACAAAAGATGCCAAATAGTAGGTATATAATTAGATAAGAACTAAAGTTCACATGGAACAACGTTGTATGGTATAGCACTTCTGTTAATAAACAAAAGAGACATGTCGCAATCGGAGGTCACCTTAGAAATTTTTTGGAAGTATGTGTTGGCTGGTTTGGTGTAATAAAGAAAAAAGATGAAATATTTTAATAAAAATTACCTCTTCTGTTCAGCAGCTAGGAGCTTCGCCTGAAGACGTTGACCAAGATTTTCCTCATATGCAGATTGTGGAGGACTCCTGGGCTTTGGCCTTGCTTTGCTTGATAAATGCTCATAAAATTTCTGCAGATGATCAAAAAGAGAAATTTAAGAACAACCGAAAGAACCAGAAAGAACCTCAAAGTCTAAGCAATCATCTTACCTAAAATATATAATCTCAAGAACAGATAAGACTAAAAACAAGAAATAATAAAATTTTTGACCGGTTAATTAGTTAAAATACAAGAATCTTGGTTTTCAATTGCTTAAAGGGTCAAACTACAGAACCTAGAATCGTTTGATTCACCATTAGAAAAGATTCTGAAGCAACCACTTTACCTAACTCGAGGACAACCTACAACAACAAAGAGAAGCTTACAAAACAAAAGACATACAGTATGGAAAAAAGATGCTCACGTAATAAGATAGACTGGATTTTACTTCATCATAAACTTGTCATAAAGATAATAATTTAGGATTTACTGGCTCCTAATCAGTAATTAGTGAACTTAAGCATATGTTTAGTCGGCGTAGTTCTCAAAAACATACTCCAAAGTTGGGTCTTTTTCTGTAATAAATAGTACAAAAAAAAAGGACGAAAAGAATTAGAAAACTCGCAGATATTGAGGCTCTTGTTTACAACTACGTGATGATACCTTAAAATTTCCGTGAACTTTTCTCAGAAAACAAAAAAGCAAACAAGAAGAAGCCATGATCATTTGATGAATTGATCACGTATTTATGAAACTGCAAAAAGCAAGAGACCTAACCTGTCTACGAAGATCTGCATCCCGAAGCTTAGCTTCGATTTCTTCAACACTAGAAGGAGACGCCTTTGTTTCGGTTAGTCTTCGGCGAAGCCTAGGCGGTAAAGTTGGAGGCGATGATAACCCTGCACCGTCTACGACCGGAAACTCCATCGCAACTCCGACGATCTCCGGTGAATTATCCACTCCAACCTCCATCGATGACTCTGATCAACAATTATTACAAATAAAATTGGATATAAACCCTTCACAACCGATCAATCACACTTTACTGCTTTAAGAACAAAGTTCAAAATGATTTAGGAATTGTATGTGGACGGATATAAATATTCTCTCGAATTGCACACGCGTTGTCTATGGAGCCGTATATATAATATAATTATATAAATTCAGGACATGGATATATGTAGAGAGAGAGAGAGAGAGAGAGAGAGAGAGAGAGAGAGAGATGAGAAAAGGAGATGACGATTCTGGAAACGGAGGGGTGGTGTGAGGGGGTGAAGAGAGATTAAATTCAGAAATGTGATAGAACTTACATTTTCTTCCTTTTAGTACATTTTTTATCAGTTATAGTCCCTTAGTAACTTTTTGTACATTATTGGTTCTTCCTTTTTCTTCTATATAATTCCTCTCCCTCCAACAAAACATACTTCATCTTCATTTAAAAAAAAAATCTATTCTGTTTATGATGTTAGCATTTTAATTATCTTATATTACTCACATTACATGCAATATGATTTTCCAATAAAGTCATAATAAAAATCATTTGTATTTAATTAGCATCAATATACTCATTGATTTTGATTTTTGAAAGTTATGTGCACATAAGAGTGAGCCACCATTTTTTTTTTATTATTATTTTTTTATTTTTATAGATAGTCATTAATATTACAATAAGTTGATAATTATTACCAAAATAATCAAAAAATATACTACCACTCATACGATCATTAATTTGTCGTTAATACTAAGGTACATAAAAAAACTGTGAGCTAATACATCATTACTTCTTAATTTTGCATTACTTTTAAGTATTTTGGTTAATTGAATATCAATTAATTGTTAACATCCCTCAATTAATTGTTAACATCTCTCTCTTGCACGTATCACAATATTGTCCGTTTTGGGCTCCCGTTGTGACAAAGAAGGTATCCATACTCCTTAACTGCAGAGATCTTATGGGATCTACTGCCCTCACGACTTTAAAACACGTTGTGATAGAAAAAGTATCAACACCCCTTATAAGGAAATGCTTAGTTCTCATTTCAAGCCGATGTGGGATCAAGTACACGCTTAACTGCAGAGTTCTTTTGCTGTTGGCATTTGATCTGTGATGTTTTGCCTATCCTGTAACCGATTTTGTTGTCGATGATACTTTTTTATGGTTGTATGTGTCGTTCAATTGGAAGATAAAGAAATGTTTGCAATGTTATTTTTTTGATTGTTGTGTTATGTTGATTTTTTGTTTAAACATTTTATATTCTTTTTTCTCGTTAAGTTTGTAGTAAGAAATTTAAATGGTTTATATTTTTGTTTCAACTGCTATTTAATAAGCAAAATAAATATAATATATTAAGAAAAGGATAACCATAAACTTATGTATTTTGAAAGTTTTTATTTATATAAATTTCTAATGTAATCTTATGATTAATGTCCTTTAAGTTTTATTTAAATCAATATTAATGGTTTTTATTAAATGTTAGTATTTTTTTAATTTGAAAAAAAAAAAAAAATAGTAAGTAAGAATGATACCATATCCTACTAAAATTGATAAGAATGACAAATGCTTATGTGTGACTATGTGGCATCAAATTTTGGTAGGTAATGATGATATCATATCTTTTAATTTAGGGATGTAAACGGATCCGGAAGAGTCTGAAAGAACTGAAAACCAATTAAGGAGTGAATAGGAATTGAGAACCGGATCAAATACGACTAATCAATTCCAACCAGTTCTGGTTCGGTCTTACTAGGAAGTGCGTTATTTCAGAAGTTGTTTGACATTGGAACCATACTGAAACCGAAAACCAAAATGATGAATGGGGGAACTGGACTAAACATCATTAATCGGTTCTAATCGGTTCCGATTTCAGTCCATTTTTTTTTCGGTTAAAAAACTCATCCTTACTTTAGCCTAAAAAATTCATCTTTTTGAACCCTCCAAACTCACTCGTTAATGTACAAGTATTGAAACCAAATATACAAGTTGAGAAAGAAAAAGCGGAGCAAGTCAATGAAGCCACTCTTTACCACCATTCTAAACCCTCTTAATGACTAGAGTCGTAAGCTTAGAGGTCATCTTGTTTTTCACTCTCACTTCGTCATTTTAAGGGGGTGTTTCGTAAAAAAAGTTTATTGTTTATTAGTTTATTAATTTATTTAATTTATAAGCTAATAAGTTTAAGTAACTTATGAAACAAAATTATTAGAGGTTTCTTACCGTTATAAACTATTTTTGTCCAAACATTTTTTTAGTTTATAGTTGTATGAAACCGTTAATAAGTCAATTTTACCTAACACTCACCCAAAATATAAGTTTTATCAATAAACTTTTTACTATCGTATCAACAAATATAAAAAGGTTTAACAAACGTCCGCAATATAGAATTTCTTTTCATAAAACTTATTAAGAAGTCTATTAATATCAAAATATAAAGCAAATGAAATAAATAATATTTAAAATACGAAACATCTCTATTCATTAGCTTTTAAACTTAAAAACAATGTGAAAAAGTTTTTGAATTAAAAAGTTATCGAAATAGCTTTTTTTGACTTTCAATAGCTTACTTATCTAATAACTTCTACTGAAAAAGCATATATTGTGGACGCTATTGAATGAAATAAAATTGGAATCATTATTTAAAAGCCAAAAAAAAAAAAAAAATTAATCACAAAAATAAAAACTACATTTTTCAAATCCTTATTTTCTTCAATGCCTACGACCCTACGTGACTATGATCTTTTTCTATATGTTTGTACATCTCTAATTTGTTTTCTTGTAACTTTAATAATGAACTTTTCTTTGTTATGAGTATTGATTTTTAAAAAATGTTAGACACGTTTTATAACTTAATAAGCTTTTTGCCATTAAAATTAGTATAGGAAAACTAACTGATCAATTACCTTGAAATAATTTGTTTTTTGAACTGCGAAATTTTTATTAAACTACTAGCAAGTAGTTAGGGACAAAGTAGAATAGTAGAAAAAATAAAAGTACAAGAATTACATCAAAGGAAAAATGCACCAAGAAGACCAATTTAAGAAGGTACCCCCTCTCCTCTTTTTTATCCACATGAAAGAGTTCGCATTGATATCATCAAAGATACGGGTCTGAAATGGAGCAATATTGTTAAAGGAACAGTCGTTTCTGGCTTTCCACAAGACCAAAGAGTTGAAAGAATGATCGTGTGAGTTATCTTTAGTTGAGAAGACGATTTGGCAAAGGAGTGGGAGATAGAGAGGAGATGCTCAACAGAATTAATATCAGAGAGATCAAGCTCGCACCAGTCTTGAAACATACTCCAGACATCTCGAATCCAACAACATTCTCATAGAAAATGTATAACAGATTCATCACCTGCACCACATAGATCGCATGTACCGGAGCTTAAAACAACTGCACTTTTTATTAACTCAGTTTTCGCAGATAACCTATTCAATATAGCTCGCCAATGAAAAAAAAAATGATTTTAATAGGTACCAGATTATTCCAAAAATGAAATAATTAAATTGTAGGCTTCAACCACTAGATGAAATTTTTTTATCTCATTAAAATACATTTCATTTTTGTTAAGAGTCTGATTGTTTAAATCATCTACTTTATTAAATATTACTTATGTCGGATAATTTGATTAAAACTAAATGGAGATCGGAGAACTTTAGGATTTAAATTAATGCTCTCTCTTATCAAAATGTCCATCATCCAGAAAGCTAATGTTACAAAAATTAGGTCAGGGGTAATACCTTATAATAAAAATATAAACAAGGGACTTAAAAAGTAATTTGGTCGATGAAGCTATTCTTGCAATATGTTGAATATTAAGGGGGTTAGAACATAAAAGCAATATTGAGAAGCGTGCGGAGGAATGTTTAAAGTTCGGACACGTCATTGCCTACGCCCCCAACGGTTCTCTTTTTAACACTTTTTCTTCTTCAAGGAAAAAAAGACTTGAAGTTCACATTAATTCTCGATCAAGCCATTGACTCTTATTTAAAACATTTAATCCCTTTTAAATATACTAAATAAATTTAAGAAAACGTATTACTAAAAACATTTAATACCTTTAATTTTTTTTTTAATCGATGAAATATGTTTAAAGAAATTTTTTTAATGAGAAATTAATATTTTTTTTATATTTTTTTATTTATTTTTCTATTAATATCAAATGTTAACATGTATCATATTTAATAAAATTCTTGTGTTATTTTTTAGCTCTGACTATCTCTGTATTTTTTATTTCGACTATCCGTATGTTATTTTTTCGTTTGGTGTATCATTATTTTATTTTTTACTTTGAACTATTCAGTGTTATTATTTTGTTGTGATTTTCATAGCCGTTAAATAAAACTCACACATAAACATATTATTTTGCTGTGATTTTCGTAGTCATTAAGCAAAAAAATAACGTACAGATAGCTTGAACAAATAAATAATATAAGGATAAGCTTACCGAAAAAAACACAGATAATCTGGATGAAAAAAACATGTGAATAGTCTGAATGAAAAAATAACATATAGATAGTCTGGACGAAAAATAAAACTATATATATAAAAAAAATTATTCTTCTAAAACACAAATAAAAAAATTGACATAATTAATTAAAACAACAACAACAATAATAATAATAATAATAATAATAATAATAATAATAATAATAATAATAATAATAATAAAAGAAAAAATAACAGAAAACAAAAGAAAAAAAAATGAGTTTATTTAAATCAAATTAAAAGGGATTTGTCTTTAAATCAAACCAAGGATATAAAAAGCAACCGTATTATTTTAATATACTTCTTACCATTTATATGAATACGAGGAGGGTCCTATAGAAAACTATATGAACTAATTATTCACAGTTTAATAAATATATAATTTAATGTTTTTTTTGAAATGCTTTTGAAATTAGTTAAAGGGTAAATTAGATAGATAAAGGGTAAATTAGTTAATCGTAGAAAAAAGCGTTTGAAATGCTTAACCATTAGCTTTTATAAAAATTAATGAAAAGATGATTTGATAATAAGAATAAGTCACTGTAAACTTAACCATTGGAGACACTCTTATATACTTAGAATTTATTGTTTTGACAACTTAAAATCACAAATTTTATCATCAAGTTAATTAATGTGGAGTATTCATGAACCTAAAAGATAACAATGGAGAAGAATGTTACCTTTAGTGTTTCTCTTAGGTGAATTCGATATTTCACTAGATCTTTAATTTAGCATCCAGTTTCATCATTTTAGCTTTTCAAAATTGTTTTTCCCTCATTACTCTCAAGCTCTAGTCATTTAAATGAAGTAAAGAGCATGGAATTACCTAGGAGAGGGGTGCTTAAATTATAATCTTTCATACATTAGCAGAAGTAGTCAATTTATCTAATATTTTTTACACTATCATATTTAACTTCCAACTTAAACCTAAAAGTTAATATCTTTGACAATATAAGTCCAAAAATTACATTAATAGGTTAAGTCCGATTTACATATAAGTTTTTAAAATTGGAAAGAATGGGAATGAGCAAGATAAATTGGTCTTTAGATTGAGATCCATAAGTACCACATGAGAAAAAAAAAATCATTCCAGTCTGAGACATCAAAATATCAAAAAATTTGTTAACAACTATTTCTCATTATCATTACTTTTATGTGTTCTTTTGATGCATGTGTAGATCCAGAAAGAAGAATGTGAGATATGTAAAGCCAACATTCAATGATGCTTCATGATTTTGCTTTTTATCATTGTTCTTCACAAGATGTTAGAGAGACGAAAAAATTTGTAAGACAAAGAAACAAGAGATGAGAGAATGAGAGTAGAGGGAAGCCCTGTGGGATATTGTTTTCCTTCTCTCTTAAACATGTAAAGGAGGTCATCACCCATTCATGAGAGAGTTGGAGAAGATGGCAACTGTCTCATCGATGGAAAAAGAGTAGGCAAAATGTGTTTTATAGGAAAAAGAGAATTCTTTTAAATGATTCCAATAAAACCACTTCGTTTTTATGTTGACTTCATGCCTAGATTATTTGCGAGCTTAACCTAAGAAGTGAATTTTAATCTTTGTAAATAATGTCCAATAATGTTTTCTAAAAAATATTATGTGAATATGGGTATAATCATAAATGATTATAATAATATTTTTAAAAGGACATTATTTTTTCATGAGGCATACTTTGTAATATTTTAAAATGACATTGGATTTCTAAGTGAATTCCAAGTATAGATTATGAATGTAACTTTTAAAACAACATTAGTTTTGCTCTATGATATTTTTTATGATTTTGCTAGGCCTTATGAGAGTTCACATAGTTTTTAAACATATGAGCAACAATTAGAATCATTAAAGTCAGAAAAGAAACACTAGATTAGAACTCACTCGTTTAAGATTAGAACTTATTTGATTTTTAATATAAAATTACATCTATTGTTTATTAATTTATGATTTCAACTATATTAGATTTGTTATATTATTACAACCATTATCTATTCACTTATGAATACAACTCTATTTATTTATTTTTTACTTTACTTTTTTCTCTATTCATTTATGATTAAACATATATTAAGAAGTTTCATAGATTAAATATGTGACAACTAGTATATTTAGCGCCGAGTAAAGTCTAGATTGTAACCATGTACAAATGAATTTACAAGTAACCTTGTGCAATAAAATTTTGAAAGCCTAAGGGGTATCATTTATGGATGAAGTATACATATATGAATATATACACTTCAATCACCTAATGAGCACAGGGTACAAAAACACCTGGTGAACCCAATCACCTAATGAGCACAGGGTACAAAAACACCTGGTGAACCCATCACCTAATGAAAACATAGTACAAAAACACCTACAAGCTAAGAGCTTATTAACGTTCCAATGGACTATTTAGTATAACATGTGGTCGTTGTCTCAGATGACTAGATCATCTTAAACATCGAGACTTATCATCATTACTTTTACAATTTCACCATATAAGAACAACCCTTATCCCACCCCGTAGATCTTCACAACGACGCGATCTAAACTCTCGTATCTAAAATTTTCCTCTTTACCTGATCCCTACTCACAAATCTAAAACTATGCCCAATCCATACTCCCAGACTAGGGACAATTAAACAATTAACTATGCCTTAATCCATAGCTACCAAAGTTTTTCCATCGTTTATCGATAACATCTACCCATGTTCTACCCAACATATTTGTTGATATAAAATACATATACAATTTAACTCATTTAAAAACTATATAAAACCTCAATTCCATACTTATCTCAAATAAACAACAATATATAAACACATAGCATGTATTTCATAACAAATACTTCATATTTATGTGTTAGAAGAAAGTAACTACACACTCACTTGATTACACGATGCTCAGACAGCACTACGGCTCTTCGAGTAGTAATTCTCCGGTGAAACCGTGATATCTTCACACATCGGGCTTCTCGCGGGCAGAGCTTCGGCTCGACAACTCTGTTTCTCGGAATCTTCGGAGCGTCGGGACTCCCTTCGGGTATCGGGGATGGTATCGGAGCTTCGAGGGTTAAAAGAAGGCTTAAAAATGAGTAGGGTAGGAGAGAGGTTGAGAAATTAGCAACCAATACCGACTGCCTTGGGTTTCTATTTATAGGGCTTAAAATTCAGTTTTCACATCGTGAACCATCATTTTACGTCGTGACCTTGGACGCCATCAGGTACGTAGTCACAACTTTGGTCTGCCAGGCTCAGAAGGGTCACATCACTGAGTTCACGTCATGAACCCACTGTTCACGTCGTGAACCCTGGCACAGGGTTAGGGTTCATGCCTCGAACTTCAGAAATTCATATCTTTCGCATACGAGCTCCATTTTCGACATTCTTTATATCTACGCGTAGGTGAGATTATGCTCTACAACTCCCGTTTAGACTCCGTTGGCTAATTTTGATTTTATTTTTATTATATTATTTTTAGTAGGTCGGGACATTAAAAGTCCGTTACTAAATTATAACTTCTTCATCCGACGTCCGTTTTCGGCTGTATTTTTACCATTAAACTACTATTAACGAGATCTTTGATTCTCATTTAGATTGTTTCGACCAGAAACCACTCGATCTCATATTTGAACTTCGGGCTGCATACCGCTAAGCTGAAACTTAGAAAAATCATAACTTCCACATGTGAAGTCAGAGTTGGACGTTCTTTTTATGCACTCTCTCGGTTTAACATATTCTACGACTTTAGTTTAGACCACTAAGGCCAAATATCGGTCTATCGTAAATTCACTATTTACATCGCGCTGTGTCGTGCCGGTTTTGTTGCGAAACTTTGACAGGTCATAACTTCTTCGTTATAACTCGGATTTCGGTATTCTTTAAATATCCGGAATCCTTGTCACGACCACTACAACTTCGTTAATATTATCCACTCAAAATAATCTTCTATCAAAAAGTCATTTTTGATGCTCAATGTCTCTAAACTGACTATCCCTGATCTACGGGTGTTACATTCTTAATTATGATATTTGTAGTAGTGTCAGAAATTTTCCAAATAAGGAAAGATTCTCATCATCCAATTTTCAATTGGATAGAAACTTGGAAGCATGCGACTTACATTGTATGATGAATGAGAACCTTCATCTTTGGGAATCTGAGACTAATTTCTTGTTCACATATGGATGTGAGTCAAGTGAAGGACTAGGGGATCTAGTACACATTGTTGTGCACTTGTCAAGTCCATCATAAAGAACGATAAGACTTTTCGTCATGATTTACTAAAAATTTTAGTAAATATGATTATGCTTATAAGATTAAGTGTAATTCTGAATCGTTGAAAAGGTTTCAATGTATAGTAGAAGGAACAAGAAGAATCAATTAGGTAGAAAGATAAAAATTTCTCCAATCCGAAAAGAAGGGAGAGTACTTAAGTATCGTGTTTTATGATTAACTTATGACTATGAAACCGTGTCACAGTTGATCCTCTATGAACACCTTAGTACACTAGTATGGCTAAGAAGAGGAATCAGAAAGTGTTGAATGGTTAAATCTAAAGGTGAATCATACTTCGTTCCGAAATCAAGTCTTAGAGTCGTACTCTAAGATTGTGATTTGAGTGACATAATCTTAAGAAGGTTTATAACACTCATCAAATGTGGAGTAGAAAAGGTTCTTACTTTTGTACATTTGAAATTGGTAAGTTGTGATGTATTGGATAAGACAAAAACCAACTAAGACCAATTGTGTGAAGTGTTTGTCTTGATAAGAACCCGTAATAACTATTGAATATTTGTTTGTCAAGGAATGTTTTTTGACAATAGAATCTTATATGTCAAGAAGTCAGTGTGAGTCTAAATGATCGTGAAAAGTTTCAAAAAAAAAATCAAGAGTAAACCTATTGTTTATCACTAGCACACGAATTGAGGTTTGTAACCAATTGTGTTCACATATTCGTGTTTCTGTGCCATTCCAGTAGAGTTGACTATGCATGTGAGTCCTAAGAGTTCTCATTTGAATGCATAAAGGTCATGCACCTTGATCAGTGAAAGTTCATTGATCTATATGGGTGAGCTGCCTGACTACTTGGAAGACATGTTGAGATGTCCCGGAATTTAGGCTTTCATCTGCCATCTCCTACTCGTCGAGTCCCTTCTTGGACTCGGCGAGTAGGTCACTAAAACGCGTAGACCATCCCGCTACTACTCGACGAGTAGGGCGACCAACTCATCGATTAAACCCAAAGACCAAGAAGGATTCATACATAAATCAATACCTGAGAATCGGGGCGTTACAACTTGAATTTGGTAAATTCATACATATGGTCGCAGTCGGTTAGCTTGATTTATGCACATAAATGGTAAATTTTAACAACATCGATGTTGTTGGAATTAAAGCTTATGAAGTTTTTCCTGTATTTCATAACAGATGGTGCAAGTCCAAGGGTAATTACCAGATTTCTTATCAAAATACAAATGCAAAGAGTAATGGTGAGGCAAATGTTTTTGCAATAAATGTAACCAAGGAATATGGTAAGAAAAATGCCTAAAAGGCTACCAAATTTTTTTTCTTACTGCAGTTCAAGTAAACCCAATAATTATATATATAAATTCAGAGGCCAATAGCATCATAGTTCCACAACTTTTTGGACAAATATGACATCCTACTATTCTAACCCCGCAAAACGGGGATTCTTCACTAGTTATTATTAAATTTTATGAAATTATGATTTAGTTTTAATATGTTACAGCTTAATTCAAATACAAAACTATATTTATGAAATGTATGGCCCATAATTTTTCTCATGTTCTTTTAAATTTCTCTCGTGTGTGTGTATACAAAACTATATATATATATATATATATATATATATATATATATATATATATATATATATATATATATATATGCGTAGGTTATTCTATTCAAAGTAATTATTGTGTTAGTGTATGCATAAATGTGAGCCGATCAAATTTACTTATTTTAAGAAAGTGATTAATATATATATATATATATATATATATATATATATATATATATATATATATATATATATATATTATTGAATTAAATATAATTGAAATATATCACCTTAATTAATTACAATGGTATTTTAGTCGATTAATATAGATTTAATAAAGGAAAATTACATTTTTTAAGGGATCATATATTCTATTAATTTTAAAAATCTGATTTTATGAATTATAATTCTTTTAATTCGGACATTCTGACATAATATGTTTATGGGTATATTAAAAAAAATTCTTGAACCATAAATAATAAAAATATTCTTGAACCTATTTCTTGATCATGACTTTAAAACCTTCTTGTAGAATAACAAATTATTGAACAATCAACTGAAGAATAAAAACAAAAAATATATTATTTCTTATAGAATACGGGTAACAATTGTTAATAATTACATTTATTGTTAAATAATAAAACTAAAAAAACTTTCAAAACGGGAAAGAAAACATCAAAATCTAACAATGACTAATACATTCTAAAAGAATAATGTGGTCCGTTTCAATTTTGTGGTCCGTTCTTCAAGCATCAACTTTTGTGATTCCAACAGAATTGGAATTCGTGATTCCATTCCAACAGAATTGGAATTCGTGATTCCATTCCAACAGAATTGGAATTCGTGATTCCATTCCAATAGAATGGATGGGCTATATTTAGGCGATTATCTGCATGAAAGCTCCATGAAAACCATAAGGCACTTAATATGGCAAGGTACTAACTGCAACTGGCTCACTGCTAAACTTCTGTGCATCTAGTAGGATAACCTGTGAAATTAAGCCAATTTGTATCCTATTGATATTCAAGAAACATTAGTCCAATTTGCTTCACAATAATATCTATACATGTAATAAGAGATTGATATAAACTTACCCGAGATATATTCAAATGTTCATCATGTATAAACGAGATCACCCAACCATCATCTTCTTCAAGACCATCGGGCTTCAGCACAAACACAACACTTGAACAGAATGTGTTTTAAGTGGGACCCAATGAGGAGGATACTTAAAGCGAGAAACATCTAAACACAAATGCCATGTCTCTTCCAGCATGATAACCACCAACAGGCGAAAAGTGGCCACTACCTGTCTTTAATAGAAAACAACACAAAGCACTCTAATAAGCTCCTTTGATCACCAAACCACCAAACGGCTTAAAACTTGCTTGTTTAAAAGTTGCTATGTTATATGATGAGATCATATGACAATCATCAAAAGTAGAACATGAGATCACATGACAATTAATAAACTCAAAGAAAAAGAAAACTAATTTTAAACACATCGAGATTCTGTGCAAAGAACTGACCTTCCCCCAATCTTCAGTCAACTAAAACCCAAAAACGACAAATATTCAATAAAGGAAATCAGTTTCCAGATTCCTAGCAACTCTAAACAATCCAAAATCACCAGAGAAAACCCAAACTATGGTGATAGGAAGGAGGCAGAAGTGGTTGGCGGTGAAGAAGAATGAGGGCGAAGTTGGGTTGATGTCGAATTGAAGAGATGGAGGTGCTATTGTCGGCCGACAGAGCAACCATCTACATTTTAGATAGAGGAGCACTTACATGTTAGCGATCGGAGCAACAATCTGCTACCATTACCACCGTCTGTAGTGTTCTCCATCACCGAACCACCGTCTGATTCACTCACCTCCTATCAACCGTAGAAAAACCACCACCGAAGCCTCGATGCTTCCCCCTTCGTTCTTCAACCTTGCCTCGCTGTAAAGAACTACTCTCATTATCGTCACCCCGAAACCGGAAATCCCATCCCCGTCAGTGGATTTTTGAAAATCATTACAGAAACCACCACTGCAACAGCAGGCTTGGCGTCAGCAACAATCCTTGAACCTCCGGGAAGATGATGACCAATTGCAATCGTTTGAAACGATGGAAGCAGATGACATAAAGAAGGATTAGGTTAAAATTGATCCTACAACGATTGATCAGATCAGTCGTATATAAAAGGGGGATTAGGTTAAAATCAAACGTAACTAGCAAAATTATAGGGAGTATTTGCGGAAGTTATTTCTCAAATTACCTAGTTACCCTTATTGATTTATTTAATTATTGTTTTATCTATTAAATTTTGATTGGTTCATAATTATGCATACAATAATACAATAATTACTTTAAAGACCTGAACCTCTCTCTCTCTCTCTCTCTCTCTCTATATATATATATATATATATATATATATATATATATATATATATATATATATATATATATATATATATATATATATATATATATATATATATATATATATAATCCAAAAAGCCCTTATCCATGTCCAATGTTGTGAATTTGAGCCAATAAAATAGCCTCAATATATAATCGCCCAAGTGGCAGAAAATTTATAACACGTTATTTTCACTAATTGATTTTTTATTCTGTTTAATTATGCCATCATTGATGCAAAATATTTGTGGTGTTGAATCCGGAATGATGTCCTCAAACAGAAAATGACCATTTATATAAAATTTTAATTGCTTTTATCCCGATTTAATGAGTGGTAATAATTATTTTAACGATCATGAATGGAAACCATGGCATATATATATATATATATATATATATATATATATATATATATATATATATATATATATATATATATATATATATATATATATATATATATATACTAATAAATGAGTAGTTCTTTTATCATGTGTCACCATATTAGACATTTTAATTAATGTGGTGCCACTTGTTAATCTATTAGTTATTCCATTTTAAATTTTTTAAACATCCTCATTACCCTCATTAATGTGATGCTATTTGTTAATATATATATTATCTATTTTAAATTTAAATTTTAAATTTAAATTTAAATTCTATATTATTGTTTTCATTAAATCACAAATAAAAAATATCTAATATATATTAAAAATTAATTTTACATATTTCTTAGAATCAAAGATTATAATTTCACATAACTAATAAAAATATCTTTTAATTAATATTTATCTAAAATAATTGATTAATAATTTTGATGTTTTACTATAAATGTTTAATTAATTCTAACCGTGGTTTTTACGGGTTATAAACTAGTATATATATGTATATATATATATATATATATATATATATATATATATATATATATATATATATATATATATATATATATATAACTAATATTTGAGTAGTTCTTTTGCCATGTGTCACCATATTAGACATTTTAATTAATGTGGTGCTACTTGTTAATCTATTAGTTATTCCATTTTAAATTTTTTAAACATCCTCATTACCCTCATTAATGTGATGCTATTTGTTAATATATATATATTATCTATTTTAAATTTAAATTTTAAATTTAAATTTAAATTTTATATTATTGTTTTCATTAAATCACAAATAAAAAATATCTAATATATATTAAAAACTAATTTTACATATTTCTTTGAATCAAAGATTATAATTTCACATAACTAATAAAAATATCTTTTAATTAATATTTATCTAAAATAATTGATTAATAATTTTGATGTTTTACTATAAATGTTTAATTAATTCTAACCGTGGTTTCCACGGGTTATAAACTAGTATGTATATATATATATATATATATATATATATATATATATAATATATATATATATATATATATATATATATGTTCAGGTTCATTTGAGACTATTCTAATTTTGTGAGACCGTGATACCAAATCTAAAAATAATTTTAAAATGCAAAATAAATGGAAAAATCCAAAAATTCTTTTTTTAAATATTATTTTCGGAATTTGAATTAACTAAAAAAACATAAAAAAATCCGTTTTTTTTTTTTTTTTTTTTTTATTTTTAAATAAGTGAAATATTCTAATTGGAATATTACACTGACATATTCTAAAAAATAATTTTAAAATGCAGAATAAATGGAAAAATCTAAAAATTCTTTTTTTAAATATTATTTTCGGAACTTGAATTAACTAAAAAAATAAAAATAAATTCCTTTTTTTTTTTGAAAAATACGTGAAATATTCTAATAGAATATTACACTGACATATTCTAAAAAAAAAAATTTAACATGCAAAATAAATGGAAAAAACCAAAAAAAAAAATTAAATATTATGTTCGGAACTTGAATTAACTAAAAAAAATTTTAAAAAATAAATAAAAAAATGCGTCTCACGGTCTCACAAAATTAGGCCGTCTCACATGAACCTAACCCTCTCTCTCTCTCTCTCTCTCTCTATATATATATATATATATATATATATATATATATATATATATATATATATATATATATATATATATATATATATATATATATATATATATATATATATATATATATATATATATATATATATATATATATATCATGAACAATTGATAGTATAGAAGATACAAGTTCTCGTATAATGAAATGTCATTGAGTATGGAGAAAAAACTTGGTTCTTTTAAACAACTTAAATCCAAAAATATTGACATAAAATACATATACCTTCGTAAAAGTAGGTAATGATAATTCTCCTTATTTTTGGTTGACACATGGTTAAGAGTTATTATTATTATTATTATTATTATTATTATTATTATTATTATTATTGAAGCTTATATTTGGTGCCTTGTAACACCCCCACATGAGTCTATTTTAGATAGCCTTTAATAAATCTTTCAAAACAATTTCAAAGTTTTAATTTGCAGAAAAACGATCCCAGAGTTTAACTCAAATATTTTACAGAGTTCAAACGCGGTTAATGGTGTCAATTAAAATGTCTCCAAATTATTTCGTGTAACATCCCAAAATTCAAAATCAAAAATTTCATTTTTAATTAAATAGTTATAAAACCAATAGTGTAAAAACATCCATAGGGTCATCCCATATCAAAACCAATATGTCAATAATCAAAACATGTCATAATAAAATAACATCAGAGTATAACTCCCAAAGATCCCATGTGCTGAAATCATAGTGTGATGCGCTGCAATCATGCCAACTCCTTTCCTTTCGAAAAAGAAGTACCTGAAACCAAAACTGAAAACCGTAAGCACGGAACTTAGCGTTTCCCCCCATCCTATGACATATCATACAATAAACATACTGCCTAGCATATCCAAGTGCTGGCCTATCTCTTCGGTCTCTTTTAACAGGTAACCGCCTAGCATATCAAGATGTTGGCATACCCCTTCGGGCTCTTTCAACCAGTAACTACCTAACATATATGGGTGCTGGCCTACCAATTTGGTGTCTTTCAATCGGTAACCGCCTAGTATATTTGGGTGCTTGCCTACCCCTTTGGTCTCTTTCATCCGGTTACGGGGACTATTTCACCCCTACCACTACCACATAATATCCTATTATATAATCGCATAAATCACATATTGCCTAGCATATCTAGGTGCTGGCCTAACCATACAGTATCTTTCAACTGGTTACGATGACTATTTCACCCTACCACTACCACATAATAACCTAGAATACAAGCACATAAATCTCAACAGATAGTAACATACCATATAATTATCACAAAGACAATCATCTCTACTGTCAACAATTACTAGTGGGATAGCATTGGTGCCTTCGACCCACTTATACCGGGAAGGTAATCCACCTCGAATACCGGAAGTAGCTGAAAATCATTGGCTCCGAATATCAACACAACTCAAGCTCCTAAACATAAAAGATTTTGCTTAATTACCCTTTCATAACCCCTTAAGGGTCAACTTTGGTCCAAGTCAAAGTCAAAGTCAACGCTCTGAGTTGATTCAACTCGTCGATTTTTCCCTTCAACTTGCCGAGTTCTCAAGAATCATAAAATCATGAAATCTCGATCCAACTTGTCGAGTTTTCCTCCAACTCGCTGAGTTCCTCTTTAGCTCACAACATCGCTATATATCGGGTTAACTCACCGAGTTTTCCCCTAACTCACCGAGTTTTTCCTTTATAAAAACAATCGGGAGACTTCCAATCAACTCTTCGAGTTCTGTTATGAACTCATCGAGTTCTTCAGTCTGTCAACCTTCTTAATGCATTAAGTCGTTATTATAAAAATCAAGGCCATATATTATGGATCTAAGTTGGAAATACATCTAGAAGGGTAAAGTTTCCAACTTTACCCATTAAGGACCTCTCCCCAACACATAAAACTCAAACCCTAACCCAAAAGGGCTTAGATCCAATGCCAAAAGCCATCAAAACTTCAAGATAGACCATGAGGTCATAGATCTGGACTCTAGGGACAATTTGGTAACGTAAAGCTCCCATCATTACTCGCATGTATGACCTACTAGGGCTTAAAAGACCAAAAAAATGGTCTAGAAGTTGCATGGGACTCCCATGGCCATAAAGTTGGGACCTTTATTCCATGAAGTCTCCTCATGACCCTAGATCTGAAGGGGTTTCCCAAGCGGCACGTCCAAATCCCAACCATCAATATATTTGGACCAAATCATGAAGCAAAACATCCTAAAACTAGATCTAAGCATTCCATATACAAGGTTGAAGCTTTATACCTCAGATTAACCAGAAATGAAGCCCAACTTCTGGATCTACTCTCCTCCCACACGTTCTTGCTCCTCCTTCAAGCTTTTCCTTCTTCAAACTCACCAAGAATGCACAAGAATAGCTCACAATCACCAAAAATGGATTAGGGTTTCAAGACTAGGGTTTTGGACAGTGGAGGTTGGAGTTGAGGCCAACACCTTTGGGTTAAGGTCTTTAAATAGGGTGCAAAACCCTGAATTAGGGCTTCATTTCTGCCAACCTACTCGTCGAGTTAAGGCCTCCCAACTCGCTGAGTAGGTTTCCAAACCCGCCGTCCAATTCATCTCTACTCGACGAGTTTGGGGCCTCCAACTTGTCAAGTTTCTATATAAAAGTGAATAATTATAAAATTAAATACATACCAAGAACCAGACGTTACATTTAGTGGGTTGATACAACATTTCATGCGAGAGTGCTACAAAAGATATCAAAACAAAAGTTAAGAAAACATTACAAGCCAAAAGTCTTCTAAAAATCCACAACTTATAAGTCTCATAAGCTTCTAACAATATCTACTATCCTACAAAAATTATCAACAAGTGGGTTAGGCTATCGGGAGCCTAGTAGATATGATCCTAGAGTTAGACATTATGAACGGTGCATGCATGAACACTTTGGTTCCTACACTAATGTACAAACTCATACCTTCTCAAAACCATAAAATCAACAATATTATTGGGGAAAAATATAGCCTTTATCAAAGTACATTGTCATTATTGACAATGTCGATATAAACGTCACTATCAAATAAACAACACTAAGTGGATGTACCTTGAGTAGAACCTCTTAATAATCAAAACCCAAATACTATAGTTAAACAGATAAATTCTCAAGCGAGCAAAATATAGGATAAAAATTCATATTCCAAATTCAATGTTCCAATGCATCCAAAATCAACATGAGAAATTGGATTTATTTTCCAAATATGATATAAAGGTCTTACATGCCCAATAGGTTTCCTTAAAACATTTAAGTTTCCAAAAGAGACAAATAATCTCCACATTATATAAAGGGGTAAAACAAGATCAATGACAATAAGTAAGATGCGATGCATGCAACTACTCCCAACCCCTTGTCGATCTCAAAGTCCGACTCACAACAAATATCGGATACGAAGAACTCATGACAGACAACCAACTTTTGTACTCATATCTGACAACAAAATAATGATGGTTAGGTGTGAAGAACACATGACAGAGGAAATTGAAGAGTCGTCCTAACACCCGTAAACAAGGTGTTAGATTAAGATGCCTAAGATCATAACTAAATTGATATATTCTTGTAATTGGAAGCAAAGTCCTTTTTAGGTTGCCCTCATAACTAGAAGTTGATTAGAATGTCAATTTTAATGAGATGATCATTTATTAGATTATTATATGGTTAATAAAGTAATTGGAAATTACGATGACATTATTTGTTAATATATTATATGATTAATATATTAATTGGAAATAGATAATTGGTTTGTTAATTTATTATGTGATTAAAAAAATTAATATGAGATCAGTTGTTAAATAATTGATTTGTTAATTTACATGATTAATAAATTAACATGACATCAACGAGAATTGATAAAATATTAATCATAATAAATTTGGAATTAATTATAATTAATTAAAGGTGCAAGGAGTGAACTATAATTGTTCATATTTGAGCAAGGAAAGATAATTCTAGAGAGTTATATTGGGTGAACGTTTTTTTTTCTTTTGTGTGTGTATGTGGGGGGGGGGGGGGGTTAGGGTTTCTGGAAGCCTCATGAAGCTGATAAGGATAACTACCTTGAATATATTAAATCTGATACTTAATATTCAAATAAGGCTTTATCTTGTGATCCCTAACTACAAATATGACCCCTTAGGTCCTTAAATTCATACATACACTTCCCTTAAAGGTAATGAACGAAAATTATACCACTTTTCTTAATTTTCTTCTAGTTCTAGGGTTTGGGTGTGAGCAATTAGAGACATTATCCTTTTGGTGCTAGCTTTCTAAGCTCTTTAAGGAAGGATTGAAGTGATTTGTTTGCTACAACAAATCAAACGTTTGTAAACCCTTAAAAGTGATTTCTTGATTTCGGAGTTGCTAGGGTTCGTGTTAGTTTTGTTATTCAAAGTGTGTTGCCTTCAAAGTAAAAGACGTAGATCTTTTTAGGTTGCATGTGCCCTCTTCTTAGTTGTTAAATGATTTTCCACATTGAGCATTTTTTTGTAACCTAATAAACCCATCACAAGGCACTAGGGCCATCCAACCTAAGCTACAAGAGGGGTAGCGAGCCTCTACTTGTACGTGTGAGGATTATCTAGAAATCTATTTTCAAACAAATAATAAACAACAACAACTGTCCATTTGGGTACCCGGGATCATAAAGTCATACGCATCCTAGCATGATATACATGTATGTAAAAAGTTGGAAGTGAACATATATTTTCTAACAATAAAACTTTTTAGCTTTATAATAACCAAAAGCATTTCTGAAATATATAATTTCATAAATGCACAAATAATCCCCATACAGGCAACTAACAATCAAGTATATGTTAAATAGTTTCAAGACACAAAACCAATAATAATGGGCATTCCCGGAGGTTCTAAAACAGAAAATGTCAAGAATATGTGAATTCTTACTAACAAAGAATAAATGCAAAACATTTCCAAAACATGCCCTTTATTTAATTAGGGCGTCCCCGAATTATAAAGTATAAGATTAAATATAGGAGAACACATAAGGGATACATATTGTCGAAATCATATTTATATATATACTTTTACTTCAAATAATGGTAAACACATATAACATAATCATATAGTGGGAACAATGTTCCAAGGTAACTGGACTTACCTTAAGTCCTAAGCTTGCAACATCAAAGATCTTATAATCATGAGCTATGCCACTTACTTCAATTTATATCATTACAAGGTGTCAAAAGACTATCATACCCTTCTATGGGTCAACTTAACATTCTAAGTTCAAAACACCCCAAAATGGTCTATTAAGTCACTTATTAAGTTCTTCATTCTAAAACTTAATTTTTATGGTTTCAAAACGTTCCTCATGTTAAAAAAACATAGGCGAAAACCACGTGCGATTTTGAGTTTGGATGAAAAGGTTACGAGAAAAAGATGTTTTTCCATTGGTGGCATGAAATCGGAACATTGGACACGACCCGAGTCAAACCCAACATGTCAAAAATGACCACCATTTCGTTTTAGACATCTTACTTTGGTCCCTATGCATCCAAACACCCTATAACTCACCCAAATGACTCAAGGAGCTTCAAATACATGTTAAAACACTTTAATTGACATAAGAAAGGATCCATATTGGGTGTCTATCCTTGGAATAGAAATCACACACCAACATATCTCACAAATTTCACCTAGAAGCTTAATAAGGTTAAGGAACTCAAATTTTTACTAAATTACTGTATGTGAAGATGAATTTGGTTTAATACAAATATAAAACTCAAAACATCAGAAATTCATGGATTCATAGAAGGTTAAAACTTAATATATGATGAACATTGAGCTCCAAGCTTCTCATGAACTCCAAAGAAGATTATCTTCTTCAAAAACTCATTAAACACCAAACCAAGCATGAAATTCCATCAAGACCTTAAGGATGATGATTGAACTTTATGAGAACATAAAAACAACTTTATAACTCATCATAATCAATGGATTTAAGGTCTAGAACTCCTTGGGTTAGAAAATCCTAAATTATGACAAAAAAATCAATTAAATCCAAATGAGAGTATGAATTGAAATTATAACGATGGATAATGTTCTAAAAACATTAGATTAACATGAAACACGAAGAATCCTCCGATTAGATGAAAATTTTTGGATTCCACCATTGATGGTTAAGATAGTCCACCAAATTACACCTAAACTTCCAAATCTCTCAATTATTAGCTATTTGGAGCTTAAAGATGGTTTTAGGAATGAAGTTACAACATAAAACATCACAAATGAAACCTATATTTGGATTTGAAAGATCAAGTGTTTGTAAACCCATTTAAATAACACCAATTCCCAAATCTACCAACTATTTTCTAGTTGAAGATATAACATGGTTCTAGAAATGAAGTCATAACACAAAAAAATCATTTGAACTCTATAATTATAATAGAAATCTGTATTTTCATAAGCTTGCCCTAGAACGAATTTAGAGGAGAAAAGGAAAGAAAACTACCTCTAGATGCTTGAACCTGAGAGGATTTGACTAAGGCTTCATAAATTGGACTAGGAATCATCAAACCAACATGAAAGAGAGGAGAAATCTCCACCAAAGGAGCTATAATGGTTGATTATGTGAGTGAGAGGAAAGGGGAAGAAGATGGCTTCAAATAACATAACTTTGGTTATTTATGCAACTATGGTCCATCATTTTCTAGAATTCTTTTAATAAAGCTCCCCAACTAACTTAAACTTAATATCTATTCACATATGATCATTCCCCACATAAATCTTGACATAAATAATCCTATACGCTTTATTAGTCAATTACCTAGTCAAATGCCACTTTCACTAATATGACACAAATGACCATTCTAAACAAAACATCATTCGTTCCACACTAAAATAATATTTTAATTGTCCACTAGAACACGATATATTAATATTATAATAAATAATTTGATTAAAATTTTAATTTATTTATTTATTTATTTCACTTTAATTTATTTTACTTTAATTTAAGAAATATTTTGGTTTTACTAAAAGCATGAAACTTCTAACTCCGAAAACAAGATGTTATAATTATCCACGCTTAAAAAGATTTTGTCATTGGAATCAGAAATGAAGCCGAACACTACATTCTTCTAATATGAAGTATCAAAACTTCGGCTCATGATCATCTTAATCAAATTTTGTGTGTATATTACGTGCATATCCACCGGTGTAGTGTTAACTCTCCAACTCACAGCTCGATGCAGTTTCCTACTCTTTACCTGAACTTTCCCTTTAGGATTTTCTCAAACTTTCTACCAAGAGATCATCAATCCTGGGTAAGGAAATTGGTTCATGATGGTCTGTTCCTAATCTAATCGCAAAGAATGATCTTTTTCGAAATCTCATATCTTTTAAAGCACTTCTAATTACTTCATTGAATATAACTTCAATTCTTTGAAGTTCCCTGATCCCATGGGTGGTCATCCATCCCTTAAGATTATTTTTCCCAGGCTTGATACACAGAAAGCTAGATGTCTCCCATCATTTCAGAATGAGTACAGTGCATTACAAATGTTATGTGCACCATAACATCACATACATACCATACACACCAAGTCTTGAATTCACCATCTGGTTTCCCGATTCATAAACTGAGTTCCATAACTATTATTCCTTTGAAAGATGTCCAAGTTTCCTTCCAATCATCTTCTTGAATTTTCCATGTATTGTATCATCAAGGCCTAAAGTGGTCCCAAGTATTTGATAATGTCTCTCTTCTTATTGTTTCATCGCTCCTCCGCCACGAGACAAATCTCTTCCAACGAAGTTGGTATTTCCTGCTCCCGAGTAACATCCTCGGTAATCCTATTTTGACATGTTGGTCGTGACTTCCAATTGATACCATAATTACAAACCCAATTAGTTTTAAATAAAAGATTGATTTCAACATTATCTTAGATTAACCTCCTAAGCCAAATGCATAACAATTAAGAATGCCAAGTTAAAATTTTAACCTAAGATTACCAACTCAAGGTTAAACTAATCAAAACTAGGTCATTCGATTTACAAGTGTTGGATTAGGTGTTTAAGAAAATAACTAAATTAGTATAATCTTGAATTATTAGCAAAGTCCTTTTGGGTTGCTCTCAAACCTAGTAATTTACTGAAATTTTTTTCAGAGCGAAAATGATTTATTAATTTATTATATGGTTATAAATTAATTAGAAATCAAAATAAATAATTTATTAATATATTATGAGAATGATATAATAATTAGAAATAATATTGTTTAATTAAAAATTAATTAGAATTAATTTTGGGATTAATTGGATTAGTTAAAAGTGGAAGGACTAAAGGTGACAATGCTTAAAAGGTGAGCATTGGTAAATTCTAGAACCTCTCATAGGGGTTATAGTTCTATATAAGTTCTAGATGGTTTCTAGAGATTTTCTTGGGCTATAAGGAAACTTGGATGCCATAGGGAGAAAGCAAAATGGATAAGGCTTATCCAAGGAAACTGCCTTATCCTAGCATTCCTTAGTCACATATATAAACCCTCTTGGGGTTATGATTTCCACCCACCCTTTTTCCAAGAGATATTACCAAAAATCTCCTTCCCCATCTTCTCTCCTCTTTATCCACCAACTTGCTAGGGTTTGGGTGTGAGCCATTAGAGGCACGAGACTTATGATGCTTGCTCTCTGAAGACCAACAAAGGAAGGATTACTAATTTATTTGCAATAATAAACTAAGGTATGTATTTTATAATAACTCTTTAGTATTTTTGAAAATGACAATATACTTGTATGGTTCTTGATATTCAATAGTCGTTTGCAAATCATAGTGAGAACATAGATTCTTTAGGGTGCATGTGAACTTAGGGTTTATGTTTTCCAACAAAAATAGTTTTTTGTAACATATAAAATCCATTAGTGGTATCAGATCCATTGTTATCATTAATCTTGCACAAAGTTGAATAGATCAAAATTAGTGTTTGTAGAAACTAAACCCAAAGGAGGTATATTCGAAAATGCCATAGGGTTCTTGAAATCATAACATCCACCCTATATTTTTTAAATCTACAATGGTTTTAGAAACCCTATCCCCCTTGCCTAATTTTTTGAAAATTTAAGGATCCCTTCTAGGGTTTGCCTTGTTTCCTTATTTGTTATTTTAAGAGCCTTAAAATTTGAACAATTAAAACATAGTAAGCTCTATCCTATTTTCAAAAACTAGAAGGCTAAGGATGAAGATTAAATTGAATTATTTTACTAATTGTTTAATTGTAAATAATTATTTGATCCATATTGATTTAATTAAATTAATTAATTGTTTAATTAAAAGATAAAGATTAAATCAATATTGGTTTATTTTAAATTAAATTAGTTTTATATTGATTTCACAAAAAAACTTAACCTAGTATTTTAGAAAAGTTTTAAAATACACCTTATACTGTATATAATAAAAAGATCAATATAATATATGTATAAGACAAGTCAGTCAAATCGCTAGTACGCCTTATTCACGAAACCGTATTGTAAATAGTGTATAAAGAAGCGGCCTAAAAAATGGCTGGTGAATGAGTATCTACTCTCACCCACGGCTCACCTGCGTGGTGAAGGTCGTTAGCCGAACGGATTTGATATGACATAATCTCATTAATAAGTATAATGATATGAAGTAACTAAAATGTTTTATAAAATCCCACTCTTAGTTACTTTAGTAAAATGTGAAAAGTATGTTAATCCATAAAATTGCACATTATAGTTTATATGTAGTTAGTGGAGCGCATATGGTTAACCAACACACTAATAGTGACTATAAAGAATAATAATGGGCATCTCAAAAATTATCATTGTTAATAGAGTGTGTGTGGTTAACCAGCACATCAATGAGAGATGATAAATGACATCGAGAGTTCCAATCATATTTGTATGGTTATTCACGTCTTGTTTGTCATCCCCGGTATCTCAGTCACAAATAGAAGATCATAATCTAAGATCAAACATGTTATTAATAGATTCAATGAATCTCAAAAGATCTAAGAATTTCATAGTTCGAAATTAGTGAATTGTTTTTACCTACCTTTATAAATTCGCGATAAGATTACAACATCCTCTTATTAGTTGTGAAATGTTATACTGGATCCTAGCCTTAAATATTAATTGTGGGTTAAAATATTAAGGATTATTGTCATCTAACTAAAACTTATTTTTCTCTATAGATGTCTACTTCTGGTGATACTTCTGCTTCTCAAAACACTACCCATAACTTCTCCATTCTCTCGATTATGTCTAAGGTGACATTGGATGGCACAACTACAATGATTAGATGTGTAATATCAGGATGTCTCTTCGATACAAGGGCAAAGAGTATGTCCTTGAGAAACAACTTATCAATATCGGTGAAGCTAATGCCACTCCTGAAGAAATAACTTCCTACAAGAAACACTATGACAACGCGACTAAGTTTTCTTGTATCATGGTCGCTACCATGATTCTTGAGTTTCAAAGGTTCTACAGGACTACTAACCATATGAGCTGAACTTAGATCTTGTTGAAAAGTATCACAAGAGAGCTCATAAGAAAAGTATGAAGTCATCAAAGCTATCATGGCATGTAAGTTGAAGGATGGAGAGTCAGTCTGCAACCATGTACAAAGAATGCAAATATAAATGGAGCGCCTTGAAAAGGTCAATGTGAATTTTGATGAGGAGATGGCCATTGACATGGTCCTCAACTCCTTGCCACCTTGTTATGATCACTTGATATTGACTTATCATTTGAACAACAATGAAACCAAATTGGCCTAAATCCACAACCTATTGCAAACATCAGAGTCAGGGATGAAAAAGAGTTATACCCCTACTGCTACTGGTACTGCTATACTAGCCATTGGGAAGAATAAAGGGAAGAAAAAGAAAGATGCTTCTAAGCAAAACTGGAAGGGCAAGGACTATATTGGATCATTTAGTAATGGCCCAAAATCGAAGCTCAATTTTGATATCCCTCATGTGAGTTATCCCAAAAAGGCCAATTGATTGTATTGTAATGTTAAGGGCCATTAGAAAGGAAGCTGTCCCAAGTACTTGTAGGACATCAAGGATGGAAAAGTGAAGCCATTGTTAACAGGTATATACACTATTCTAACCAATAAATCCCAACCTACTTGTTCTTGGGTCCTTGGTACAGGATGTGGTTTTCACATTTGTTTTGATTTGCAGGGACTAAGAGAAAGTGAAGAAGTGGAGCATGGAAGGATGAATCTGATCATGGGCAATAGGAAATCTTCTCCTGTTACCAAGATTGGAACTTATAATCTTATGCTTAGTAGTGATATTAAATTAGACCTGGTTAATTGTTGCTATCCATCACAAATGATGCCAAAACATTATTTTTTTTCATGAACTATTTAGACAAGGTTTTTGATATTCATTTAATGGCATGAATGGATCGATTTTGGTTTATAAGAATGATATATTTATGTTTAAAGCTTTACCTTGTAATGGTGTGTATGAAACTATGATTTGTGTTGATATCTTAGGTAATAGTGTATTTCGTATTGATCTAATGGTATAGACAAAGCATGCTTGTGGAATTATTGTCTTGGGCACATTAATAAGAAACACATTGACCAAATCCAAAAGGATGGAGTGTTGGAGTCATTTGACTTAAGTCCAGACGATGAATGTGAATCTTGTCATTTAGGGAAGATGACAAAATCACGTTTCACCGGATTTTGCGAAAGAGGTGAAGGTTTGTTGGATATCATACATACAGATGTGTGTGAACCCTTCATATCCACCATAAGAGATGCTAATCGATTTTATGTGACATTTATCGATGATTATAACAGGTACGGTTATATCTACTTAATCAAGAATAAATGAGAAACCTTTAAAAAGTTCAAAGAGTTTAAACATGAAGTCTAGAATCAATTAGACAGGAAAATAAATATGCTCCGATCTGACAGAGGTGGAGAGTATCTTAGTATTGATTTCCATGACTATCACAAGGAATGTGGAATTGTTTCACAATTTACTCCTCCTAGTACACCATAACTTAATGGTGTGGCTGAGAGGTGCAATCATACCTTGTTAAACATGGTTCGTTCCATGATGAGTCGAGCTTGTTTTCCCATTTCTTTATGGGGGCATGCCTTAAAGACAATCACCCATATTGTGACATCCCCAATTTCTCGGCCAGAAAAGACCGATTTGTTTATGCCTTGTTTTTATAAAATCAGAGTAATCTTTTAAAGAAAAAAATTGCGGAATTTGTTCCCAAAACAAAATATGATAAAAATTATCAAAGCATTTCTTTAAAGAAATGTATTTTCATTATATAACAAAATCTCGGGATGTCATGTTCAATACAAACCAAGAGCATAAACAGAACAAAATAGACCTTACAACAGTTATTCATAACTATTGGCCTATAATCCAAAATCTTTCGTCAAGTCCACCAACTTATACTCTTGTGCAATTACCTGTAATGCAAAGAAAACTGAGTGGGTCAGGCTTGGGAGCCTGGTGAGCATATAGGGTTTTCAACCCACAATAATATAATTATTATATTTAATTATCAAACAATCAATTCAAATACCCACCCCCATTATCTCCATTTATTTCTTAAAGATTTATCCTAAGAACCAATTACCCTTCTCCCATTCATTCCTAAGGATTGCCCTAAGGAACTGACACAAAGTCTAGTGCTACCAAGGTTCTTAGATTACCTCTGGTGAACACGTAATTCATAATAATTAATGAACACCTAGTTCAAGAACACCTAATGAACACTTAGTTCCAATATTACCCAATGAACACTAAGTTCAAATATCTAATGAACACTTAGTTCGAATATCTCTGGTGAACCTAATCACCTAAGGAACACAGAGAATGAAAGCTCTTAGTTTAAACAACGTGATAATAAAGTATATCTTGATCCTGTAAAACCACTAATGTTATAAACACATATAAATTATATTTCTAAAACAATATATCCCATCCCGTCGACCCCCACATACTGACCCTATACAATGATCTTACGAGATCTAGCCTAAGGAATCGATATGAACCACAAACAAACAAAGCTGCTTCAAAAATTCCCTGGCATCAAACGAGGATAATAAAGACATCAAATGAGGGGAATGGAATAAGTTTCACCACGAACCTTCGTTCGTAAAAGAAAGAACCACAAGACAATTAAGTCAGGGGTAGTTATCTAGATAACAATGCCTAGGTGTGGTCCGACTATCATGAGGTATGATACCCCCAAACTCTACCTATCCCAACATCGAACTTTGCCTAGCAGTGGCCTGAATACATGAGGTATTTAACCCCCAGACGCACCCTATCCAGCAATATAACACCAAACATACCTAGCAGTGGTCTATTACCGACACACTTTACTAGGCAGTTTATGAAGTTCCCTTAATTACTTCGTGAAAGAAAACGCTGACATATGAAGCTCGGTCGATCACCTCATAAAAGAAACACTGAATCCAAAGCTCTCTCAAAATAAAAGTATGGGGAAATACTACTAGAGTACTCCCGTACGCTCCCGTAACCGACACACAAAATTGCAAAAAGACTTTGTACATGATAGTACATCTAGCACATTATAGTACTTTGGTATGCGAAAGAATCGTACCCGGGAACATAATAGTACCCTGGAACAAGTAGCACCCAAGACACAGAGCTTTGAAAAATATTTTTTGTACATAAAATGTACTTCTGTACGTAGGACGTACTCCAACGATCATCAATCTCACCCCACACGTACTCTTAATAAGAGACTACCTAAATTCCAATCTTAATTGAACTAAACATCCCATTTAAGTCTTAACCCATCACTAGGCAAACCTACAATGTTTATAATCAATTTTTCTAATACAATCTCCATTTAGGAAATGCTAACTAGTGTATAGTTAACACAAGTTTTTAAGTAATAGTATCATATATACACATCTTAACACATATTGAACCATATCAGATTCGCACTTTGTATATTATCAAATATATCTAACACGTATTTCGGACAATGACAAATAATTCACATACATATTATAATCAATACTCGTATTAAAATCATGTTCCTAAAAGGGACTATACACATGATACCTTATCGGATGAACACGCAGTTCTAAAATACATAATCCGTACTCCCGGATCTTAAATTTGCCTCATTACCTAATCCATATTCTCGGATCTAAAACTAACCTCTTGATCTGATCCATACCCTTGGATCTAAATCTAACCTCCTGCTCTGATCCATACTCTTGGATCTAAAACAAGTTTATCTCTTTATCCTTTTATCTCATGGTCCAACCCACCTTTTATCACCTACCAACAACCTCATCAACTCATGTTCTACCCAACATATTTTTAGATACAAAATACATATATAGTTTAACTCATTAAAACTTATATAATTCGTCCAATTCCACAATCATCTCAAATAAACAACAATATATTATACACATAGCACATATTTCATAGCAAATACTTAATATTTATGTGTTAGAAGAAAGTGACCACACACTCACGTGATTAGAAGATGATCGGACAGCACTACGGCTTGTAGAAGTAGTATTATCCGGTAGATCTGGAAGATCTTCAAAAAAACCGGGCTCCTCGCGGGCAGAGTTTCGGCTCGGGAATTGCACTTCTCGGGATCTTCGGGGCCTCGGGACTTGCTTCGGGGCTCGGGAATGATATCAGGGCTTCGGGATAATTTTTGCACGAAAAATGATGCAAAAACGCGAGAAAAAGGGAAGAAATGAGCAAAGAAGTCGGTTTCCCTCGACACCCTTTTATAGGGGGCTGGAAACCCATTTACGCTGGGCGTAACTTTACACTACGCTGGGCGTAATGTGGATCAGATCCCTGACTCCCCCCATGGATAATATCGGTTAATTTATAATTAAATTAAATATCGAAAATATTTAATAAACTTCAAAATTCATATCTTCCTCATACGAACTCCATTTTCGACGTTCTTTATATCCCCACGTAGGTGAGACTACACTCTACAACTTTCGTTTAGACTTCGTCGGTTAATTTTGAATTTATTTATTATTATTTATTTTTAGCAGGTCGGGACAGGAAAACTCCGTTATAAAATCATAACTTCTTTATCCAACGTCCGTTTTCGCCTATCTTTTCATCGTTTCACTACAATTAACAAGATCTTCGATTCTCGTTTAGATTGTTTTGGTTAAAAACCGCTCGATCTCAAATCGAGTATTCGGGCTGCATACCGCTAAGTCGAAACTTAGAAAAATCATAACTTCCTTATACGAAGTCAGATTTGGACGTTCTTTTTATGCACGCTCATGGCTTAACGAACTGTACGACTTTTTTTTAGATTGCTAAGGCTAAATATCACTCTAACATAAATTCACTTTTTACGTCATTCAGCATCGTGTCGGTTCTGCCGCGAAACTGCGACAGGTCATAACTTCTTCGTTATAACTCGGATTTTGGCGTTCTTTGTATGCACGGAAACCTTGTAACATATAGTATAACTTCGTTAAGATTATTCATTCTAAATAATCTTTCATCAAAAATTCATTTTTGATGCCTATCGTCTCTAAATTGACTAGCCCGGATCTACGGGTGTTACACATATCCTCAATCTTGTCCCTACCAAGAAGGTTGCCAAAACACCTAAAAAGATGTGGACGAGGAAAGTTCCCTCTTTAGCACATATTAAGGTTTGGGGTTGTGAAGCTTTCGTTAGACGAGAGACTCATGACAAGCTAGAAGTTAGAAGTGAGAGATGTATTTTTGTTGGTTACCCATAAAATTATTTTGTATATTTGTTCCACAGACCTGGTGAGAACGCGGTCTTTGTAGAATGAAGAAGTGTCAAGAGAGAGAGAGAGAGAGAGAGAGAGAGAGCTCATATGAAAAGAGGACAGTTACAGTACCATTGATCTTGAAGAGATTCAAGAGTCAACCGATGAAGGAACCTTAAAAGATACTAGCGCTCAACCAAAGGATGAGACTCCTGTTGAACTCATTGATGATTTGTTACCTCTTCGATGTTCTAGTAGAGTTAGCATGCCACCAATGTTCTATGGTTTATTTATAATGTCATATGGTGATACATTTATCAATGATCAAATGCAAGTAAATTTGGATAGGCTAGCTAACTACAAGTAAGCAATGGCAGCCCCTGAAGCTACCAAATGGAAAGAGGCAATGACAACGAGATTAATTCCATGTATCACAACCAAGTTTGGAATTGCGTTGATCAAGAACATGGTCAAAAGATAGTTGGGTGCAAATGGTTCTTCAAGAAGAAGACCGACATGGATGGAAATGTAAACACTTGCAAGGATCGACTGGTTGCAAAGGGATTTAATCAAACCCCAAGGATTGAGTATGATGAGATCTTTTCACCAGTAGCTAAGATAAAGTCTATCAGGATAATGCTCGCCATAACGGCCTCTCATGATTATGAAATATGGCAGATGGATGTCAAAACTACTTTCTTAATGAGAAGTGGGCTAAAGATGTTTACATGAGTCAGCTAGAGGGTTAAGTAGATGCAAAGTATCCTAATACAATGTCTAAGCTTGAGAAATCCATTTATGGATTGAAATAACCATATCGTAGCTGGAATCATTGCTTTTGTGAGAAAGTCAAAAAATTTGGTTTCTTTAGGAGTGAAGATGAATCATGTATGTATGAAAACGCTAGTGGGAGTATAGTAGCCTTTCTGGTATTGTATGTTGATGACATACTCCTTATGCTTCAGCAGTAAGATCGATCATGTATGCTATGACATGTACTCTCCCTAATGTGTCTTTTGCTTTGAGCATGGTCTGTGGTTTTCAGGGAAATCCTGACAAAACTCATTGGACAGCATTAAAGAACATTCTCAAGTATCTGGAAAGGACAAATGATCTGATTCTACTCCTTGGTGGTAGTGATATGTTGAGAGTGATTAGGTATAGTGACGCCAACTTTCAAACAGATGGAAACAATCTTCATTCTCAATGTGGCTGGGTGTTTATGTTAAATAGAGGGGCAGTTACTTGGAAATGTTCCAAGCAGTACATGGTGGCTAATTCTACTTGTGAATCATAGTACATAGCAGCAAGTGAAGCATCAAAGGAAGCGGATTGGCTGAAGAACTTTATTGGCGATCTCTGAGTAGTTCTAACCATTCAGGAGCCCATGGAAGTTTTCTACGATAATGAAGGAGCGATTGCTTTGACCAAAGAACCAAGAGATCCTGGTAAACTGAGACATATTGACATAAAGTACGATTATATCATACATAGAGTTGAATAAGGTCATCTCATAGCGCAGAGAGTTTCATTAGAATATAATCCTGTAGATCCTCTCACAAAGGATCTGAGTAGCATTAAACATAGTCAATATGCTAGGAGAATTGGTTTGAGAGATGTCATTAGTTTTAGTAGTTAGATGATTAGTTTGAAACTTGTAACAAAAATAAATGTAATTTATTTTGGTGATTGAATAATAGAGATTATTTATGAGTAATGTTTACTGCCGTTGTCAGTTATTTACTTTTGTGTTTCATTTTGCATGTTTTACTTCCTGAATAATTTGATTATTCAAAATTCCATAGTCTCTCATACTTTAGAAAGTAAGTGGTGAATGCAGACTGTCTTGAATTGGATTGTAGATTGTCTAAGGAGTTTAGACATAGCAATTGTGTTGCTATAATGTTCATGAGTACTTAGAAAATGGAGATTTGAGTATTAGATAAACCCATGCTTAGATAATTACTTCATGGATTCTATCACGAGTAATTATGAGATGATAATATCTTATATTCTTAAAATGGAGAGATATGAGTTGTAATTTACAAGTCAGTTGTATGTTGGTGTTACGTAAGCGCATCAGTAACTTGTTGTTATAAAACGTAGTATCGTGTGTAATGTGGTGAGTGAAAGATACAAGCATATGAGTCAAAATTTATTCATTCCTTTTGCCCTAATTTGAAAAGCAATATCTTTGGGCCCCTCAGTGATTTTGTGTTGAATTATAGTGTTGGGCCCAACCAGGACTAAATTGGTATGTTTAATTAGAAGTCTTATGACGTCATCACAAATTAGGAAATCGGGAAACAAACTTTTGGAAAATGAGATTGATTATAATCCATGTCTCACGTCCATATGATATCTAGAAGAATGGGGGAATGTTTGATCACTTATCTAAATGACAAAATATCTAATCGGATTAGAGTTTGGCAGTATCTTTGGAAAGCACCATTTGTTGTTTAATTTTGAAGTTATACTGGTAATTTAGTTTTAGACTTATCCAAGAGGAAAACTATTAGATTAGGTGTCTAAGCCAATAACTAAATTAACATAATCTTGAATTATTACCAAAGTCCTTTTGGGTTTCCATCAAAACTCATAATTTAATGTAATGTTTTTTTTAGAGAGAGGCTGATTTATTAATTTATTATATGGTTAATAAATTAACTAGAAATCAAAATAAATAATTTATTAATAGATGATGAGAATGATATATTAATTAGAAATAGTATTGTTTAATTAAAAATTAATAAGAAATTAACTGGATTAATTAAAAGTAGAAAGACTAAAGGTGACAATGTTTACAAGTTAAGAATTGAGCGATTCTAGAACCTCCCATAAGTGGACAGTTCTAGAGAAGTTCTAGATGGTTTCTAGAGCTTTTCTTGGGCGATATGGAAACTTGGATGCCTTAGGTGAAAGCAAAAGGGATAAGCCTTATCCAAGAAATTTGCCTTATCCTAGCATCCCTTAGTTAGCTATATAAACTCTCTTGGGGTTATGATATTCGTCCACCCTTTCTACAAGAGATTAAACTGAAAATATCCTTCCTCATCCTCTCTCCTTTTTAGCCTCCAAGTTTCTAGGGTTTGGGTGTAAGCCATTAGAGGCACGAGACTTCCGATACTTGCAATCTGAAGACCAACAAAGGAAGGATTACTAGTTTATTTGTAATATTAAACTAAGGTATGTATTTTCTAATAACCCTTTAGTATTTTCAAAAATAGCAATGTACTTCTTCGGTTCTTGATATTCAATAGTTGTTTGCACATCATTGTGAGAACATAGATCCTTTAGCGTGCATGTGAACTTAGTGTTTATGTTTTTCTACCAAAAATAGTTTGTTCTGTAACATATAGAACCCATCAAAAAGAGAATAAGGGATGCTAAGACTAATTTATATAAGCACACACATTTATATTCTAATTTACAACTAGAGACTCCAGTTTAAATCTAAGCACCTAGTTCACTTAAACCAAAGCTCTGATACTAAACTGTAACACCCCTCGCACGGGACTATTTGAAATAGCCTTTAATAAAACTTTCAAAATAGTTTTAGATTTTTAATGTACGGAAAACGATCCCAAAGTTTAACTTAAATATTTTACCGAGTTCAAAAGCGGATAACAGTCCCAATTAAAAAGTTCCGAAAACATTTAGTGGCTTAATATAATATTTCATGCGAGAGTGTTAAAACAGATACCAAAACAAAAGTTTAAGAAAGCATTACAAACCAAAGGTCTTCTAAAAGTCCAAAGCTTATGATTCGCCTAAGCTTCTGACGATATCTACTAACCTGCAAAAATTTATCAACAAATGGGTTAGGCTATGGGGAACTTAATGAGTACGATCCTAAAGTTAGACATTATGGATTGTGTATGAATAAACACTTTGGTTCATACACCAATGTACAAACTTGTACCTTCTCAAAACCACAAAACCAACAATAATCAATTTGGGGAAAAATATAGCTTTTATCAAAGAACATTGTCATTATTGACAATGTCCATACAAACTTCACTATCAAATAAACAACACCAAGTGGATGTACCTTGAGTAGCACCTCTTAATACTTAAAACCCAAATACTATAATTAAATGAATAAATGGTCAAGTGAGCTAAAAGGAGATAAAAATGCATATTCTTGACGGAGATTAGTGCCCATAGTCATAACAAACCCGATAATATTACTGTAAATAAAAATTTCCTTTTGGGTCACATGCAGGAGAAAAATAAAGTAGAACTGAAAAAAATAATTATACATTAGAGACTTGCTTTGCTAATTGATTAATAGTTTAATTAATTAACAGAGAATAAAGGAATTTAGAATATTCCATAATGATTTGAAATAGCTAGATAATTACAAATATCTTTGGTAATTATATTTAGGGTTTCAAATCGTCTCTCCATATAAAGAGATGTCAAAACCCGGTTTTGGTACATGAGAAAAATACCCTTCAATCACCAAAGTTTGGAACCCTAAGAAAACCCTAGTATAACCCAAACCCAGTTTCGACGATGTGGTCACTAGATTGCCACAATGTTATCCATTACATAATTGTTTGATTAATTCAGTTTGTTGTTGGCGTTCGAGGTTTTTTCATATCTACAAAGGTTTTGAGTCTTGAGTGCGATCACAAGAGAGAGAATCTATGTTGGGTTCTTAAGTTCGATCAAATGTCTAGACAAAAGAAGACCAAGAAAAACCATAAGGTATGTTTATTTGTTTTTGAGTCCTATTGAGTTGCATGAATTTGTTTGAGTTAGATATGCTTGTTTCTAGTCTTTAGATTAGAAAAAGTGTTGTTTCCGCTGCCTTTTTTTAATCTTTTCCTAGGCTCGAAACCCATCAGTGGTATCATAACGTAGGTTAAGTGAAGTCTATTGCAGTTAGATTTTTATTGATTGTATGTTAGGGTTTGTACGTGTAAGATTTATGTGTTTAAATCGTTTTAAATATTCTAAAAAATTTCCCTGTCGAAATTGAAGATGTTTATGCTTTGAAAAACAACTTCTGTGTCATTATGCCCCTTCGCCATGACGTGGATGGTCCTCCACCATGTTGTGGTATTTGTTGGATGTTGAATCTAGATTGCGACTGTCTCATCGCCACGTCGTGGTCCCTACGTGGACACATCAAGGTGAGTTGCTGAAGACTTAAAAATAAATACTGGTCTCATGTTTTTCTAGTACCCTATGACGTGGTTGTCCATTCCCCACCTCATGGAACCCGATGTTCTAATATTATGAATTTTGTTTCTCATTTTTTGTTTGCTTTAATACTTTTTTTAATTTTAAAACATATACAAACTAGCCTCTATACTAAAATATAAAGTCAATTTGATTTAAGTATAAGATTAATTAAAAGACAAATATTAGGACTTTAATAATTTAATTGTTGTCTTACATCTTATTTTTTTGTCAATAGAATTAGAAGATATAAATTTCAAATGTGTATATGTAACGCCCGCAGATTCAGGCTAGTGAATTTAGAGGCAATAAACATCAAAAAGAAAACTTTTGATATAATATTATTTAAAGTAAATAATATTAACCAAGTTATAGTATATGTCATAAGGATTCCGTGCATATAAAGAACGTTGAAATCCGACTTATAACGAAGAAGTTATGACCCGTTGAAGTTTACAACTAAACCGACATGACGTCGTGTAACGTAAAAGTGAATTTTTGATAAACTAATTTTTAGCCGTAGAAAAATCTAAATGAAAGTCATAGTATATATTATACCAAAAGCGTGTATATAGAGAACATCTAAATCTGACTGCGTTTGAGGAAGTTATGATTTTTCTAAGATTTGGCATAACAGTATGCAACCCGAAAATCGAATTTTAGAATGATCGATTTTTAGTCGACACAATCTAAATGAGAATCTAAGATCTCATTAATAGGAGCTCAACGATATAAAGACAGACAAAAACGGACGTCAGATGACAAAGTTATGAATTTTTAACGGACTTTAACTATCTAAGCCTGTTAAAATATAACTTTAAAAATAATGTCAAAATTTGCCAAACATAAACTATATGAAAGTTGTAGATCACATCGCTACCTACGCGTAGATATAAAGAACGTCAAAAACGGAGCTTGTATGCAAAAGTTGCAGAATTTAGAAGATAATTAATGTTTAGGATTAGCCAGCAAGTGACACGTGGCGAGATCTCAGCACCACTTTCTTCCCCACAACTTTGCATGTGATGCTGACATGTGGCTTGAGTACGCCCCACGTAGCACTTGGTACACCCTGCGTATTACGTACGCCCAACATACGTACATGATGCCAGCCTATAAATAGAGCTCGTTGCTTCTCATTTTTCCACACCAATTCTCATCCACTTCTCTCCTAACACCCCAAACCCTCAAGGTGTTTCCCTAGCAACTCTTAGGTGTTAGAGGCGAGTCCCGGAGCACCAGAAGGCCCCGAGAATAAGAGCTTTCGGCTTAGAAGTTTGCCTGTGCAGAGCCCAGTTCTTCGCTAAACCCCCTTGTAAGTGAGTTCTGCTTACCCTATTTTAAGTATAACTTATGTTTAAGTTCATTATCGTTATTTTGAACATATAAACAAGATTTTTTAGTGATTCCAAGTCATTATATTGATTGATCTACTTATGGGGATTATGTCTAGGCTGTGATTTAGTGAGATGTTTAAAGTGGGATTTCCAAACAGTATACTTTGTATACCAAACGAACCCTACCTCTGATATGATCCTACCTGGTTGTTCATTACTTGATAGATCATGAAATTAGACTTTGAGTTAATGATGAATCTAGACTAATAATTAGTCGCAATAAATATTAGACTAAAATTTAGCGATAATAATGTTAGGTTTCGTCAACGGAAAAGACATTGGTTAGAAGCGAAGCAGTGCCCGAATTTCGAGTCATCACTTTAACAAGTGAGTGCATAGTTACTTTCATCCTACACATAGATATGATGTATCCGGATAATTACATGCTTATGTGCTTATTATCTATGTAGTAAATATTATGTGTTAGATAAGATTATGTGATGATGTTAACTGATTTAATCATATAAGTATTATATATTTACAATTATGTATTGGGTAGCGACGAGTGATGAGAGATAGGAGATGATAGGAAGGTGATGATAACTAGGTGATGATAGATATGCGATGATGAATAGGTGATGTGAGATAAGAGATGATTAGGTGATGCCATAACCTTGATCTGCGATGTTGCGAGTAGTTATCTACCAGAGTATAGATGGTGACCACTGACTAATCTCAACAAGTCATGTGGAAACACTGGCAGGCTCATAATGTGTAGGTGATGAATTACGAGTTCAAGCAATGTAGTAACTACATATTCATGTGATGATACTCTAACCCTTATTGGACACGTATTGGGGGGAGTAATCCCTGAATCAGTATTCTATATGTGATGTAGGTGATGATCCTTAGGAAAGGTCCATAGGAACAAACATATAAGGAAATGAGATGATGAGAGGTAAATACGATGTAAGAGATGACCCTTAGGATAAATCTTTAGGGAATATTAAATAAAGAAAATAGGGATTGGTAATCGGGTTAATTGTTTGACATGAAATATGTGAAGAAAGAAATTAACTATATTATTATGGGTTGAAAACTCTTTGTACTCACCGGGTTTCCCAACCTGACCCACTCACTTTATTTGAATCACAAGTATCGATTTGAAGGTACATTACACTAGGAGATTAAATGAGATGTAAATCATTTGTGTAAATCAATGTAAGGTTTGTTTAAGCTTATATTTCTGTATTTACGATGAAATCTCGGTGTTTTAAATAAAAATAGATTTCTTCATAATTGCTTTAATAACATCATTATCATGTTTTCTAGGAACAAATTCCTGAATACTACTTTTCAGAAAGGATACTTTGATTTTTAAATAAGCATAAATAAAAATTTTAAAATTACCGTGAATTTGGGGATGTCACAGTATATATAGTAAATGTATTTATATATCACACTAATACACAAACATTGCACCCTTTCTTGTTTTCTAAATGTGCATTGTTAATCTTACCACGACTAGGCTCACCTACTTTAATTGCTATAAAGAAGGTTCTAGGAGGTCTATTTGATTCCTAACGAGGTTGGCTTTTAAGCGGCATTGTTCGCTACCCTCACTACCTTCTTGCGTTTTGAAGTAGCATTACCAAAAGGGGTTGATAGGACAATTGTGCAAAGTTAAAATTACTAACTTAATAAGGAGTAAATCAAAATCCTGTTTTATAATAGTAATGTGAACTTTGAGCTTTCCATTGAAATTACACCTTGTGGTATATTCTTTTTGATGTAAGCGTGTGTGGTTTACCAGCTTGTCAAGAAAAGAATATAGTCAAAGAAAGGTATATGGTGATCACAATTCTTAAGCGTTATTTGAGCCGACACTCATTGTAACTTCGCATTGTTGATTCACCATTTGGATTCATGATCATCAGCTAATCTCGTGACATCCCCTATTTGTTAGTACCCAAAAAAATTATTTATGCTTCCAAAATCATATCATCTTATTTTGCGGAAAATCCAAATATAATAAAACATTTTGTGGAAACTGTTTCGTTTTATTAAACATATCTTTGAATAAAGAAGTTGTTTCAAAATAGAAAACTCTAAGGATTTCATAATCGATACACAACATAAGTTACAACGTAAAGACTTATAGTCTAGAACACTATTGCATGTTGTCTCTTAAGCACTTGACATCCTAATCAAGATCTAGCTGGTATAGCTGTGTTACCTATGATGCATATAATTTGAGTGATTCATGTCGGGAAACCAGGTGAGACACATAGGATTTTCATTCCCACAATATTATGATGATAATATTCCATAATTATTAAACCTACAAAACCAATTGTTACCAAACACTACAGATATATAATCTAACAAAGATATCTATAAGCCACTACAACCATACATACCTATCCCATCCAATTCTCACAAATCCTAATCCATGATCATCAAGAAGAATTTACCTAACTAAATGAATCATTTAGAATAATGGTTTGACTACATAGCCAACAGATTCCTTGGCTAGTGTAAGTCATAAAGGCACCCGAGCCTTTAGAGTATTTAATAAATATGGAATCCACATTTCATCTACATCTCCGGGTCGTAAATCCACACTAGCAATGTAGTTTACAAGACTATCTAGAATATCAAGTGTTGTCATCATACTCTGTTAGATTACCAGGCATATTGTTTCAATTTCCTGATCGGACCCACCATATCTGGTTGTCTAAAGGAACATTGTATTGTTGGTACGTAACTCGTATAACAACACCTGATAGTGTCATAAAACATAATTCTACTCTTCGTTCCTACTGTACACACTCTTAATATGATGCTACCCAATATCCAAACTTAATTAAACTAAGCATCCCCTTTAAGTCTTAATGTATAACTAGACAAGGTTTCAATGTATAAAATCAATAAATTTCCTGCAATATTTCTACAATACATGGTATAACTAAATGCTCTTTGATTTAACTCGAACTCAGCATCCTTTATAAATCTTATTTCATTAATAGGTAAGACTATAATGCTTATAATCAGTTTCCAAAAACATTTTTTATTTATACCATATTAATGCAATACAATATATGAGTATTATTTTATCCAACTTAACTAAATTTAAATATTCTTTATACGTCTTAGTTTAGAATTTAAACGAGACTACAATCCTTTTAATTGACTTTTAATACTAACTTTGTTTAAACGACACTTGTCATAACTTGGTGTATATACTTAACATAGATAATTAGGTATTTTAACATATCATAATCTTTTAAGCAACAATACCTTATTTTAATACTATCATGTAATATCATATAAACACTTTAGTACGTATATAACCAAATATGGTTCACATAATGCATGTTATCAAATACACATTTAACAAATATTCCAAATAATAAACATTTAATTCACATATAAACTTCCAACAAATATTTAATGTGTTTAAAATATTACTCAAATTAAATCATGGTCATGAAAGTAACTATAAACTCACCTGATTTAGGTGGAAAACTCGTGGGAAAGTAAGTCTTTGACTAACATGTTAGATTTCTCTTTAAAATGACCTAAATACGAATATTACTAATCCTCAATATTTCATTCGTATTTATAAAGTTTAATCATTATAATATTTTCTCAGATTTATCAATAATCTCAAAAGAAATATTAACTTATAGTTGATAATAAACAACATCGTATCGGAGGTAGGATCCATTTAGCATATAAATATATAATGTTTGAAAAATTCACTTTAAACACCTCATCAAGCTTACATCGTCATCATTCCCATAAGTAGATTGGTCAGTATAATGACTTGTATTACTGATAGATGTTATTTATAAGTTCATAATAATGATTATAAATATAAATATAAGTTATACTTAAAGCACATTAAGCATAACTCAACTTACAGGTTGTTTGACGAAAAACCGGACATTACGCGGGCATAACTTCGAAACCAAAAACTTCTTTTTGTCGAGCTGTCTAACATCTTAGAGCCTCGCTAAAGTAATCCAAAAACTAAAAATATTGGACTCAAAATGGGGGAAGAATTCTCGAAAGTTTTGGAGTGAAATGTGAAGAGAAATGAGCAAATCTTGCAACTTATTTATAGTCTGCCTGGGGAGAATTCTTCATACGAGCTCCGCTTTTGACGTTATTTATATCATCAACTTCGTATTGAAGGATACTACAACTTTTATTTAGATTGTTTTGGCTAACAATCAACTAATATTTATTTTAATTTTTGTGTCGCATCCAAAATTTCAAAAAAATCATAACTTCCTCATACGAAGTTAGATTTATGCGTTCTTTATATGCACGCTTTATTATTAATGACTACTTCTACTTTCCTTTACTTTACTTTGGCTAAAGTCAATCTATCTTCGGTTCAATTTTTATGATGTACATTGTTGAATCGGCTTGAACATGAAACTTAGATTAATCATAACTTTCTCAAAGGAAGTCAGATTTAAACATTTGTTATATCCTCGAGATGGCCATCACAACTAATATGAATCCTGCGAAGATTATTTATCCTAAATAATAATTTAGTCTTAATGTTCAATGTATCCCTCAACGATAATTTTTATATTAAGTTTTTCTAATAATATTTGTTCACATATTGTACAAACGATAATTATTTATTAGCTTGTAATGTGTACGAAACACCATTACCCTATTCAAGGATTTTATTTATTCAATTAAATGTATTATTATTATTATTATTATTATTATTATTATTATTATTATTTTCATTGTCATCGTCGTCATCATCATCATCATCATTATACCATAAATGTCTAGCCCGAATTTACAGGCATTGCAAATCCATTCATGATTGCTAAATGAGCATTAGAAGAGATTAACATGCTATTGGAAAAAGTCTATAAATCTCGATTTCTAGGAATTTCATGTAGGTTGAGATCGACAATAGTTTGTCTACCTAAATAACTTCATTTTGTAACTTTTGGCTAATCCACTTTGCATTGTATCTTTGCATTTTGATTAACAAATTGATCTTGGATAATTATTTTAAAAGGATTTCTTGATCAAACTAATTATGTTTCTTTTTCCTTAGTAGACGAACCATGGTTCGAGTGCCTCTCCTCTTCATACTCCTACTGCACTGACATCTCCATCAAACTTCTCACTACTCTAACTCCTTTTCCGAGATAAGCTCATTGGTCCAAATTACATTGATTGGATTCATTACCGAAGGATCACTATGAGGTACGAGATAAAAGGAGTATGTCTTTAACGGGAAACTGGATGAGGAGCTTCCTGACGATGCTACTGAAGAAGAAGCAACCAAACATTAAAAGGATCGCAATCACTCTTGAGGTCTCGTGTCTGATGTTAGCGACCATGTCTTATGAACTCCAAAAGAGTGGCGAGAAACTTAGGGATTATGACATGAACGAGTGTAACGACCCAATTTTCACGTCCAAAAATTTCATTTTTAAATTAATACTTTGGAAAACATTTGTGAAAAAAATCGTTTGATTCTATCATTTCATAAACATATTTCGTGTCTGAAATCAAAACATAAAAACAACCATAATGTCTGAGTACAAAATCCCAGAATAGCTCATGGTGCGGAAAACAAGGTGCATGTATGATGTGCCGCTACCGCGCCAGCTTCTTCCCCTTCGAAGAAGAGGTACCTGAAAACAAAACTGTAAACTGTAAGCATGAAGCTTAGTGAGTTCCCCCATCATACCACATAACATACAATCACATAACATACAAATATTGTCAAGCATATCTGGGTGCCCGACCTACCCCTTCGGTCCTTTCGATCGGATACTGTCTAGCATATATGGGTGCTGACCTCCTCTTTGGTCCTTTCGACCGGATACTGCCTAGCATATCTGGGTGTTGGCCTCCCCTTCGGTCCTTTCGACCGGTAATCGGGGACTATTTCACCCCTACTACCACTATCACATAACATGATAACATGCTAGCACATAAACATATCAAGTAATAGCCAACCTAGATGAATATCACAAAGACAATCATATAACATACAACTCCTAATGGTGGGCCAACATTGTGGCCTTAGACCCACCGCTACTGGAAGGTAACTCACCTCGAAAAGTAGCTGCTGAAAGTCTACTTGCTAGACAACTGACTGCTACACCGGCAATCCTCCGGCTATAAATCCATAAACATAGATTAGTCACTCCTAAATACCCTTAGGTCAAAAGACACATACCCCTGGTCCAAGGTCAACTCCTTGGTCAAAGTCAACTTCCAGTTGACTGGACTCGCCGAGTCATGGCACGGACTCGCTGAGTCCCTCTCCTACTATCCTAGCATTAACTCATCAAGTCCCTCTTCCCACTCACTAAGTCACCCTTAACTCACTACTTGGGATGATTAGACTGTCTCGGGATCTGACTCGCCGAGTCCGAGAACAACTCGCCGAGTTTCATGCAATCTTCAAAGGACTCGCCGAGTTGTTCATCCAACTCGCCGAGTCTAAGACCATCTTCATAGAACTCGCCGAGTCCACTTTGGAACGCGTCGAGTCCCTTCAAACCTCCTCCCATACAGACCAAATCTGAGACATGCACCGGTTCCAAACCATAGATCTAAGCTCCTGGGGTATGCTTATCACGTAAAGTTGCAAACTTTACGTGCATGCATGGCCCTATTAGCTCCAAAAGGCAATTCCAAGCTCTTTAGGAGGTCATACACTCAATAGGGACCTCAATCACTTCAACCACAGGGACTTTACACTTCTAAGGTGTCCATAAGGTCCAGATCTGAAGTCCTTTCAGAACATAGAGCATAACTACATGGAGTTTGAGGTTTTAGCGCTTGAAAACCATCAATTAGGGACAAAAAGGGGATCTAATGAACTAGTGATCAAGGTAAGAACTTTTCTACATGAATGGAAGCTTCTCACAGTGTAGATTTCGGATCTACTTCCCCTCCTCTTACTCTTCAACCTCCTCCTTCTTCTTCTAAGCTCCAAACTTTCTTCACAAAGCCAAGAATCACTCACAAGAACAATATGGGGGCTAGGGTTTCGCTCTACAACTCTCTAGAAGTGTTAAGGACAAGGGAGGCCGAGTTAGAGTGTTTAAATAGGGTGCAAACCCCTGGATTAGGGTTTTTGTCCAGACAGCGGCTACTCGCCGAATCCGGGACCCGACTCGCCGAGTCCGCAACTTAAAATTCGCGTCTCACCCCGCTTCTACTCGGCGAGTCAGTCCTTCGACTCTCCGAGTCCAAGGCCAAAATTGCAAATCAAATAGAGGATTAAATACAAGAATATGTACCAAGAATTAGGTGCTGCAATGAGCATCTCAAAGGCATGTTTCAAGAGAAATATCAAATGGAGAGATTCAAGGTGATGAAATCAATTCAAGGTTGCAAGCAATGGGAGAATAATTCTGTGAGTAACCATGTGGTAAAGTTAAAAGGGTACCTTGACAGACATGAACATTTTGGCTTCAAATTCACTCAAGAGTTGGCTATTGATGTCATTCTTAACTCTTTGGCTATTTCATATAAGAAGTTCACCACGAACTAATATATGAATGGTTTTAAGAAGAGTATCATAGAGCTACATGGGATGCTCAAGACTGTTAGGTTTTATACAAACAATCCTATGTGTGCATGCAACCTTAGTTTGGATCTATGTTTTCACTATAAGACATACAACTTTATGAACACAAAATAAACCCTAGAATGCTTCTATAATTTTCGAAATTTACATAGAAGTGTAAAAAAACATACCTTTGTTGTTATATAGCAATAACAACTAGTTTCCTTGATCTCTTGAACTCTCTTGAACTCTTGAAAGCAAGCACCACAATTGTAGTGCCTCTAATGGCTCACAAACACCTTGAAGCAAGAAGGCAACTAAGAGAGAGAAGGGAATGAAGCTAATTTCGGCCCTAGGGTTCCCTTGGAATCAAGTGGCCTTAAATTGAAGCATAGGGTATGTATTTATACTATAGGGTGCTAGGGTTTCAGTCAAAACCCTAATGGACAGCTTAGCCACCAAGCAGCCCAAGAAACCTTATGGAATGAGGCCTTGGACGAAAATATGATGATCCTTCATCATAATTTCGTTCCCCCTTAGTCCATTAGGTTTCCTAGCCCAAAACTCAACTATCACACAATTGACAGTTTATACCCCTTTATTTAATTTGTCTCTTTTAGTCACCAAATTAATTCCTAATTAATTTATGACTAATACTAATCAAATAAATATGATTTCTCCTTTAATATATTATTCTTATAATATATTAATAAATCATAATATCTCCTCTCTCATATCAAATTACCTTGTCAAGTTGCTTTGGTGAAGGCAACCCAAAAGGACCATGCACACTCAGGTCAAGTATATACCAAATATGGTTACTGACTTAGACATTAATCCAATAGTCTCCCACTTGGATAAGTCTAGTAACTATATCTCACATATTACTTCCGTACCCGATGGCAATCGTAGCTTCCAATAGTCGCTGTCAACTCTGACCAATAATCTGTCCTTTAGATAAGGGATCGTATAATCCTCTGTTCTAGATATCATGCTAACAATACTTATTGTCTAGCATTTTATTTCTTGATCTCTGATTTGTTCGACATAGAACTCAGTTGAACACATCAACTTCATCTTGACCGGGCCCGACACATAAGTCAAACCAAATCATCAAGTGGCCGAGATATCGCTTTTATCCTCATAGAATAAAAGGAACAGAAAAACGTCGACTAATATGCCTTTATCATTTACCAGTTAAACCATACACAATAATGCGTTTTATGACATCAAGTTACTGATGCGTTTTCGCATTATCAATGTATAATCAACTAGCAAACAATAACCATATCTCTAGGTTTAAAGATTATATGATATTATCATCTTGCGATCACTTGTGATGACATTCATGAAGTAATACCAGCAAGTGTGGGTCTGTTCCAATGCTCAATACTAATTTCATAAGCACTCATAAACTTTGCAGCAAACCTTTGCTATGTCTAAAACTTTTCAGACAATCTACAAACAAATTTATGACAATCTTTCTTCATATCTACTTCCAACATATGAGCGATTGTGGACTGTTCGAATAATCTCATTATTCAGGAAGTCAAAACATGCAAAAATCGGAAAAATAGATAAATAATCAACACATGATAGAAACTTTCTTATAAATAACACACTTTTATTTAATCATCAATTGTTGAGTATGACATTATCTATTACAAGTTTCCTACCTATCTAATCTAAACTAATATCGTCCTTCAGCCCTACGCTCCTAGCGTGCTGAAAATGCTTGACCCTACTCAGTCCCTTCGTAAGGGGATCTGCTGGGTTATCTTCTGACGATACCCTCTTCACAACGAGGAGTCCTTCTTCTACCCGATGTCTAATAAAATGGTATTTCCTGTCGATATGTCGAGATCTGCCATGATCCCTTGGTTCCTTGGTTAAGGCAACCGCTCCTTCATTATCACAGAAAATTTCCATGGGCTCCTTTATGGATGGCACAACTCCAAGGTCTCCAATGAAGTTCTTCAACCATATAGCCTCCTTTGACGCTTCGCTCGCCGCAATATACTCTGATTCGCACGTTGAATCAGCTACGGTCTCTTGCTTGGAACTTTTCCAAGTCACTGCTCCTCCATTCAGGGTAAAGACCCAGCCTGACTGCGATCGGAAGTTATCCCGATCCGTCTGAAAACTAGCATCACTGTACCCTCGTACCCTTAAGTCATCACTCCCACCGAGGACTAGAAACCATTCCTTGGTCCTCCGAAGGTACTTAAGAATATTCTTAACTGCAATCCAATGTGCTCTACCAGGATTCCCCTGATATCTGCTGACCATGCTTAAAGCGAAGGCCACATCAGGGCGAGTACAAGTCATAGCGTACATGATAGAGCCTACTGCGGAAGCGTAAGGTACTCGGCTCATATCAACTATCTCTGTCTCTATACTCGGGCTCTGAGTCTTACTCAGCTTGGTATTGCTTTGGATTGGCAACTCCCCTTTCTTGGAATTTTCCATACTAAAACGCTTTAGCACCTTTTCCAAGTATGAATCCTGACTGAGTCCTATCAGTCTCTTTTCCCTGTTTCTTACTATTCTTATTCCCAGAATATAAGCAGCTTCTCCGAGGTCCTTCATAGCGAAACATTTCCCAAGCCAGGACTTGACTTCCTGCAAGGTTGGGACATCGTTTCCTATGAGTAGTATGTCGTCGACATACAATACGAGGAAGCTTATTATACTCCCACTGGCTTTGACATACACACAAGATTCATCTTCGCTTCGCAGAAAGCCAAACTCTTTAACCTTCTCATCAAAACAAAGATTCCATCTGCGAGATGCTTGTTTCAATCCATAAATAGATCTCTCAAGCTTGCATACTCTATTCGGATGCTTCACATCGACAAAACCCTCTGGCTGATTCATGTAGACATCCTCAGCCAACTTTCCATTAAGGAAAGCGGTCTTTACGTCCATCTGCCATATTTCATAATCATGAAACGCAGCTATGGCAAGCATCACCCTAATAGACTTTATCTTCGCAACTGGTGAGAAGGTCTCATCATAGTCAACTCCGGGAGTTTGAGTAAAGCCCTTCGCAACCAATCGCGCTTTATAAGTATGCACTTTCCCATCCATGTCCGTCTTCTTCTTGAAGATCTACTTGCACCCGATTGTCTTACGACCTGGTACATTATCAACCAAATTCCAAACTTGGTTGTCGTACATGGACTGAATCTCGTTGTCCATAGCCTCTTTCCATTTTGCAGACTCTGGGCCTGCCATGGCTTCCTTATAGTTGCTAGGTTCATCCAAATTTACTAGTGTACTATCACTAATAAACGTATCCCCTTCAGTAGTAATATGAAAACCATAAAACTGGGGTGGAACACTAGCCCTAGAGGAACGTCGAAGAGGTAAGGACACGTCAACAGGTTCAACAGGAGTTTCCTCCTCAAGTTGAGTGCCAGTGTCAGAGGTTCCTTCATCGCTTTGATCTTGAATTTCTTCAAGTTCAATTTGCCTCCCACTGTCTTCTTGGCCTATCAATTCCTTTTCTCGGAAAACTCCTCTTCTAGCTACGAAGACAACATTGTCACTCGGTCTATAGAAAAGGTAGCCAAAAGACTTCTGTGGATAGCCGATGAAATAACACTTCTCACTTCGAGGTTCAAGTTTGTCGTGAGTCTCTCGTCTTACGAAAGCCTCACAACCCCAAACCTTAATATGTGCCAACGAGGGAGCCTTCCCTGTCCACATCTCGTGAGGAGTCTTGGAAACCTTCTTAGTGGGAACTAAGTTAAGTATACGGGCGGCAGTCTCTAAGGCATACCCCCAGAAAGCTATTGGTAACAAAGTCCGACTCATCATAGAACGAACCATGTCCAACAAGGTCCGATTACGTCTCTCAGCCACACCGTTCAATTGTGGCGTTCTTGGAGGCATCAATTGTGAAACGATTCCACATTCTTTTAGATAGTCGTGAAACTCAAGACTTAGGTACTCTCCTCCTCGGTCTGACCGAAGCATCTTGATTTTCCTGCCCAGCTGATTCTCCACTTCACTCTTAAACTCTTTGAACTTTTCAAAAGTTTCCGACTTTTGCTTGATCAAGTAGATATATCCATATCTGCTATAATCATCTGTAAAAGTCACGTAGAAGCGGCAAGCATCCCTTGTGGTGGATCTAAAGGGCCCACACACATCAGTGTGTATGAGATCCAGTAAACCCTCACCCCTTTCACAAGTGCCAGTAAAGGGTGACTTGGTCATCTTCCCAAGTAAACAAGATTCACACGTATCATCGTCCCTAAGGTCGAATGACTCCAACACTCCATCCTTTTGGAGTTAGGCTATGCGTTTCTTGTTGACATGGCCAAGGCGACAGTGCCACAAGCATGCTTTGTCTAGACTAGTAGACGAATCAATGTTCAAAACATTATTTCCGAAATTATCAACAATCATCACAGATTCATAAATCCCATTACAAGGTAATGCATTGAAATAAAAAACACCATTCAAATAAACATTAATAGAACCATTACTATTATCAAAAGAATATCTGAAACCTTGTCTAAACAACCCGTGAAAAGAAATAATGTTTCTTGCCATATCTGGCGAATAACAGCAATTCTCTAAATCTATTCCTAACCCATTTCTCAACACTAAAGAATAAACACCGACTTTGGTCACAGGCGATGATCTTCTGTTTCCCATAATCAGGTTCATCTTCCCATGCTCCATTTCCCTACTTCTTTTTAGGCCCTGCAAATCAGAACAAATGTGGTAACCACATCCTGTATCAAGAACCCATGAAGTAGCAAATGATGAGTTATTAGATTTAATAGAATACATACCTGCAAATGTGGGCTTGATCTTCCCATCTTTTATGTCCTGCAGATATTGTGGGCAGCTTCGCTTCCAGTGGCCCTTTTGGTGGCAATAGAAGCACTCTGCTTCTTTAGGATCGGAAGAGGGTCTAGCGGGGCCTACTTTGGTCCCACTTGAGGACGAACCATCACGGGGTTTCCCCTTATGGTGGCTCTTACATGGAGCCTTCCTCTTTTTACCCTTTCCTTGACCTATCGCCATCACAGGAGCGGCCACAGCAGGGGACGGTGCAACGGATTTGTCTTTGAGGTTGCTCTCAGCAGTCCTCAAGAGTCCTTGGAGCTTGCTCAAGGAGACCTCCTCTTTATTCATATGGTAGGTCATCCTAAACTGATTGTAGCAGGAGGGCAAGGAGTGGAGGATTATGTCGATAGCCAAATCCTCATCAAACTTAACATTAAGTTTGAGAAGACGATCAACATACCTCTGCATTTTCTGCAAATGAGAGGTTAGGGATTCTCCACTCCCCATCTTAGCGGTGATCATGGTAGTAATGATCTCATAGTGCTCTTGCCTCGCGCTCTGGTGATACCTTTCCAGCAAATCCTGATGCATTTCATATGGATACATGTCCTCATAGGACTTTTGGAGTTCGGGGTTCATGGTGGCCAGCATGATGCAGTGAACTTTCGTGGCATCACGCTCGTGGGCCTCAAAGGCGGCCAATTCCTCAGGAGTAGCAACATCTGGGATGATCTTCTCAAGCTTTTCATCGAGGACATATTCTTTGTCCTCGTAGCGTGTGATCATGCGGATATACCTCATCCACTCGGTGAAGTTTGAATCATCAAATGTCACTTTCTGACACAAGTTCATCAACGAGAATGACCCAGAAGCGTTGTTGTTGTTGTTTGTTGACATCTGAAAAGGAACAAAGTTTGATTAGAAATGAATCCCTAATTAAACATCCAAATGAGTAATTAGGGCTAGGATCCAACAACATTATTTACAACTTAGAAAGGGATGCCGTACTCTAAAAGTAAATAATTTGAAGGTAAGTGAATGACGATTCACTAATTCTCACCATGAAAAACGAAAAAGCAATTTAGGTTTTAAATGTATTGAAAACTCCTAGATCTTTGAGATTCATTGAACTTTTCAATGGCATGTTTAAATCTCGATATGCATTTCAAATTTGCGACTGGGATGCCGAGGATCGCAAACAAATTTGTGAATAACCATGCGAATCAACGCGGTGCACTCAATGTCTTTATCACCTAATCAATGTGCCGGTGAACCACACACGCTCCATTGATCTATGACAAACATCGAGTCACCCTTCGCTACCAATGTCATCCCCAAATTGATGTGCCGGTTAACCACACGCGCTCCATCAACGTTTGACAAGGGTACGAAGTGTAATTCCATGGATTAGCATCATTTTCACATTTTACCCTAAAGTAACTAAGAGTGGGAATTTGTAAAACAATGTAGTTACTTTAATATTTCCATTATACTTTTAATGAGGAATTAAGTGCCCTATCCTATCCGTTCGGCTAACGACCCAGTCAAGCAAGCGGTAGATGTGAGTGTACATCCATTAAGCGCCATTTTATAGGCAGCAACCTTATACCCACCTTATAGACCGGCTTCGTGAATGAGGCCTACTAGCGATAAGACTAGCTTATTTTTATTCATATATAATAATTAATCTTATAATATCATAATTGTATAAGGGTGTATTTTAAAGCATTTCAAAATACTAGTATCTTAATGTGTATTAAATTTTTTTTCGAAAATTAAGGCTATTTAATTTAAAATTTTAAACACCAAAAATACTTTGATTTAATAATTATCAAAATCAAGCAATTAATTTGAACTATTAAATCTTTAAGGATTATCATAAAATTAAACTATTAATTTATTTAATCCTTTTATTTTTAAATATATGGAAAGGATAATACAAGATCTTCAATTATCTAGTTTAAACAATTAAATTGATAATCACAAAGATAGTATTATCCATATCCCTAAAATCTTGGGATCTTATCTTGGGGACAAGGGATTTTCGAAATCCCTAGGGTTTCATAACCCTAATTTCGAAATTTGGAGGCTAGGCAAAAAGGTTTCAAGAACCCTATCAAAAATCGCCAACTAGGGTTTGGCAACCCTAATTTGCGAAAATCACCAAGCCTTAGGGTTTACTTGCCATAAACCCTAATTTGTCAAGTTCATAATATGCATCAAATCCAATTGAAAACAAAAAACCAATGGCTCTGATACCACTGTTAGGTTTTATACAAACAATCCTATGTGTGCATGCAACCTTAGTTTGGATCTATGTTTTCACTATAAGACATACAACTTTATGAACACAAAATAAACCCTAGCATGCTTCTATAATTTTCGAAATTTACATAGAAGTGTAAAAAAACATACCTTTGTTGTTATATAGCAATAACAACTAGTTTCCTTGATCTCTTGAACTCTCTTGAACTCTTGAAAGCAAGCACCACAATTGTAGTGCCTCTAATGGCTCACAAACACCTTGAAGCAAGAAGGCAACTAAGAGAGAGAAGGGAATGAAGCTAATTTCGGCCCTAGGGTTCCCTTGGAATCAAGTGGCCTTAAATTGAAGCATAGGGTATGTATTTATACTATAGGGTGCTAGGGTTTCAGTCAAAACCCTAATGGACAGCTTAGCCACCAAGCAGCCCAAGAAACCTTATGGAATGAGGCCTTGGACGAAAATATGATGATCCTTCATCATAATTTCGTTCCCCCTTAGTCCATTAGGTTTCCTAGCCCAAAACTCAACTATCACACAATTGACAGTTTATACCCCTTTATTTAATTTGTCTCTTTTAGTCACCAAATTAATTCCTAATTAATTTATGACTAATACTAATCAAATAAATATGATTTCTCCTTTAATATATTATTCTTATAATATATTAATAAATCATAATATCTCCTCTCTCATATCAAATTACCTTGTCAAGTTGCTTTGGTGAAGGCAACCCAAAAGGACCATGCACACTCAGGTCAAGTATATACCAAATATGGTTACTAACTTAGACATTAATCCAACAAAGACAACTAAGAAAAGCATAGTTCCACCTAGGAAATAAAGTTCAACCACTCTTATTCTGGCTATTAAGGAAGGTGGTGTCAAGAGAAAAACGTCGTCTCATCCTAATGCTAAGGAAATAGGAAAAGGAAATTTGGTGCTCCTAATTTCAATCCTAAGAAGGATTGTTTCTAACATACCACCACTGAATAACCCTAAAGAATCCATTTACTACTACTACTACTACTAAAAAAATGTCTATCGGAAACATAGATGCCCTAATTTATATGGATGATATTAAGAAGAAAAAAATCCAAGGGTATTGGCACTTAAAGTATGATTACAATTGAATTACATTTACATTCAACTTGTAAGAATTGGATACTTGACACATGATATGGAACCCACATTTTTTTGATTTGTAGAGACTAAAATGAACTAGGAAGTTAAGGCATGGAGAGATCGATTTGATCATGGGAAACAAGAGTAGGATAGTTGTTACCATAATTGGATATTACAATATTCCAGTGTCGTCTAGTTTTTCAATTACTTTATTATATTGTTAGTATTCTCCTTACATGGCAAGAAACATCATTTCATTTTATGCATTGTGACATGACGGTTTTACTTTTGGATTTGACAATGATAGTTCTAGTATTTTGGTTTACAAAGATAATACTCTTTATTTTAAAACAAAAATCCTTGCAATGACATATATGAATTTCTATTGGTGTAAGTAAAAATGATAACTTAATCATAAACATTAGTTCATCTACTTTTAATAAATCATGTCTATGGCATTATCGTCTGATATAAACAAGGAGAGAATCACCAAGCTCGAATCAGATGGAATCTTTGAACCATTTAACTTACAGTTCAATGGAGACTACGAACCTTGTTTCTTGGGAAAATGGCAAAGTCTCATTTCACAAGAAACTTTGAGAGATGGACATATCTATTGCACATCATCTATTCTGATATGTGTGGTCCGTTCAGACACATCACTAGACATGGTGAGATATACTTTGTTATATTTACTGATGATTTTAGTATATATGGGTATATTTATCTGACCAAACATAAGGCCAAGACATTTAAATTATTCAAGAAGTTCCAAAGAGAAGTAGAGAACCAGTTGGGAAAGAAAATCAAGATACTTGATTTTGATAAGGGCAGAGAGTATTTAAGTGATGAATTCTATTATCATCTTATAAGTTGTGGGAAAGTCTCATAACTAGCTCCACCAAGAACACAACAACACAATGGTGTGCATGAGAGGATAAATTAAACATTGATAGACATGATTCGTTACATGATGACTCACGATACACTTCCAATTAGTTTATGCGGTTATGCTCTAGAAACTGTCACTTACATTCTAAACCTTGTATTAACTAAGAAGGTTGAAAAGTTACCATCTAAAGTGTGGAAAGGAACTCATACCTATCTTGCATGAATCAATGTTTGGGGCTGTGAGGTTTTCGTTCACCGGCGCGATACACTTCCAATTAGTTTATCTGGTTATGCTCTAGAAACCGTCACTTAGATTCTAAACCTTGTATTAACTACGATGGTTGAAAAGATACCATATGAAATATGGAAAGGGACTCATACCTCTCTTGCATGAATCACGGTGTGGGGCTGTGAGATTTTCGTTCACCGAGAAGTGCTCAATAATCTTGAACCTATATCTGAAAGGTGTTACTTCATTAGTTATCCTAAATATTTTATTGGATAGTCATTTTACAAGCCTACTGAGAACAAGATCTATGTTGCACGTAGGCCAGTCTTCCATGAAAGGGAGATGATATCTTGATGAGATTCAAGAACCAACCAATGAAGAACCTGAGGTTGCCACTAGACCCCAACTAGATGTTGATGAATATAATATACTTCCACCTCCACCTCGTAGGTATGATAGAGAACATCATCCAACATATTTTTATATATTTCATATTGCTCATTAGGATGACAACCTACTAGGCGATAATGAACTGCACAACTATCAGGAGTCCATGGCGATCCTAGGGGCTGCAAAATGGTAAGAGGTGATGGACAAGAAGATTCAGTCCATGTACGATAACCAAGTATCAAACTTGGTTGATCCTACACCCTGTTACATCTGGAACCCTAAGGTACTAAATTCATTCATTTTTTCATTTTTAGGGTCCTCATGACGTGAGATCTTGGGGGTCACGTCATGAGTGGCCATTGACTTGTTGACCCGTATTCTTGGAGTCTCACGATGTTAGACATAAGGTCTCACGACATGAGACATAGGATCTCACGGCGTGAGAGTGGCTTAATGATACCAAACCATAATTTTCGGGTATTTAAGGTAATGAGAGGCTAGGGTAACCCATCCTCTACCTCTCTCACCCTCTAAGCCTCTGGAAACCCTAGATTTCGTGTCACCTTGAGTTATTGAGTATTTTGCTTGCAGAAGGGAAGGAAAAGAAGAGAAGAAGTAGCATCTTGGGAAGGAAGTTGCTTGGGATCATCATCATCATTACCTCTCATCTTGTTTGGACAATTGTAAGTATCAAGACTTAAGATTTATTGGATTTCATCGCTCGATCTAGGCTTTTGGCCCATTTTCTTGTGTTTTGAATTAAGTAGAGTGCAACAGATCTATAAAGTTAGCAACTTTATGGATTCAAATGGTTTTTTGAGTCTTATATCATCAAGATCTAGGATTTGGTGGAGTAATAGAGCTTGCATGAGAACTTGAGGCAACATTTGGGTCTTTTGAGTAAATGGGTTGGGCCTCAGTTAGGGGCCATATACGAAAAAGGGTAAAATGGTCTTTTGCCCTGGATGTTGGACAAGTAAATTAGATTCTTGATTATGGGTTGAGATTCAATTATTAATTGGATATTAATTTGATGATGTTAGCATAGGGAATTTCCGGACCAACAGACTGAGATTTTTATTTGAGCGGTTCTGCAGCTTGAGGTAAGTTTCCTCAATGTGTTTAGCTGGTCGAAGGCATCAATGTCGGCCCATGGTTTATTATGTGTAGGATGCTAGTTGTCTGTGTGACTCTTGCATGTGTTATGTGTTTATATGTTTACCAAACGGGACCTAATGATTACATTGTATGCTATTTATCTTTGTCATTTTTATGCATGTGTTTATGTGTTGTATATATATACTGGGAGGGGCCCGATGCCATGCGGGACCTGATGACTGGCATATCTATTCTGAGCGGGCCTCGATGCCGGGCGGAGCCTACTATATTTTTGATATGTATGGCATATAGTATTTTGGTGAACTCACTAAGCTTTGGGCTTATGGTTTTCAGTTTTTGTTTCAGGTACCTCTGGTTTGAAGGGGAAGAGCCCGAGATGATTGCAGTGCACACACCATATCGCTCCACAATTTACATTGCTCTGATATATTTGGATGTTATTGATACAGTTTGATTCATCATGGTTTTGATGATGTTGTTTTGGATAATTGTTTTATTAATTAAAAAAAATAGTCTAAAATTTGGGATCTTACACACCCGGTCTAAAAATCATTGGGTGTAGATGGGTCTTCAAGAAGAAGATTGACAATGCTGGGAATGTGTAGACTTATAAGCTCGATTGGTTGTGAAAGGTTATACATAGACTCAAGGAATTGATTATGAGGAAACTTTCTTACCAATATCTATGATTAAGTCTATTAGGATACTACTTGCTATAATTGCATTTCATGACTATGAAATATGGAAAATGGTTGTAAAAACTGCTTTCCTTTGTGAGAAATGGATTGAGGATGTTTACATGGCTCATCCAGAAGGTCTTGTACATTCCAAGTCTCCTAATATGGTATGTGTAACATCCTAATATAAGGTATTTTTATTATTTCTATTTATTTTATTAAAGAGTGCAGAATTGGTCCCTTGAGAAGAAAAGCTTGCAGTTTGGTCGTATTTTGGGCGTACTCGAGGGTACACAAAATATTCGTGCATTATAGATTGCGGATGATTCACTAGTACGTTGGGCGTATGTGTGGTACATCAGGCATACTATCCCATACTCCAAAATCTAATATTAAGGGTTTACCGTATATAAACAACATTATATCCCCATTTGATCATCCTTATGAGTCACCACTCCCTCCCTAAACCCTGATTCTAATTTTGAGTTGCTTGTGTGATTTTTGTGAGCTTATTGAGTGTTGTTGGTGCAATTTGTTGAAAAGGGATTCAAGAGAAGAAGGAGAGAGTGCTTGCAAGCTTGTAGATCTAGGAACCTTTCCTTTTGGTGCATCATTTTTAGGTATAAAGTTTATACCTTGATAAATTTTCCATTAGATCTACATGGTTGAAATTTTATGAAATTTTGTCCCCAAGATTGGACATTTATGAGTTTGGAGCACTCTAGGGAATTGTAGCTGTCCTTTCATGAATATTAGGACCTGTAGATTCGTAAAAACGGTTGCTTGATCATTCCCTTTGGCTCATACATGAGTAAAGTAGCTTAGAGTGTGTTAAAAGTTAAAGATTGTTGCATTGGTTCCTTCCCTGCCATGAAAAAGGCTTAAATCCAATGACTTTATGGGTTAAGATATCTTAGAATAGTTAGATATAAGGTTGGGTTGGTTATCTTAAGGGATTAAGAAACAAAGTTGGTGAAAGTAGAAGCAGATGGAGTACACCGAGTGTACTCCTGGCTACACCCCACCTAGTTGGTTCTGCTCCCAATGGGTTCTGATTACATTGTATGCCGAATGTAAGGAAGTGTACGCCCAACGTACGTGCTAGATAATTGAATTTCATTGACTTTTGACTTTTGGTCAAGATTTAGGGTTTTGGACTATGAGAAGGGAAACATAGTCTTTGTGCCCTTAGAGGATTTACTTGTAGGATTTTGACTCGTAAGTTGAGTTTTAGACAAACCTTAATTATTAATTAGGGTTAATTATTTTGTGAATAGGCGTAGTCTACTTCCGACAGTTCGGGTGTGAGATTTACCTTTCATCAGTATCAGGTGAGTTTCTTCACTTATTCTCACCTTTATGGTAGAATAGTTGTATCTGTGATGACCACCTGGGTCTAGTTATTATTATTATGTTAGGTTGTTTATATGTGACTGAGACTGCTGATAGTCTCCAGGATTGTTGATAACCACAGGGCGTACTGTTAGCCCACTGGTACTACTGATTGTCCTCAGGGTTGCTGATAAACAATAGTTGTTTATTTATGTTGTGCTATATCTGGTTTTTGGGGAACTCACTAAGCTTCATGATTACAGTTTTTGATTTATATGTGGTAGGTACTTTTGAGGACCACGGGAAGAGAATGCTTGATGGTACACACTCGCTGGGAGATTTACTAATGGGAAAATTTATAAACTATGATATTTTGTGATAATGGTTTTTTTTGGATAATTATGTATTTGATAACTTGGCTCTTGAAACTTTACCTTTGGTAAATTAAAAATGAAAATTTTGGTCTAAAATTTAAGGCGTTACAATTTGTATTCAGAGCCCTAGTTTGAGGGATTTGGATGAGCCTCTGGGTGATTCCAAACTCAAACTACGAATCTAATTTTTTTTAAGAACTTAACAGAGAAATGAAATTTTTTATAGGAGAAAAACCAATGAAGTAGTGTGTACAATCAGCCAGCACTCGAGCAGTAGTTTCCCAAAATACCCCAATCTATGTTATGAGTAGTGTGGGGCAGATATATTATGAGTAAATAGAATTCCATGCTAGTTAGTGGTAGGCTAAGGAATCTTGCAGAAATGGTGTGGTAATGTTGCCTGATTTGTGATGCCTTAGCCTAGGAGTTCATTCCTATGAGATCGAATCTGTCATTACTATTTGCTTAGTGTATGTTATATAATTATACATAGTTAGGATTTTATAGCCTTAGAATGCCTGAATTAGCCTTTCTTCATTTTCCTTGTCTGGTTATGGATTTGAGGTAGGATCATTTATTCGAATGTCTATTGAGTCTCGTATTATGTACAATTGGCATACGCGGAGCAAATGGTGAGGACATCAAAGATCTTGTGAGGCAGAGAAGTCTAGAGTTAGTATCTAGATGCTTAGTCGTGGTTCTAAGGAACTAGCATGGCGACTCTATAGATGATTTGAGGAAGTGGGGTCCTTGTGACTTAGGGTATTAAGGGGACGACTTGAGACAAATACGGGTTGGTGTGGAAGGTAGTATTGGGCCCTTATACTGGAAGCATTGGATTTGGACACAGCTCGAGGAGGAACTTCAAGGAACTGAGGAGCTTGTGCGAGTGTGTGGGTGTCAATATGTGTGCTTTAGCCTAATTTCTGATGATTTTCTTGTGTGTTTCTGTTTGGTGATCACCCGAGGTTCAGGCTCCAGCGACCCGAGTGGCCAAGTGCTAGTGATGAGATCTACAGGATTATTTATGTGGAGGTGGTCGTAGCAATCATAGGGGCTATTCTAGAGGCATTTGGGTCTATTAAGACCACGCTAATTGAGACTTTTGATTAGCACTATGTTGTTGTCACTGAGCCTGCTGCTGCCACAGCCACCGCAGTTGTTGCTGTTGCGAAACAGCAAGGGGGTGATTCGTTGTTGTACTGAGAGTTCAAAAACACAAAGCCACCCGAGTTTGATGGGACCCAGGATCTGATTGCTACTATGAGATGGATTTATAATGTTGAGGGATGTTTTTATACTTGCTCCTGTCCGAAGAATCTGAGGGTTCGCTTCGCGTTGAACCTGCTTTTCTTGGGAGCGAAGGACTGGTAGAAGTTTGTGATGGTTGATTAGACTATAACAGAGCATATTGCAGTGACTTGGGAGAGGTTTACTTCGATATTTAGACATGAGTCTATACCTATGGTTAGGGGGAAATGTTAGCCCAGGAGTTCCTATCTCTCAAGCAGAAGACAAAGACGGTGACTAAGATCACCAAGATGTTTCATGAGAGGGCTTTGTTTTGCCCTGAGAAGGGGCCCATGGAGCAGTCATGTGTGAGTCGGTATATGAGTATTCTGAGGAGAGATATTCATGAGTTTGTGGCAAACACCACATATCAAACATTGGCTGAGCTGCAAATCAATGCTAGGAGGAGAGAGATTGAGATGAAGACCCAAACTAGAGAGGATAGGGATACCCAGGGGAGAGATAGGAGGTTAGTACAGTCACAATTGGCGACTAAGTAGCCCAAGCCTGCTGATCAAAGAGCTGGAGACCAGAAGGGCCGCAGTTGCGGAAAGTGCAGCAAGGGACATGAGGGACCTTGTCGGTCAGGATTGGTTTGCTACCTATGTGGCAAGGAGGGGCATTTAGCTAGGTATTTCCTGTAACGCCCGGGTTTTCAGGGCTAAGCATTTTTGTCAATGTAATAGTCTAGGTCAACTATTGTAACTCTTTTTGAAGTAATAAATATAAAATATTTGAGTATTATGTGAATTATGTGTGTTTATGTGTTTATTATTTAATTATAAGTGTATAATTAATAAAGAATAAAAATGAGCATCAAAATTAAAGTGTGAGATAATCCAGATATATCTACATAAAGTTTTAGAATATGTCTCAAGGTTTCCGTACATATAAAGAACGCCGAAATCCGAGCTATAACGAAGAAGTTATGACCCGCCGAAGTTTTACGGCAAAACTGACACGGCACCGGGAGACGTAAATAGTGAATTTACGATAGAAGACTTTTTAGCCTTAGCAATCTAAACAAAAGTCATAGAATATGTTAAACTAAGAACATCGATAAAAAGAACGCCCAAATCTGACTTCGTATGAAAAAGTTATGATTTTTCTAAGATTCGGCTTAGCAGTGCACGGCCTGAAACTCGAATTTTAGTTCGAGCGGTTTTTGGCTTACATGACCTAAATGAGAGTTGAAGATCTCATTAATAGGAACTCAAAGGTAAAAAGACAGACGAAAACGGAGTCCGTATGAAGGAGTTATGAACTCTTCGCGGTCATTTAACAGTCTAAACTCCTCCTACTGTTAAATTTGAGATCGGTCGAGAATTAGCCGATAGAGTCTAAATGAAAGTTGTAGATCTTGATTTTACCTACGCGTGGATATAAATAACATCAAAAACGGAGTTCGTATGAACGAGTTACAAATTATAATAGCATATTTACGTATTAAAATAAAGTATAAATCATGTATACGTACACATATATATACATATGTATATATCATTAGAAAGGTATCGACGATGCGGTCATTATACGACTAATATTGAGTTCTTTCGACATTAGTTTAGTACAAATATCATTAAATCCATTTAAAATAGTATTATAGAGGGGTGTTTAGTTGTTTATATAACTAAAAGGTCATTAAGTAATTATGGAGGGTAGTTTTTGAAAATTCAATTAGTATAAATAAGAGCCTTGGGCTCTCATATTTCTTGCACCATTCTCTTGATTCAAGAGTCTTTCTCTCCTTATCCCCCGAGCATTTCGGTCCCTCGTGATTCGACTTCTCTTTCTGTAGTTTAGTATAGTAAGGTGAGCGCTGAAGCGCTGCACGAATCTTTCTTAGAAAGATTCAGCGACGAAGTTCTGCCCCTGCAGAGCCCGACTCCTAGCTAAAACCCCATTGTAAGTAAGTTATGCTTACCTTATTTTAATATAGCTTATATTTAAAATTAGTATTGTTATTATGAACTTATAATAAATACTTGGGCTATTATTATGGGTTATATAAGTATTTTTTTTAACGCTTATATAATAATAATAATAGCTAGACTATTAATTAGTCTCGGCGAATAATAGACTAAACTCTAGTGGTAATAATACTAGGTTTCGTCGAAGAAAATTCTATTTAAGAAGCGAAGCGCTGTCTGAGTTCGGAATCACCACCTTTTCAGGTGAGTGCATAGTTACTTTCAGCTTACACATAGATATGAAGTATTTAATATAAATTACGTGCTATGTGTGAATATTATCTGAATACTTGCTATCTATGCTGGATGAACGCTTTATACATGTTTTCAAAGATTTAAACTGTATATGTATTTTATATCTACAAAATGTGTTGGGTAAAACATGGGTAGATGTAATAGTTGCTGTGTGACAAAATAAAATAATGAGAGGCCTCGTTATAGATGTTATTGATGATCCAGTCATCTAGCGGAGTATAGATGACGACCACGGACTATTCTAGACAGTCCAGTGGAACACTAGCAGGCTCGCAACCTGTAGGTGTTTATTTGAACTGTGTGCTCACCAGATGTACTCCATCCCCCACATGGTTGCCTATTAGGACATTTATTGCTGAGGAATCCCCTTAGCAGTAGTGTCCGTCCCGATGATGATCCTTAGGCTAGGTCCCTTATGATAGGTGTTTAGGGACGTAAAGTGAGGATAACGGGAACGGGTAATCGGGTTATTGTTGATTGATGAAATTAATAAACTTATTTATTGTGGGTTGAAAACCCTATGTGCTCACCAGGCTCCCAAGCCTGACCCACTCAGTTTTATGTATTACAGGTAGTGGCGCTTGAGCATATATATGATGTTTGGACGAGGGATTACGGATATAGGCCTGTAGATATGAAATAATGTAGTAAGGCTTGTATTGTACTGTTTATGCTTTTGATCTGTACGAACATGACATCCCGAGTCTTTTAATGAAATACATTTCTATGGAAATGCTTTTGATAAATCTTTATCATGTTATTGTTTTGGGACAAATTCCGCAACACTTTTATTTAAAATGTTACTCTGATTTTTAAACAAAGCATAAACAAACCGGTCTTTTCTGGCCGTGATTTTGGGGATGTCACATTTCCCCAAGGTATTTCAGGTTTGCTTCAATTTCAACAAGACGGGTCACATGAGGGCAGAGTGTCCTCGACTTGCATCTAGGGCGGTTTAGACTCTGTCCCATGCGGCCCTGCGTATCACAAATAGTCGACAGGGGAAGGCTGTAACGCCCGTGTTTCTAGGCTTGCCATTTTTAGCAATATAATAGTCTAGGTTAACCTTGTAACTCAACTTGAAATAATAAGAATGTATTATTTGTGAATTATTTGAATTATGTGATTTATGTGTGTATTTTCTTAATTTTATAATTTAATAAATTAAGAATAAAATAAGCGTCAAAATTTAAGTGTGAGATAAGCCCGACATCTTTGCATAAAGTTGTAGTGGTCGAAACAAGGATTCCGGAGATATAAGGAATGCCAAAATCCGAGTTATAACGAAGAAGTTATGACCTGTCGAAGTTTCGCGACAGAACCGACACGACGCCGAGTGACGTAAAATATGAATTTAAGATAGAGCGATATTTAGCCTTAGCGATCTAAACGAAAGTCGTAGATTTCGTTAAACCGAGAGCGTACATAAAAGGAACGCCCAAATCTGACTTCGTATGAGGAAGTTATGATTTTTCTAAGTTTCGACTTAGCAGTATGCAGCCCGAATACTCGATTTGAGATCGAGCGGTTTTTAGCCGAAACAATCTAAATGAGAATCAAAGATCTCGTTGTTAGTAGCGAAACGATGACAAGTTAGGCGAGGACGGACGTCAGACGAAGAAGTTATGAATTTATAACGAAGTTTTTCTGTCCCGGCCTTCTAAAAATAAATAAAAGTCAAAATTAGCCGACGGAGTCTAAATGAAAGTTGTAGAGTATGGTCTGACCTTCGCGTGGATATAAAGAACGTCGAAAACGGAGCTCGTATGCGAAAGTTACGCAATTTAGAAGTTTGACAAGTCAATTACGCCCCGCGTACTCAGTCGGATGCAACTTGTCTGACCAATACTCGAGTGCCACCAGTCAACGCACGCAGTGACGTCAAAGTACGCCCCGCGTAACCCGAGTACGCCCCGCGTAATCCCAAACCCAGCAGCCTATAAATAGAACTCGAATTCAGCCATTTTCTCTTGTTCAAACTCTTCCCTCTCTCTAAGTTTTGCCTCGTTTTGCGTTTCGTTTATACCCCAAAGCCCCGGTAATATTCCCGAGCCCCGAAGTAAGATCCGAAGCCCCGAGGATCCCGAAGAGCGTTATTCCCGAGCCGAAACGCTGCCCGCGAGGAGCCCGGTTTTGTGAAGATCTTCCAGTTCTACGGAGAAACACCTCTTCTGCAAGCCGTAGTGCTGCCCGATCATCTTCTGATCAAGTGAGTGTGTAGTTATTTTCATTCCAACGCAATATTATGAAGTATTTCCTATAAAATACGTGTTATGTGTATATACTTGGTTGTTATACGTGTGAGTGTATATTCACTCTCTTCTATCTTACAGATCTTATGTATTATCTATGAAATACGTGTTATGTGTGTATGCCTCATCTGTTATGTGGAATATGTATTGCTTAAAGCATGTTATACATGTTTTTAAACTATGTATAAAAATGTATATTTTTATCTACTAATATGTTGGGTAGAACATGGGTAGATAATTGGTGTGTAATAAACAGATGAGAGGCCTCGGTGTTATTGGTGTTATTCTAATCATTCAGCAGAGTATGGATGACGACCACGGACTATTCTAGACTGTCCTGTGGAACACTAGCAGGCTCATTACCTGTAGGTGTTGTGAACGACGTGTTCACCAGTGTACTCTATCCCCCACATGGTTGCCTTTAGGACACTTATTGTTGAGGAAGCCCCTCTGCAGTAATGTCCGTCCCGATGAAAAATCCTGAAATAGGTTCCTTATAATAGACGTTATTTTTAGGAACGTAAGGTGAGGATAACGGGAATGGGTAATCGGGTTTATTGTTGATGGTTGAAATTAAATATAATTATTGTGGGTTGAAAACCCTATATGCTCACCAGGCTCCCAAGCCTGACCCACTCAGTTGATTTATTTTACAGGAAGTGGCGCAAGAGCTTAAGATGGGCGAACATCAAGTTGTTTTGTTTACAAGTCTGTATATGTATATATTTGTTGAATGACTTGTAATGCTATCGTTTATGCTTTATGATCTGTATCGGAACATGACATCCCGTCTTTTGATTATGAAATGAAATCATATTTCTTTATGAAATGTTTTGATAAATATCTATTTTATCATGTTTTGTTTTTGGGAACAAATTCCGCATCTCTTTTAAAATTAAAAGGATTTACTCTGAAAATTATTTTAAAAAGCATAAATGAAATCGGTCTTTTCTGGCCGAGATTTTGGGGATGTCACAGTTGGTATCAGAGCATTAGTTTAAGCGAACTAGGAATTTGTAGGATTTCTAAACTTAAACTTAGCATTCTAAGTGGAGATTGCGAGGTGTGTGTCTGTTGGATCTTAGACACAAGCACTAGTTTATTTTAGGAAAGTTGCCTAAAATGCTTTTATGTGCTAAATGTTATATGTTGCCATATATGATATTATTTGTTCGGATCTATGGTTTGTTGCCAACCGGATCTGAAGGTTTATGTGTTTAGGATTCTAAGCGTATGTATACGATATTAGAACTAGCATGTAATCGTTTGGAGTAATAAGGTGAAATTATTCGGTGTATAGATCAAAATGGTGAGAACAAGAAGCGGAGTTGGAAATGCTAATGAAAACAGGAATCAACCGCCTGTAATCGAGCAAGTACCTGTCGTAGCTGCTGCACCTGAGCCGATAACAATGGTTGGTGTACAAATGATGATTCAAATGATGTTGGATCGTCAGATGGAAGAAACAAGATGCCTGCTTAGGCAGAATCGTGAAGAACCATCAATTCAAGCGGAAGAGCCCGAGGAGAATGGAGGGCAGTCTGAAGGAGAAAACTTTAGTGGGATCATTGGTCAAGACGAACAACCAGTGGTTAGACGCAATAACCAGTATGGAGGAAATGATGGTCGTGGGTGCAAGTATAAGGATTTCATGGCATCCAAACCACCATGCCTATCCGGAAGCCCGACGCCGGTACAAGTTATGGATTGGGTCTCTGAAATGGAGACTATGTTTGAAAGTTGCGAATGTAGCAACAGGCAGAAGACCGCTCTTGCGATCCCTCTGCTAAAATCTGGCGTGTTGAGTTGGTGGAAGCTGTTAGCTGACTCTATGTCCAAGGGAGAAGCAAGCAAAATGTCTTGGGAAGACTTTCTGGAACAACTAAAACTGCAATACTGCTCCGAGCAGGACCTTCTGGAAATCAGTAATGAGTTTTAGAATTTGAAGAAGGGGAAATTGAGCGTTACTGAATACGCTACAAGTTTCACGGAAAAGATGAAGTTTATCCCATATTTGGTGCCTACAGAACTCTCTAAGGTCAACAAGTTTGCCCTTGGACTACCAGCGGACTATGGTCCAATGGTTAAGCAAGCAACCACATTGAAAGCCGCCATCTGGGCTGCTAGAAATGTTGAGACCCAGATCAGGGAAAAAGGTATAGAAAGGTCAGAGGTTGGTGAGAAAAGGAAAATCGATGGATTTTCAGGGTCCAGCAAGAAAAGTAAATTCTCGAAGTCTAGTTCGAGAGGAAGTGGAGGAAAGGTAGAGGCGAAATGGTGCGACAAGTGCAAGAAGAAGCATCATGGGAAGTGTGGCGGGGAAACCACATGCTACAAATGTGGAAAGCCAGGGCATTATGCCAACGAATGCACTTTCACCAAGAATGTTTGTTATGGTTGCGGTGAGGAGGGGCACATCTCAAGGGATTGTCCGAAGAAGAATGAGGCAGCAAGACCCAACATTCCGCCAAAGCCAAAGGCGAGAGCATTCTAGATGACACTGGAAGCTGCTAAAGATGAAGCTGATGTCGCTTTAGGTACCTTTCTCGTTAACAAATTGCCTGCCCAAATTTTATTTGATTATGGAGCCAACTACTCCTTTATATCGCATGAATTTGGTAGAAAACTAGCTTTGCCTATTGTGAGACTAGATAATGCTTTATTAGTCGAAGTTGCTAGTGGCAAGATTGTACCTGTTAGCCATCGTATGAAAAACATTTTAATTGATTTGAATGGGAATAAGTTCCACGAGGAATTATTACCTATAGAACTTAATGGTTTCGACATCGTTTTGGGAATGGATTGGCTTAGTGCCAATGATGCCGAAATTTTATGCAAGAAGAAAATAGTGAAAGTGAATTCGCCTGGAAAGGAATCGTTTATGGTGTATGGAGATAAACGCAGAGTAAATTCTGGAATCATTTCCCTAATGAAAGCCAAAAAGTGTTTGACCAAGGGATGTACATCATATTTAGCATTCGTGATCGATGCTAAGAAGGAAAAGAAGGTGATGCAAAATATTCCTGTTGTGTGTGATTATCCGGAAGTATTTCCCGAAGATCTTCCTGGATTACCGCCCGATCGACAAGTAGAATTTCGTATTGACTTGTTGCCCGGAACAACGCCAATTGCAAAAGCACCTTATCGATTAGCACCGACGGAGATGAAGGAGCTAATGATGCAACTTCAGGAGTTATTGGACAAAGGTTTCATTAGACCTAGTTCATCACCCTGGGGAGCTCCGGTGTTATTCGTAAAGAAGAAAGATGGAAGCATGAGGATGTGCATTGATTACCGAGAGCTGAATAAGGCAACAATAAAGAATAGATATCCGTTGCCGAGGATTGATGACCTATTCGATCAGCTACAAGGTTCAAGTTATTTCTCAAAGATCGACTTGAGGTCAGGATATCATCAGCTAAAAGTAAGAGAGCAGGATATAGAGAAGACCGCATTCAGAACCCAATATGGACACTATGAGTTTTTGGTTATGTCGTTTGGACTAACCAATGCTCCAGCAGCATTCATGGATTTAATGAACAGGGTTTGTAATCCGTTCCTTGATAAATCTGTGATAGTGTTCATTGATGACATTCTAATTTATTCAAAAAGCCAAGAGGAGCATGGCAGACACTTGCGAGAAGTTTTGGATGTCTTGAAGAAGGAGAAGTTGTATGCGAAGTTCTCCAAATGTGATTTTTGGATTCGAGAAGTCCAATTCTTGGGTCACGTGGTCAACCAAGAAGGTATAATGGTTGATCCAGCAAAGATTGAAGCTGTAATGAAGTGGGAACAACCAAAAAGTCCCACGGAGATTCGAAGCTTTTTAGGATTAGCCGGATATTACCGAAGGTTTATCCAAGGCTTTTCTTCGATCGCTAGTCCATTAACAGCTTTGACCCACAAAGGAGCTACTTATGCTTGGAGTGATAAGCATAAAGAAGCATTCGAGAAGCTAAAGAAGAAACTATGCGAGGCACCGATACTTTCTCTACCCGATGGAGTTGAATACTTCGCTGTTTATAGCGATGCGTCTGGTGTTGGATTGAGTTGTGTTTTGACCCAAAGAGATAAGGTGATCGCGTATGCATCTCGACAGCTGAAAGAGCATGTAAAGAACTACCCGACTCATGATTTGGAGTTGGCAGCGGTAGTTTTCGCTCTGAAAATATGGAGGCATTACCTCTATGGCACGAAGTGCAAACTTTTCACTGATCATAAGAGTCTCCAATATCTCTTTAGTCAGAAAGAATTGAATATGAGGCAACGATGCTGGCTGGAACTACTTAAAGACTACGACTGTGAGATACTTTACCACCCCGGTAAAGCCAATGTTGTCGCTGATGCTCTCAGTCGGAAAGTCAATCTTGAAAAGCGAAGGCCAAGAGCGTTGAGAATTGAAGTTGTCTCAACCATTTTAGAAAGTATAAAGAAAGCTCAAGAGGAAGCTTCGGAGAAGAATGACCGGAAGGAAGAACGTTTGGGCAAAACGTTGGTGTTCGGTGTAAACAGTCACGGACTGAAGGTGTTCCAAGATCGGATTTGGATACCTAAGACAGGAGGAGTCAGAGATCTTCTGATGGAAGAAGCTCACAAGACCATGTACTCAATTCATCCCGGTAGCACTAAAATGTATAGGGACCTGAAACCCTATTATTGGTGGCCGACGATGAAGCTCGACATTGCGAAGTATGCGGCCGAGTGTGTGACTTGTGCAAGAGTCAAGGCACAAAATCAGAAACCGTACGGGAGTTTAGAACCATTGCCTGTGCCTATGGGTAAGTGGGAAGACATTACTATGGATTTTGTCACTAAACTGCCCAGAACAAAGAATGGTCACGACATGATTTGGGTGGTCGTCGATCGATTCACTAAGAGTGCGCATTTCATAGCAGCCAATGAGAAATGGTCTATGGAAAAGCTTGCGAATTCTTATGTGAAGGAAATTGTGAGACTTCACGGTGTTCCGCTAACAATTGTGTCAGATCGTGATAGTCGTTTCACCTCAAGATTTTGGAAAAGTCTACAAGAGGAATTGGGTACCAAGTTGTGTTTAAGTACAGCTTACCATCCACAGACTGATGGTCAGAGCGAACGGACGATACAAACACTTGAAGATATGTTGAGAGCGTGTACCTTGGAATTCCTAGGTAATTGGGATGAACATTTACCTTTGGTAGAATTTTCCTATAATAATAGTTTTCACTCGAGCATAAAGATGGCACCTTATCAAGATTTGTATGGACAGAAGTGTCGTACGCCGTCTTGTTGGCTTGAGGCTGGGGAAAAGCATTTCATGGGGCCGGAGATAGTCCATCAAACTGCTGAAAAGTTGAAAATAATTAGGGAGAGAATGTTAGCAGCTCTGGATCGTCAAAAGAGTTATGCTGACAAAAAGCGAAGACCGATGACTTTTGAAGTTGGAGATTCGGTTTTGCTTAAAGTCTCGCCGTGGAAGGGACTTATAAGATTTGGAAAAAGGGGAAAGTTAAGTCCAAGGTTTATTGGACCGTTTAAAGATCTTCAGAGGATTGGGAACCAAGCTTACAAGCTCGAACTACCAGAAGAACTGAATGGAATTCATAACACTTTCCATGTGTGTTATTTGAGGAAGTTCACGGGAGAAGTTCCCGACATAATTCCACTTTCAGAGTTGAGGATCGATGAGAACAAAAGGTTGATTGAGGAACCGGAGGCAATTATTGACCGAAAGCCTAAGAAATTGCGACGTAAGATGGTGGAGTTAGTGCTTGTCCGATGGAAACACACGAATGGGCCAAATCTCACCTGGGAGACGGAGAGTGAGATGATGAGTCGCTATCCGCATTTGTTTGCTGGTGTGTGATTCCGGGGACGGAATCATTCTAAGGTGGAGAGAATTGTAACGCCCGTGTTTCTAGGTTTGCCATTTTTAGCAATGTAATAGTCTAGGTTAACCTTGTAACTCAACTTGAAATAATAAGAATGTATTATTTGTGAATTATTTGAATTATGTGATTTATGTGTGTATTTTCTTAATTTTATAATTTAATAAATTAAGAATAAAATAAGCGTCAAAATTTAAGTGTGAGATAAGCCCGACATCTTTGCATAAAGTTGTAGTGGTCGAAACAAGGATTCCGGAGATATAAGGAATGCCAAAATCCGAGTTATAACGAAGAAGTTATGACCTGTCGAAGTTTCGCGACAGAACCGACACGACGCCGAGTGACGTAAAATATGAATTTAAGATAGAGCGATATTTAGCCTTAGCGATCTAAACGAAAGTCGTAGATTTCGTTAAACCGAGAGCGTGCATAAAAGGAACGCCTAAATCTGACTTCGTATGAGGAAGTTATGATTTTTCTAAGTTTCAACTTAGCAGTATGCAGCCCGAATACTCGATTTGAGATCGAGCGGTTTTTAGCCGAAACAATCTAAATGAGAATCGAAGATCTCGTTGTTAGTAGCGAAACGATGACAAGTTAGGCGAGGACGGACATCAGACGAAGAAGTTATGAATTTATAACGAAGTTTTTCTGTCCCGGCCTTCTAAAAATAAATAAAAGTCAAAATTAGCCGACGGAGTCTAAATGAAAGTTGTAGAGTATGGTCTGACCTTCGCGTGGATATAAAGAACGTCAAAAACGGAGCTCGTATGCGAAAGTTACGCAATTTAGAAGTTTGACAAGTCAATTACGCCCCGCGTAATTTGAGTACGCCCCGCGTACTCAGTCGGATGCAACTTGTCTGACCAATACTCGAGTGCCACCAGTCGACGCACGCAGTGACGTCAAAGTACGCCCCGCGTAACCCGAGTACGCCCCGCGTAATTTGAGTACGCCCCGCGTAATCCCAGACCCAGCAGCCTATAAATAGAACTCGAATTCAGCCATTTTCTCTTGTTCAAACTCTTCCCTCTCTCTAAGTTTTGCCTCGTTTTGCGTTCCGTTTATACCCCAAAGCCCCGGTAATATTCCCGAGCCCCGAAGTAAGATCCGAAGCCCCGAGGATCCCGAAGAGCGTTATTCCCGAGCCGAAACGCTGCCCGCGAGGAGCCCGGTTTTGTGAAGATCTTCCAGATCTACGGAGAAACACCTCTTCTGCAAGCCGTAGTGCTGCCCGATCATCTTCTGATCAAGTGAGTGTGTAGTTATTTTCATTCCAACGCAATATTATGAAGTATTTCCTATAAAATACGTGTTATGTGTATATACTTGGTTGTTATACGTGTGAGTGTATATTCACTCTCTTCTATCTTACAGATCTGATGTATTCTCTATGAAATACGTGTTATGTGTGTATGCCTCATCTGTTATGTGGAATATGTATTGCTCAAAGCATGTTATACAGGTTTTTAAACTATGTATAAAAATGTATATTTTTATCTACTAATATGTTGGGTAGAACATGGGTAGATAATTGGTGTGTAATAAACAGATGAGAGGCCTCGGTGTTATTGGTGTTATTCTAGTCATTCAGCAGAGTATGGATGACGACCACGGACTATTCTAGACTGTCCTGTGGAACACTAGCAGGCTCATTACCTGTAGGTGTTGTGAACGACGTGTTCACCGGTGTACTCTATCCCCCACATGGTTGCCTTTAGGACACTTATTGTTGAGGAAGCCCCTCTGCAGTAATGTCCGTCCCGATGAAAAATCCTGAAATAGGTTCCTTATAATAGACGTTATTTTTAGGAACGTAAGGTGAGGATAACGGGAATGGGTAATCGGGTTTATTGTTGATGGTTGAAATTAAATATAATTATTGTGGGTTGAAAACCCTATATGATCACCAGGCTCCCAAGCCTGACCCACTCAGTTGATTTATTTTACAGGAAGTGGCGCAAGAGCTTAAGATGGGCGAACATCAAGTTGTTTTGTTTACAAGTCTGTATATGTATATATTTGTTGAATGACTTGTAATGCTATCGTTTATGCTTTATGATCTGTATCGGAACATGACATCCCGTCTTTTGATTATGAAATGAAATCATATTTCTTTATGAAATGTTTTGATAAATATCTATTTTATCATGTTTTGTTTTTGGGAACAAATTCCGCATCTCTTTTAAAATTAAAATGATTTACTCTGAAAATTATTTTAAAAAGCATAAATGAAATCGGTCTTTTCTGGCCGAGATTTTGGGGATGTCACAAAGGCCAAGGAACCGAGGGATCGAGGGAGAGCATTTCATTTGACAGTAGAGGAGACTCGTACAACTCCAGACATCATGGTTAGTATGTGTTATTTATATTTTCTTCTGAATAAGTTGACGTTTGGAGCTGACGGTGAAAAATCACATCGGATGTGCATCGATTACCGAGATTTGAACAAGCTAACGGTGAAAATTTGTTACCCATTACCAAGGATTGATAATCTTATCGACCAGCTTCAGGGGGCATCTTGGTTTTCCTAGATCGATTTGAGGTCCAGCTATCATCAGATGAGGGTGCGAGAGGAGAATATTCAAAATAAGACCTTCCAAACTCGTTATGGGCATTACGACTTTGTAGTGATGCATTTTGGGCTTACTAATGCCCCAACAACATTCATGGATCTCATGAACCGGGTGTGCAGGCCAATGTTGGATCGATCAGTGATCGTCTTCATCGATGATATTCTGGTCAATTCGAAGACTAGAGAGTAGCACGGGGAGCATTTATGTGAGGTGCTTGGGGTTTTGAGAATGGAGAGTCTTAATGCCAAATTCTCCATGTGTGACATCTAGTTGCACGAGGTTCAATTTTTGAGACACCTCGTCAAATGAGAATGATATCTTGGTCGACCCAGCCAAGATAGAGGCGGTGATGCCGTGGGAAGTGCCAAGATGTCTATTTGAGACTCAGAGCTTCCTTGGTTTGGAGGGATATTATCGAAGGTTCATTAGAGACTTCTCCGTGATTGCTATTCCTCTCACCAGGTTGACAAGGAAGGATGTTATTTTTAGTTAGGGGCCTGAGCAATAGGCATCATTTGTGACTCTATGCCAAAGATTGTGTGAGGTGCCTATAATTGCCCTCCTTGAGGGAGTTGAGGACTTTTTAGTCTACTGTGATGAATCCATCACATGGTTGGGTATTATGTTGATGCAGAGAGGGCATGTGATAACATATGCTTTGAGGTAGCTGAAGTCTCATGAAGTGAAGTATCCCAAGCATGATTTGGCGTTGGGGTCGGTGGTTTTTGCCCTAAAGATTTGGCGCCACTAGCACTATAGTCTTCGGTGTACCATCTAAACAGACCATAAGAGCCCGAGATATCTTGTGGATCAGCCTAGCCTGAATACGAGACAAATAAGGTGGTTGGATGTAGTGACAGACTATGTTTGTGAAATTTTGTATCACCTGGGCAAAGGCCAATGTGGTGGCTGACGCCTTGAGCCGGATGGCGGTGAGTGCCCCAATTCGGGATATGTTCATGAGGATGACTATGATGACTCTAGTTTTATAGATCATCAAGGAAGGATAGTCGAAGGTATGAAATAAGAAAACTAGAAAAGTGAGTGGGTGATCGGCCATATTTCAGCCTTTGATATTGACAACCGAGGTTTGTTGATCCTTCATAGGCAGGTATGGGTACAGTATAAGGGTGGGTACCAACTAATTTTGATGGAGGAGGCCCACAATCCGAGATTTTCCATTCATCTAAAGGCTACCAAGATGTGGTTTGTAGAGTGATGTTTAACCTGTTAGAAGGTCAAGGCTGATAACCAATGCCCACATGGCAAGTTGCAACCTTTAGAGGCTCCCCTATGGAAATGGGAGTAGATTACCATGGATTTTATTACAAAGTTGCCAAGGACTATGAGGGATGTTGACACTATTTGGGTGATAGTGGATCATTTGATGAAGAGTGATCACTTATTCGCCATTAGGGAGAGCTGTTCTGTGGAGAAGTTGGTTGAGATTTAGGTAGTGGCTCGGCATGGGGTTCTGACTTCTATTGTGTCAGACTGGGATGTGTGTTTTTCTTCCAGGTTGTGGAAGAGGTTTGACGAGGAGTTGGGTGTCTGGCTGCACTTCGGTACCGCATACCATCCGCAGATAGAGGGGCTGAGCGAGAAGACTATTTCGATGCCCGAGGATATGATGCATACATGTGTCATCGATTTTGGTGGGAGTTTGGAATCATATCTCTCGTTAGCTAAGTTTTCTTATAACAACAGTCATCATGTCGATATCGGCATGCCCCCCTTCGAGCTTCTATATGGAAGGAGATTTCATACTTCTATTCGTTGGGGCAAGGTTGTACAGAGAGTCATGAGGAGCATGGAGGTAGTGCTCAAGAGGAACGAGCTTATTCATCTGGTTAGATAGAGTTTGCTGACGACTTTGAGCCACTGGAAGAGTTATGCGGATCGTCAGCGCTCTGAGCTATTGTTTCACGTGGGGGATTTAGTGCTTCTGAAGGTGTCATCCTAGAAGGGTGTTATCCATTTCAGGAAGCAGGGCAAGCTAGGCCCCAAATTTGTTGTCCATTTCAGAGTTTTGGCTAGTGTCGGCAAGGTGGCGTACCGGTTGGGGCTACCAAAGGAGTTGAGTCAAATTCATATCGATTATCTCCTAATCTATGTTAAGAAGCATGTGGCAATTAAGGATATGAAGGTGAAGATCTCGAGGAACAAGGTAGTGAACTTGGTTAAAGTTTAGTGGAAGAACCAGAAGGGATCAGAGTGGACATGGGAACCCAAGTCCAAGATGCATGAGTTTTAAACCTTAATTATTAATTAGGGTTAAATATTTGTGATTAGGCGGAGTCAAGTCTGGTAGTTCAGGTGTGAGATTTACTTGTTGTCAGTATCATGTGAATCTCTTCACTTATTCTTACCTGTGTGGTAGAATAGTTGTATCTGTGATGAGCAGTTAGGTCTAGTTGTTATTATTAAGTTATGATGTTTATATGTGTCTGAGACTGCTGATATTCTCCAAGGTTCCTGATAACCCACATGGTGTGCTGTTAGCCCATTGGGATTGCTGATAGTCCCTAGTGTTGTTGCTAACCCATAGTTGTTTATTTATGTTGTGTTATATGTGGTATCTTGGGCAACTCACTAAGCTTCGTGCTTAAATTTGTTGATTTATATGTGGCAGGTACTTCTAAGGACTGTGGGAAGGCGAAGGTCTGATTATTCACACTCGCTAAGAGATTTACTACTGGGACAGTTTATGAACTCTGATATTTTATGATAGTGGTTTTTTTGGATAATTATGTATTTGATAACTTATCTTGTGAAACGTGAGTTTTGGTAAATTAAAAATGAAAAGTTTGGTCTAAAATTTGAGGTATTACAATATGCAAGCTTAAAAAGTCCATTTATGGGCTCAAATAATCACCACGCATGTGAAACGTCGTTTTCGATGAGAATTCAAGGAGTTTGGTTTCTTAAGAAATGAAGAAGAACAGTGTGTGTATGTTAGATATAATGGAAGGATAGTTGTCTTCCTTTTCTTATTTGTAGATGACATTCTTCTTATAGGAAATGACATCCCAACACTGTGTAGTGTAAAATCTTGGCTTGGGAAGAGTTTTGCTATGAAGGACTTAGGAGAAGCTGCTTACATACTTGGTGTTAAGATCTATAGGGATAAATCTAGGCAAATGATAGGAATTTTCCAAAATACATACTTATAAAATCTTAAAAAAATTTTAAGATGTAAGACTTTAATAAATCATTTGTACATATGAAATGTGGCACAATTTTGACTAAAAGCCAATGTCCTGGTACTAGTGAAGAACTTGACAGAATGAGTCGAGTCCCACATGCTTTGGCTATAGGATTGACCAGATGTCTCATACTTGATTAGTATGACAACTAGTTATCAAGTCAATCCTTGTGAAAGTCATTGTATCGTAGTTAATAACATTTTAAAGTATCATAGGAGGACTAAAGACATGTTGTTGGTTTATGGTGGTTAAGAAGGGCTAAGTTTCAAAGGATACATGGATGTAAGTTTCCGAACTAAAAAGGATAATTTCATATCACAATTTGGTTTTGTGTTCATGTTAAACAGAGAAGCAATGAATTGGATGAGTTCCAAGCAAGGGACTATAGTAGACTCGATTACGAGTATATTGTGGCCACTAAAGCGGCCAAAGACGTAATGTTGCTAAAGAAGTTCATCAGTATTTGCGTGTTGTTCCAAGCATAGCTGTGCCGATTGAGATCTTCTATGATAACGAGGGTACAATTGATTTAGCTAAAGAACCTCAAGATTACAAGTGCACATGACATATACAAAGAAAGCTTCACTATATAACAAAGTTAGTTGTAGATGGAGACGTTATTATGACGTGTTCCGTCAGAAGACGATCCTACAAAGCTGATCACCAAACCATTATCACAAATTGGTCAAAGTTAAAGTCAACAGTTAAGGTCAATGGTGCATGTTGACCCAACTTGTTGAGTACAGTTCACTGAATCATCGAGTCCTTCCAGAACTCGAGAAATCGTGAAAACCCTAGTTAACTCGCTGAGTTTCTAGACAACTCATCAAGTCTATGTGTTTCCAAAAGTCGAGAAAAACCCTAACTAACTCGTCGAGTCAACTTACTGACTCGCCGAGTCCATGCAAAAACTAACAGCGAAAAATCTTCATCGGACTCGTCGGGTTGACCATGCAACTCGTTTGGTCCCTTCATTCCATTTCTCATACAGAGGCTTTTTAGTGAAACCAAATCTCCAAGCTGTAGATCTAGGCTCCTAGGGTGTGATTATCACGTAAAGTTGCTAACTCTACGTGCATGCAAAGCTCCATGAGGCTAAAACACTTATAAATAGCCTTAGAACAAGGTTTTGTACATGAAGGAGAGCCAAAACCTCATAAAGCTTGAGGATTTATGTCCATGAAGCCTAGAGGAGTCCAGATCTGCAACTATGCCCTTGTGACAAGCTCAAATATGAAAGTAACTCCATTTTTGTACCAAAATGTCCATATTATCACTTAATAAGAGATCTAATGAATGGAAGACCAAGATAGAGGCTTTTTACCTTTAAATGCAAGACTAAACAATCTAGATACTGGATCTACCCTCTTCTTCTCGTTCCAAGCTTTTAAAACTCCAAGCTTCTTCAATCAAAAGCACCAAAAGCACACTTTAGCCTCTCAAACACTCAAGAACAAGGTTAGACTGATTAGGGTTTCTTCTAGCCGTCAAAAGGTGGTAAGGAGCTGGAAATAAGTACTTAAGGACCTTTAAATAGGGTCCAAACCCTTAAAATTAGGGTTTCATTTTCCATCTCCTACTCGTCGAGTTAGGGTCCTCCGACTCGTCGAGTAGGTCCAATAATCATACGGTCTAACTCGCCTCTACACGACGATTTGGGGAAACCAACTCGTCGAGTAGGTCCATAAACATGTACATAATGCTTTAAAACTTATACCTGGGAGTCGGGGTGTTCCAAATTTATTTTCCTTCGACGAAACCTAGTATCATTACCACTAGATTTTAGTCTAATATTTACCGTGACTAATTATTAGTCTTATTATTATTATTATATTAGCATTATACAATATTTTCCAACCACTATGTACAGACAGGGGTCTGAAATAAAACACCGGAGGGCAGGACCATTTTGGCATATAGTACTTCTGAAATCCAACAACCTTATGCGATCCTTTATACCATATTCCCCGTATCGCGAGCGGTTAAAATGTATTATAATAACACTTTTTATATCATATATATATATATATATATATATATATATATATATATATATATATATATATATATATATATATTATAAGTTCATAATAACGATAATAAACTTAAACATAAGCTATACTTAAAGTAGGATAAGCATAACTTACTTACAAGGGGGTTTTAGCTAGGAGCCGGGCCCTGCAGTAGCAGAACTTCTTGCAGCGCTTCAACGCTCACCTTAATATACTAAAACTACAGAAAGAGAAGTCGAATCACGAGAGACCAAAATGTTCGGGGGATAAGAAGAGAAAGACTCTTGAATTAAGAGAATGGTGCAAGAAATATGAGAGCCTAGAGGCTCTTATTTATAGTAACTGAGTTTTCAAAAAGTACCCTCTATAGTTACTTAATGACCTTATAGTTATATAAATGACTAAACACCCCTTTATAACACTATTTTAAATAGATTTAACGATATTTGTACTAAACTAATGTCGAAAGTACTCAACACTGGTCTTATAACGACCACATCGTTGATACCTTTCTAATGAAATATATATATATATATATATATATATATATATATATATATATATATATATATTTATATATATATATATATATATATGTGTGTGTGTGTGTGTATGATTTATACTTTATTTTAATACGTAAATATGCTATTATAATTTATAAATCATTCATACGAACTCCGTTTTTGACATTCTTTATATCCACACATAGCTATCGACGAGCTCTACAACTTTTGTTTAGACTCCATCGGCTAAATTTGACTTTATTTTTTTGTCCACATTTTTATAAAATTAAATGATTTTGCTAAAATTATAACTCTCTCATACGGACTCCGTTTTTTGGCATTCTTTTTCTCAAAATTCATATTTTAAGGAGTACTACAATTTTTGTTTTTGTGGAATTAGCTAAAAGTCAACAATTCTATTTGTAGCTTTTTACGTCACACATTCTTTGTGCATTTCTGACTTATATATCTTATAAAAATTATATCTAATTCATACAAATCCGGAGTTCGACGAAATTTATATTTTTGGGATCGGGGAGACATGTACTTTCTAAATATTATATATATATATATATATATATATATATATATATGTGTGTGTGTGTGTGTGTGTGTGTGTGTGTGTGTGTGTGTGTTTTGGTGCACTTATTTTTACGCTTTACGGACGTTTTGGCTGATTTTTCCTATTTTATTATGTTATAATTGATATTTCCATATTTATACATATTTTTAGGCAATATTTATTTACATTTCTATTAATATTTTGGTTATTTGTATAGAATAATGGTACTTATGAGTTTTGATTGTTATATTGTAGCCAAATAGAAGCATCTTCGAAGATAGGGACTGAAATTGACAAGATATGGAATTTTGGAGGATTGAGGAAAGGAAGAACGGAGAATCACCTAATAGACATATTCACGACGTGAACAAGTCATGGTTCACGACGTGAGTAAAGAGCTCTAGAAGATATGCATGCGGGTGGAAGAGTCTTTGCCGAACACGGTTATCTCATATTCACAATTTGAATTTATATGGTTCACGACGTGAACTCGAGAAACCAGAAAACTATATATATCTTTGGTCATTACGACTTTGAGGAATTTTGGCTGGAGAAAGAGGTTCCAGAAGGCCATTTTCAGCAGAAGAAAGGTCCTGGAAAAAGGGTTTCAACACCAAAAGAGTGAAGTTTCATAATTTAGTTTACTTAATTGATACTTATGAACATGTTTCCTTATCCTTTGATTTGTGTTAGTGTGTTAGTTGCTATTATGAGCAGTTGAATCTAGCTACTCTTGTTTAGCTAGATGAAGCTTCTAACTTATGGATAGCTTGATTTTATATGGATTTATTTAGTTGGTAAATTGCTTGTGTTTGATTTATAGTTACCTAGCATGCGTATGTTTGTTCTTTAGTTGCTTAAATTCATGTTCACAATTAAAGTTGATACTTATGTTTGTTGTTTAGTGAACATTAAATTGATACTTATGTTTGTTCTTTAGTGAACATTAACTTGTTAGAGTCAGGATTAACCAATTTTAGTTAGTAATTAAATTAAATAAACTTAGCTGTGCTAGAGAACGTAGATTATGACAATAATTGTGTTTACATAATAAATCTTACATAGCATATTCATAATCATAATTGGTTCTGTGTTTAATTGTGTGTGACCATACATAGTTTTACACGAATTAATTAATTATTGGTAAAGTTAGACTTAAATTACTAATATAATTATAACCAACTTGATAATCCATAATTATTAGCTGATCATAAGGACGAAGTGGATTCGAACTAAACAAGAGTGTTTTTACTTATTGATTGAATTTGAGTTAAGTTCGTCTGATCTTGTAAAATCAAATAAAACCCTTTTTAAACTTGTTAATAATTAGATTAATTTGATAATAATTAGATTAATTAATAACATCGTTCCCTGTGATCGATACCCGACTTACCCAAGCTATATTGTAATCGGACTAGGTACACTGCCTATAGGTGCATAGTTAGTCTAAGTTTGCTAGGTTATAAATATTAAAATAAGTTGGTACTTCCGTGCACATCAAGTTTTTGGCGCCGTTGCCAGGGAACGACTTAGTTATAAATTATTTATTTGTTTTTGATTAATCGGTCCTTTTTGTGGGATAAAACTTGCAAAAAGTTATTTTACCAAGCAGAGTTTAACTTAATTTTTTTTAGTTACAGGATTCACGACGTGAGCTATTAGGTTCACGACGTGAAAACTGGGAATTCTAGTTTTCTTTGATTTTTAGTTTATTTTTCTATTTCAGTTCAGTTTTACATTTTTGTTTTTGTTTTATTTCAGGAGTTCATGACCAGAGGTTCTAACACACCTTTGGTGCGGCCACTTGAAGATCTCGAGTCTGCAATTCAAAAAAAGAAGGATAAGAGCGTGAAAGAAGATAAAACACCAAAGAAAATGCCTTTACAAGAATTCAAGTCGGTGTTCTCAAAGAAGTCATGGAAGACAAAGGGGGAGTCAAGTTCATCTTCAAAGAAAAAGAGCAAGCTTGAACACTTAGATCAAGTACCCATCCAAACCGAGTCCGAATACGATACCGAGCTTGAATTTGAAGAACATACAAGTGAACCCGAAAATGAGACAAGAAACAAGATGGAGAATATTGAAGAAATGTCCATGGGAGCTTACAGAAAGAGAATTCGAGATGATGTTGGTCCAGGCTTAGTACAACCCGCTATTCCAACCACTGCCACATTCGAGCCGAAAGGACATATCCTTTCTGCACTTAAGGATATTCCATTCTATGGAAAAGATCATGAGGATGCGGTCAAACATTTAGATGAAGTGAACAATAATGCTGATTACTTCAATGTCCCGAATGTTAACAGAGATACCGTCTTGCTAAGGATGCTTCCCGTTACCTTTAAAGGAGTTGCAAAGGATTGGTAAAAGCACTTCCACTTGATACAATCACTACTTGGGCTCAAATGCGTGAGCAGTTTCTCGACCAATTCTATCCACCATCCAAGATAGCTAAACTCAAGAAGATAATAGCTAATTTTGAGCAAAACCCGGGGGAGTCACTTTACGAAGCATGGGAGCGTTATAAAGGGTTGTTAAGGAATTGTCCTCAACATAACCTTAACATTCAACAAGAAGTGTCCATATTCTATGAAGGGGTCAATGTAATGACAAGACAACTCCTTGATTCTCAAGGTCCGCTTATAAAGAAAAATCTGAGCGAGATCAAGGAATTAGTTGAAGAATTTGCAAAGCATTCTCGTCAATACCACAATCCAAGAAATGAAAGCGTGAAAGGAGTTGGGGGTGCACATTCTGACGAAATGGTTGCTATGATGGCAATTCTTAACACTATGGATATAAGATTGACCCAAATGGACCAATCAATTCATGCAATTAGAGTTGGTTGCGAGAGATGTAATGGACCACATTTGACAAAGGATTGCAATTTAGATGAATATGGGAACAAGAAAGCTCAAGTTTGCTATTCGAGCGGGGAAAAATATGATAAAGATTGGAGAAAACCAAAGAAAGAGTGGTTGCCTTATGATGAATACAAGAAAACAAAGGAAGAAAAATATAGACAAACTGGCAGAGAATTTTACCAAAGAGAGCAACCACTAGCTGAGAAGAAATCAGAATTAGAGACCATGTTGATGAAGTTTATGGAAGCTTCAGAAAAAAGGCATGATGTTACTGACACGCAATGGAAGAACCAAGAACTATAATGAAGAATCATCACGCAATGATGATAGATCAGCAAGCATTAATAAAAAATCAGCAAGCCTCCATTAATAACCTTGAAGTACAACTTGGTCAACTTACCACTTTGGTTAATGAGAAGATGTTCCCGAAAAATACTGAAAAGAAGACCCAATCTCATGTAATGGCCATAGATATTGAAAAAGAGGCTATTTCTGAGTTCCTAGAAGCCTTAGAAGTGGAGCCACAACAACCCGATCCAAAGCCAAAGAAGTCGAAGCTCGAATTTGAAGATGTTGTTGAAATACAAAGTTCATGTCGTGAGGCCGCTAAGCTCACGTCGTGGCTAGGTTTGAACATAAAAATTTCGTATCTTTATCAGCTTATAAACCGCCTTTTCCATTCCCGTCTCGAGCACATCTTAGCCCACTGGAAAGGGAACATCTGGAGTTTATTCAACAAATAAAGGGAATTCCTATTAATGCTCATTTTATTGATTCACTTGCAAAAGTTCCAGAATATGATAAGTTCCTCTAAGATTTAATAGACACTCGACATGAATTGAAAAAGAATTCTAAGGTGATTCTAAGTGAGCAAAGCTCAAAAGCTGTGTTAGGAAAGATACCTAAGAAGATGGGGGATCCTGGACGACTCATTTTGGGGCTAGCATAAATTTGATGCCTTATTCGTTTTATCAAAAATTGAATATTTAGAAGTTGAAGGCCACAAAGATGACTATTCACATGGCGAACCATTCAGTGACACAGCCCCGGGGCATTGTGGAAGATATTCTCGTGAAAATTAGGAAATTCGTTTTTCCAATAGACTTTGTGGTTTTTTATATGAAAGAAGATCCCAATGTTCCAATTATTATTAGTCGTCCGTTACTTAACACTGTTGGAGCACTGTAATATACGCGAGTCCAAGCTCACCTTGAGAGTTAGGGATGAGAAGGAAATTTTTGGAATAGAAGATGGTTTCCAAGGGAGTGATGCTCAAGAAGAGGTTTTCAACATTGATGAAGAGAATGAACTTGAAGAATTAGAGAAGCTCAAGGAAGAAGAAATCAAAACAATTCAACAAGTTAAAAGAACAAAACCGAGAGCATTTGTTCCATTTTTAGTTGAAGTCATTGCCTACACGAATCCAACTTCTTGGGTAAGTAAGGAAGATGATGAGATGTCGACTGATGAAGAGGAGGTTACTTCAAAAGTAACAAATCTAGTGGTGAAAAAAGAGAAGGGTACTATGGAGCTTAAAGATGATGAAAAATTAAAGATCTTATATTCGTTGAGTGCAAGCTTACAAGAGACGTTTAAAGGAGCAGAAGATCTTGGTGGTGGACTCATCTGAAAATACAACGTAGGATGCACGGAGTCTGGCTCATGACTCCATCAAAAAGTAGCGCTTCTTGGGAGGCAACCCGAGTTTGGTTTGCATTTTCTTTCTTTTTCTTTTTTGTTGCATTTTAAGTTCTAAAAAACATCGATCATATCATCCAAATCACTTTATTTATAAGTAAACACTAAGTGTGGGGTCCTAAAAATGAAGTGGTAAAATTTATGGAATATAATAAAATATCTATGATTAATAAAAAATTTATTATCACACAGTATTCACAACGTGAATCAGTAGGATTCATGATGTGAGTCTGGAATTAAGCGGACAATATAGCATTGATACATATTAGCCCATTTTCTATTAAGTTTAAAGTCCTACGACTAATCCATTTCTTATATAGAATGAATGGCCCAAAATTAAACCCAGACTGGACTCACGACGTGAATCCTTAAGATTCACGACGTGAACAGGGATAAACTCGGGACCAAAAATTAAAGAACATAGATCCCTCTTTGACCAACTCATTCCTTATTCCCACGAAGTGAAAAAACTGGTCCCCCTTGCTTCGATTTAGGCCGACATACACTCCATTCGTTTTTGCTTACGTAATCTTCCGATCTAAGGTAATAGTTCTTTATTTCTCATGTCTAATTCTTCTTAAATACTTGGAACTTTGGGTTAGGGTTTGTAATTAGTTGAATGTCGAAATTATTCCTTAAAAATCCCGTAATATCCTTGGAATGTTGATGATTTGTGGTTGGAATTAGCGTAGGAGTAAACCCCAAACCTTGTATTGGCTTGATTTTTATAGAAGATAGACACTTTTCGTTGGCGATGACGAACTCACGACGTGAATCCTGGACAGGATAGTTTCTTGTTTCTTTTATTGCTAATATGTTGGGTTGTGTTTGTTGGTTGTTTTTTGTGTTTACTTATGCAGAAATGGCTCCCAGAAGAGAGATTCCAACTGGAGTAGCGGGTTTACACCCATTTTACAACTTTCCAACAACTACGGCCTGAGAAGTTTTGACACGATGGAACAATCGGTTGGGGTGGATTTACAACCGGGAGTTTGCTATTGCCTCCATTATTCAGTGGCCACGTTTGAGGGAAATCGGGCTTATGGATAGGCTGTCCCCGTTCCTTACTAAAATTGTTATAGACCCACTCTTTAACCAGGAAAAGATTGAGCCATCCCGAGCAAGTGAATGAAAAACCATTAGAGTTTTTCGCCACAGTGACATTCCACAAGAATGTCCAAGATTCACATTATCAGCAAGCACTGGTCTTTCATCTCGGGGGTGAATATCGGGAATGTAGCCTTATGGAATTTTCTTGGAGGGTTGGTATATATGATCACCAAGAGGCGATGAATCTTGAATTTGGAATGTTTTTGAGGGAGGCAGCTAGAGCGTATGCGGGTTGTGTCATAGGATTTGATTTTTGGCATTCAATTGCATCCAGGATATTCAATTTCCGAGTGTCCTTTAAGAGCAACATTCGCTCTCCTATCCACCGTTTACTCCACCAGCTGATCACTTTCTCCATCAATCACAGACGGCGTGGGGACAAAGTAACAAAGCATAATCTCTTCTTTTTATGGTGCATTTTGCATCCAGGAGTGTGTTGCAACATTCCCTACTTTTTAGCATGCTTCTTGGCTGACTATGCTGTTAGTTCTCGTCCCGGGAGCCCTATTTGTGGAGGGCATTTTATTACACGTCTGGACCGGTCTTATGGATTTCTCGTTCCCGGTATCACTCGTTCTTTGACTTGCATGGAGGAGAACGAGTTTACTATGGGGTATTGGAGATGATGAGAGTTGTGGGGAACTTTAGATCTTATTGGGGTATTTTGCCATCAGATGATGAGGGTGGTGAGCAACAGGGTGACCAAATCGAACCGCAGCAAAGGCCGAGGCAGAGGAACGTGAGAGGAAGAGGAGAAAGAGGGAAACCAATGGATCCACCGCATCCATGGTAGGATCCCATATTGGGGATGATATGGCTGGTTATTTTGATCAGCTTTCGTTGAGCGTTAATTGGATTGGAGGGAAGGTAGAGAATTTGGTGCAACATTTCCACGTGGAGCAGCCTCCTCACCTAGGGTATCATTACCCAATTTTTCCAAGGTGGACGGAATATCGTGGCCAAGGAGGAGATGGGGCAAGCCCTAGTGGAGCCCGTGATGAAGAGGAGGATGATTGATCGCTAGTTGTTTTTATTTATTTTAGTTTTTAGTTTTTATTTTGTTTGGTTTCGAGTTGTTGGTTTGAAAACATTGCTTGGGATTGTAAACTATTAAGTTATTATATTGCTTTTCTTTTCTTTGGGTTGTTATTTTTTAGAATTGCTAGGAGCGCATACAAGGGATGTCGAGATATAAGTACGTATGTGTTTAGTTGGAAGTGTTTAAAGTCAAGAGTCAAGACCCATAACTAAATTAAGTGTGAGGTGAGTCAAGAAAGAAGAAAGTTAGAGGGAATAGTCCAATTTAATAGGGTTAGAAGAGTCTTAATCCATTAAGACATGGGGTTGAATATAAAAATTGAAAGAAAGGTTGGAAGAAATATATTTCTGGGATTCCAGTTTTCACGTCGTGACTCTTTTGTTATTCACCTCGTGAGTTAGTATATGGTGACTTTCGAAAACCCGCTTCACATCGAATTCACCTCGTGAATTTTAATACACTCACGTCGTGGGTTTGTATTTTTCACAAAGAGGAGTCTTATTTTTCCATATTATTTATGTGGTTCACCACCATTCTTTTTAGGATTATTATGAAGATAATTATGACTCATTTTCTCTACCATACAATGTGGTGTACGCTTTCCCACATTGTTCTTTCCATTTTGAACATTTTTCTACACCACATTTGTTGAAGATTGAAGACTCGATTCCATATTTTACCGATACATTACTTATCTCGCGTGTTCAAGATCCAAGTTTCTACTCCTCAAAGTCTGTATTCAAGATGCACATTCTATCCGCACTTTTGGAGATGATCACACCACTATCCCAGGGGAGTTTGTTCCTTTTTCTCCTTTTTCTTAATTTCGATTTATTTTATGCATACAATGAGGGCATTGTATGAAATAAGTGTGGGGTATGGGGTAGAAAAGTAAATTACTAGATAATTTGGTAAATTTTAAATTTTTTAAAAAATTCAAATTTTTACTAATTTGATCTAGTAGTAATAATTTGAGTTGTAGTTGCTAGTGTTAAATGGGATGATCCGATAAGAGCTCAAATGTTTAGTTGAGCTGATACACGTTATAGTGCATTTGTGGCCTCCCTTATTTTGGGTGAAATCATGGATCAAAAACATAACCCCGCTTAGCTTGAGGGATGCAATATGTTTAGCAGCATAAACCGGAAATCTATCCAGAAAAGTTATGTCTTCACCAATAAAGGTTAAAGTTAAGCACCCCTGCTTAAGCATGTAGGCTTTTTGAGTGATATAAATAAAAAAAAGTGAGTTATACATGTAAAAAAAGAGAGAGAAGTTACCAAAAAGTGAAAATTAAAGAATTTTTGGAGAAATCAAAGTCAAAATATGAAGATCAAAGAAAGAAAAATTTCTGAAGAAATTCAAAAGTGGAAGATGCCAAATATCAAAGAAGAATTCAAGAGCTACATTGTGGTATCTAAAAGTTGTAATTCTCTAGTTTATGTATGCTTGGGTATCTTTACAAAAATACCTTGAGGCTAAGGTAGTCTTCTGCGGATGGATTCAAAGGGTTGCTTAAAATGAGCATTGTTCAAAAGAAGTGGACAAGTTTTATGAGGATTGTGAGTATTTAGAATTAAGGGGGGTTACTTAGGAAACATTTTAGACACAAATGCATGCGTTGAGGTTTTAGCATAATGGCTAAGTTTGAGTTGGATCGTTTTATGTGATATTGGTAATGAAGGTTTGATTTAATAATTTGATTTAATCATGAAACACATAATATTCACATGATTCTTCTTTATTACGTCGAATAGGTTTCAATTATTGACCCTAACTATTACATCATCATAGTAATGATTAGCGAACACGGACGTTACAATTCTCCCCCCCCCCAGGATGATTCCGTCCCGGAATCATGCATCAACAAACATATGTGGATAGTGACTCATCATGTCATTCTCTATTTCCCAGGTGAGGTTCGGCCCATTCCAATGTTTCCATCGCACTAGCACTAATTCGACCATCTTGCGTCGTAATTTTTTCGTTTTACGGTCAAACAAATATTATCGTGAACTTCCTTAAATAACACACTTGGAAAGTGTTATGAATACCATCTAGTTCTTCTAGTAATTCCAACTTGTAATCTTGGTTTCCGATCCTTTGAAGAACTTTGAATGGCCCAATAAACCTTGGACTCAACTTTCCACTTTTTCCAAATCATATAAGTCCCTTCCATGGTGAGACTTTGAGCAATACCGAATCTCCAAATTCGAATGTCATCGGTTGTCGCTTTTTGTAAGAATAGCTCTTTTGACGATCTTGAGCTGCTAACATCCTTTCTCTAATCACTTTCATCTTTTTAGCAGCCTGTTGGATTATCTCGGGGCCCATAAACTACTTTTCTCCAACTTCAAGCCAACAAGACGCCGTACGACACTTCTATACAATGCTTGATAAGGTGCCATCTTGATGCTCGAATGGAAACTATTATTGTAGGAAAACTCTACCAGAGGTAAGTGCTCATCCTAGTTACCTTGGAGCTCTAGCGTACATGCTTTTAGCATATCTGTTTCTATCGTTCTTTCACTCTAACCATCTGTCTGCGGATGGTAAGTTGTACTTAAACACAACTTCGTACCTATTTCCTCTTATAGACTCTTCCAAATCCTGTATGTGAAACGACTATCCTGATCTAATACAATTGTTAAAGGAACATCGTGAAGTCTTACTACCTCATTGACATAAGCATTTGCAAGCTTATCCATAGACCATCTTTCATTGGCTGCTATGAAGAGTGAACTCTTAGTGAACTGATCCACAACTACCCAAATCATGTCGTGACCGTTCTTCGTTCTGGGCAGTTTAGTTACAAAATCCATGGTGATTTCTTCCCATTTACACATGGGTATAGGTAAAGGTTCTAAACTCCCATATGGTTTCTGATGTTGTACTTTAAATCTTACACATGCTATACACCCGACCACATACTTTGCAACATCAAGCTTCATTTTCGACCACCAGTAGTAGGGTTTTAGATCCCTATACATTTTAGTGCTACCGGGATGAATCGAGTACATGGTCTTGAGAGCTTCTTCCATTAGAAGATTTCTTACTCCTCCTATCTTAGATACCCAAATCCTATCCTGGAATACCTTAAATCCTTGACCATTCGTACCGATCACCAATGTTTTGTCTAAATGTTCTTCCTTTCAGTCATTCTTCTCTAAAGCTTCTTCTTGAGCTTTCTTTATGCTTTCCACAATCATTGAGACAACTTCAATTCTTAACACTCTTGGCTTTTTTCCTTTCAAGATTTACTTTTCGACTTTGAGCATTAGCTACAACATTTGGTTTACCAGGGTGGTAAAGTATCTCACAGTCATAGTCCTTGAGTCATTCTAGCCAGCATCCTTGACTTATGTTCAATTCCTTTTGATTAAAGAGCTATTGGAGACTCTTATTATTAGTGAAAAGTTTGCACTTCGTGCCATAGAGATAATGTCTCCATATCTTTAGGGCGAATACTACCGCTGCCAACTCCAGATCATGAGTGGGGTATTTCTTCTCATGCTCTTTTGCAACTTTTACAATTTTGGCCCAAAATCCAAAAACTTTACAATTTTTATCCTTTTTGGAAAAGAAAAGCATTTTAACCCTTAAAATAGTTTTGTTTAACTCTTTATCCCATGTTTTAAGGAATTTATCATTTCAACCCTTTGAAAATCATGTTTTTCGCAACTTTGAGCTTAATGGGCCGAAAACCCCAAAAATTGGCCCATTAAGCTAATATTTACATTTCAAGTCCTTTAAAGAGCACAATTTTCATAAAAACATTTATTTTAACTGTTTTGACTCTTTTGACCTTCAAGAAATCGTGGATGGAAACTTTTCACCCAATTTTTGTTTATTTGACAATTTAAGCCCAAAAAATGGTTTTATGGTACAATATGTTTATCATAATCTTGGAGGGTAGTTTTGTTGACTTGTTTAGTGTAATATATCTTAGTTCATGTTTGTTCTCCTACTTATGCCATAGGTTTCGTGATTTCTTCTCTTTTGTTGCATAATCACCACATAAACACTTACAATCACACATACATGCATAAAATCATACATAACACACACATACACATAGATCTACACATTTTACTTGTATTCTCCCCCATAAAACTTGTAAAAACAGAAAAGAGAGGGGTATGAATTCACCTTGAGTTTGTGGGTTCGGTTTTAAAGAAGAATGGAAGAAGTTTGATGCTATTCTCGGCCTAGCAAGCTTCTTGGAGCATCTTTGGCTTAGATGTACTCTAAGATGCAAGATCACAAGTTTGAATTGATTAGGAGGAGATTTTTGATGAAATGAAGTAGTTAGATCATGGATTTAAGCATCAACTTACCTTAGATGATGACTCTTAGGGAGAATCCTACTTGAAAGCTCTTAAATCTCGAAAATTTGATGAAGAAGTGAAGGAGTTGTAGTGTGTTCTTAAGAGTGTTTAAGTGAAAGAAAATTGTGTGTGTGTGTATGTTACTCTCGTCCGAAGAAGAAAAAGAGAGGAGAAGAGAAAGAGTGAAGTGATAGGTACTTGGAAATATGAGATGTTGCATGGATATCCTATGTGCTATTGTAGGGTGGCAAGTAGAAAAGTTAACTCTTTTCTCCCATTTGTGTAGTTGGGCCGAGAGAAGGAGAAGAAAGAAAAGAAATTGGGCCTTCTTGTGCTTAAGTCCATATTTTGGCCCAATTGGATGATTTTTGTCCCAATTGGTCTTTGGGGAGGGTTCACGGCCCAAAATAAATCAAGGAATGAGTTTTATGGCCTTTTAAAGTTAATTAGATTTGTTATGGCTCATTAGTGTATTTTATTTCGTTCTAGGCTCATTATGGCCCGAAATGTTAAAATAAATGAAGGTGGGTCCAATTAGAGCCCATTTAAGAGTTCTAAGCCCGAAATAGTCAAATTGGAATCTTATTGGTCCATTACGCCCAATAAGAAAATCCTAGTCCAAAATGGACTTTAACTGGGATTTCTAGGGTTTCCAATTCCTTGTTAACTATTTGAAGTGCTTGTATAGAGTGTTTGATGGGGATTTTGTTATTGAATAAGCATCATGTATGCTTTTACATTTTTGGTTACCAAATGTTATCATTGTTGTTGTTACAAAGCCTCAAAATTCTTAGTTGTGACAATATTTGAGTCTACTACAACTTTCATTAAGGTTACTACCGTTAAAAAAAATAATATATTTTGCTTACAATTTTATTAAAAAAAATATTCATAAATTCATAAAAAACGCATTGATATAAACATTTTATTATATAAAAAGTAATATATTTTAACTTACGATCTTTATGTCCGTATGCTCTTTATGAATGTATGTATGGATGTTTTTTATAAAATCGTAAATAAAAATATATTACTTTTTAATGAGAATAATCTTAACAAAAGTTGTAGTAAACTCAAATACAAACCACAAAACTTAAGCAACCAAGGTCGTGATGGACATAAGCATCAACAACCCAAACAACTCATTAATGATTGTCCCATGTAGAATGATATGAGAAAAAAGCTAAAGAAATCAGTCATAAGTACTGAATGGAAACAAAAACAACAATAACTTATTTTATAACAAAAAAATACCAAGAACTAAATGTGCAAAAAAAATATTAAAAACTAAATGTGTACAAAGTAAGTAATATATTAACCTTTTAAGTCATTTTTACTGATTTAACTAGAGTAGTCAGTAATAAGGATTAAATGTATACGATTTAACAAGTTGAAGTGATAAATGTAGATATACAAATCGAAAAATTTATTACCTTTTTAAGTCGTTATCCTAAAATATAATTATAAAAAATAATAATATTGATTTGCATTGACCGTTGCGTGAATAAAGGCATTTTGAAGTTTACAATCATTCACGTATTCTATTATAATTATATGGATACAAATCTTAAGATTGATCGCATATACTGCAATTCAAGAAAAAATCATACCTATTGTAACACTCATGACAACATGTTGATTAATCGGATTACGAGATAAAATAATCTTTATATAATTCAAGTTGTGTTGAATAAACTAGTGTGTGTGTTAGTCATACATAATTAGTTTGGGCTCTAAGTTTGTAGTCTGTAGAAATCGTTTTTTTCCTCAAAAAATGGTTTTCTTGAAAAGTCTTACATTATGTTACCATAAATCTTATTGTGGGTAATGACATAAAAACATGAAACAAACTTTTATAAACACATGCTTTGTATAGCTCGACAAAATTGATATTGTTCCAAATCCAATTTATGTTAACTTTAATTTCGTCGATCTGGTATTGGTTTGCAGT